>NW_024609868.1:146054266-146654266 GCF_016920785.2 Ixodes scapularis
AACTCCACGCAAACCGCTAAAGTGAAAAATAAGAGCAATATCTAACGTATAAAAATCTTGAAGCCTACCCCAAGCGGCACAAGAATATTAGGCGAGTATCTACACAATATTGTTGGCAAATACTCCGAATATACGGTTCTTCCCTTACACACGATGTCTAGACAATATCGTTTCAAAAGCGGGGCATTACCAGCACAATATCACTGAAGTACCGCCACCGTCAGGCTGAGTACCTACCGGACGCCGAGTATATCTATAGAGTACTAGGAGCGTCGGCTGAGTGCACGCCGGACGTCGCGTGTTAATCCAAGGTCAATCGAGTTGTCGGAGTATCCGCCGGATATCGCCCGTATATCCATAAAGTGCTTGGAGCGTCGGCTGAGTACCGACTGGGCATCGCGTATGTCAATCAAACTCGCGTGCCGTCTGAGCACCTGCTGGATGTCGGGCGTATATCTATAGAGTACTTAGAGCGTCCCCTGAGTATCCGCCGGGAGTCGAGAATATCAATTTTGTACTCGCAGTGTCGTCCAAGCAGCTGCCATATATCGCACGTATATCTACAGGATACATGAATGGTAGGGCGAGGGTAAGACGGGCAGGAAAGGACGAAGCAGACGGAACGCTGCAGAGAAGAGAGGGGGAAAACTCCTTCCCTCTTTAGCGTTCCGTCTACTTCCTTTTCCCCGCCCCGTCTTACCCTCGCCCTACCTTCTCGAGTTGCAACGGACTACAGATACCGCCCAATTATGTGCTACAAAGATAGTATTTGCTCACGCCACCATTCCGCTTCCGGCTTTTTTGGCACCTTTATTATACACACATGCAGATACATTACGCATACCACAAGCGCATACACATACAAACATCAGCCCAACAGCACAGTAATCCCCACCTTCTAGAAATAAGACCGTAGCGCTCTTCTCGTGACGTCGCAACGGACGGCCATCGGGGGCGCGCAACAAAGTGAAGGCGACGCGCGTGGATCGACCGTCGTAACGTGCGTCTTATTAGCTAAAATGAATGCTGCACAAAGCAACTGGTCTAGGAAACATTTTATTACACGGGAAAAACATTACACCGCTAAATAATCGGTACGAAATGGCACGAGGTATGTCTGTAAGACGTCTATAGAAAAATGTGATTGTTTTAAGTCGAAAACTTCGGCAAAATGGAGAGACAAGCAGTGATTGGACACAGCAAAACAGATCACTGTTAAAAATCAGGTAGACGTAGTCAACGCGGGCACGGCTGGACAAGTGTCATTTACGACCATGTAAGCGGCTGTTATCGCGTTTAGTCCCTGAATTCTTGAATTATACCCCGGCCACATGGCAGAAGTAATGTATTTTCGATCGAGCGACTGTATGGGGTCAACAAATCAGCTTTCGACGCCCGTATAATCACTCAAGACCGCGAACTGATTAAATTTCATATCACTTAATGAAAATATATTAACTTTGCCGTGTGGCAGGGGTACTAAACTTAGTATTTAGTCAACTGATTTACTTCTCCCTATGGGCTTGAGCTGCCTTAGAACAAAATATAACTTATTATTTATACAATTTAATACTGTTTCCCTAATACAATTAAGATTCTAGTATAAACGCGGTAAAGGCAATAAAGTAACATTAGTGTAAGTATACACATAAGCACCAACAACGCACTTTCAATAATCACAAACTTGTTATTCGCGTTCCAATAAAAACTAGAATATTACCACGCATATATACAAATGTCGACGCAACAGCACGCGGATAACGACGAAGAAAAAGATTCCATTATATCACAAGATTAAAAAAAAAATCGACAGCAGCGCTTTAATTGCGTCCTACATGACCAAGAAAACCCCTAAATAAGGTGTTTCTCACCTGTCGATCGTATCCATACGTCCCGCTCTGTCCGCCACGAAAACATTTGAACACGAACTCCAAGAAGTGTCTTTGTCGAGAAAGGGGTCAATCGATAATGACCAGTGTCATCGTTGACTAGTTGCCAAGTTGCCACACATGTCACTCAAACCGTAGCAGGACTTGTTCCGCGAATCCGCGTAAATGACGTCGTATCAAGCGAAAAAAAGAAGAAAAAAAACTATCCGGCAAGCCTAAGCAGATCTGAGGCCAGATTCACGAAACGATCTTACGCCAAAAATGTGCGTAAGACAAAACTTAAGAACAAATCCGTATTCACGAAACGAAATTTTCGTAAGTTTTGCGTAGGTTACGACGAAATCCTACGACAGCTCCGAAGCTGTCTTACGCACTTCTTACGATCAAATCAGCATGGCCGACAGCGTCGCTCAGTTGGTCGCGACAACCAACGGATGTTTATTTTTCTACGTGCGCTTCTCACGCGTCCCGACTTCAAGCAGCAAGAAACAAGTAAAAAGTACTTGAAACAGACCACGACGAACGAACAAGAACGCTGGATCCACAGACACCCGGGAAAAACTCCAAGGGCCACGAGTACGGACTCCGACCGATCGGCAGATAGGCCTAGCAGGCACTCCGACTCGGCGCAGCGATGATCTGACGGTCTTGGCGAAGACCGTCTGCCCACGACCGGCTGGCGTGCTGAATGGAATATGCCCGCGCGACCCTTGTGAACCCTTCCCGTATTATAGTTTGATCGCTGACTTCAATTCTAGATTAAGAGGTCAATCTCTTCCTCTTGTCATCTCCTTGTTTTCCGAGGCAACGGTGACGAACGCTCTCGTCTAAAAGAGGCTCTCATCGATTCTATCTCTGTTTTGTGTGATATCAAGCTCAAATGAACGCCGTATGGATTACCTTCGCAACATGGTATGTATACACTTTGTTATTAGTATTCCATTTTATTCTGACACGACTGCACCTCACTGTTGATCGCTGTAACAGTTCGTGGGTCGCAATGCCGGTCCAACCTTTCTTCGCCGGGTGTCACGTCAGCATCGAGTTGCAATTGTAAAGGATTGGTCCCGAAGCGCTTATCAATTCGCGGTCCAACAGCGCAAATCCAGCACTTCGATCAAACGCGCGCGTCCGCTCCGTAGTGTAAACAAGCATTTACGTGGCTTTTGCTTACACTGTCGTAGTTCAAACGTATATTTTTTAACGTCGGCTCGCTCCTGCATCTCCGAGGCCGCAAAAAACGCCGCGGCAATTTGTTCTCATTTACGTCGCTTTGCAAACGACTGCGGGCCGTCTTTTACCAACGATGACAGTTGTGTTGACTTCGTAGCGATCGAGTTCGTAGCAGTCAATGGGGGTGGTTACGCATCCCGGCCTCGGCATTCGGGCGAGTTTAAATCGTGTTAGCGTCGACATATCATTGCACGGATACGAACCCCAGACAAGCGGTGACAGAAAGGCTGCCTGTTTTATGAAAAATCCACGTGCTCCGAACGGCTCCGAACGGCTCCGAACAAATGCCGAGCTCTCCGATTGGTTGTTCGAGCTGACGAAGAAGCCGTCGCCATAGCAACAGCACCGGTAAGTTATAGTTTCTCCGTACGACAACGCCGCTTTCCTCCTCTCACTTAAGAACGCGTTCGTGAATACCGATTTCTCCTCTTCTTACGATGTTCTTAACTTACGAACGTCTTAGCTAAGTTGTCGTAAACTAAGAAGCTCTTCGTGAATCTGGCCTCTGGTCGTCTCGGTGAAGCCGCTTCGAGTTCCCACGGCGTTGGAAATCATCATTTCCTCAATATCCCCTCGGCCCGTCGATGTCTCGCTGCGTCCAGGCCGTCCCGTCCGAGGGAAAATCTGCCTCCTGGTCTCCGCACCGTCCCGTACGCCCAGCACCTGGCCTCGTTTTTCGTTCCTTTTTGTTCCCCTCCTGGGTCGTCCATTTCCCCCGCAGAAAAGGTGGGGAGAACTTGAGATATTTCCAGTCGGAGGCTCTGCTGAAATGTCCCTCGCCTGTTTCTGTTTCCGTTTGCTTGGGCAACGTGGTTCCTTTCTTGCTCGTGGTGAAGGGCAGAAGGCCAGCAGTTTATCACGTCCGAAATGGGAGAGGGGGGGGGGGGTGCGCCTTCTTCGATGCATGTCGCGATCGCCATGAGTCACCGCCCGTTGCCTCTCGCTTTTTGAAACACGCACACACACCCACACACCTGCGCGCGCGCACTAACCGGATCTTGCGTTGGGCCCGGGCGCCCTGTTTCGAAGGATTAACCAAAGACGGGTGTCTCTCCCTCTCCCTTTCCAAGTTTGCTTTCCAAGGCACCATCGAGTCTGGTCACTTAAGTTTAACCTAAAAAGGTTGGGATCACTCTCCCTCTTATTATGCCTCCTCTCTCACTCGTTTCGTCCCGTCTCTCTCCTCTCCCCTTTCAAGTTATCTTTTTAGAAGGAAAAATAAAAACAATATTCGTGCAATCGTCGTTACCGGGTTTGCGTCGGTGCAATATAACAGATATTCTGTGGACATCGGCCCTCTCAAAATGGCTCCGGTTTTCTTTCAATATCATTTTCGAATCGGCCGAAAATGCCTAATGCTGCGCAGTTATTGCGGATTCAAAAACGATATTCAGGGAAAAACACGGTTCGTGTACCATACATACCATGGTTGCGCCGCCGCAATATAACAGATATTCTGTCGACATCGGCAGAATCAAAAGGGTGCCGGCACAATTTTCCCGATACAACAGAAAAATCGGCAATACTCGCACGACTTTCCCGACCCGAGGTGAATATCGCTCACATATTGTGTGCTGCTTGGGAGAATATAGCAAACGAGGGGATGTAAGAAATATCGTCCAGGGAGTAGGAGCCCTTCTTGATGAACCCATGGTTCATCAAGTATGAACCATGGGTTCATATGAATAAATATGAATAAAACGTTTCCAACAACAACAACCCTTCTTGATGAACCCGTGGCGGAGGCGGATTTGGCTTCTGCCATCACGCCTCCACTTTAAAATCGTACCCAAATAATATTATTGTTAGTTTTATTTTTTCAACTCTCACCACAAAACAAAATATTATGAACAAAAGGAAAGTTAGATAGCCTGATTACTTGATTCCTCAAATTTGGCGGTCGGTTTCCCCGATTCATTGTAAACGAGAGCCTCACGAGGTTGAGCAAGAGACTGAAGGGAGAGGTCATTGCCCAGAACCGGAGGGGTAAAACGTTAGGTGGTGCTTTGGTGTCAAACTGTTCACGCGGGTAGATTCAGAAAGTTCTTAAAACTACTGACATGTGTTCAAAAATGTCTGTGCCTGAGTCACGTTGTGGTTAACTGAGTTTATTACAGCGACATAAAAGCCTCTAGTAAAAACTAGCACAGAGCATCTTCTGCCAGTCTAGGAGCGGCAGTAAACCGCCACTGCTTATGTTTCAGCCAGGAGATGGAAACTCCGGCGATCCCCGCTCGTGAAAGCAGGGGTGCCGGGTGGCTCGGCGTAGGTCGGCGAACATGGCTCATATCGGTGGCTCGTACAGACCGTACCTAGCAAGCCTCCACCCTCAGTTCACATTAAGAGGCTTCATGAGGCTTCCTTCTTGGACGAGTTCACCTTCTTCGCACTGGCATGTTTGGCGCAATAAAATGCTTAGATGGACCAGTTGGTACATCACGGGAAAAAAGCGCAGTAGGAACACGGACCAAGAGTAGAATAACAACTGAATTTATTAGGAACAACAAACAAACTTATATACCAACGGGAGCACGCCATCAGACATAAGCGCATCACGTTAATCCCCGCGCATCCCACGTTTTAAATATTCAAACTCATCCGTAGATAGAGCCAGAGAAGTATTCCTAATGCATTTTTCACCCCTGCTCCTATTCTCAAATGCCTCATGAAGCTCGCGTGACACTTGGTTTTTCTACTTTGCCAAACTTCTAGGGCTGTCAAATGACAGGGCGCAAGGGTATCTGTTGCAACGTACAGCCAAATGCCCTAATAGTGGGGCTCTAGTTGAAGCGGCGTGCTCGCGGACCCGATCATTGACCGATCTTCCAGTCTGCACTACAGAGCTTAAACCACACATCATCGGGATTTCGTAAACGGCGCCGGCTGTGCAGTCAGTGTATCTATCCTTATGTCTGGTATTGCATGGGTCTGTCATCGGTTGGGGGTCCTTGATTGTCCTGCATAATCGTGACATTTTGTTAGGCGCTGAAAGCACGACCGGGACATCATAACGCTCCGCCACCTTAAGTTTATGTGAGACACCGTGCATATATGGGATCACCACAGGCCTAATGTTACTCTATTCGCGCGATGGTTTCTGCGTCCACTTGAACTTTTTTTATCAAGTTCCTAGCCACTTCGACGAATGAGCTCGTTGGGAATCCCCCTTTTCGCTGACGATGTACGTGTCTAACAAAACTATCCTGGGCGCTATGCAGGCAAGACTTTCTGAGATACGCCCCCAGGCACGAACTCGCGATGCCTCTCTTCACGAGCTTGGAGTGGCCGGAATCAAAGGAAAGGGTCCCCCTCTTACATCTAGAGGAATTCTCCCAGCAATTATTCTACCTAGGAAACAGTTTTAGGTCAAGGAATTGCATAATCCCGTCTTTAGGTGTCTCGTGAGTAAATGACAATTCGTGGAAACATGAAGTGCAATCTCTTTTTAAGTAAGTGCGGAAAGGCGATAGCGAATAGCTCGGTGATGAATGACGGCAAATACAAGGTATTTAGGTATGTTGAGGATTTCATCATCCTCGGACGCAATCTCGATCTCTCTAGCTGTGAAGTTGCACAGACCAACTATAGCCCTGAACGTACACCCACTCTTGTGGATTTTAGCTGTGAAAAAAACTTCCAGGCTAACATTCTTTGACGATAGCACTTTTTTCCCTAAGCTTGATAGATCCAACTTCTGACATAAAGCTTTGGTTTCCGATTTTACCCTGTTCAGTGAAGCATCCTTAACAGGTTTGAAGTGTTTTTCTATGGCCTCACGTGACTTGTCTTTGAACAGCTTTTCTTCCACTACCACAAAGCCGCCCTCCCTGTCTTTTTTATTCGGGCCCCCATGAACACCTTTTCGAGGCTGTCAGACTTTGTATTGAGGAAAATGGAGAGGTCCCATTTCGCAATGCGTGTGGTCTCAAAGTCGAAAGTTTTTTGGAGCTGCTGAACCACTACCTCAAATCCACTGTCGCTTCCTTCGAGGGAGAGTTGTTTGTGCAGAAACGTGGTAACTGCATCGGTTCCGCCGTAGCACCGGTACTGTGTGACATTTTTCTCGCAAATTGCGACAAGCGTATATCGGAAAAAATTCAACAGAAGAAACACGTTAAAATTTTTCGTTACGTAGACGATTATTTGGTGTGTGTTTCCCGCCCTGTAATTGCGGGTGATCAAGCGATCGCCGGTTTTTTAATACTGTTCGCAAGCTGCGCTCTCGGAGTAAATTTCACCCACGAGACATCGGTCTGTGGTCGGCTGCAGTCTTTGGATCTTGTATTATAATTCGGTGCGGAGCATACCTGCTGGGCGTATGAGCCCCGTTTCAAGAAAGGAATGTTGCCATCGAGCTCGGCGCACTCCAAGTTAGTGAAGAGGGGCATTGCTTCATCTTGCCTAAGGGCCGCGCTAAAGAAATCGTGCCCCCACCGCATGAAGAACAGTTTTCATTCTCAACTCAGCAGACTTGAAGAGGCTGGGTATTCCCGTCATGTTCTTCGAGATGTTTCAGAGACCTTAGCAAAAACGATGAAAAAAGACAACCACACAGTGTGCGAAAAGGCTCCCGGGTGGTTAGGTAGGCCTGTTGTCTTGGTTTACATTCACAAGATGTCACACAATCTGAAGAAGGTGGCCCATCGCTTTGACATACCAGTCGTTTTTTCAGCACCGAATAAACTATCTTCACTGTGCAAAAGGATAAGCAGATTAGGAAAGGAATCGGATGTGCCACAAGAGTCGTGCAAAAAACGGCATGTCACTGAGTTCCGCGAGTGCGCCACCAGTGTCACGTACAAAATCCCCCTGTCATGTGGTAAGGTGTACGTTGGCCAGACGGGGAGGTGCATTAATTGTAGTGTCAGAGAGTATGCGTTGGCGATCAGGCAGTCCCCGTTTGGCCACTTAGCGGTTCACTGTGACCGTTTCGATTGCGGGCCCAACTCTGAAAAGTGCAGCCCCATCTTTGGTGACACCTGTGTCATGGGCCATTACAAAACAAAAAGGGCAAGAGAAATTCACGAAGCCTTCCTGATTAGGTCCCACCACGACAATACTTGTATAAGCGCTCCCTCTTTGTCCTTGACTGATAAAGAATTCTACTATCTGAATAACCAATGACGCTGGCATTTGAGGGGGGGGGGGGTGTTTTTAGACCACATCTTTGGTGTTCTGCCAAGTGTGCCTCCTTTTATATTTTATATTTTGTAGAATTCTGTCATCCACATAAACAATTCAGTTGAAAGTTACGCCGCGTCCTGTCTAGTTCTCCCTTCGTTTTTTGTCCCTGTTGTTTTGGCGTATTACACCATGATGCAAAACCAACTAGCCCAACCAGCCATCCTTATCTGATTGTTATTTACTCTGGAGACACCTAAAGACGGGATTATTCAATTCCTTGACCTGAAACTCAGTTTCCTAGGTGAGCATATTTGCTGGGAGTACTCCCCTAGATCTAAGAAGGGGATCCTTCCCCTTTGATTCCTGCCACTCTAAGCTCGTGAAGAGAGGCATCGCGAGCTCGTGTCTGGAGGCGTCTCTCAGAAATTCTTTCCTGCATAGCGCACAGGATAGTTTTGTTAAATAAGTACATCGTCTGCGAAAGGGGGGTTTCCCAATGAGCTCAATGGTTGAAGTGGCTGGGAGCTTGATAAAGAAGTTCAAGGGGATGCAGAAACTATCGCGCAAAAAAGTAACATTCGGTCTGTGGTGATCCCATATATGGACGATGTCTCACATAATCATAAGGTGACCGGGCGTTACGACGTCCAGGTCGTGTTTTCAGAGCCTAACAAAATGTCGTGATTATGCAAGAGAATCAATTACCCCCAACCGATAACAGACCCGTGCAATACCAAGCATAAGAATGGATACACTGAGTGCAAAGCCGGCGTCGTTTATGAAATCCCAATGACGTGTGCTTTAAGCTATGTAGGGCAGACTGGAAGATGTGTCAATGATCGGGTCCGCGAACACATCGCTTCAACTAGAACCACACTGTCAGAGCATTTGGCTGTACATTGCAGCAGGTGCCCTTGCGCCCTGTCATTTGATAGCACTAGAATTTTGGCAAAGTACAAGAACAAAACTTTCAGCCTTTCGACTCTGGTGAAGAAGGAAGACCAGCAAAGCTGTACTATGGTGGGACGACGTCAAGGACGACTTTTGGACGACCTCAAGGGCGACGCCGAAAGTACCACATTTAGGACGACCTCAGGGATGACGTCTAGGACGTTCTATAAGACGACCTCAGGGACAACGTCTAGGACGACCTCAATGACGACGCCTAAGACGACCTCAGGGACAACGTCAAGGACAACCTCAAGGATGATGTTTAGGACGACCTCAATGACGACTTCTAGGACGACCTCAAAGACAACCTCGAGGACAACCTCAAGGACAACCTCAAAGACCGACGTCTAGGACGACCTCGAGGACAACATCTAGGACGACGCCTAAAGGAATCAGCCTTTCCACTCTGCTGAAACCCTGAGTGGAAAGGCTGAAAAGGTTGTCGCCATCTATAAGTGAGGCCGGCAAGCCGGTTGTTTGGTTGCCGCCGTCGCTCATAGATGGCGGTAGCTGTTCAGAGTTTTGTGTCGACATCTGTTTGGTACCGGACACGATCCTGGGGAACCTAGCACTTAACACCTCCGCTGGAAAAGTTTCAGTCGGGCTTCATGAGGCATTTGATATTGGGAGTAGGGGTAAAAAATGCATTAGTGATACTTCTCTGGCTCTATCTACGGATGAGTTTGAATATTTAAAGCGTAGGCAGGGCGGGGAATAACGTGACGTGTTATGTCTGATGGTGTGCTCCCGTTGTTGTATGAGTTTGTTCGTTTTTCCTAATAAATTCAGTTAAAAATGCGCCCTGTGTCGTTCTTTTTCTACTCTTAGTCCGTGTTCCTTCAACGCTTATTTCCCATGTTTGGCGCCTCGGGAAGATCGACGTCGTCCATCCATCTGTCGTCCTCAGCAGTTTTTGTTTCTATTTGCGGAGTCTTCAGGCTGACCTGGTTGGCCTGTTGGACAACATCGCCGTCTGTTGTAGTAAGGATTGTCATGAGCGCTCCCTTCGTCTCATTTACGACTCCCGGAATCCAACGGCAACCCGCCTAGTAGTTGCAAAAAAAAACTTTTTTTTTTCTGTTGAAGTCGTTTGTCAGCGGTGGTTTGAGTTTCTCTTTCTTCGTTTTTCTCCAGCCGCGCGGGGTTAATGAGGCCCAAACTCGAACGGAGCTGTCGTCCTACCATGAGTTCTGCCAGAGATTTTCCTGACATGCTGTAAGGTGTTCGCCGGCATCAAATCGACCAGTTGTCCAGCTTTGTTTGTAGATATTTGCCGTAAATCTTTTTTATCCCCGACTTCACCGTTCGCACCGCCGGTTCAGTGAGTCCATTCAAGTGTGGGTTATATGGTACAGTTCGAACGTGTCGCACGCCGTTCTGGGATGTGAGTCCTTAAAGGGTTGTCCTGTGAAGGGAGTGCCATTTTTCGAAACGATAGCGTATGATACACCAAAACGAGAAAATAATCCTCGCATTACTGCTATGATCTTTATTGAAGTAGCCTTCTTTGCCGCAACAGCCACAATCTAATTAAAATTGCTGTCTACTACAATTACCAGCATATGCCTATCGACTGGCCCCGCATAGTCGATATAGATTGTTGAGCAGGAAATAGGCGCTGCTGGCAGCGACAGTGGCTCCCTTGCGGTCGTCATGGGCAAGGCAAGGAAAGGCAAGGCGAGCACTGCTCGCCTTGCATTTCTTGGAATTATTGCTCTGCTTCCCCACACCCTCCCCCACACCATAAGTCCCGCCTCCACCAACATATCCGCTATACGTCTCTAGAAGGGTTCGAGAATGGGACCTTGTGGCTGAGCGGGCCACCTTTCCAGCATAGTCGTTCGAAGTTTAGTCAACTGCGTGTCCGCAGCTGTCACATCCGTCAGTTGTTTCACCGAACGTGGTCTTGTTTCCGGTTGTTCGACGAAGGCCACTTGCTCTGGGCTTGTCGGTGATTAACTTCCTTCATTCAGTGGGTGCGGACTTAACATGTCGGCATTACCGTTGCACTCTCCAGCCCTATGGCGTACGTTGAACATGTATCTACCAAGTGTCAGAGCCCACCGATGCTGCCCACGCCAACGGCTCCCTTGAGGGCGTCATGGGTTGTGCTTGCTGGCACTGATGACAGTCGCGTGCCTTGTTCTCGATCACGCGATTCATATTTGGCCACCAACAGAGCGATCTGGACAGGGTCTTCATCGCAGCCATGCCAGAGTGGGCGTCGTGTAGCTCCAGCAGCACTGCTCGCCTTGCCTTTCCTGGAATTTTCACTTTTCTCTCCACACCAGAAGTCCTGCCTCCATCAACATATCCGCTCTACGTCTCCAGAAGGGCTCGAGAGTGGATTCATATTCCTGAGTGGGCCATCCTTGCAGGATATTTGTTCGAACTTTACCCAACTCAGTACCCGCAGCTGTCACATCCGTCAGTTGTTTCGCCCATCGTGGTCCTGTTTCCAGATGCTCTAGGAAGGCGACTTGCTCTGGGCTTGTCAAAGATTGACTTGCTTCATTCAGAGGAGGCTGGCATAGCATGCCGGCATTACCGTTGCACTTCCCAGCCCTGTGGCGTATTTTGTGCATGAATCCACCAAATGTAAGAGCCCACCTTCGTATCTTGCTAGCCGCATTTGCTGAAATAGCTTTGTCTTCCCTGAAAAAACCAGCGAGGGGTTTGTCGCCCTTCACTAACGTGAATCGTCTCCCCAGGAGATAATATCTGAATTTGGTGATGCCGAAGATCTAGGCAACAGCTTCCTTTTCAAGATGCAAATAGTTCTTTTCCGCGGCGATAAGGTCCTGGAGCGGAAAGCAGTCGGCTTCGCGACACTGTTGATAAAATGAAAATGCACAGCTGCCACTCCATACGGTGAGGCATCGCACTCCAGCAGTACTTCTTTCAATGGGTCGAAGTGAGCCACAAATCCGCAGTCCTGGATTGCGGTCTTTGCTTCGTGAAACGATGTTCCTTGGGCCGTGTCCCACTGCCGATTGGCACTCAGTTTGCACAATTCTTGGTGTTGGCGGATCTCTGACGGCCTTTAGCTCCTTTTCTTCAGGATGTAGCCTATCATGGTCAATTAGGTGCCCGACGCAGGTTACCTCTTGCCTTCGGAATTCGAACTTGTCTTCTCGAAGACGAAAGAACACCACTGCTCTGCAGTTTCTGGAGCACTTTCTCCAAGTTTTGCACGAAGTATTGATCTGTCTTTTTAGTTGACGGTGGCTGAGTCAATTTGCGATTAACTAAATTTATTAGAGAGAAAAAGAAAACGTCTAGTAAATACCAACACAGAGCATCTTCTGCCAGCCGGGGAGCGGCGGTGATCCTCCGCTGCTTATGTCTCAGCCAGGAGAAAAACAGGAGAGGGAAACTCCGCTGGCTCACGCTCGCAAAACCGGGGGTGTCGGGTGGTTCTCCGTCTGTTGGGGAGCATGGCTCGTACGGTGCGTACGTAGCAATCGTCTTTCTGGGGGACGAAAAAATATAAATAAGAACTAGTGCGACACTTTTGAATGACAGCCCATTTTATAACTTCTGATTTCTAGATGGCCGCGCATGGTTGCTATTACTAACCCCACAAACTTAATGCGGTGTTTGTTCAAACAAATACCAACTGTATGTGTACTTAATCTTAACGTAACATCAGCACGATTTAAAGCAGACGAGCTTAGTTCACACGTTTACCCTGGTTCAACACATTTTATATGTTGTCATGCTCAAAGCAACTTCTTCAGCGTGACCTAAGCTAGACTAACTTTGTTCACGTTTTTAACACGTTTCGTTTCTTTTTGATGTTATCATGCTCAAGGAAACTTGGTACAGAGATTGCAGTGAATGTTTGCAGGGGTACGCCCGCTTTTGTAGCAATCGCAAACAAAACCGTGGGCTGGCGTGTCCACCTAGATATGAGACACCGGTTTCGAGATAATATTTAAATTTTAACCAGTCAAATGCGATTGGGACGTACTACGGATACGAAGGAATATTAATATGTAACATGCTATTCTCTATCGCCGGCCATATAAAAAGGTTTTCAACTTCTTTAAGTTTTAGACGAAATTATTGTCGCTATGGCTGGAATGTGTTTAATGTTGATTTTTGAAGGTTACCTTAGTATTGAACGGCTTAGCACGTGACAAAATCAGTCAGAAATATTGTTTTTACTGTCCGAAAGTAATCTTCAAAATACAATATCTCATGTTTTAAAAATTAAATAGCGCAAAGGTTAGACAACGGACAAAGTACAGAACATGTAGACAGGACAAGAGCAAACTCACAACAGCCGTTTCAATAGAAAAGAAGAGATGGAAGCAGAATATTGTGACCAAATATGTATAAATACACCGAAAAAAGGAACAAAGAAGATTTATAATAAAAGATGAAAATTGAAAGGTATAAACAGAAAGGAAAGAAAAGAAAGGGAAGAGACAAACTAAATTAATGTCGTGTAATGCATTGAAATTAAGAAAAAGACTATAGCTTAAAGAAAGAAGAAGTTGAAAAGACTAGAAATTCACGCTTAATCAACCGCAAGTTGGCATCCGAAAGTAAAATACTTCTTTGTCAGTTAATGCCACCAACGGTGAACTCACACAAGCATCTTTCTTTTCCTTGATGGTTCAGGCCTCGGACATTTCTCAAAGATTTATCTCAGAACCGTCGTGGGATTTGGGGTTTTGTCACGATCGGTGGGCAATTTCAGTCTCTAACATATACCGCGAGATGCCCCGCTACAACCGTCAATCCCGCCGTCCATGAAACTTGGCCCCGACCGTCAAGCTTCTTCACCCGGATAAGAACTGCCCTACGCTTCTCTCTCAGGAAAGCTCCAACCGTCACCCCGCCGAAATTTGAACTCGACCGTAGCATTGTATAAAAAACACTCGCGTTTATCTGTAAAAGTTCTTCCTGACTCCGGCCGGACTCCGACCGAAACGTGGAAGATTAAATCGTCCGTTGTTGCTGTTTTCACTAAGGGTTCTTTTCTTCTTCTATACCTACGCCTTCGGCCCCCGGCCACCACGCCCGTTGTATATATACATATATATATATATATATATATATATATATTCAAACACATGCAATTTGATTAAACGTTGGGCTGGTCACGTTCAAACCTCTTTAGAGAATCCAGGAAATATTGTGACTACAGCTGAACTCGTGTAGTCATTCCTGTGTTCTTACCTAAAGCTAATTGAGGTAATTGGGCTTCACAAAATGTTTTTTTTTTCTTCTGGAGCAATGCCGGTTTATTAAAATAAAACCTTTATCTACGAGGAAATATATTACATCAAGTTGTGCAAAACATGTTCTGAAGTTTTAGATAAAAACACTGGTGAGAGAGGGCCTAGAATTACAAAAAAAAAGAATGTACTACCGAGTCTGTGACCAGGAGTCATCATGGCGTGTCTCCAGTCATATTGTGTAACTCTTCTGCCTAAAGTTACTTGATAAAGCTGTGCAAAGTAAAGTCTGACATAATATTGAAGCAGTTTAAGAAGCTTGGTACTTGGCTCTGCAGCTTGGCAGGAGAAGACTGCTAGGGCAGGTTCTGAATCATGTCGACAATGCTTTCAGGGTCTACTTTAATATCTGCCAAAACAAAATGTTTATGTCCAAAAGTACAATCATGTCGTACGAAAGATTCATCAGTGTAACCATGTCCGAAGTAATCGTTAAAATTGTTTGCACACACTAGAAGGAACGAGTACATATTTCTTTTTATGGTCACTGTGGTTTTGTCATTTCTTTAGATTCTAAAGTATCAAGTTTTCTTAGATAACACCAATAAAAGTTAATTTCGGCGACCTACATTTACAACTTGCATAGCTTCGCGTTGCTATCATATAGGGGCCATAGCGAGTCAATGTTCCGCGTTTCTACTTTTTATAGAGGCGTTTCTTAATGATCTGGATTTTTAAATCTTTTAAAGACCACGGCTTCTCTGGTAATTACGGAGATGGACAGTTGAACAGACTAAACCTGCACAGTGCGATAAAAAAAACTAAACATACACACGAAATAAACAAAGCGAGAAACGTGCCCCCTTTACTAACAACTCTATTTTTTTACCCTCCTCGCCTGCGATACACCCACGATCTCTGAAATGGTTTCTTTTTTTTCGCCTCTTTCTTCTCAATTCGCAATTCGCCCAGAGGTTTACCCGTTAAAGGGATTTATTTTTGCTGCGCAAGGGAAGGTGCGCTAACGCAGTTGTCGCCTTTCTCTTTATTTGCAAGCGCCTTAAGGATTTCAAGTGCAAGTTGTTTCTTGCTAAGATGTTCACGTCGCAGAACCTTGCAGAAGATATGCAAGCAAGACAATACGTGGGTAGAAATCTACCAGTTGAAAGAACTTTTTTTACCGAGGCAACGCATTTTTTTTTATGCGAACATTACTGCATCACCGTTTGCCAATATACCCTCGGCCACAAGTTAACGGAGCGTGGTTCTTTTGTAAATCGGGAATTTTTATTTAAGAAACAAAATACCACGGACCTGTCTTAAATTGTTTTAGACATTTGCGCCTTTTTTTTCTACTGACCGAATGTCGAAATCTTTTTAAAATAGTTAGGTGAGCAGCTCTAAGGCAGTAGTAATATTATCATTATTTGCTTCCGAAGGGTCATACATTTTTCTATCAAGCATTAAATATCTATAGTCATGATAACATCAATAGCAACTGCTTTACAGTAACCAATAAAAGTTTTTAAACCATCTGGGAGAGGAGCAAAAATAGGTTCAAATATCATTTAGCGATAGGTTTAAACACCACTTAGGGGTTGCAAAAAGAGTAGTAGGCGTTAAGACACACGGCTGATTTAAACAACCTCGACAAATTCACAGCACCCCAGTCAGGAAGGCAATATTAACTTACCTTCCGGTAAGTTAATATTGCCTTCCTGCAAATCTGACGAACTTGCGCTGAATTTTAGAATGCCACAACCACTGCGCAATGACGAATTAACTGACATCGTGGAACACGCAAATCGTTGCGTAAGATATCGAACGTCTGAAAGCGGCCAAGGCGAGAAGCTGACGATCCAGTCAAACAGCGTTTAAAATAAAACGTTACTGCAGTCCTCACCTTTTTGTGCATTGCGCAGGGATTCCAGAGATACCAATTGGGGTGCAGTTTTCGAAAGGGGTATAAAGTTATAAAGAGGATCAATGAAACCAATCAAATTATCAGGGACTTACGGGCAGGTACCAGTAATAATATAAAAAGCATCCACCTTAGTACACACCCAAAGTATATCGATGTTGCCATCAGTTTGAATTGGAAATGTTCAATTTTTTTTTTCTTTTTACCATAACGAGGACCGCGCCCCCGTAAACGCGTTATGTCTTTTCTATAGATCCTGAAGTGATTTCAAAAAGATTGCCAATCAATATACCATTAAAAAGCAAGTTTTCCGTTCCTAGTACGACATGAGGAGTACGAGGTGCCACCATATCTTCGAGCGTTCCTGGTTTGGACATTGTACTTCAAACATTGGCAGCGAGAATCGCCAAGTCACGGGGTCTGGTCATTTGCTTTCTATGTGAATTGTAAATGTAACTAGGCATTCTGCAGTGCGATTCAACAGCTCCAGTTTAAGAATCACACAAAATACATTTATCATCCATACAGGGTTCATCCAAAAACTGAACCCAGCCGTGTTTGCGTATCGCGACGCGTTTTTGCGTAATGCCATAGCTTCTTGGATATCTCGCGTATGAAAGGAGACTAGGAAAGTAGTGTTCCTCAATACGAACTTGGAAGGAAGCGAATTCGAAAGTTTGGTTCAGTTTCATAGAACTGTCCGCTTATTGTGAAAGTTCGGGAACTTTCCTAATGTAGGGCTAAAGAATTTTACTTTTCTTCCGTCAGCACGGTGTGCTCTTTCAATTACGCCTGTTTCTTAAGCCAAGTCGTCTTTGACAAAATAAGCAATTATTTATTTAGTTCTGGCCAACGCTTCACTGTCCTTGGGTATGCTACAACTAGCGCAGCTCAGCTTAAAGGGCATTCCCGGTTTTGCCCAGAATTCCTTTGAAGATACGATATTTTCTTCGCATGCAATTAACTCAGACATCATCTTGGTTAGTCAAGACCAGACTCATTTCTTATTTCAATGACATAGAATCTACTCTTTCTTCACGGAAACAAGGCTTTAGGAGACAGTTGTAATGTTCACTTTAGCGCCCAACAGCTTTCAATCTTTCTTTCAAGATTTGTGACCCCCTGTCACTTGATTAACTCTCGAATTGATTGCACCGAATTGTGTTAGGTTTTAATTGTGGTTTATTTCTGTCTTTTCGAGGAGAGTATCTAGCTTTCTTAGTAACGTAAATAGGGTAGCCTCAATGTTCGGTCCAGGATTCACCTTCACATCATCCGAGAAGATGAGCAGTCAACAAAACCATGCAAGTGAAAACATGGCTCTTAATGATAGACACCTCAGGAAGACTCGCGTTGAAAAATGAAATGGCTCTCTCTGTCAGCTTTTTTCCGGTATGACTCGGTGAAAAAAAAAGCTTACGATTAGCGTTTGGTAAAAAGAAAGGTCGACATCCGTCCTCTATTTAACACGCTTAGGTGAAAATCGCAAAAAGCACTGAGATTTGAGGCCAAAACAAATTAACGCCCCTACCCAGAAAACACTAAGCGCTCTCCCCCGCAAAATGTAAAGCACGAGTTTAGCTTTTCAGCCGCGCTGGTGGCCGCAAATTTAAGTCGATAAAATATTCCGGTCTATTTGTACTGTCACGCTGATAATGTGACGCATGGCGCGTAAATCCAGCAGTAAATTTTAGCCCAAGCGGCACATGGCGATTGAATCAGTAACCAAGTTGATTCCGGTCGACGAGCGCCGAAAGTAGGCGACTGCCACGCAGAACCGAAAGCAACAAAATTAGAAAAATTAAAAATCTAGATGCTTGTCCTCACGTTTGTCACGATTCCTGGGTGAGAACTACTAAATGTATTGCACAGCTTTAGCTTTTCAACTACGCTCATGGACTAAAACTACTAAGAACCACTCAGCAGGCGCCTAATACGCAAGTTACCGCGCACCATTTAAGAGCAAGGCTTGAAAAAAATAGCCAATAAACCGCATTTTGGAAATGGCGATACTTGGCAATATTCTTAGAAGGGAAGTCCCTGAAAAACCGCCCGAACACAAATTTGAGGCACAAAAAACCGCAGTTTTGGATTCCTCAAACTTTATTAAAATTTCTAAAAACAAAACTATTATAACCAACATTTTTACTTTAAGCGTGTGAAGTGCAGTCACTGCATTGAAAGAAATATAAGGCCTCTGTGGGCAAGTAAACTCTCTATGACAGAATAAATTATTTTTGATGAGAGAAATGAGTGGTTCTTTACAATCAGATGGCTTTCAATCGGTAATTTGCAAACGTTGGGTTGAATACTTACTGCCGTAATGCAGATGAAAATGCACAGAGTATTCGAAACTAGATTTTGTAACCTATCGAAGACGATCACGTTTTCGCTAAGATTACAAAATTAAGCCAAAATTATAGTTGCAGTGCTGACAGTATGAATGTTAAACCCGTGAAACTCGTCATGAAACCTCATTTAGACTTCTTTAACACATATTTAGAACATTTCATTCTGTCAGGCATGTTTTCTTATGTATGCAAAACGCCAAAGTAACAGTACTCTATGAGGCAGGAAATAGAATAGTATGGTAAACTAGCGTCCTCCTTCCCGTCTTTTATTTTAGAAATGTACTAGCAAAACTTTTACACTCCCGAGATACCTATTCTTGAAATGACCATTATAGCTTAACTGAAACTCTATTTGGATTTAGAAAACTCCAGTCAAACGAACATGCAGTATTCCGCCAAAAGATTATATTTGACAATGTAGAGAAAAATATACCAGGATCTGCTATCGTTTTGTCTTTTCTAAGGCATTCGATTTTTAACAATTTTTACCCTTTAGAAAAACAATTTTTATATGTTTCAGGTGTTTTCCTTTCGTTTTCAATGTCATTTTTTTCAAAAGAGTCGTCAATAGATTTTCATTAACGAGCTTAGTTCCTCTTTGCTCCACACTGATTCTAGTGTTTCCCAGGGGAGCGTTTTAGGATGACTAGCTTTTTTATATTGACGACAATATAACTATTGATTCAAGTGTCAAATTGGTTATTTTGCGAGCGATACAAGTATGATCATTTTTATATGAAAGGCAAACAATTAACAAAGCAAATGATGTACTCAAAATAACATTTGGTGTAAAAATGGATTAATGTAAATGATAGTAAATGTCAGTCTTTAATAGTTTAGCTACATAAAAATGGTCAAATAGACCTTAGTTTTTCTCTAAAATATGGCCCTGATATTTTTTCCTTTGTGGATTATGAAAAAACTCTTTGTGTATTTTGTTTCCTTATAAGGTGCCCTGGAATGCGCACATTTCGCACGCCTGTGAAAGGTTTTCCAAAAGAGTAGACGAAATAAATAAATTCAGAAACATTTCACCAACATAGATAAAACTAACAAAACCAAACGCTTCAATCATTTATCTGTACTAGTTTATGCTATGTGTATCTACTTTGGGGATGAAGTGGATTACTTAATTTAAATATACTCAGTCTTACAAAAAGGATTTCATTAGATGTTGGTGCTCCTTGGATTTCACCATCATTATGTCAATATTTAAAATATTCTGTAAGCGATAATCACATTTTTTCACCAACATATATTGACAAATTAGTTTGCCGAAAAATGTAAATTCGACACTTTTCTAAACCTTGATGACTTTCGTTGGCAGAATTCCGGATACAAAACTCGTCAGATATACATCCATGGCATATTCCTCAAACACTTTAACTTTGAAAATCAGAGTTGAATATATACTGCCTGAACTACAAAATCATCTTCTTGATGACGCCTTTCTAAATAATACTGCCATACTTAACATTCTATGAAAGCGTCATCGTCGGTATAATTAATCTGTTTTTTATGGTGGAAACTAAAAATCAATATGATTTAATCGTAACTTAATTTACAGTTAAATCATGATTTAAACAAGCACCGCATCGTCAATGATGATTTAAATCAAACAGTTCTCCCCACAACATTTGTGAAAATGTTTAAAAATTAGCGCTCGTACTTTAGTGTCTGCTCCCCATGGGCGTTCACTTTTTATTGAAAACAGAGAATGACCAAGACAGATTTATATCAGCCAGTGAAAACGTGTATAGTGATAAAACTAACTTTTTCGTGCGAAAGTTATTTTAATTATTGAAGTTCATTTGAATCAAACACAATTGAATAAATAAGATGTATCAGATGTGTTGGAAATTTTTACGAAAATAATGACATTTTCTGCCCTGGTTTTTATTGTTTTAATGTTATTTTCATGTCGTGCCTTGTCGGCATTGTACGGATACCGAGGGTCGTCAAATTGCATAAAAACTGTTTTTTATGCGGCCCCCCATCGCTCATGACGGAAATAAACAATGTTTCAATGTTTCAGACCTTGGTAAACAAAATAGCATCGAGAAACGTTGAACCCATAATGCAACGCGATGACAATTCCAAAATGCAACGCGCGGAGCCATGTGTGATGTCACACCTGGCTGTGACGTCATGAACCTTTCGACCCACTAAATTTGGCGCAAACATTTTCCGCCAAATTTAGCGGAACATTTTCCTGACAAACTTGTCGTAGAATGTTCGCGCCAAATTTAGCGTAAAGCTTTCCCGCCAAGTTTAAAGAAAACCTTTTCAGCCTAATTTAGCAGAAAATGTTCCGATAGTTTTGCAGTCGCTGGAATCATAACGTCACAACCACGTGTGACCGTCTCTCGTTACGTGATATAACTTCACACGTGACGCTACCAATTACACAACGTACACGCGCTTGCACGGCTTGGGAGCGAGCATGGGTTTATATGAGAAGGCTTGGCGAACGGGGACCGATACGATATAGCGTTCCACTCTTGAGGGCGAAGCTTAGCTTCTCAAAGCTTTTTTTCACAACCGACAGACTTCAGAACCAAGTAAGCGCTGCAATAGCCACTGCAGTTCGCCGTTCATCACGTCGGCTATGGAACAATAGAACGACACCCCCGTGCTTTTCCGTTGGCAGTCGACACTGTGGTTCGAGGCCCTTGAGCCACCTGTGGCGCGGCTAGCCCATTGTGAAAGTCAACTGCTTTGGGAGGATTGACAACGTCAGTGGTGCAATCTCTATGAGGGATTTAAAAAAAAAATTTGTTCCTAATCGCTGTTTTGAGCACCTCAGAGTGACGGTCGTCAACGCCAGAGGAGCGACGAAAAAGGATTAAGGAGATACAGGTAACACACTGACTGCCTGCGAATTCAAAATATTAAACGTTCAAGCTGCGGAACTTTGGCCCTCTTATCGCATCTCCGCCTGTCAGCAACCTGCTGTCCTTGAGGAGCGCCCTGTTTGCTTCTCACGCCATGCTCCCGTGTGTCGCGGACGTCAAGACAACCATGTAGTATTTTAGCAGCTTGTACAGGGCCTTCTGGATAAAACCAACCCTTCCTTAACCAATATTGACGATCTAGTTATTTGCCAGTTTCCTGCCATCCAAGAGTACCGTTTTTCCTTTATAATAATCAACAGCAGAGCAATAAAAAAGTAAAATTAACGTTTTAATAATTATCGTGCTTGTATCTATTGAGTCTCAGATTCAACCGATTAACCAGTTAAGATATAATAATCGCGATTAAAGTATTGCTTAATCAATGTGATTGTTAGTTGATCAATATACCACGCCTCGTTTAACGTATTATAGTTTTGCACTTAGTTTTCAAAAAAATGGATAAGCAGCTAGTTCTTTGCATATATATATATATATATATATAACGATAGCGCTACATATGCTATCCCGACCATGCCGTTTTGCTCCAGACCGTTACCAAGTCACCAAGAACGAGTTGAACCATATGTTTCAACTTGGCGTGTACGTCCCTTTTTTAGTAACTGGTCTAGCCCACTTAATATGGTTCCCAAAAAGTCAGATGACTGGAGACCATGTGAGGATTATGGAGCTCGTAAAAATGTCACGATTCCTGACCGCTATCCTATACCTCACTTGACTTCAGCGGCGCCGTCCCAGGATCAACAATATTCTCCAAGATTGACCTTATTAAAGCCTATCACCAAATCCCGCTTGAACCGTCCGACAATCCTAAAACAGCCATAATTATATCTTTCGTCTTGTTTGAATTTTTGTGTGTGCCTTCTGTGTCCGAAATGCTGCACAAACATTTCAACGTTTTGTGGACCGTATCTTCAAATGGCTCTCGTTCTGCTTCACGTACTTAGACGACATTCTTATCGTCAGCCACACTGCAACAGAACACGAGGTATAGTGTCTTCGTGCTATATTTTAAAGATTAGACGACTACGGTGTTGCCATACAACTTAAAAAATGTGAGTTTGGCGTACCAAAACTTCACATTCTTGGCCACCTCCTCGATCGGAATGGAATACGTCCACTAAAGTCTCGCGTCCAGGTAATCAATGACTTCCCCGTGCCGTCAACGGTAAAGTAGCTGGGAGAACTTTTCGGCCTGCTTAACTTTTACCGTCGATTACTACGAAATGCAGCAGCAACACTTAAACCGCTGAACACGTTATTGGGGGGAATTAAGAGCAAGATCGCACCACTCACGAGGAATGACACAGCAACTGCCGCATTTACACTGGAAAAAACCAGCTTGCTGATGGAACACTGTTGACTTATCCACTCTGTGATGACCCCTCTTCGTTAATGGTCGACGTTTCTGACACTGCAGTCGGTGCAGCTTTTCACCACTATCTCGGTAGCAAATGGCGCCCGATCGAATTTTTCTCCAAAACCTTGTCTCGAGCCAAAACGCTCTATAGCACGCTTGGCCGAGAAATGCTCGTCATCTACCTCTCTGTGAAATATTTCGGGTACCTACTCGTAGGACGTCAGTTTTCTATCTAGACCGACCGCAAGCCGCTCATCTATGCAATGACCTCTAGCGTCACGCACTCACCTCGAGAAATCAGGCACCTTGCCTTTGTCTCCGAGTTCACCGGAAACATTCGACACACCTCCGGCCACAAGAATGTCGTTACAGATGCTCTATCAAGATTGACAGTGAATGCAACCGGCGCGGCAGATCCTTTCATCGACTATCCTCCACTGGCCACGTCACAAACTCTGGACAATGAGCTTCAACAGCTCCGAACATCATCAACTCCACTTGTCCTACAAGACGTTCAGCTGGATTATCCTCCAGTGAAACTGGTTCGTGAGATGTCAGCTGGCACGCCTCGACCATATCTATCCCCGGAATTCAGACAAAAGATCTTTGACATGCACCATTCTCTATCACACCCTGCCATTCGTTCTACTCAGCTCTTAATGGCAAGGCGGTATGTGTGGCCTCCAATGAACACAGACTTTCGTCATTGGGCTTGGGCATGTCTAAAGTGTCAACAAAGCAATATTCATCGTCATACCACTATTTCATTTTCATCAATATTTTCTCCGGATGCAAGATTCTCCCGTGTGTACATTGACCTCGTCGGTCCCTCTCGCCGTCAAGAGGATACCGCTGCATGTTTACCAGCGTCGACCAATTCACACGTTGGCCCGAAGTGTGTCCCATTGTGGACTTGTCTGCCGAGACGGTCGCGAAATCCTTTTTGGCAACTTGGGTAAGTCGATTTGGCGTACCGGCGAAAATAACAACTTATAGAGGACGACAATTCCAAAGCCGGTTATTCGACGACAGTATACCATCCCTCTCCTAACGGATCCTAGTCGAGAGATAACATAGGCAACTAGATGCAGCACTCAGGACTTCAAACACCACATCATAGAACGACGCCCTCCCCATAGTTCTTCTAGGAATTCAAACAACGCTGAAAGAGAACATCGACTGCACTGCAGGCGAACTAGTCTACAGATGTTCCCTCCGTCTGCCAGGGGACCTTGTAGTTACCTCACCAGACGCGGAGTTGCCGGACCCTCTCAACTACGTTACGCGAATTAAAACAATGATGCGGTCCCTTCAGCCCGTTCCCTTTCGCAAATCACACCAACCAAAATTGTTCGTGAGCCCCCATCTGGAAACGGCGAGACACAGGTTTGTCCGAAATGATGCAGTAGGGCGGCCACTACAAACTCCGTATACCGGCCCTTTAAAGTAATTTCGCATTCATCAAAATATTACAGGCGTGATATTAATGGCAAAGAAGACACAGTATCGCTAGGCAGGTTGAAACCTGTCCGCATGGCCAACAGACCCGAAACAAATCCAAGCAACTTTATGTCTTCCCACGCCTCAACAAAAGGTTATATAAACGACTCTAGTAGAGAAAATCCTTTGACAACCGCAGCCAAGGAACCGACAAATAAGACGACTCTCAAGAAGGTACACTTTTTTTGCTGAACCTGTTCCACACCATCGTAGCACACGACGCGTTCCCCGTCCCGTGACAGAAAGCAGAAACATCGCCGACAAGCATCAGTGCGCCTCTGCACGAGAGAAAGATCCCCTGGGGCATGTACAAGCGCGTCTCAAGGCTGGCGCTCTGCTTAGCCGCCATTCCTATTCCAACTAATATCGGCGCTCGGTCATCTAGCTAGTTCGGAATTTGAAATTATGAATAGATGTGTTTTTATTTAAGTAGAATGGACGTCTACGTGTTTTCTGCGCTATACGTGAGTTTTTGAATTTCAAATTTTTGTACTCGTTTGTCGCTCAAATTCAAGGTTGGTTCCACTCTGCACACAGCCTGCTTATTGTAGCCCAAAACATAACAGCAATACAAATACCACTTAAAATTCAGCTCAATTAATGCTCACGGAAGCTTTCCTCAGGTAAGTTTTGTGTGAGTGAGGCTATATGTTTTCCAGCCAAATCACGGCCATCTACTCGAGGCTTGCTTAAAAAAAACATAACACTAAACTCGCAGCAGAGCGCCTATTTATGTTTATCTTTAAAGTAGATCCTTCAAAAAACTCTTTTCAAGGTAAAAAAATTCAAACCAGCGTTCCAGTGTGACCCAATAAAGTGATCGCATCAAAAAACGAAACGAGTATTCTGAATTACTTTGCAATCATTAACGTTGGCGCTCTGGTTATGTTTCTGTGCGAAAGCGGTGAAACATTTTATATGCATGTATTTTACCTTAATATTTTTCAGGGCGTGTTGGGCTATTGAACACACAAAAACGCATTTATGTACAGATACGAGGACAGTTGGCACGTGCTGCCATTCGCCAATAAAAACAATTTTGTTGTTTAGATCTGAATATATCGGAAGAATTTAAACACCTTAGAGGACATTTGGCAAATGTTTTATCAGAGATATCGACTTAATGCTATTACCAGCATCGAACCTTGAGTCAGAAGATTCAAGGATTTCCATAGCTAAGCACCACGAGTGTACGATTGGTGCATTTCATGGTTTGTAATTATGTCTTCCCTCGTGTTGCGTGGAAGCTGGAGTTTTTTAGGCCCGAGAAATACTTGGTGCCGGTTTCGTAACACACGGATTGTGGATATAATTAAAAATTGCTGCAAGTAAGGCTGCTCGTTCTTTTGATGCTGGGAAGAAACTGCCGCGCAAATATGTCTTATAACAATATTAATGTTTTCTGCGAATCGGTTGCTATCTGGAACTGCGAAAATTTCGGTATGCGGGAAATCACATCTGGCTTGGGACAAGCACAATTTCATCTGCGGGAATCCCGTATTTAGCACGACCTTTTTACGTTTGTTTCCTCCTTCGTGATTCCCTTATGTTCAATTGAAACCTTCGGAAGCATGTCAAACAAAACAGCTCAGCTCCAGGTAGTCACACCTTTTTTGTGTTTGAAATTTACTGCAAGACACTGGACTATTTATTTCTTTATTTACGATAGATTTATTTCTTCTAGGATTAAGACTTTGTAGTGGCTCACCATACGCTGGCTTTCATCGATAAACGGCAGTGATTGGTTGGTCCAACGCTCTGAGGTAAAGCATAGGGGTGAGATTCGCCCTTTAAAAGATCTGCGCGACTTCACTGTAGGTGAGGCAGATAAGGTGGTTAAAGCAGTTCCTTAAAACGGCGTAAATGTTTTCATCTTTAGCAATGCCCAAAGATACAAACTAAAACACATTACCTGTGTGAGGTGAGGATTTTATAATCATTTGTCATATTTTATAGCAAAAGCGAGAAACCTTGACCTGATATTTTAAAGTAACAATTTTTGCAGTAGCATACAAATGCTGAGAAATAAACCCGCATTGACCCAAATGATAGAAATGAGCATGCATTATTATAAACAAATTATTAGGATAAACCAAAGTTCAACGTGGTATTTATTTCCTAAAATAGACCGAGAATGCTAGCAGCCGTCATATGAAGGCTGTTAGGTGAACACTCCAACAGCACTCTCAAGAAAAAAGGGTGTCAAAAGGTGTATTCTTACACCCTTTCTCCCATATAATACACCCCAGAATTTCAATTCGACGTACAGTGCCCTACCGTCAAACATTGGGCCCGAAACTTTACGAGGGGCTTGATAGCTGTGTGGTACAACATGTTAAATAGCTAAAGTACGTATCAAAGACCACATAAAGAAAAAAACGAGTTTTTACAGTAGGGCCCAGAAAACCCGGATTATTTTTTTCGTGTTCAGTGAAACGTACATTAGCTATTTTATTAAGTTGTACCACACGGCTATCAAGCCCTTCGTAAAATTTCGGGCCCTCTGTTCGACTGAAGGACACTGTACGTCGAATTGAAGTTTGGGGGTGTATTATGTGGGACAAAGGGTGTAAGAATACACCTTTTGACACCCTTTTTTCTTGACAGTAAGGTAGACACGTGCTAGAGACAAACACTCAGAACGTATATCTTAGCACTGCATGTTACATTACTACTGCCAAACATACGCGGGCGCCACATAGTGATATTTATATACAAGCAAGGCAGAGTAATAAATTAGTCCGAATTTAGGCTAAAAATATAATTGAAGTATTAAGCTTCTGTTCTTAAAATATTGTTTGGCTCTTCAGTTAAAGGGGCCCTGCAAGCACTTTTTTACTGGTTTTTAATTTGCACCAAACCTGAGCGCACTGACCGTAGTAACTTAATGTAACTTTTCTTTTCTCGAATTTCGCTTTATTTTTAAAGTTATAGGCAAATTAAAATTACAAAAACACGCAAAAAACAACCTCCCCCATGACGTCCTTGGTTGCGTGAGTGGCCGTGAACTAGAGGAGGGATAGTGAGCTCAGCGAGTGCTCACGGCTGCCGCACTCCGTGTCGACGGCGCGAGAGGGCGCCACTAAAGCGTGTTCTGGATAGGCTGTATACAGCGTGCAGCCAGAGCGGCTCTCATTGCATTTGCTATGTGATTAAATACTAATTCGGCATGACACTTCATTTGCCACAAACCACAGAAAACTCGGGGTAAAGATCAGTTCAGAATGGGAGTCACTTCGCGCTGCCGTACCGCGAAATGGCCAAAGCGCAAGACAAAGCTACTCGCTCAAGGCCTCCGGAACGCTCGGAGCCGGTCGGATCCTGCAGTCCGTATACGACCGCAGCGCCGCCGCGTACATCCGGGACCTTTCCGTGTCCGGCGCCTGATTCCACTACTCTTTTCTAGTATGCGCTGCCTTTTCCACAGCTTGGTGGCGGGTATGTCGACGGGTCATTTTTTGGTCCCCTACTTTATAAACTGCATTTGTTTCTTTTCTGATCTAAAATACTGAACAAGAACTACTTGTATAAATAATTGAAACGGTTCGCGCCACTTATATTTTGTATTTCGACTAAAAATAAGGTTTTAGCGGCTCTGACCAGTAGTAAGCCCAGGACCAAAGACGTCACATTTCGCGCGCTTTCGGTACCGCGGGTCGCCCCCGTCGGTGAAGGAGGTTTCCATGTCGTCCGGTTAAAATATGATGCTCTGATATTTAGTTACTCTCTCCGTGCCCGCTGGTTTGCCCGAACCCCAAGAGACGTGGAAACCGCAAAAAAGGCAGACGCTTAAATCTGATTGCAGGACCCCTTTAAGAAAGCTGAGCACCTCAGTCAAGCATCCTGCTAGAAGATGTCACGGGACCACAACGCTCCCAAAATGGGTTCCCCTTTGGATATACGCATTTTCCGTGCGGAGGGCGGAAAGTCACGTGCATATTCATCGCAGGATGTTGAAGCAGTATGGAGGCACCTTTATGTCATTTCGGCAGATATAAGACTGGTACAAACATTTTCATAGCAAATAGTCAAGCCTGAATGACTACCTCGCTCCGGCAGGGCTAACACTTCGACGATTCTTCAATCAATATCAACATTTTAACGTATTATAGGTGAAAACCCCTGTGACCGTATCAATGCATAGGGTAAAAATGGAGCATTAGTCATGGTTCGGTGCACGACATAACTCATGATATTCTGCAGTACCGTAAAGTGCCCGCCAAGCGGGTATTAAGAAACACTACGTCGGACATTAAGGAGCACCGATTGAATGTCTGTGAGACGCTGCTGCAACGCTATGAAGCCAGGGGTCTATTTTCTTTAACACATAGTCAAAGGTAACGAATGTTGAATCTAAACTAACTACCTAGAAACAAAGCGGGCAAGCAAAGAGTGGATGTACAGTTCGTTACCATGACCAAAGTATTTCCGGGCAGTTTCGATGCATGAGAAAGTTATGCTCACGATCTTCATGAAAAATAAGAATACAATACTCAAAGGTTACATCCCCCGCGTCAACATGGTACATCCGACAAAAAAAAAAAAAAACCGTCAAGGTTCTACGATTTTAGTGCATTCCAAATCCGCCATATTCGAATAACCTGGAGCCCAGCAATTTTCATTTGTTCGGAACATTCTAAAAAGTTTAATGAATTTCCACACAGTGGGCGAACAGAAAACGTGGGTGCATCCGTGGTTTTGCAGGCATTCAAAATATGCTTTCTTCCGCGGCATGCTCTGGTGAAACGTTCTCACTCATGGAATAAACCCATGGGGGGGGGGGGGGGGGGAGTTCATTTGTCAAAGACTACAAGATTATGCAAACAAAAATGTATTGCGGCCAGTTTCTTTTTTTTAAAATTTGTCTCGCAAGAAGAAACTATAACAATAGCAATTTCAGGCTTTCCCCTAATTAATTAAATAAATATCTTAGAACATATCCGTGCTAGTCATATGTCATTGCTACATGCCAAGTATATTTGTCTTTTCAGTTAAGTGCTCTACATATATCACATGTGTGCCCCAGGGTGTGCTGGTGTTGGCTGGAGTTTTAGAGATTATATAGAACAATAGTAGAAAAATAAAAAAAACGATCCCTCACACGCCCTTTGTGGAATAGAACCCTTTCAAACATACCACTTTACCGTAAATTTCAAAGTAATTAGTACAACAATCTGACAGAAGATGCACATGATTTTTTTAAAGTTTCCCACTAAGTTATTGTGACCACTCCTTGATAACTCAACATAAAAGAGTAAACTCTTCTTTAGGTTCATTCCTGCCATATCGCATCACAATATCTCGTAAAGCACATTTCAAGTTTCAAGTGATAACGTTGTGGGCTAATTTATGACCCAGAAAAAGGAAGGAAACTAAGTCGATTTTTTTTCATGATAGTTTCGAACAATCGTATCATCGATACCCAGTCAAGACCGTACTTTATACCGAAGAAGGTACAGCCCAGTGCAATCCACCGAACACATCCGTCAATCCTTAATCCCTTGCGAATAAACGGCAACGGTTGTGCCCAGCAACGTTCCCAGCAAGTCGGCCAGTAGCTGCGCGAAAGCATCTGAATAAAATTGTGTGTGATTGTAATTTTATGTTAATATATCTTGTATACACTAATACACTTATTAGTGTATATTTGCAGGCCATTGTTATCGCCGGTTATAAAAATTGCAGTCTAGCCTCTAGGGACGGCTTGCAAGAACAGCGTCTCTGCTTAGACAGAATGAATGAAAGGGCAGTCTGAAAAGTGGAAAAGTCTTGGAAAGTCTGAGGGGCGCGAGCGTGTTGAGACACTGTTTGAGTCCCGGTCAGCTCGTGCACTGGATTTGGCAGTGCTTTCTTTCCGCAAGTCTCAGCGGAGACGTTGTTTCTAGGAAGTCGGCCAGTAGTCGCGTGAAGGCATCTGAATAAAATTGTTTTGAATTTTAATGTGATTTTAATTGGAGATTTTTTAAAGCAAACGAGTAGAGCGTGAATACAATTTTCAGGCTGTATTGAATCGGCCAGGACGATATTAGCATAATGAAAACTACATGAATACTTTGGTTAACTAATTAAAATGTATGGAAGCCCAAAATAAAATAATACTGCTATTATCTTTTACAAAGCTAGTGTTTCTTAGGTGTAAATAATGTGATATATTTTGCGAAGACTCAAAGGGATTGGATGCCTTCTTCAATTGAGAGGTGGCTTAAGCGGGCTACGAATGTATAACTGTAGTTTCAAAAACACACCTTATTCTTATTGTTTACCTATATTCCGTGTTTTTTTCTCCTAATTAGGGCCGGATAAAAGAAAACAGTAAGCCGCGCAAGCCCCGCCTATAAATATGAGAGAAAAGTTACTTATTCGTAACATCCTAATCGTGCGCGCATCTCATCGCGGCTTCTACCTGTAAGACCCGGAAAGTAGAAAAGAAGGAGTTAATTTAAGCATCATTATTGTCCACAGCATTATGTTTTTGTATCTACTCATAGAAAGACTTCCTCGTAGTTTTTCGGCTCCACCCTCGTTTCGCAGATGTCTGCCCCTTCAGACCAGGATAGAAGTTTTCCGCTATCATCAAATGTGGAATAACGCTCAGGAGACTCAAAGTTACTAATGATGTAATCTGAAAGCAATTAGCAAAATAAGGATAACTGGACTCACTTGGGCCTTGTACATTTCATTGAATTGCGAGTAAACTGGTATCACATCAAATGATAACTATGATTGCTGCGTGTGGACAGGAAAATACAAACGCCGCTCTATTTTAGCGTTTCAGAAGTTCAAAATAGTTTAATGCCCACAGAAGAACGCAACACGTCACGGTTGTATACGAGGGGTTGAACAAAACAAAATTGTTCGTATCGTGCACCTGCCCAAGTAAACAACTAAAAAAGACGAGCTCAAATAAGTTAAAAGGAAAAATCCAGATGTTCGTTTAGCCGGTATTTAAGGTTTTGCGTTTATGTCGTTTTACGCCGAAATTAGAAGGACAGCTTTTCGAAAGGTGGGGTCAACTTCAGTTGGATTACTGTAATTAGATTGAAGTCGTTTAAAACTCTGTGTGTAGCGGGGTATTTGTATTCATGGGGTCTGTATTAGCCAGACGAAAGTGCATACTATTATTCTTGCTTACAACTCGAAACCAAAGTTTGTTTCTTGCTTATATCAAGAACGTAGAAGATGATATACAAATGTTTTTTTCTTAATACTCCCCTCTGGAGACGATTGTTTAATCTACATCAAATTTCATTAACGAAGTGATTGCGATGATGTGGCATGTTTGAAAGGAAGAAGAAACTTAGCGATTTAGCGGAAAGTTTTCAGTAGCTATGCAGCCAATGCTAGTGAGGAGGCAACGTTCGCCTCCTTGACTGCACTTGCCTCCTCTTTTCGTATTGCCACAGAAAGTTGTCCCCTAGTACAGGTAAAGGAAGCTGAACGTAAACATCTTCAACAGAAATCCGTCTGGTTTGGGGAAATAATACGAAACAAAAGAAATCTCAAACCAAAAGCTCATAAACAATCGGCCACCAACGTTCCGGAGTCGACTTGACTGTTTTTTTCAAGGGGCGACTAAATGGAGTGGGACAGGTAGAGCTTCGACCTCTTCTTCCTCTTCTACCGAGTTGATGCTTTGTTTACGTTACGCACGCCCTTAGCGTAAATAGATGGTAAGGCACCAGGAGACCTGGTCCGGTTGGCTCTTTGACAATAGAAGAAAACGTATTGCGCGCAGCTGGCTTCAGGGTTGCCAGCAACGTTTCTGAATTGGATAAGTTGACAACCTCCGAAGAAAATTTACTCGCTGCAATTCCTGCCGCGTAGCGGCGCTCGTGTTGGAGCCTGCCCGTTCCGCTCGTCTGGCTTGCCTAGGTACCGTTGGATACGCCGGGAAACACATAGTTTTTGTGTAGTGTGATAATGTCTGGATTGAGACAAAATTTCCTGGGAATTTTGACGTAAGTTCACTCCCGCTCGGGTTTCGTATTTTGACAGCTTTCGACATTCGGCAGCAAGGCTGCGTCTATCGTGCTTTCCGGCGCATAGACCGTTGTGTTTTGGTCGTTTGCGGACTGAAATACCGTCAATTTCCCTCTTCCGGTGTTCTGTGTTTATGTAAGAAGTTCATGCATAAACTTCTGCATGCACTCCAAAGCTGCATTAGGAAACAATGCCAAGTTGAAGACGTCTACAGGTAGTTTCCGCCTTTATGTTGTGCAATCTGGAAAACGATTGTTTTATGGAAAAGGAAATAAACATTTCACGGTGTCCTACAATTTCCCCCTTGCCAATAATTTCTTGTGACAGCAAATAAAAGTAGAAAAAATATTTTGCTAGTTTTTCTGTGACAAATATCTCCCCTGCTTGTCGATGCTGGTCATAGACGGATATAGGATATATCAACTGTGGCATAAATCCCGTTTTACTTTACCATTACACAAGGAGAAATTCGAACTCGGAAGCTCGACCCAAAGCTAGGTACTTACACTCCTAGCCTGTTACATTATACTATCTAAAAAACGAAGAAACCGTAGGAGTGATATTTACAATCATCTGGATGCAGAAAAATCTACTTGCAGAGCCAATTTTTTGAAAAAAAGTGCGCAAGGGCCGCCGATTTGTTCCTGGCCGCCTGATTTCACAATGAGAAGCCAGCGTCACGAGCTTGCCCAGAACTTGGCTGGCCTTGCGGACCGGGCGGGCTGCGACGACATCGCCTCCACGCTCATGCGAACAGAGGGGGCTAAATCTCCGAAGCGCGGCTAATGCGGAGCATGTCGACTGAGGCGATCTAGTAACGTCGATCACCAGTTCCGCTTATTATAAGCGGATGTGGGATTCTTTTTTCAAGGAGTCGCTAATAGATTTTTTCCAGTCGCATGTCGAGCTTTTTGGGGGCTAATTCGCGTTTTTCCTCCAAACATTGTTATTTTGGTGCTCACTGAAAGCGCGTTTGTCGTCGAAAATGCGAAAAACAGCAAACGTGCACTTCCGGCTATTAATATCACTATTTAGCGCCGCGGTTAGGTGGCGGGTGATACCATCTGCCATAAAGTACAAAACTACTACTATCCATTCATCAATATTTGGGGCCTTGCTAGTCGCTGTCGGCAGTCACGGTTGGTCGCGGCCGCCGTGCCCAGTTGCCACTCTACTTTGCGCAAAATAGATTCCAATTGATCGAAGTATCGCAAAATACATTTTAAGGAGTAGAAAAAGAAGCAGAGCTTAAGAACTGGCTACCACCAGTCATCGGAGATGATAAAAAGCAGCATGGAAGTACTGCAAGTGAGTGACCCGCCTCTCCTGATGCCGACCTCTTTCAACACATGGCAACAAAAGAACACGTGAGGAACTCTCGCCCACTTTCCAGGGCCCGTTTGACTACAATGCGCTTCACCAAATCGTTACATCCAAGAACTATACCAGAATTTGAGCTCAAGCTGGCCTGCTACTCAGCGTGCCATGCCACAATCCGCTCTGTGGATTATCACGGCGAGCAGATACAGTCGTCGACTGCGTGCGAGGTAGAGCTGCACCGAAAAAAAAAAATGCGGACCTTGTCTAGGACATATGTGTATCATGCCACTCATTATTTATTGATAAAAGCACGGACTTAGCAACACAAAAGCAGGTCGGTGTTGTATTTCAATACTTCAGCACATCAGTAAAGAAAGTGCTGTCCACGTTCCTGGGACTATTCGCGCTCAAGTGTCAAAGCACCCGACAGGTTCTACAAGGCATTCTATACTTCTTGACAAATGTTGGTCGGGATCTTATGTGTGCATTAGAATCGGAACGGACGGCTTCTACGTTATGGTTGATGAAAACAATTTCGTGCTCACGAACTTGTGCTCAAATACCCAGAATTTCGTGATAGTCAAGTGCGTATGTCGCTCAATTCAACTATATGCAGGCAAGGCAGTAGAGGTGCTTCCACGGAACCTAGAATCCCTGGTTGACTGTCCGTAGAGTTGGTTGTCGGACAGTGCACTGCGACGTGAGGAGTACGACGCAATTTACAGACGGATAAACAGCGGCCAATAACACTTGAAGTTGATTCAGCTTTGGGGACACGGTGGCTGTCCATCTCCAGCTGCTGCAAGCCCATACTAGAACAGTGGAAGGAACTTAAGCTCCAATTTTCCCCCTGCAAAAACAAGTACCATAGCTACGACGCTGACCTACTGTCTGTCTTGTGTCAGGATCCTATCAACAAGTTGTTCCTAGAGGTCCTGAGCCGATTGCTACAAGACGTCTCAAGAATCAGTAAGCCGTTCCAACTTGAAACTGGAAACCTATTGAAACTTGTTGATTGCCTTCAAAACTTCTTCCTATCTATGATTTGCATAGTGATCAATCCCTTGTAGACCCCAGCTGGAGTAAAGGGGTTCCTAAATGTAAACCTGAAGGACACGCGACCCATATTCAACTTTCTTCTGTGGATTTTAGAGTCAAATTTACATCGAGATGGCTGCCTCCTAACTAAACGCCAAGCAAGAAATAAATGTAAAATTGAGATGCCGGAACTTCATATTTGAGGCTGCAAGGCAAGTGTAGCTTAGGCTTCCACCCAACATTCAGCTTTGGAACTTCATTAAATCATTCTCACCGGAGAGCGTCCTGAATCAGGTAGAAGCGCCTCTTGAGGATGTGCCCTCCTCAAATTGGTCAAGGCAGATGTAGATCTCCTGGACACACTGTACAGATCGCTGTGCCTTTCTCCCTGGAAAGATGCAAACAACAAAGTCGACATTCTGCCCTGGGCAGGAGTGTTAGATTTCACGGATGCAAGCGATAAAAACTGTTTTAACGAAATAGCTGAGTACGCTCTGTCGTTGTTGGCCATGCCCCTTAGCGATTCCGAGGTCGATCCTGTTCTCTAGCATGAACGTCGTGAAGTTGCGCTACCGAAACCGAATAAATAATCCCATGTTGAGCGGCAGCCTGCACGTATGTTATGGTCTCAAGTTTCGAAACGTGTGCTGCCGGGACCTTCAACCGAACGCAAAGACGTCGCAGCTTTTTAACTCAAAAACAAGTATGTTTCAGCAGAAGTGATGGCTAAGAATTTTCCAGATGAGTCGGACACATGCGAATTTCGCTCTTTTACTTTGCGTTCGTATTTGAGCGAGTTATTTTTATCGTTTTATTATAATAAACTAATTTGAAGAATATGCACATATATTGAACTTTTACTTGTTTTGGGCTTTTCCCCGAAGGTCACGCCGCTTTTTTGGGGTTTCTTGGGACGACTATTTGCTTGTTGGGTCGGCCGCATCTTTCCACCCTGGGTGGCTTTTTTTCTCCAACTTTGGCCAGAGGTCGTGTGTCTTGGTACTCATCTGATAACAACTGTGAAAGTTGTGCTTCACTCATCGCATGTTTCTCCCAGCTCGAGGCTTTGTGTATAAATCCCCAAACAATTTCAGAGTCAGGCTTCACCACTACTCGTGCGGTTTTCATGTTGGAGCTTTGGACCCCAATGGCGAAGAAAGTTCCCATTTTTAAGCTTCACTGCTGGTTGTTCGGTTCACACGCGGCACCTTTGTCTCAAGTCTCGCACCTTGGCATTTACGTCGTGAGCCACAAAAAAATCATAAAAAACGCTGAAAAAGAATATTATGCCATTAATTACCTTCTTGGAACATAGCCGTAATAGGTTTTACGCTTGGCAAACCTCGGCGCCTAACTGGGGCTGCCCAAATTAAGCCCTTTGGAATGCCAAGCTTGTGCTGCTCGATTAATAAAATAATGGTAGCGGTGTTTTCAATTGCAATAACGTAGCTGTCAGGCGTGGTGTACATCATTCGAATCGATAGTTGCCATTTCGGCACAAAACAATAAGTAGCACACAATGCTTATGCTTGATTCTTCAACAAAAATGGCTTGCCCAACGACTGTCGTCAGCTAACATAAAACAATTAGCAAATAAGTTGCATTTTAACGGAGCTGTTTTAGGTTGAACGTGGCACCTCTAACCGCTATTGGCAACTTACCGTGCGGAAAGAAGTTTGGGAGGAATGGTACAGTTAGATGATGAAGATGAGGCGGCATTGCCTCCCTATTCCCTTTACAAAGATTGGTGCTCTGCATTGTCGATAAAGTTTAAGGGTAATATTTAAAATGGTGAATCAGATGCTTCTAGTTTATTTATATATAAGTCGCTAATTATGTGTTTTCTCTAAAATGTTATCCTGGCTTTGAACCCCGTTCCAGTACCCAATACAATCGGAGGGGAAAACAGACGTTTGGAAACGGGCTTCACGTGCGATATAGACGCTTATAAAATAAACTAATACAAACTTTTTCTTTAAATATTGGATGTGTGTAATTTTTTCTTGAGGGAAAAGGAATCAGACAATATTGCTCTTGGAATTTGAACTTGTCTAAAAGAGTCAGTATTTGTGCCGACCAGCTGATGTTAAGAGCCGCCGTCCCATCATTTAGGACTATTAAACTTGGATAGATATGCTTAGTAATCTACACAAAATATTATGTTTTAAAAACAATCACCTGCCTCCTCGATTGCCCTTGTATTATTACATTGGTTGCAGACTCTTGCTAACCAAAGCGATTAACAAGACATTCTAAATCTTAATAAGCCTACAAAATGGCTCTTTAATTTTACTCTTCCACGAGGCTTTTTCGAGCCAAAAATATTCTATATTTGGTTCCGAGAAATCATTTAGCAGTGATTTGTTGGAATGGTCATCGCATAATGCCGTCATATTAGGAAAACAATTTTGTTCCACTGCGTCATCTTGCACTTGTCTTTTATGGTTTTCTAAAGCTATATTCCTCCTAATTTTCGTTCTCCACCCTTGTTTTGAGGGAAGTTTCATTTTCATAATTGAACTCAGGCTTTCCCTTTAAGGCAGCCTGCCGGATCGACCTCTAGAAACAGGATTCGTATCACAGGGTCGTTTGAATACCATCAGCGACTAAACGACAGCGCCGCCTTCTTCCGTCCCTTTAGTACACCGCAACCTCAAGGCGGTAGCCATTAGTCAAAATGATAATTTGAAAGCGCCGCACGAGCGGTTGCTTACCCAACTATTTGTGTCTATCTGTTTTTCCCTGACGTAACACACGTAAGTGACATTAAAAAGAAAAGTCCGTCTAAATTCCACCAAAGCTGTTTCTCTGAAAAGCGTTCACGTACATTATCGTAAGTGCGTGAGGCAGCAATTTCTTTTTCGTATTTTAATGAGGCCTGAAAGCCACTGGTGGACTGGAGTGAAGACCAAGCAGGTAGGACAGAAAACAGAGCATACCGCGCATTTCGTTCGTGCTGTTTTGCGAGTGCTGAAGTGAGCTTCAGCCAAATTCATTTCAAACCATCAAACTTAGTGAAATCAGTTAAGACGTTCTACACATGCAGTGAATTCGCTCCTGCCGTTGGCGTTAATTTTTCAGTGTTGCAAGTATAAGCTTCCTGGCAAAGTATTAGAAACAAATGGCGTGAACCACTGTTAGCGACAAATTACTTCTCCGAAAATACCTTTCACATGGTATTTCGGTTACTAGTTCAATGTTGTCTATTGGATTACAAGACCAATTTCATGTTAAATCACCGAGCATAAAAAAATGATACGGTAGAGTTGTGGGTTAACGGAACGGCGGTCATAGTTGTAAAAATGATGACTGAGGCGCCCCCGACAATAGACACTATGCAAAACTCGATTTGTATCCAATGAGACTGACACTTTGTGACAATTTTTTTAGAGATATCGAGGAAAATAAATAACGTAAATAAGCATCCGTGGGGATTGATGTTTAGCATCAAGAGGGTGCTAAAACTGCGCGTTATCAGACGTAGTGTCTGATAAGACAGAGTTGTGAAACGAATTACGCGCAAATATCTTTGTTTAGGGTACTTAGTTATTATTCCCCTCCGTTTTTAATCTGGACGAGAATAACACCTACGTACGTTAAAGGTGCCACGACTGCGAAATCCACCTTAAAGCTGGGAGTCAAACCGAACCATAACCCAAACCGAAAACAGTTTAGGAACGAAATTTTTTTCAGAAACCGTAACCAAAACAAAATCGTTACCTGAAATTTATGAAAATCGAAACCGTAACCGGAAATTCTTTAACCGGTAACCGACATGAACCGAAAATAACCGAAAAAACATATATTATTTGTTCTCTAGAATGACATCGAGGATGGATCTAGACATGTCGTAAGCCAGACGAAACACAAAAGTACCTCCGCGCTGTTTTTTTTTTTTTTTTTTTTTTTGTGCTTAGCTACGTTTCAACTTTACTGTACGTTCTTATCGATCAATTCGCTTTGTTGTTTCAATTCTCATTTCTCATGAATATCTCGCTTATAAACGTTTTGTCGAATAAGCGAGCTGATTAATTCCGTTAAGATCCTTTCAAAATGAAGAAGCAAAAGGCAATTTCGAACCCCGTACGTTACGGCGATGTCAGTATGCTCTGGAAGAAGTCGACTGTACAGAATGGAAGTTTGACGCTATTACTGAAATTAATAAAAGCGGACTATAAAAATAGCAGACTTCTCGCGCCTTCAAAAGAAAAAAAAAAGAAAGGAGGAGAGCGTTGTAGCGCAAATAGAGGTGATTTAGGTCACGTTATTTAAATGGCACAATTTTCGTTTGTTAGCGCCGGGACGACCTACCTCTTCTACGTCTTCCACTTTTTCCATTTTTCAGTCTACCTTCCCTTTATTTTATGTTTTAGGTGATGCTATGCCATCGCGTTCTTTCTTCCCATTGCTTTTTTTTTACTTGAGGTTTGAATTATCGCATATTTTGCTTCGCCTTTTTTGGCTTAGTTTTTACTCCTTCCTTCGCTTCGCCGCTCATTACCGCTGATTCGTCTGCTACGATAGGCCCGGACATTTTGAAGGCCGTCTTCAACTTTGTTCTTGTTTTCTTCCAGTCTCGTCTGCGATGATCTTATATTTTCGCATTCGATTGTGTTTCTAATCCGAAATCTTCATGTGTGTTTTTTGGTATTTAATAATAATATTTAAAAAAAAAAAAAAACGTTAAGACAGGTCTACATCTCTATTCCGATAGTATTTGGGTATGCGGTCACGTCTGCTATGAGCCATCGTTTGTTCATCAACCGGCCACCTTCGGGCATACCCCAGCGCACAATTGGAGATGGCAGGTATGCCCATGTGCTGTCTACCATTGCAAAAACATGTTTTCGAGATTCTTCATTTGTTTATTATCTATGCTCATGAACAGCTTGACGCCTTGGTAATACTTCACAACAAAATGTTCACAGGTTAGTTACAAAAGTTCTAAAAGCTACGAAATTTCGGTTAAAAACATCAATATCTGCTCCCCTGAGGGTATTGTACAAGTATTGAATACGGGTCATGGGACTGGTTTGGATGATGTGATTCACATCGAAAGTCGGAGAAACCCGCAAAACTCGACTTGGAACGTGAATAATAATAATGCGGTAGAAAAATCCTTCTTCCGCTTCTCGAAGACCAAACAAACGAGGCTAATTAAGTTACTGCAGCATTCAAATTAAACTGAAAGGCCCATCCAAGTCTGGCTTCAAAATTGCCACTGACGCCTGAACAGACGATTATGACAACTCCACAGAGATCGCGGTGAACTTCACGGACGACAGACCAAATGCACAACTGAACACCCAGTCCTATGTAACCGGGTGGGCAGCAAGTAAGATCTGTCATTAGGATTGTTAAGTTCATCAGCAATCAGATACGTAGAACACCTCGAAAGACATTTTGTTAAAAAACAAGAAATATTCACATGCGAAAATGACACCACCTTCCGACTTAGCTCGTCACCTAGCCGGTAATATCAGCCGTGCCTTTGACGCACATTGCACTGATATATTGCTCCAGACAAGAGTTTAGCTAAATGCGCACTTGATGTCGCTGATCGACACTCAAAACAAGGGCAAGGGGTGCAAGGATGCCTGGACACCTACGTCAAAAAGTACTTGAGTACTTATTGACGTACATTTGAGATGCTTCGTCAAGCGAGCAACAAAAACCTCCGAAACTCACAGGGAAACGAAATGCGAAAGCAGAAAAGGTCATACACTACAAGCAGGTAGCAAACTGCAGCATGCGACTCTTATTTACATGGCAATATGAGCTGAACCACGTTATTCCTTTCCCCTGTTTTGTTTTTAGTTCCTACCCACGCCGCTGAAGAAAATAAATAAACCAGTAACACGCAGCTTGGAAAAAGCAGTTTTTTTTTCTTCTTCGATTTGTTTCGTCGTGTTGTTTCTGCTTTGATTGTTGTGGACTGAACACCGATGGCGACCACCACCTACTAATCTTCAATGTTCCACCAAATCCCCGGCGTGAGTGGGGGAGGTGCTGCAGCTTTCAGTTCTGTTTTTTCTTTTTAGAGCGCAGCTCTTAGGGGCCCGTTTCCGGCTTGAGCGGCGTCGCCGTCGCCGTAACCGCGAGGTCACGTGACCCCCCCGAGGTCACGTGACCCCCCCCGAGGTCACGTGACCCCGGAAGTCACGTGACTTCAGGGGGTCACATGACCTTAAGGGGGTCACGTGACCCACCCAGGTCACGTGACCCCCTGAAGTCACGTGACCCCCTAAGGTCACGTGACCCCCTAAGGTCACGTGACCCCCTCAAGTCACGTGACCTGGGGTCACGTGACCTCAAGATGGTCACGTGACCCACCCAGGTCACGTGACACCCCTAGGTCACGTGACCCCCTGAGGTCACGTGACCCCCTGAAGTCACGTGACCCTCCTAAGGTCATGTGACCCCTTCAGGTCACGTGACCCCCGAGGTCACGTGACCCCCAAAGGTCACGGGAGCCCCTCAGGTCATGTGACCCCCTGAGGTCACGTGACCCCCTGAAGTCACGTGACCCCCTTGAGGTCACGTGACCTCAAGGAGTCACCTATCCCTCAGTACGCTTCCATCTTCCTCCTCAAGAGCTGCGCTCTAACCGGCGTTACAGGGAATTGTAAACGGATTTCATTTTTTTATAGGTATTCAATTTGCAACAGTTTGAATCGTTTGCACAATGATACGATTTTAATTTTGTATTTTTGCGATAACACCAGTGAAGAAAACTAATCAGGTTTATAAAAAGTGAAAGCCGTTTACAACTCCCTGTAACGCCAAATTAGAGCACAGCTCTTGAGGAGGAAAAGGGAAGGGTACTGGAGGGGGTGGGGGTGTGGGTCAACTGACCGGGGGGGGGGGTCACGTGACGATGACAATGACGGTGATGTCATCAGTGACGTCACTGATGACGTCATCAGGGCCGATGACGATGCGGATACCGATGACGTCATTAGTGAAGTCACCGATGACGTCATCAGTGATGATGACGATGACAATGCGGATGTCGGTGGCATCATCAGTGACGTCACAGATGATATCATCAGTGATGATGACGATACGGATGCCGGTGACGTCATCAGTGACGATGACGTCACGCGGGGTCACGTGACCTCGGGGGGGATCAGGTAACCACAGAGAAGTCACGTGACTTCGGGGGGTCACGTGACCTCCCCGAGGACACGTGACCCCCCGAAGTCACCTGACCCCGGGGGGGGGGGGGGGGGGGCTCGCGCGGTGCATTATAGGACACTTCTCATAATCACCGCGCGGTTACGCCGACGCCGACGCCGCTCAAGCTGGAAACGGGCGCCTAAGAGCTGCGCTTTAAAAAAATGAAAGCTGTTTACAACTCCCTGTAACGGCGACTCCGACCGCAGCTCTTGAGGAGGAGGAGAAGGAGGGAAGGGTACTGAGGGTCACGTGTTCTCGAGGGGAGAAGGGTCTACGTGGGGGTCACGTGACCCCCAAGTCACGTGACCCTCAGAGAAATTTTTCCGTTACATTTAGCGGGGACGTTTTTTCCGCTAGATTTAGCGGGGGAATTTTTCCGCTAGATTTAGCGGGTAAATATTTCCGCTAAATTTAGCGGGGAAATTTTTCCGCTCAATTTAGCGCGGAAAATTTACCGCTAACTAGCGGGGAAATTTTATCCGCTAGATTCAGCGGGGAAATGTTTCCGCTAGATTCAGCGGGGAAATTTTTCCGCTAGATTTAGTGGAGAAATATTTCCGCTAGATTTAGCAGGGAAATTTTTCCGCTAGATTTAGCGGGGAAATTGTTCCGCTAGATTTAGCGGGGAAATTCTTCTGCTAGATTTAGCGGGGACATTTCGCCGATAGATTTAGCTAGGAAATTTTTCTGCTAGATTTAGCGGGGAAAATTTACCGCTAAATCCAGCGGGGAAACATTTCCGCTAGATTTAGCGGGGAAATTTTTCCGCTAGATTTAGTGGGGACATTTTTTCGCTAGATTTAGTGGGCAAATTTTTCCGCTAGATTTAGCGGGGAACTTTTTCCGCTAGATTAACGGAGATATTTTCCACTAGATTTAGCGGGGAAAATTTTCCACTACATTTAGCGGGGAAATTTTTCCGCTAGATTTAGCGGAAAATTTTTCCGCTAGATTTAACAAGGAAATCTTTCAGCTAGATTTGGCGGGGAAAGTTTCCCGCTGGAAATTTTTCCGCTATATTTAGTGGGGAAATTTTTCCGCTAGATTTAGCGGAGAAATTTACCCATAATGCACCGCGCGGTTACGCCGACGGCGACGCCGACGCCCACGGCGACGCCGCTCAGGTCGGAAACGGGCGCCTAAGAGCTGCGCTCTAAAACGAATTGTATTTCCATGCGATACGGGATACTCTCCTAGGAAAATCATCACACGAATAGAGATCTCCTCAAAATACAGCGAGAAAAGCCCCTGTTCAGAATAGGATATGAAAGCAGCGTCGAAGCCTCCTTCTGATTTTGCAGTTATGTGCAATGTAATTAGGGAGCAATTATTTTCACTATAATATCAGCGGATCGAGACCCCAAACATTGTTTTGCAGCCTCGCAATATGGGTGCGTGTTTCATATATATATATATCTAGTGGTCATCAACGTGGAAAAAAACTTATACCGATACTTCAGTTTAATGAAGACCACACCCGTGCATGACTGAGAAGGAACGCTTTCCCATGCCTCTAGAAGATTCAATTGAGTCTTACACCTAGTGTAAGAGATAGGGAGGACAGACTGTCTTTGAATAGTCAACTTCACTCTAGCTCACTAACGAACATTCTTGGTCGAATACTCCAGATGCCGAGTGTAGTAGCCAAGGAGCCGAGCGCGGCTTTGTCGACTCACTGTCAGCTGTCACGCGAACGCCCCGTCGCACTTTTGCTGCCGCCGTCGACGCTCATCCTTTCTTTTGTTTCTAGACCTCAGTTCGCCGATTAAGTCTTCATTTTTTGTTTTGTTTTACGCTTCTCGATCTGTTTCCCTTAGCCATAATATACAGGGTGTTCGAGAGAACTCAGGCCAAATAGCTCCTGGGAAAACTACTTATCGCAACGAAAAAAAGGCTTATGTCGTTTTGAACATGGGCCAGGGGCCCATTTAGTCAAATTATTAAAGTCTGGGATAATTAACATGTTAATTATTTTTGCGTAATTAACTTTTTAATACTGTGCTTAAGGGCAAGGTTTCAATTACAAAATTGCTTAGCATTATCAAAAAACAGTAAATCAACAAATTGCAGAAAGATAGAAGGCACGCGAAGCATTTTACGGCTTTCTGAAAAACCGCACAAACTCGCCGAGTTTTTAAGTTTCGGTTTCCTATCGCAGCGCATCTCGGCCGGGTGGCACCGCGCCCCGAGGAGAGATAGTGCAACCAGCCTCTGCTCCGTCGCGCGATGACGGCGCAGCACAGGTTGGTTGCACTATCTCTCCACGGGGCGCGGTGCCACCGGGGCCGAGATGCGCTCCGATTGCAAACCGAAACTTAAATACCTGTCGAATTTGTGCGACAACGAATGTTGTCGATGAAACTCTAAATGGTATATGGCACTCTATTTACGGAAGTTTATGGGAGACAGCGGGCCTTGGGTTGCCGGCTGGACGCCGCAAAGCGCCGTGTACACGGGGGGGAGGGGGGGGGGGGGGGGCTAGGTGGGTTAATAGTTTTGTAATTAGTAGCCGCATACTGACTGCCGACGCGGAGCGGCGTGAATGCAGGTGGGGTGGTGGGTTAACGCGCTTCGAGTGTACACGCGCCGACAGAATCCGAAATGTTCCCGCGCGTTGCCAAGAAGCCAGTCCGGCGTGAGCGTCGTTGCTAGGGGGTCAATCACCTGCGCCATAAAAATCAGTGATGGACCGAATCTGCCGAACTTCAAATTCGGCAAAGTTCGGCACATGCCGAAATGTTGAAGAAAGGTTTTGCAAAGATTCAGCGAAAATTCGGCAAATGTCTGCGCACGCGCGAGGACGCGACGGGGCCATGGATTGCAAGAGGACGCCGAGCAGTCGTGCGGTTACCATCGTGCAGTTAGTACAACCAGCAGTTACGGAGAGGTGCGGAGTAGGCAACACGGTAACTGTGCGTTTGTGAGCCTTTGCGGGTGTCGTTCTCTTTGATATTATCTGCCTCAAGAACAGAAGATCGACCAGTAATTTACGCAGTGCACTGTGCAAGTGACAAATGATGCGGTACATTCTGGATAACGCGATTTTAATTTGACATTTTCATTAATGCAACGAGTTAGTTGAAATATTGACTGACAACTGACAATTACGTTCAGTGTGCACAGCCCACTGCTGTCAAATGGGCAGAGTCACGAAAGCTGGCCAGGATGTATGGAATGCAGATGGAATCCTCGTCACCAATGTGATACATATTTTCCCCCTTCTTTTCTTTCGTTTTTAAGTACTTTCTGTAGTGTGTATATTTTGTACATATATATCTATCTGTCTATATATATCTGTCTCGTTTTTTCGCATGGGGTGGCGGGCAGGCAGGCACTCTACGTAATGGTTTTCACCTATATGCCTAGCCCCACACATCAGCCACCACATGGACCCCTTCCAGTGCGTGCAAATAAAATTATTATAATTATTATTATAACAATCCGGTTTTTGGCTCACAAGTAGTTTGTGCCAAAACAGAATAATATTGCCTCTAGCTCGCGTTATTTCGTGATTTTCATGTATCGGCATAAAACTAAACAGGACTATCATGCTCAACGTTGCACATCCGATATTCCTAACTGTTCCCATCTTCCTAAACGTCCGTGTGTGTCCTACCACCAGAAACCGTCATTTTAAAGGTTGAATACGGCACGTTGCGAATATGTGACGCACACTTTTCATGCAAAGCTGACGTCAAGTGACTCAAATCGTAAAAGAACATGCATATTTACAATATTGTTATCTTTCCTGGTGAAGGCTCAGCAAACGTTGCATTCCTTTTCGCGCACGACACGCTGGCCACCAGGGGAAGTAAGGACGCAGTGATTGCCTTTATTTTAACGATGTAAACACACTTGCAGGCGTGCGTTGATGAAGCCACAAAACCAAAGCTCTTGTAGCGCGATTCGTGACTGCGCCGGCTACTACCCAACCTCGTTGTCACGCCAATTTCTGCAAGCAGCCACTAAACTTGCCAGTAAGCACCAAAAGTGACACCGATACAATTAACTTGTAGAATATCACCTTATTTAGTAATAACTGTGTCAATAGGCACTACATGTTGTATTTAAGTTAAGAAAAAAACATAAAGCCATTTTTTTGTCAGAAAAGCTAAATATCGACGTTAAGTCTGGTAACAGTGCATTTTTTCCGAATTTTTAAAAAATTACGGCAAAAGTTCGGCAGAGCCGAATCCCGAGATTCGGCGTCGAATTTTCGATTGGGCAAAGTTTGGCCCATTACATGGAAAAATGTGCGAATCGGGGGGGGGGGGGGGGGGGGGGGTGAGGGGTCTGGTTTGCCCCCTCCCACTCAAAAACAGGTTGGTACGCCACTGTCGGGCGTCGACCAAAGCTGTGCACGAGCACTCTTCGCTGCCGAAATCACACGGAAAGGTGAGCCCGAAAAAAGAGGTGTCGTCAGATCGCCATCAACCTCTTTCAACGCGGTCCCGTACTCCCTTGGAAAAGCACTGAACCTGAGAACCAATTGGGTCGTCTTCTAGCAAGACAATACCGGTTGTGAAATTAATTACGTGACTTTGTCATTGCCTTATGGTATAAAGAGAAAAATAGTCTTTATGATTACACTTTGAGAAGGCACAATGCTTATAGAAAATGATTTACTTTTTATCAGACAATTTCTAACCTCGCGCTGAGCCCCTACGCATCTGCCCATAACAACGGCCCTTGAAAGGCTTTGTTTGAATGGCAGCGCCATGCTGTGACGTCATCCCCTACGGGTTCAATTGATCGCTCTTGAACCAAGAGTCGTCGCCCACTCACCCAAACAGAAGGTAAACACAGAAGAACAGGAACCATTCCTCTCCCCCTCCCATGGCGACCGGAAGTGGTAGCACAACCAGTAGAGTAAAGAGAGAGGTCGGCAACTGCTCGCGCAGTGGCAACAAGCACGGATTTTGTCTCTTCGTAACGAATCGATAATTCACTGCAGAAACTATCCAGCAGTTATTCCTGGTGGATGCTGGGAAAGGTAAAAAACGTCGATGCTCTTTCGTTGAAAAGGGCTGTCTGGTGGTGAAACAGGGCTTACAGGCCGAGTCGGCTTGTCGTTGAACTCTTCCTTGTTTCGTGGAGACGACATGCACGGACTTATCTATTAATGAATCGAGGTATCCTATTCCAGAAGAAGCAATCCAAATTCCTAAAGTATGTTTGTTTTATATTTTTTTTAAGTGAAGATGGTGGGCGTTGAATTATCATGGTTTGAGTGTAAAACGCATGTAGCTCGCGTGGAACAATGATAAGACATGGATGCCCGTGTGGTTCGTAGTTGAGTCTATGCATTATCGCTTTGACGTGTGAAAGAGTCGCGGAAGGCGCTCCACACGTTCATTGAGTTCGCGGAGTGTTCCGTTGGGATACTGTACGGCCGGGCACTTGGCAGTAGCGGCGGCACGGCACGGTCCTAATCGCACGCAAACCCTTACAGGTGATCCGCGCTGAACAGACACCCAGTTCTGCATTGTCACCACAGCCAGCGAAGTTCAGCAGGCAAGGAAGGCACGTCACGCGACGAGGATACGCCGGGCAAGGAACAGCGGCTGACGCCTTCGCGACGTCCAGCGCGACACTACAGGACATCGGCGCAGATTGGCCAGCGCCTCATACGTCACAACCGCTGCTCACTTATAAAAAGGACAACGAAGCGACGGCCGGGCACTTGGCAGTAGCGGCGGCACGGCACGGTCCTAATCGCACGCAAACCCTTACAGGTTAGTACAAAAACATTTACAAAATTATTCAGTGGACTTGCTGTCGCTGCTGCCAAGCGTCTTTCTGGTTGTGAGCATGGCTAAGGACATTGCTAAAGTGTGCAATGAATTGAAGGAGGACTTGAAACATGAATTTAAGACGTTCAAGGAATCGCTCGAAAGGGAGCTGAGAACAGAGATTCGCGAGCTAAGAACTGATGTGAAGGAAGTGAAAAAAGGAATGGATTTCATAAACAAGGCATTCGAAGATATAAAGAAAGAGTTTGAGGTGCTCTCAAAAGAAAACGTAGAGCTTAAGCGGGTAAATGCGAGTCTGCAACAATCACATGAAACGCTGCTGCAGGCGATCAAAGAAAGAAAAATGCGTCTCGTTCACTGTGAACAGTACTCGAGGAACGCAAATCTAGAGATAAAAGGAATTCCGAAACAAGAAAATGAAAGTGTGACAGATACTGTACAGAAGATCGGCGACCTTATCGGGTCGCCGATAGCAGTGAATGAGATAGAAGTGTGTCACCGCGTGCCGACACGAAATAAGGAAAGCAACATCATCATTCAATTTCGAAGCCAGGCGCGACGAGACGCTGTTCTGGAAGCTGCAAAAAAGAAGCGCATAACAAACAAAGATCTGGGGTCTACTAGTACCGCCCCGATCTACATAAACGAACACTTATGCCCCGTCTTAAAACGACTGCTTGGGATGTCAGTGGCAAAAAAACATTAACATAAATGGAAGTTTGTGTGGGTCCGGAATGGCAGGATCTTTGCCAGGAAAACTGACAACGCCCCTGTACTGGAAGTCACGCACGCGGACGACCTCGAGAAGATTAAATAAGTGTTGAATCGTGTCTCGTTATTGACTTTGTGTTAAAATGACTGACGAAAATTACTTACTGCCAGAACAAGTTAAGAAAATATTCAACACAACTAAACATGAGATATAAAGTGTATTTCATCTTAACCTACAATCTGCACGTAATAAAGAGGATGAACTTAGTATTTTACTAAACAACTTTGGGTTTAGTTTTGACATTCAAATGTTCACGGAAACATGGTATTATGAAGAAGGTGACGTTATACACTTGGAGAACTACAAAACATTTTATTTAAATCGCTCTGCTAGACGTGGTGGCGGTGTGTGTATTCAAGCGAAAAATAGTATCGAGTGCAAATTCGTAGAACAGTTTTGTGTGATTAATGAGGACTATGAGATATTGACTTTAAAAAATAACGACTTTTTGTTTTCCGTTCTTTACCGCCCACCAGGCGGTGATATTACTCAGTTTACTACATTTATTGAGTCCCTATTTTGTTTCGTAGGAGACAACGGCCTAAGAATAATTTTGGGGGGAGATTTTAACATTGATATGTTAAGTGATTCAAAACAAAAAAGAGAGTTTAGTATGTTGATTGAGCGCTTTGGATTTTCTAATACTATCAATTTCGCTACTCGTGTGGCTTCAAACTCTAGCACACTTATAGATCTCTTTCTTACAAACGTTGATGCTTCACTGTTACAAAGTGGTGTTGTGGGCTGTTCAATCAGTGATCATCTACCCATATACATTTTCGTGCATCGGAATTTGCCCAAGGTAAGCATAAATGATGCTCTTTCATTTACATTTCAAGACATGTCATTTACCGCTTTAGAAAGATTTAACTATGAAATTGAACATGCGAACTGAGATGCGGTATTCTCTGCGGACTCTGTTGATGATGGATATGACTGCTTTATAATGATATTCACTACAATTTACAAGAACAATTTTAAATATAAGACACATCGGGCCCCAAAAGGCTCTCGCAAACCCTGGGTGACGGGCGAAATTCTAAAAAAAATAAACAAGAGAAATAGACTTTTTAAGCAATTTGTTCGTACAAAAAATTCAGAAATACTACATCTTTTTAAGAAATGTCGTAATGAGGTAACGAACTTAATTAGACGTGCAAAATCTACCTATTACTTTAACATGTTTAGCAACTTAAGTACCAGTGCCAGTATATGGAAGAAACTCAACTCGATTTTAGGAAAAACGTCAGCCTCTTCTAGAACTAAAACATTAAAAATAAACGGACAAGAACTCGGAGGAGCTGAACTAGCCAACAAATTTAATGATTATTTTATTAGCTTAGTCAGTAATGATCGCAGTAGAGTGAATGAAGCTCTGCTATATGTATCGAGATTTATAAATGAAAGTATCTTCTTTTATCCTACGGATGATCATGAGGTCAGCTCTGTGTTTTGTAACCTTAACAATAGTAAAAGTTGCGATATTGATGGCATCCAAATAAAGCCCGTCAAATGTGTGATTGCGCAAATTGCAGCTATTTTAACTCATTTGTTTAATCTATCGTTATCACAGGGTATTTTTCCCAAAAAAAAATGCAAATAGCAAAAGTGTCGATACTTTAGAAATCTGGAGATAAAAATGATTTATCAAATTATAGACCGGTTTCTGTACTTCCGATATTTTCAAAGGGTTTAGAAAAACTGATACATTTTCGATTAAACCAGTTTTGTGAAAATTTTTCAGTTGTTACAGATTCTCAATTTGGATTCAGAAAAGGGTGATCGACTGAACTTGCGCTGTTGAATATGAAAGAAATAATTCTGAAAAATTTTGAAAATAAAAATCTAACGGTAGGAATTTTTATAGACTTTTCGAAAGCCTTCGATCGGTTAAATCATGACATATTAATGAGTAAACTTTACTATTATGGCATTCGTGGAAATGCGGCGGCGTTAATAAGAAGTTATTTGAGCTTCCGTTTTCAGTGCATTCACCTCAATGTCACCTCAATGGCCACTTCTCTGATCTAAAACAACTACAGGCAGGTGTACCACAAGGAAGTTTTGGGACCTATATTATTCATCCTACACATTAACGACATCATAAATATTTCACATAATGCCCAGATAATAACGTATGCGGACGATACGAGCATATTTTTTCATGGAACGGACATAAATATTATTTCATCTGAAGTGAATAGTTTTCTCAATGTGCTTAGTTCATGGACAACGGCAAATTCGCTAAAAATCAATAGCAATAAAACAAAGGCCGTTCTATTTCGCCCTAAAAGTTCTGTCGGGCAAATAGATATACCACTTAAGCTAGATAGCTCAACCATACAAGTTGTTCCAACGGTAAAAATACTGGGGGTGTTCTTTAACCAATACATGAGTTGGAACGAACACGTAGAACATGTTAAGTCTAAATTATCAAAAATAACAGGTATTATTTATAAACATCGTTTTTGTTTACCAGAAAGGGTCAAGATTATATTATATAACACATTGTTTGCTTCACATTTAAAGTACTGTCAACTTGTATGGGGCAATACAACAAAATTAAACCTAGACAGATTATATATCGCACAAAAAAAGATCTTACGTTTAGTAGCCAATGTACCATATAGTAGTCATGCCGATATTTTATTCTCAAAATTTAAGGTAACAAGTATTTTTGACTTATATACACAGACATTAATAAAGAAATATAAAAATAGTATTTATTATAATAACAAATCATTCCTTTCCTTAGCTTCGCTGGAAGAAAACTCTTTGTTTTATCATACGCGTAGTCCAGAGCACTGGAGAGTGCCGCATTACAGAACCAATTAAGGATTTCAAATGATCCAGTATACTTTACCGTCTACCATTAATGAACTCATAAAAAATAATATTCACATAGAAAATATGTCAAATAACCAAATTAGACAATTGTATTTTAACAACAAATAATATTTTAAAAGTTCTGTGCTGTTCAGCATATCAAAAGCTGTATAATGTTCTGTGTGTATTCTTTTCTTGTTTTTTTTTTTGCAAGTTCCGACTAATCTGCCCAATTCTGTATGGGAGGCAGGGCCTTGTCAAGCTACGCAATGTAGCTTTTTTCCCTGTCTCCTTCTCCAAACTGGAGTCAATAAAGTTGAATTGAATTGAATTGAAACGGCTGTAGTAAATGGTAGGATTTTTCGACACCGGCGATATCGATATTGTAATGTGTGGCCGTTGTGCGTAAGTTAGGGTAAGGGTGTTGGTGGTCACGGCTAGCAGGAAGGGTGCTTCCGGACACTTCATTGAAATCTGACTGCCGCATGTCTGATTGTATGTCACAGTGAAATTGTAGTTGTGCAGCTTTAAGAACCGACGTCCGAGGTGGCTTGACGGGTCCTTAGAAGTAGCAAACAAACAGAGGGCAGCATGATATGTAACAATGCGAAAGTGGGCACCGTAAATATAGGGGTGAAATTTTGAATCGCCCAAGCGACCGGAAGAGATTTGCCTGTTGTGATTGCATAGTTTCTTTCGCGTTTAATGAACGTGCGACAGGCGTAAGCGATGGCGCACTCTGTGCCGTGAACAGTTTGCTCAAGGAGAGATCCAAGTCCGTGAACACCGGTGGCTTCGCGTAACTCCGTGCTGGAACCCGGGAGGATATGACTAAGCACTGCAACAGACTTTAGTGGCGATTGGGAGACTGGAAGGCTCTGATTTTTGGCTAACTCTTTCAAAGGCCATCGATAGAGTTAGCACAGAGGCCATCGTACGAGGGGCTGTGCGGGCAGGTGTGGCTGACAACTTCGTGAGCTACGTCCGTGACCTGTACAGAACCTCTCAATTGATCCTGAGCTACTAGGGCGAGAGCCTGCTGGTGGAGCCAACTACGGGGGTGCTCCAGGGGGACCCGTTGTCTCCCATCCTGTTCAACCTCGTGCTCGATGGGTACCTGGCCCCTACAGACATTAACGTTGGCTTCACGAGCGGCAAGTGTTACCTGGGCGCCCCTCAAGCCGCAGCAAAGGCTCGTCGACCTTCGTGGCTTTCTACTTCCTCGGCTGCGCCATAGGCTCGTCTTGGGCCATTGGGGGGTAGGGACCCTGGAACCCTGTCAAAAGCCTGACAGGATGACTGGGGCTGTCATACGTAAATGGCTGGCCCTACCCCACGACACTCCCGTGGGATATTTTCACGCCCCGGTCCACCAACGAGGAAAGGGGGTGACTTAACTCCGGAGAGCGATCCCGGGGATGACGCTGGCCAGGATCAACGGTCTTCGGTTCAGCGATCACCCCGGGTGCGAAGCACCCATCCGATACCGGATCCTGCTGGACCAAGTTCGCCGCGCTCAGCAAGTAGCGAGCCTTAACGGCATACCCTGACTACTAAGGCCGAGGTTCATAAGTACTGGGCCAGAAGACTTCATGACAGCTATGCTGGCGCTGCCCTACGGGACACGCGACATGTTCCAGCCGCGCATTCCTGGATCTCGGATGGCGCCCGACTTCTACCAGGGCGGCACTATGTTAATGCCATCAAGCTGCGGGTCAGTACACTACCAACACTCTCGAGGACCAAGAGAAGAGGCCGGATGACGTGTCCTCCAGGGTCGGCCGCAGGGCAAGGGAGACACTGAGCCATATGCTTCAAGCCTGCCACAGGGGGCACCGGTGTAGCGTCAAGCAACACAACAGTATAGCCCGGTACGTAGCCATGCACCTCAATCAGCTCAAGTGGAGCGCCCTCTGGGAGCCACACTACAACGTCCAGGGGAAGGTGATGAAGCCTAACTTGGTGGTGACGAAGGGAGCCATGGCCGTCATCATCGATCTCTTCGTCGTCAGCACAGGCATGGAGTTGGCCTTTTTACACGATCAGAAGGCTGCCACGTACACATTCCCGCACCTGCTACAACAATTCCACGAAAACTGACAGGAGCCACCGCTGGTCGCCAGAGCAACCATGAACTTTAGGGTCATTTGGTCCAAGGTTAGTGCTAGGGACCTTCTGTCATTGGGGTTGACCAAGTAGGATCCCAAGCCAGTCAGTGAGGTGCCTCCAGGGGGGCCTCCGATGCTTCTGGGGACACTGCAGAATGACGACTGCGATTAATACCCGCGGGTGATGAAGGCCGTCATCAAACCGTGGACTTGGGAGTGCTGCCGGCATCCATCTTGTCGGGAGCAAGTATCAGGGTACCCCTGCCATTACACAAAGTGTCAGCCAAAAAAAAAAAGGCCCCATTTAAACGCGGCGTTCTCGCGAAGTAATTTGTGAAGAGGTTTAGAAATTTGTCCAAAAACTGGTGTGAATCATCAAAAATATGTACCAACACAAAAAAACAAAATGGGCCGAGATCACTGGTGCAAATAAACTGATTCTCGAAGGAATCCGCCATCATTTTGCACGGTGGTTATAGATAGCAGAGCCCGGTGAATACAGCCTCTCACAACTTTTCCGCAGGGTGAACATTCCCGAAACGTCTCTCCTCCCGACTGCATGCAGTTCAGGTCATTTAACGTGTCCATGAAGGTCGTGCGCGTGATGCGCGGAAACAAACAGAGTAATTTTGTTGGCGTGCATACATGCTGTCAACACAGGGGCGACGACACCATTCGCTTACGGCTTGCTAAACGGTAAGGCGACTGTTTGTTAAGAACAGCGTAGCAGGCCGAAGAACGTAACCGCAGTCCGTGTGCGTCACCTTGCGCTGCCGGCAGTCGAAGGTGGGTTAATATTTTGTAATGAGCAATCCGGAGAATGTCGCCGCGAAGCGACGTGAACGGGGAGACCGGAGTGAGTTAACACGCGCCCCCGTGATACACCCGCCGTCCCCCAATGCGCGGCGCCAAAATTGACAAAGGGGGCGTCGCCGGCGATCTTCGGCTTTAAGGTGTTATGTCGTGACGTCACTCCTTATAACCATTGTGCCCTCCGGTGGTACGCGTCATATCGCCAACCCTCTTCAAAATGTGCACACCGCCGTCATCTCTCGGCGGTTGTGAAAAAGATGTTTCCTAGCCACTTAGCGAGTGCGGCTGTAACGTCATTTCATGGTAACGTTGCCAACTTCGAGAACTTCGAGTACGTGCGCTCCAAACTAGTCCAATGTAGGTGCGTGTACCATGGCACTAATTCTAACGCTTGAGCAAAATAACGAACGGCTTTTAAACATTAGGAGAAGGGGGGCGGGGGGGGGGGGGGGGGGGGAGGAGTCAGATGCGGCCCAAATTCTGCCAGTGTCAGGACGTATGTCGTACGCACTGAGCACGTGGCCCAAATTGTAATTTTATATTAATGCAATTCAGCAATTTCTTTTTTAAATTCACTGCAGCATCGCGATAGTGAAGAAACCCAGTACTTGACGGATATAGGGCATGTGTTGATCCAATGTCGTCGTAAATACCACAACGACATTTAGGAAGCATAAGCAGACATATCAGGTAAGAGTACAGAGTAGCGTATCCATGCGAGGTCCGAAGTAAAGTAGGTTAAAATAATAGAGACCACAGAAATTTATGAATCCGGTTTTAAATTTATAAGCTAAAGGTACAGGAATCTGACACTACCCACTGCGAAGGTCCAGAAGAAGCCGGATCGTTAAATGCATCACGTACACCGTCAATTCGTGGTACGGGTATGGTGCCTGGATCGTGTCTCCGACTGGTGTGTTTAGCGTCCTATCCCACCCATACATCAAAAGTGGTCCCGATGTGGCAACAAATGACGCGAGTGTCATGCTGTTGCCTGTCGTGATCCTGGCGGTTGGCCGTAGAAATGCTGGCGAAAAGCTCGAGCGAACGCAAGTGTCGCTGTCGTCACGGCGTCCCTTTAGGCGTCCCAACTCCGGCTGCTTTAACTTCCGTGAACTGTCACAGTGGAAAGCGACCTGCAGCAGAACAGGCATCTGCTACATACACCACAGCTGGTGAGACGCCGCCAGGGTCGCGACCGGCGACAACATGACACTTCTATGACGTCATCAGGCGGAAATCAAGGGACCACTTTTTTGGCCGCGGTAAACACACCAGTCGGAGACGCGCTCCAGGCACCATAGTACGGGATAAGCATCCTTCACATTTAAAGAGCGCATTTAAAGCATTTAAAGTGGAAGGTTACATTATTACGTCCCCTATAATCTATACGAAATCGCCAAAATACGTAGTTTTTTTTTTTTAGAAATACAACCAGGAACGTAATGGCTCAGTTAATTTCTTTCGAAGCATACTTGTGATGTGCCTCTTTATAGCTGCACGCTCTGCAGCCAAGACAGTACAAGGTAGACTCCTTACTGGAGAGAAATCACCAGTGTCGATAGTGTGTTACACTAGGAATGATCGTGGGAGGGACGTCGTGTTGGAATCAAACACATTTTTGTAAGAAATCAGAAGATGAGTCAGAGCTTGCTGTTGATCAGCATCTAGTGCTGGGTCAATCCTGTCTGCAATGCGACCTCTCTGATATTTAGTGGGATGAAGCCATGTTGTATTACAGCACGTTTTGTTAGCTAGCGAAACAATCGCCGACATAGGATGAGACGCTGAATATTGGAGGGTCCCGCTGTCGGTGCTGACAAGGTTGTACGTTGCATAGGGCCGTGCGCTGCTAAAATGTGCGGGCCTCCGAGTCCGCCAGGATGCTGGTAGTAGTGCTTCCATTACGAAGCTCCACAGCAGAAATGGGGATAGGAAGTTGCGCAGAGGCAGCGGAAAGTACAGACCTCCACAACTTGTTAGATTCATTAATATCGTTTTACAATACACAATAAACAACTGTGTTGAGGGTGTTGCAGAGGTTTTCCAGTCGATTTCTCTAACACGAGCGCAGATTCGTCGTATTTTAGAGCGCCGCTCTTATGGTACGTTTACAATTGCTGATCTGCCAGCGAATCCGTCAAGCTTTCACCGCCGGGGGCGAAACTCTGGGCGGAAAACTCGGCGGCGAGTTGTATATAGGTCCAGGACCTATTTCTGCTGCCGATCGAGTAGTTTAGCTGACCAGATGTGACATTCTTGCGCAGTGCGACGCTGCTTACGTTACCAGTACACGTTTTTCCTGCTTGTTTTTGCCAATGGCGTCGACGGCATCGCAGACATCCAACGTTCCTGGCATGGCGAAGCGTCGTTGGCATACGAGCCAAAACGAGGAATTAGGCAGCTTGCTTGACCCGTCTTTTCGCGGTCTCATAAGCATCGGCGAACCCACCACCGCCGACGGCGACGCTGCTTTTTCGGCACTCAAAACTCCTCTTCACTGCTCCATCGCAAGCAGGGAAGACCACAGAAGAATTATCGCAATCTCCTCTTCTTCGTCTACGTCAGTCGTTCTCAAATGGAGGTCCGCGGACCTTTTGGGGTCCGCGAAGTCATTCTACGGGTCCGCGAAGCACAGCCTCATCAGTCAAACCCGCCAATAAAAGTTGTCTTTTCCTAGATTGAGAAGAAACGTTCCTATTTTCGGATGAGTTTTCTCGTGTATGCGTCAATAAGAGAAGTCTACTTCACACTAGCACTTCGTTATATCCATTTATTAGATTAATTACTATCATAATTAACCTATACTTTCCCTTCCCTTCACCACAAACGGGGTCCTCCATCATCTCTGCCGACCCACAAGGGGTCTGCGAAACATAAATGGCTGAGAACCACTGGTTTACGTAATCATCCACCAACTTCCCGTTGTCTAGTTTCTTTCTTTCTTTTTTTTTTTGCGATATACCGTCAACGTGAAGCTCAGGCGGACTTATTCAGCCAAGAAGAGTGAGACTGGTTAGGACCAACGCCAGGAAAAGACAGCCGAGGTGGGAACTCTCGCGCCATCTCGTCATATTTGAAGGGATGTTACGAGGACAGCTGCCGCAGCCGGCGCCGCCGCCGCCGCCCCTCGAAGGAAAAGGATGTAAACACAACCCGCTCGTCGCCGCCGTTGCCGGGAGCGGATCCTATCCCGCGGCAGCGAATTGCTTCTCAGGTGTAAACATACCACTTGGCGCCCGTTTCTGAGCTTGGCGGAGTCCCGGTCAGCTTGAAGTGAGGCGCCAAAACAACGAGGACACAAGGAGAGAAGCAGACAGGACGAGCGCATTGTCCTGTCTGCTTCTCTCCTTCTGTCCTCGTTGTTTTGGCGCCTCACTTCAAGCATGTACAACCAACTAGCCCAACTCGCCGTTCTAATCCCGGTCAGCGTCGGTGGTGGCCTAACCACCACGCTAAATTTATCGGGAAATCGAATTGGTGTTAAAGCCATGCGATGTTATTTTTCCCCCTAAATCTAGCGAAGAAAGTGAATTTGTTTATGGGTGACGTAGCACGAAGTCATCTGACGTCGTTTTCCCCGCTAAAGTCATTGGAAGAACTGAACTGCTGTTGGAGTCACGTGACGTCAATTCCCCCGCTACATTTAGCGGTGAAACATAAACCGCTAAATTATGCCGGGAAAATTTCTCCTCTAAGTCTAGCGGGATAAGGAAGACTAGGTGAGGGTACGGAAAGGCATACCCTCACCCCCGTACCCTCCACTCCTCCTCCTCAAACGCTGCACTCTAACCTCGCATTACAAAGATTTGTAAACGTGTTTCTTTTTTTATTTTTTTTCTGTTCCTCGTCCTTTCCTTTTTCAGGATGTAATTATAAAAAAAAACACGAAAGCAAGAAAGGGAAGCACGGAAGGAGCAAGATTTGTTCCTAATAACCACTACTAAACATCAACGAATATTAAACGTATTTCAAATATTTAAATGTAAATCGACTAGATGAATTAAACAAATCTTTATGTTATAAAACATGAAAATTTAGTACAACTTGGTGATTCAGCGCGAAATAAACGGGGACGGAGATATTCAGTAAACCCAAATTGGCAACGACCTTAACTTTCAAGTTCATATTATTCATGAACGACGTATTACAGGAAATCGGCGTGTCACGGGAGGTCAGGTCAGGTAACGTCGTTTTCCCACGCTAAATTTAGCGGGGAAACTTGATTGGCGTCTCGGTCACAAAACCTGAAATTTCCTTCTAAAGTTAGCGAGTAACTGAATGGGTGTGTAGGTAACGTGACGTCCATTTCCCTCTAAATATAGCAGGGAAATTTAATTTATTTTTTGACCACAAGACGTGATGTTTCCCGCTGAATTTACAGGGAAAACCGAGGTGACGTAATGGTCACGTGTCAATTTCTCCAAGGTTCATAGGTCACGTGACTTCAGTTGTTCTGCTAAAGTTAGCGGGGAAACTGAATTCGTGTATAGGTCACGCGGTATCAATTTTCTCGCTAAATTTAGCGGTAAATGCATGGACGGAGACCGATGGATGGACAAACGGAAGGACGCAAGGACGGACAAGATTTTGTGATTGGATTTAGCGTTACAAAGCATTCCACGCTTAGAAAAGCGAGCCTAGAATTTCAACTAAACATTTGTTGAAACTACGTCCAACAGAAAATACAGCCACTAGCCGGGATAAGCTACACCTTCCAGCTTCTATTTTTCTACACCTTGGTAGCCTTTTATTTTTTCTCATACAAATATTTCAATGTAGTTTATCAGAATCTCAGTACACATTGAAACCATTTAAAAAAAATATTCACAGCGTGCATGATTTCGTGTAAAATTGATGGCTGCGCCAGAGTGAAATCTTGGCAAACTCCCATGAGCTTCAGACATTTATATCTCATGAAAACATTATCGACAACGTTCACATACAGCCGAATGCTCGCCGAAAAATACAATTTCACGCATACTTCTAATATAACTTTAGAAAAAATATAACCCTGACCATCATCTGCATTGGACGTGGAAAAAACCCCAATACATAAGAAAAACGCAATTTCACTGCCGACTAAGAACATTTTGAAGAAGGTTGTTACTACAAAACATTTTATTAGAAACTGCGATGATGTCAGTTCTATCTTAATCTTTCGTCACTAGACCACTTCCAAAAATCTCTGCATTTCGCGCTCGTTGAAGTATGCGACCTCTGACCTTGGAGAGGAGTGAGAGGGTTTTGATTCTGATTGCCGCCTTCGCGTTCTGGTGCAACTCATCACTCAATAAAAATAAGTACAGCCCTCGCTTGTATTCAATTCATTCATCTTTGTGAGAGCCCCCGTTAAAAAGCCGGTCTCTAGCGGCCGTAAAGACCTACCTAGGCTCAGCAAAGAGTAGGAGTACGGCCGGCCGCGTCCCATACCTCTCTGGCGCAACAGTGACCACTCCAGTGTGCAGCATGATCCTCACGGCTCACGGATAATGTAATAAGTCTGAGACATTAAGCAGAAAATAGAACAGGGTGACCGGCCCAGCGTGATTATTTATCCATGTACGTTCGTAGTACTGCTTACCTAAGCACAGACTTTAGCACGTCAAAAGCCCCGCCCCCCGCCCCCCCCCCCCCCCCTTAAGAAAAACACGTTGTTTTGTATTTTATTTGTATCGGTATGAAATATCTAGAGCGCTATAAATTTAAGGAATGTCACATATTAAAAAATGGAGGCACTATATTTGGTAGCGACGGGACGTCGTGAAGTGAGCTGGGCAAAACGAAACCGAAACGGTGACCAGCGGTTTCCAAATACGCTTTGCGCGGTCCTACGCCGCTGGGTTCGCTGCGATGCTGCGAGAGTTACATGTCATAATATGGGAGAGCAGATCATAAGGCGCCATCTAACGCTTACATTCTGAGTTTTACTCCTCGGGCGGGAAATTCAGACGTGGGATGGACGCTGAAGGGAATATTTTATGCGGTTTAACGATAGTCGACTCCTGAATTAGCTTTATTTCCTCGAAGTGCTCACATGACGTTTAGTTCTAGACGGCCCTCGAAGATCCTACTGTAGTAAAAGAGGTACGACCACGGCTACAAATTCGAGTAAAATAAGCCGCGAAAGAAACAATTTTCTAACATGATATCACAAAGTAAAGGGTGTGTGCAGAACTGTCATTGTAGATTAGGCATATTTTACCTTAGCAGAACATTAGGGAATCTGCTTACTTCCCGGGGAAAAAAAAAACAGCGCTTGAACTGAGAGATGTTACATTGCACACAGGAACTACAACGTTTTATTCAGCAAATGATATTCGTAAACATTTCTTACCTCCTATAAAGGGATACTTCAACGAAAGTTGAGATATAGCCGTCGTGTTCACAAATAGGCTAAATATGAACCTGAATATCTCTAAATGACAATCGCGCGTTTGCATTTTGAGCCTGATAGCTGTATTTTTCGTTATAAACGGCCCACTCGGGCAAACGTTCGGAGAGCAGCCAGCGAGAGCACGCCAGATCCGCCGGAATCGTGACATCGTTTGTCTCGGGACCTTACGTCCGGACGCCGCGGACGCTGCGAGCTATCCCAGCCTATCCCGCTTCGTGGACGTATCCCGTGATACGCTTTCCGCGCGTCGCTGTGCTCCCCTCCAAGGTCATGTGACATTCACACTTCCTTGGATAGGCCCCAATGGCTAGCAGCTTCCGCTGAAAGCAGTCGAAGAACACCAGTGATTGGGCCACCGCATGCAACCCCAAAGCTGTCTTTGCACGAATTTTGAGTGACGGGTTAATCTATAATCTCGTAGAGGGACAATAGTGACTTTTGGGACACACAAAAGAAAGTCTTGGGGAGTGGCGAGTTCCTCCTTCAGCTCTTCTCTCGTCGTAGCCGGAGGAGAGACAGTTACCGTCACTACCTGTCAAGGTTCCTAGACGGGCATTACAAGTGGCGCGTTAGCGACATTCACCAGGTGCTCTTTGCTGATCGTTTAACTCGTTTTAAAATTCCTTTTCGTGTCTTTTTCAAGAAGAAATTAATGTATCTGATGTGATAATGCTCCTTCAAACTCGAATAAACCCAGAAATAGGCGCCAAAAGTTCGTTTTAGTATCGCTTAAAAGACTAGACCTCTTGCGAAATCAGAGCGATCCTAGTGACGTAGTAACCTGCAAATCACCTTGGGAACTCCCTGTCCACAGCATCGTTTTCGATTTGCAAACCTTTCTTCAAACATCACGTTACAATTAAATACGGTGCTTTCGCTTTGTAATATGTAAGCTTCCTTATATTTGTGTTAAAATGTTGGTGTTCTGTACCAATACGAACAAAATGCTGGGGCACATTTGTGTTTTGTTTAGAGGAGGGGGGGGGCGCTTTCGGCGTGCCACGGTTTGTGCGCATGAATAAAGGGCTTCGACGGCACACACGGAAGAAGTATAATGGTCGGATCATCCTGCTTAATTTCCTCAATGGGCTTCTTAAATTATCCTTTTGTCGGGAGGTTCATGCTCCACACTGGGAAGCTAGCCAGGCAGCCAGAAAGTTATGGTACGCGACCTGCCGCACTCCTACTCCTCGCTCAGCCTTAGCAGGTGCTTACGGCCGCTGGAGGTTTGTGTTTCATATGTGTCTCTCACGAAGATCCAACCGAGCGCCGACTTTAGCTTTATGCAGTGCTCACGTGTACTACTTCGCAAACGGGGTGATCAAACCCCAAAGCTATACCGTTCCTCGGAATGGCCAAAGAGCTACCATCATAAAACGCTCACAGGGCTGCATGCCGAGATTTTGAAGGTAATCAATTTACTATTTTAGCGTCAAGCGTAGCACGGTCAGCGTGTCAACGCTTTTCAGCGTGTCAACGCAAAACAGTTTTCAGGCTCCGTTTTATTTAATGCCCTTTTCTTACAGGAAAAGTCGTGAGCACAACTATTGAAGCTTCGGTAGAGAATAGCTTGAATAAATACATCAGTAATCAGGGTAATGAATTTGTGAAAAAAGTTACGTACTCGCTTCAATATATTTTATACCTTCTCGACAGTAACGAACAGAAACAAAATCATATTTACAAAAAAACTTTCTAAAGTGCATACCTTTAAAATACCGAAGACCACTGCCCATTGTAACTGCCGAGCACGTTTGGAGATCACATATAAAAAACAAGATTCACGACCAACCTAGAAACTTATGCACGGTAAGCGAGGTACTACTGGGCTTCATGCTGAAAGCGTGATTTTGATTTAGTCGTAAAATTCTGAATATTCTTACTTTTTTAGTATTCATCAAAGTTTAATCTTCGTTTGAAACGAAATGCAAACAATATTGGTGTCTATATCTTTGCTGCACCGCAAAGCAGGATCCTAGGCTCGTCCTTAGCACAGCTGTCGAATTAAAAAAAAAATGTCCCATATGGAAGGGGAACATTAAGGCCCTAAGTAAAAAAATAAACTACACGGTCTCACAAATAAAAATTTAAGGTTTTCTTTTTTTTTTTACCGCAAAAATAAACTAGGCATTGCCGAACACTCATTCTTTGCCCAAAGGTAGCGCTAGAGGTCACAGCCACATGACGAAGTTTCAGCCCGATCCGATACCTTATTCAAAAGTTATAAGTGATTTTCTGAAAACTTCAGTGGGGAAATGTAGCCCATTTTTGCCCGTTTTCGGTTCTGGTGCTTCTGGTGCCCGAAGAGCCCTATATATTCAAAAACTCCGTCGGCCGTTATTTTCCCATTGAACTTCGGCATCTGGTTGTGACCTACAGCTCTACCTTTGGGCAAAGAATGAGTGTTCGGCAATGCCTAGTTTATTTTTGTGGTAAAGATAAAGAAAGAAATCCTGTAATTTTTTTTTTGACACCCTGTACATTAAAACCGATGTAAAACATAAAAAAAATTCAATACACGTCAAAATAGAATTCTGGACCTTTTCTGCTCCAAATCAAGGTAAAGATAAGCCAACGGAATCCTCTAGATTGCTTAACATGCCTATTACGCTCCCACCAAATCGAAGCTCTGATTGATATTCATTGGTCCCTTGCGTTTAGCAATTATATGGTTGTGCAGACCTATGCATTTCGTCCTACGTTAAGTACGACATCGCCTGACGATACAATCACGTCGAGCCAATTAAGCAACGACAAAAGTATATGATCACAGCGCTTGTCAAATTTGCGCGTCTGCTATGACCGTCATACCAATTCAAGCACATTGAATGAACCGTGAGGCTGCACCTTTTTTTCCTGTGGTTGTTTTAGCAGGTTTCAGAAACGCACAAAGAAAATGAGTGCCATGAAAATGCACTTTGGCTTCGGCTTTATTGGGTCTATGAGGTCGCAGTGTTCGCTTCGGAGGGGCCTAATGTAAAGCGATGTATAGTATCCCCTTAAAGATACCTCTATGAGTTTACCTCGCTACAGTATTGTCTATTCAAATTTATTATAACAAAATTATATTTAAGCAGGAAAGACGTCAGCATGACAACGTAGATAATGGTAAATACGAATACATAAAAAAGGCAGCTGTGATAAATCTTCCGCCACTTTTTTTTTTAAGATTACCATAAAACAGTCATGCATTCTTGTTTTTTGTTATCAATGTCTCTTCTTTGTTTCTTTAAATCTGGGATGTGCTTGCGTGCATACCTATTTTAAATTAACTGCATCGGTTAATAAATCTTAGTTCGTAGAAAAGAATAAAAATGTTTTGTTCTTAAAGAAGGCACAGTCAATGTTTCAGCAGTGCTCTGCAGGGTGTCTGGAAATCCACGTGAAAAATAGAGGCTGACTCTGCTAAAATATGGTCCGGGAAGGTTGTGCTGTGAACGAAGTAATCTCCTTTTGTAAATTGGGCTTTCTAAGTATGCCGTACTGTTTCCTAACAGGCTGTCTTTTTGAAACATCACATTTGCAAAGAGTTCTCATTCTGCTACGTCTTCTAAAAGATATTCACAAGTAATTTACGTTGACTTGAGCTACCTTGAAGGACTTCGCGCTTTTAGATGCTTAATGTTTTTTATACCTGCGTTGGGAGAAAAAGACGGTGGTCTCCCCGACAGAAAATGCGAACGAGTTAATGTTGTAAAACCATCGATGGTAAAAGGTAGTTCCACTATTCCCACCCTCTTGGTTTGCATTTGATATTCCTTTCGGTTTAAAATAGTAAAACGATTAACAAATATCACAATCCCAGTTTAAACTCGAGTACGCGCCCTAGTCCACTGATCTGCTCCGACTCCGAAGGAGATGTTGTCTCGGTCAGTATATAGTGTTTATGATGTCGTACTTTATTCCAATTTGCATCAATTGGCATTTCTTTGTACTTTAAACCTGGAACAACCGTCTCTGCGTGTCCAGCGGTTCTTGTGCGATGTGCTTTCGTCTTCTCTTTGATGGGCGTTATTAAGGCTAAAGTCTTATATGTCCCATCGTTCAGTCGACCTTGAGAGAAGGTTGGCGACACGAAAGGTCCTAAAATACGATAAATGTACGTCGTTAGAGAGGTGCTGTCTTCGAAGTAACCTATCACCGGAACCAATGAAACGGCGCCAGAAGTGCGTCATCAGAGAGCACGGTGTCTTCGGAGATCTCTATCACCGAAACAATGAAACGGCGCCAAAAGTGCGTCATCAGAGAGCGCGCTCTCTTCAAAGGTTCGCTTTCACCGGAACCACAGCCGACGCCACGATCTGAGGGAGCCGATGAAACGGCGCCAAAAGTGCGTCATCAGAGAGCGCGCAGTCTTTGGAGGTTCGCTATCACGTCTACGTGACCCCTTAGGCGAATTAGAGGCAATCAAATTAAGAAGGATCACAAAGTGAATTAAGATGAATCAAAGTGAATTAAGTAAATCATGGGTGTCTGCTTGAATACATGGGCGCTTGGGCTTTCACCTTCAAGTCGTCCTGGGGAAAACATAAGAGACCCCGTGACGTTTGCTTTTCCCTCTATGCTTCAGGCCTCCTACACATTGTTGTGCCATTGCTTGATTGTCCACATTTCTTGAGTATGTCTTCAACTGCAAGCGAATTTATTAAAATACCTCGACGGAAGATTTCATCGCGTTTGCTGTAAAGAAGCAAAAACGCCAATGACGAGAATGATTCGAACATAACTTTAGATTTAATATGAATGCCCGAAAAAAATTTGTTTAACGTTTTACTATGATTCTAGGTAAATGTAATGGCGGCAAACGTGGTGTAGTGATGCATTATTTACGGCAGTCGGTTACCAAAGAATCTCCTATTTCGTGAAACACTGCAGCTAAATTCGCTTTTTTACTTCAATAGCAGACAGTGGGACACTTAAGCTTCTGTTATACACCGACGTTGAACGCAACGAACGTAGCGTAGTGCAAAACGGGAGCCTTTCATTGGCCGTCGAGCAGGAACCCGGTATCTACGACCAATCAGCATCAGTGTCCGCTGCACTACATCGGGTTTGCTACGCTCGACGTTGGATTATAACAGAGCCTTTAGCAGGTTTCGCTCCATCGTCTGCGCTGCATATCGACGCGGGCAATTTTCGCCTTTCCGTCTAAAGATTACACACTGACGTCGTGCCGCTCGACACGACTCTGACCTCCTGCCGCGCATCATGTCACCTGTTACCTAGCGTCAGATGACACCATGATGTGACATTGTCATGACAGCTAACATTGAACAGTGACGCCACGAAACTTAATGACATTGAGTACACCGTGAGTCGCTTGATGTCATAACGTCAAGTGACACTGTTATTTCGCCTGACATTCATACTTAACCCGATAATAAGTCTTCACGCGACACCATAACTGCACGTAAACAACATAAACATGAGACGCAAGTAATAAAAAAAATGAAAAAAGCATTTTTGGCTACTAATGCGAGAAAGGATCCCGGGCGATAAAAGTAATAAAGCTAAGCCAATGTTAAACCGGCGAACCAACTAGCGTGAAAATAGGTGGAGCTACACCCTTGAAACCTGAGTACGCGGTTCTAAAACTATTCTTCAGCGATCACATTGCGCCGTTAATTTGTGTCCAATAACATTGCATACTACTTTCCGGCAGCCACTGCAATGACAGGAAACGGTCCATGCATACACACGAAGTTCGTTTTCCCTGCGTTTCAAATTTGGGCGCGCGATTCTCGAAGCGTTCTTCAATCAGCACAAGGCAGTCGCAGTTTATGTCCAATCAAATTGTTTAACAGGTTCTCGAACTGCACTCTACCTATTGCACCCACGTGGGGGCCAAAGCGCTACGGAATTATATCCGGCGTCTTAGACTTCCTGAAGGATCTTTCAGGCTTGATAACGAGCATAATACGCGTTAATCCGCAATGAGCTTGAATGCAGGGTCGGGCAGAAATACTCAAAAATGCATTTGGAAATACAAATACTGGGATACATCAAAATAGTAGCTAAAATACTCATACTAAAATATATCTGTAAAAATGTATGGCGATACATATCGAAAATACATTTTAAATAGATGCAAAAAGTCTTTGGAAATACAAATACAGGAATACATTTTAGGAAGGGCAGAAATGCAAATACAGAAATACTGATACTGCAATATATTTTTCAAGTTTGAAACGCCAACTAAGATGAAGCTTGAAGTTTGAACTGCAAGTTTTTTATCCCGAAATTACATTTCACGTAGGCTTGGCACTTTGCCTTTGAGGTTGTGGTTTCGAATGACGAAAAGTCTTGAATGGGCTCGAAAAAACGTTCCATCAATAACTGACCGCAATCCCTTCCCTGACATCCCGAGGGATGCAAAAAGACCTCGCCCTCAAAATAAATTCGATGTCACCCTAAATCCCTTCAAAACGTCACCACGCCCCTGTCCCATTAGGACGCCCCCGTCAACACTGATCACATGACGTAACGGTGGCATGATCTGGTAGTCTTTATTTGTAAGTGTGGCCTTGAACATGAAACATTACCACGCTGCTGTATGAAAGGACCATACGTACTTTCGTTGTCGGTTATCTCGTTTAAGATCGTGCAGGCGTGCCATTTGAAATTTTCGAGAATAGTGGACCCACCTGAAGCATCCTCGAACACATCTTTTGTCTTCTGTTACGGTTGAAAAAACTATACTGTTGCATCGCCGTTGTGAAGGTCCTTTCTGCCGACCCCCCGCCACCGAGGCATGTATTGCAGTCCTCACGTGTTGCGGAGTATTATCCAAACAGAAACCTCGTGGATTGCGACCTGATATTGCCGGTAAAGGTTCGATCTCTCCGAGAAACAGCGCGCTCGAGACGAATCGCAGGTGTACAAAGTCTGGGTCGCCATAGCGAGGCCACGTCTGGCCTCCTTCCTCGATTTCACATCACCAGAGTAGCGGGTCACGTTCAAGTCGGCTGATGACGTACCCTTGAATTGTGCAATATTACGGGCGCAGCCGGAGACGAATTCGAATATGTGTTGAACTTCACTGCGTGAGTCATCCTGTTCTTTTAAGTCAACCACCACCAGGCTCGTGCTGCAACGGACTTTGGCTCAGCTTTGCCGGCTGGGTGTGCTGTGTGCGCTTAGGCAAGAGAGACGGTCAGCAGCGGACATTGGATGCCAGCAAACAATGATTCAAGAAATCCCTACCTAAGGACCTGCGGCAGAAGATGCTCTGACTGCAGTCCTGGCACGCCACCTGGTTCGAGTCCCCGACTACGCAACACTTCTCAGAAGAGAGAAGAGGACGCATAGAAACAATAGTTGAGAGAATCTGAAGGAACCTTGTTCAGCATAGTAACAAAGCCCCAGCATCTCCTTAAAGGGACACTGACGGGGTATTTATGCTCGCCGAGGTTTTTAGTTGTACGTGACATATGAGAGCTCAACTACCCAGAACAGAATTTGCGGCTCGAAATTCGGTTTCTTTCTGCCCGAAAACCGCCGAACAAGAACTGGCCGGTTCGAGTCTCGCTCACTCTCTTTTCCGCGGTCACGGGCCGTTTTCTAAGGTATCGATGCGACCACCAAATTTAATCAAAGTCGTGGGTCACTGAAAGCACGCACTCAATATTAAAAATAGAAAAAAATATAAAACCCATTCTTTGTGGCTTCTAAAAAGCTGCAAATACGTTGATTGAAAAAAAAAGTTCCACAGATAACCGGAAGCATTCTGTGCGTGCGTCGTTTCGCGTATCGTGGGACTCTCAGGGACGGCGATGGCAGCGGACGACGGGCGTGGGACCTCTATTTCAGAACTGTCGTTCTTGGTACCGGCGAATTTTGTCTGCCTTTAAAAGAGAAATTTGGGACTGGTCAAAAGAATTGGTATTCATCCCGTACGACACGCCCGACCACCAAGCCGATTTGCACGAAGACGTTGCCGAGCCGTCGCTCCCTTCTCGTGGCTGAAGACATCGCTCGCGCAAACGTCAAGCGCGACGTGTTTACTTCGAGTGGAATATGCACGCGTACGATTTCTTTACTAGGTGAGAATGTCGCGAATGCGTGGTGCATCCCGACTTCGACCCGGGAGTGCTTTTGCTAGAGGAAAATCGGCAGCAAACTTTCCACCTTAGTTTATCGGCTGAATTATTACTAAGGAAAGAGATACCCCATTTTCGATATGCACCAGTAGCTCAGTGGGAAAGACGTCCCCTACACACGCGGTAGGACCTGGTTCGATCCCCCGTGAAACCTTTTTTTTTTTTTTTTTTCTAAATATTTTCTGATCTCTACATTTCTTTTTTTTTACAATTCTTACTGAAGAAACAAAAAAAAAATAAGAAACAAATGTTGTCGACGACACGTCGCTGAATTAAATGGTATGGGATTTCCTTTTTGAGCCCTTTGAACTCAATGTAATTACTTTCCACAAAATGCAAGGAGCATATGAATCAGCGTCCGCTTTCCGAGGTGCCCGTAAATGGTCTACAGGAATTGCAGCCAGCCATTGGTCCCGATCCCATTGATCTTTCGGAAACTCTGTCGCACAATGCCACTTCTGTTTCGGACGCGGGACATGTGAGCCAGCTCTTCACGCAACATCTTGGGTGTATTCTTTTCGGAGCCGATCAAAATTCACCACGGGCACTCACTACTCATCTCCAACTCCTCAATGTACAAAACAACTCATCTTGGAGTACAGAACAACGAGCGGAACATACATAACTGCAAAAGAATCCCACGGCGAGCAGTTCCCATACGCCGCATGTCGTCTGCTACCGGGAAGGAGAAACAAAAAAAGAAAAAAAAAAACACACGGTCGGGTGCAGCCACGTGACTTCCGCCACTCCACTCCCTTCCCTCCACTTCTCCGACCTCCGTCGGGTTTCGGTTTCGGTTTCGAGCAGTTGCGTCTTTTGGCTTTATTAAAAAAATACGCTACTCTGTTGCAAAATATTAATTGGGCAGTCCTCCGACACCTTAATAAAACGCCTGGCAAAAAATTAAAAAAAAATTTTGGGGGGTGTCAGTGTCCGAAACAGAAGTGGCATTGTGCGAACCCTGCAAATGCCCTAAAAAGAATGAAAAAAAAAAACACGTCCCGACCTGCTTTTTTTTTTTTGAGGGGGGGGGGGGGTATTTTTTAATAAATATAACGAAATACATTTTATCCTGATTGTACCACGATACAAAAAAATTAAAAAGACATTACAAATGTATTTCGATACAGGAAGACAGATACTGGTGAAAAAAAATGTATCGCGACACAGAAATGCAGATAAAAAATGTATTTCTAAAATACTATCGCGATACAATTGTATCGCGATACTGCCCAACTATGCTTGAATGTACATCCAAAAATAAACGGCCTTAATTTACCAACTCTCTAAATTACAGCAAGGGTTTCCTTTTTTCTGATTCTTAATTGCTTTCAGATTTACACAAGCCACTAAATGCGTAGGCAACATATTCCTTTCCTGCTAGGACAGCAGTCAATTAATTCGAAGAATCGTGAAGGAGGGATGCGGAGAGCTTGAGAGCAAAAACCACGGCCCCTCCAGCAAGATGTTACGTCATTGTGAATTCTTTAACTAAGGAGCGAAGCCAGCGGGGATGGGTTTAAACGCTGGGTTCTAATCTGACTGGACACCAGTGCGCAAGCCAGAATGTGCCCCAGGCCTCTGCTTCGTCGCAACGTTCCTTTTCTTCTCCGTGTCAATATATAACATGCCTTGAAAATGCGCATCTTGAAGCTTATGTTCATAAAAAAAGATCTATAACTTTGAGGCGATTTATGGTCGGGGCTTTCCAATGGCAAAAATATATTTTGGTGAAATGAACGTTGATGCATCAACGCAAAAATAGACATCGTTATTGCTCGGGGCCTTTTTAGTGTTAAATTTTAGAGGACGCGTCTCAGTGCGCATCTTTCTAAAAAAAGAGTGATAATTCAGGACTGGGTTGTGGATGTTCATTCTAAACTTCTGAGAATTGTTTCCTGGGTGTCTCACAAAACGTTTGATTCTTTCTGAAACTTGAGCAGTGTTGATAAAAAAAATAGTGTCTTCTCGGGTCATTGTTTGTCGGAGAAAAATCAAACGACGGAAAGTAAAGGGCGGTATGCGCTTATGGAGATATGTGTCGAGCGCAGAAGAGAAAACAAGCTGCGACCAGTGTACACGCACAATATATTTACCTACGTACAGGGTTTATTACCCTTCTGAAGTTCAGTATTCTTCAATATAAAATTTTGAAGCTTACCACCCGAAAAAATGAGGGGGTTGATGACCTTGAAAAAAACAAACTGTGGGCATCTGTATTTTCTTCCGCGATTACTGTTGTTACCACAAGCTTGAGTAAAGTCTATTTCTATAAACGTAGCTGCAAATCGTTGCATGCGTTGGGCTTGTCGTAAAGGTGCCAAAATCAAGGTACCTGATTTCCCTATGTTGCGTATTTTCTTATAATGGAGCGCTCAACCATATTTCGCAATTTAATGCGTACCCTACATATTTTTAAGATATTTTACTTATTTTGTTATACAGGTTAAAGAAAGTAAGCAAAAAAATATTGCTTTAAAAATTTGGAGCGATCGTTATCTTCAAAGTTACAAAATGCATGAAATACAGCATTTTTGATAAATTTTTTCGATGGTTTGTAAGAAACACTCGGTCCGGTTGTGAAGAACATAAATTTTTAGCAAATTCTGTAAAATAATTTGTGCCATAAGAAAAGGGAGGGAGAAAGTTGGAGAGAAGTCGACTGGGGAAGGGAAGAATGCAAAATAAGTCGGTGATTAGATGCATTGCGTGTGGAAGGAAGAGCGATGTATCACATGACGAAAAAGACAGAGGGGGAGGGCTGTCACCTCAGAATAATGTGGAAGAGAGAGAGAAAGCAGAGGGCGGAAGGGGGGGGGAGGGAGAATTTGCTGGGGATGGAGGCAAGATGGAGACTGCCTGAGGGAAAGGCAAGGACGAGATCGGAAGAGCGCCCTAGAAGAAAAAGGGTTGTGGAAAGAAAGTGAGAGAGAAGGAAGAAGTGGCATGGGGAGCCATACTGTTGTTTCAATAGAAGTTTTTGCCAAATCTAGTGGGAAATCTGAATTGTTGAATATTTACATCAGGTCATATCACGTCAATTTCTGCCATTAAATTTACCTGGAGAACTGGATTGGTCTTTATGTCATGTGCCGTCAATTTCCAAACTTCACGCCACAGAGAAATCGAATTGGTGTATATTTCTTTAAGGTCAATTTCGCCGCTAAATTGAACGGGATAACTGTAACTGTAAGCAAGGTATAGGTCACGTAACGTCAATTTCTACACGAACGGATGGACCGGCACAATTTTGGGATTGACCTCTACTGAAAGAAAAAATAACGGAGCGTTTGAAATTGAAAGAGGTTCATATTGGCGCCAGATTATTTACACCGGTAACAGGTTTGAGCCTCCTTTTAGCAGTGTAACCAAACTGTCCACAATTTCGATTAGACTTTTCGTCGCCCTAGTCAGGCTGTTTACAGGTTTGAGCACGGTGGTATGCTAACCTTTTCGAACCGCATTGCTCCGTGGTGGACCGTTCCTGCTCACAGGTTTGGTCAAACAGCTCACTAGCCCTGTCAAATTGTTTACAGGTATGGTCATGGCGGCATGCGGATCTGTTCACACTGTATACCTCTGAGGCGGCCTGGTTTGAAGGGGCGAGAAGGACAGAGAAAAAGAGAGCGGGCCCGTCCTGGACTGCCGGATATTCAAGGTCGGCTGGGCTTGGGAGCGCCGAGGAAGTTTTCGGGGCGGGAAATGAAAATCACTTGCTACTTTAACGAAGCAAATAGGTGATGTGCGTGCTCAAGGGTGAGCGAGCCGCGGCGAATGACGAGCACCCGAGCGACAAAGACTTGGAAACCAACGTGAACGCAGCGCAAGCTACGACACAGCAGCGGGCTCTGAGTGTTCGTCGGCTGTGTCTTGGAAGCAGACATGTACAATTTACAAAAAAGAGTAATTGAGTTAGTTTATGAGTATTGGCCTCAAAAGTAATTTGAGCAGAGTAGAAAATACTCAAATATTATGTAATTCAGTAAATTACCAACTACCGTAAAATATCGAGGAAACTCCTTTCAAAGTCTCCTCGATATATTGTATATTAACATGAAAATATACAGGTTTGATTCATTAACGAATGTCTGCTAGCCAGTTCTAAAACGATGTGTGTTTTCAATGAAATGCTTGAATAGCTCTCTCTACTTCTGTGTGCCTTATAGTTCTCGCTTTTTTTTTGTTTTTTTTTTGTTTTTTAGTCAATGATGTACAACGAATGCATCATTTTTAACTTGAGGATTAGCACTGTCTGAGCTTGATTTCGTAGACAGAGTTTGGTTTTTTACAGTGTTGGGTAAAATAAAAGCTATAGCATGCTTGAAGTAAAGTACACGGTAAATGAACGATCATGTACTTCATGTAAAGCAGTAAGTATGCCGGGTGCAATTTGCTTGAACGATTAATACACTCTAAATACATTGCACTTTGTGGTCGGTTTGCCTTGCTTTAAGTCCGACCCGGAGGAATAACAGGGAGCCAGCGGTTCCAAACACCAGAAACTACATTTAATTGGGCATGAACGAGACGATCAATACACAAACATCGTTAGCGCCACTGGATTTCAAGCACCGACCTCCGGTGCACCGGCTCTGATCCGCCTTGCCAAGGCGTTGTGCGCGATGTGCGCGCGGCCGGCTTGACTCCGCAGCCACGAGGGAAAGTTCGCCCCCTGTGCCCCGTAGCCGGGCAACTGGGCTGGGGAGGCGTCAGGGTGCCCGAACTCCCTACACCCCTCCCCTCCCCCCCCCCCCCAAAAAAAAAACAAAAAACAAAAAAAACTTCGACTGTTTTGTCAATGACGGTGACGTCGTTACGGGCGTCAGGGGGTGGAAGGCGCTGCTGGGCTGACTGGCGTAGTAGGTCCGGTGGGCATCGCTGGACGAGCGCTATGGCCCTTTCGAGGTCGGGCTCGCCACGTTGGCAGATGCGTGTGATCCGTTCGGCGTCCGCCCGGAAGATTTCGAGGACCCCGTAAAGTGGACAAGGGAGGCGCAGCTGTTCAGCGGTGTAGTGTGCAGCCGGCTCTGTGGGGTGACGATCCTCTAAAGTTCGCCCGCAGAACGGCTCGGGGATGCATGCCGGAAAGCCGACCAGCACTGGTCGAGTCTGGTCTCTCCAGCGATAGTCGGACGCCCAGCCGAGAGAGGTGCGGTCTTCGAAACACGTTGCAGGCAGATACGGTCCGTTGAGGCCGTTTGCGGCATCGCCGGCATATGCCGGGTTCTTCTGGCCGTCCGCTAGCTGGTGGCGGAGGTCCACGGTCCCCTGGGCATGCCACTGACGCGCCGACGTCCTTGGTGGCACGGTCCACCACGAGCCCGTCAGCCATGTCGTTCCGATGGTGGAGTGTGGTGACGGTGTTGTCCACAAGCCATCTTCGTGGAGAATCAAGAAAGCAGACGACAGTGGGGCTTAGTTGAGGGCTGAGCTTCACGTTATTTTTTACACCCCTCCCAGAAAGTTCGAAATAACGGATCTGAAGTTTGCACACAATCTCCTATCCCCCTTTCATGAATAGGAAACGTATTCGTGACAGTAGAAAACTACCCCCAAAAGTGGGAAAGAAGCTAAGCCAACTAAACAAAAAAGAAGTTTCCTCTCCTTTTGGTATTACCGACATCGCAGGTTATACCGCCGCTTTGGTGGAGACTTGGGGGATGTGGAATGGGACTGCCGTCAGTGTCGCTCTGGTCGGCGAAGATTCATCGCCTTCTGCGTAAAAGAAATCGATTAAGGTCGTTGTAATATACAGGTTCGATTTCTTCACTAGACTCACAGTAAAGTAGTTTGTAAGCGAGTGTTAAGCACTTTTCGTGCGTGCGAAACGGCCCTGCCCCCCTGTTTGCGAAGAAGCTGCGAAGCCTCTAACGGTGACATTCAGTGGGTGAGCACGCAGGTGTACAAAATCTCCTACTTCGAACTGCATGTCACGTCGCCCCTGGTTGTGCTGTTCCGACTGCTGCACTGGGGCGACGTCAAGATTTTCTGGGGCCTCTGGACGGTTGTCGGAGAAGAGCTTTCGCAGGTCCTCTGCAAACTCTGCTTAGGAGCGAAGCCTTCCACCAGAATCTGTAAAAAGGAAGCAATAAAAAAGCGGAAACGCGAGCTCCTAGCCGAAATTCTGTTAGACAGAAGTGAGACCCGTTGGCCGATTTGTGGTTTGTGGAATGAGACCCGTTGACCGATTTGCGAATGCCGGCTCCGGTTGTTTCGCGTCCCAGTCCCTGTGGTGCTTGTTGTAGGCCACTAACATCATCTTAAGGTTCCGATTTCCCCATTTTGTGATGTTTGATTGTGGGTGGTTTGGGGAAGTTGTGTTGAATTTCCCAGCACCGCGCATGCGTCCACGAACAGCTAACACGTGAGGTAAGAAACACTATCGCTAACAAGCTGCGCTGTGAAGCCGAACCTAGCGAATGTTTTAAGCAGGCGGTCCCAGAGTTTTCTCCGAATCAGCCTTTCGCAAAGAAAATAACTCAGCCCACTTCGTGAAGTGGTCGGTTACCGCGAACAAGTACTGATTGACGTGGGTGTACGTCGGAAGGCGCTCATAACGTTACAACACCACATCTGCCAAGGGCTGTGGCTCACGATCGGTCGCATAAAACCGGGGGCCTGACCACGACGTGGCTTTGCCTTCTGGCATACCGAGCAACTACAAGCGCATTGGAGCGCATCCTGCCTAATGTTTTGCTCCCACTGACGTCCATTCATGGCAGAGTCATGCATGTATCGAATAAAAAAGCCTGCGTCGACATGTTGAATATCACGGTCCGGAACACCGAGCGATCTGGATCGTCGTCGGCCTGGGATATGTAGCGCAGGAGGAGAACGTCGTCGCTCATCACGTACGTGTCAAACTCCTTGCCACTTGGGTGGTCGACTGGACCTCTTACTGCCAGCCAAGCGGACACGCGTTGGCAGAGTCTGTCATCCAGCTGCGCCTTGAAAATTTCCTCCTAACTCGCCACTGTACCACACAGTGAATCTGGAAATCCTCGTGCCGAGGCGGCGACGCTCACCAAGCCATGGGAATCCTGCAAGAGTTCCTTGGGAAGTGGAGCACGAAAGAGCGGATAGACAACTTTGTTGCTTGAACTCGAACGGTACACGATGGAGTTGTCCTACTGTTCGAGCGTAAGCACCCAACGAGCAAGACGTCCAGCTGGATTTTTAAGTCCCCTTAGCCACGAAAGCGCTAAGTGATCAGATTCAATCTCGAACGTTGTCCCATCAAGGTAAATATTGAAGTGCTTCAAACCACGAATAATGGCGAGACATACACTTACTGCGACACTGTAGCTGCGCTCGGCTGGAGTTAGCGTGTGGCTCCTGAAAGCAACTGGCTGAAGCATACCGTCATACTCCTGATGCAAGACAGCGGCCAGGCAACAGCCGCTTGCATCGGTCTCCAGAACGAACGGTTTGTTTAAGTCTGGGAACTGTACACAAGTGTTGTCAGACACGGCGTTTGAAAGAGCTGCGAATGCGCATTGTTGTTCGGCCCAACACCTCTTGGCGCTTTTTTAGAAGGTGATTGAGCGGTTGGGATATCTCGGAACATTGTGAAATGAAATTCCGGTAGAACGCAATCATTCCGAGGTATTTTTGTAAGCTCTTTACGGTCATTTGGGCTTGAGTATTCGGATAGTGCGCGCAACTTATCTTCGTTGGGGCGGAGCGTGACGTTATCCAAAATGAATCCTGGGAGGTTAATCCTGGGCGCGGCCAACTGAACTTTTTTGCGATAAATCGTGAGCTCAGCCTTAAGCAAAAGTGTTCGACACTCTGCTGAATAGTTCTCGAGAAAACAACCACGTCATCCATGTATGCCACGGCGAATTCGTACTTCGAGTTCCCAAGTACAACGTCGGCGTCGGCGTAAACGCGAGGTCACGTGACCCCCCCCCACCGCCGAGGACACGTGACCCCCTCCCCCGGAGGTCACGTGACATCCCAGGTCACGTGACCCCTATAGATCACGTGCCCCCAGGTCACGTGACCCGCCTTTCCCGAGGTCACGCGACCCCCCCCGGCACGTGACCCCCCCTCCCCCGAGGTCACGTGACCCCCCCCTCCCCTCCGTGGTCACGAGACCCCCTCCCCCCGAGGTCTGGTGACCCCCTCCCCCCGAGGTCGGGTGACCCCTCCGAGGAGATTAAAGAATGAGGAGAGGAGGAGGAGAAGGAGGTGGAGGAGGGGATACCCTCCTCTCAGTACCCTTCCCTTCTCCTCAAGAGCTGCGCTTTAATTTGGCGTTACAGAAAGTTGTAAACGGCTTTGACTTTTTCTCTCAATTTTTTCTCCCGGTCTTAAGTTTTTAACATCACGATCAACATCAACCTGGTCGCCTACATGTGGACAATTTTTTCGTTAACTTCGTTCTTCGTTGGGGCGGAGCGTCCCGTTATCCAAAACGAATGCAAGGAGATTAATCTTGGGCGCAGCCAACCGAACTTTTCCCGGGTGAATCGTCAGGCCAGCATTACGCATTCTCTCAAGTACGATTTGAGAGTGTTCGACATGCTCCTCAATAGTTTTCGCACAAAAAACCACGGAATCTTTGTATGCCATGGCAAATTCGTACTTCCTGTTTTAGAGCGCAGCTGTTAGGCGTCCGTTTCCGGCTTGAGCGGGGTCGCCGTCGGAGTAACCGCGTGGTGCATTATGGGTAAATTTCCCCGCTAAATTTAGCGGCAAAATTTCCCCGCAAAATCTAGCGGAAAAATTTCCCCACTAAGTCTAGCGGAAAAATTTCCCCGCTAAATCTAGCGAAAATATTTCTCTGGGGGGTCACGTGACCTGGGGGTCACGTGAACCCCTTTTCCCCCGAGGTCACGTGAACCCCCAAGGTCACGTGACCCCCCCCCCTCCCCCCCCCCCCCCCCCCCTTCGAGAACCCGTGGCCTTCAGTACCCTTCGCTCCTCCTCCTCGAGAGCTGTACTCTAATTCGGCGTTACAAGGAGTTGTAAACGGCTTTCAGTTTTTTTTTTTTAATTACAACATCCATTAGGCGTTGAAATGTGTCTGGAGAGTTCGACAAGTCAAGCGGCGGTAAGGTGAACTCAAACAGCCCTCTGTGGCAGATGAAATCAGTTTTGCGAACGTTTGATGGTAAATATTGATATGAAGAAACCAGCGACTGCAATCCACGTTGTAAACGGGGTCGCGTTCCTGAGCGCGTACATCACAGAGGAAATGCTGGGGAAAGGGTAGCTCTCTTGTATGGACACATCGTTAAGCCGCCTGTAATCCACACAAAGTCTGGCTGTTCCGTCTTTTTTTTTTTTTTTTTCGGAGCGAGAACAACGGGGAACGCCCAAAGGCTCTTCGACTCATGTACTGAACCGGTGTCGATCATCTCCTCGAGCGCAGCATCTTGGAGTGCGTTTTTCGTGACGCACAACCTTCGAGGTTGTGCGTTACCGGGTTCAATGCGGTGCAGCTGTATGTCGGTATTTCCAGGTGTTTCCGTAAACATCGGTTAGACAGACAGCAGGTCGGCTTGCAGCTCCTGGCTGCTTCCGGGGCACTTTCGCAACGAATCCCGGACGCCGGCAGGCAAGAAGTTTCCCAGGCAGCACAAAACGTCGTGGAAACGTCGAGAATAAGTCCCGGACGTCCGTGACGTCCCGCATGACTTCGGTCACGTTTTTTCGATGTTGAGGTGACGTCCTTATATAGTGTTCCATTAGAGTCCAATCAGTGACGTTGTGACGACGTTGTATTTCAACTCAAACGTCGTCAACGTTCCCATCACGTCGATGCACGACGTTCTCACAACGTCCAACGCTCGCGTTTCATTGACGTTGAACTGAAGTTCATAAATGACGTCCCATTGTCGTCCTGTCAGTGACGTGCTGGCGACGTCACGTTTCAACTTTAACGTCGTCATCGTCGCCACGACGTTAAGACAAGACGTTTCAGCAACGTCGAACACTCACGTGTCTTCAAAGTTAAAATAAAGTCCAGGGTGACGTTACATTATTGCCCCGTCAGTGACGTTTCAGCGACGTCGCGTTCACACCTAAATGTCGTAAACGTCATACAAGACGTGCTGGCAACGTCGACCACTCACGTTTTGTTCGACGTTTTTAGATTTTCCAGCTCAATCTCCAGCCGAAGAATCACTGTGGTCAAGGTGACAGTGCTCAAGAGCCGCAAACAAAACTTAATTTTTGAGAGGTTGAGAAGTTTAATTATTCATACATATTTTTCCGTATTTCAAAATGCTATTAATTGCACATCGATGACGCTAAAGAGGGCATTCACAAAACTCAATGTACACGGAAGAAAAAAAAATAATATGAAAGCATGTTGGGAATGTCATTCCTTTTAGATGTGCTTGTTATAATTTTGGTTTGTTTAAAATATTGGTGCGGGTTTAATTTGCGAAGCCCATGGCGTCTAGAACGGATCAAAATGTACCATTCTTGCATTTTGCACGCGCGTTGTCGTCTTCCATGGGTCCTGGGCCCTGGCACGCGCCTCAGGGGCGCCGCTTCACTATCCCCTCTCCAGGTGATTTCAGGCCTGCATCCTTTCCTAGGAGCATTCATACTGCTCCGCGACCACCCGAGATTGTTTTAAGGTTCGTCAATTTCTCTTCGTATTTTGTAACCCATTCTCACGTGCGCACAACCAAAAAATTCGCATCAACATCACAGTTCATCCAAAACACCCACTTCCAGCGCCTTAGCGCTTTCGGTAGATCGGGGCGCAAAGTCTTGTCACGTGACTGTCAGTACAGATCTGGCTTTCGTTGCCACTGGTGACGTACCCAAACGAAAATCGCATGCCAGCATACACTATATCAGAGCACAACTTCACTGCACACTAACGCATTTTTAAAGTTGACTCAAAAAAAAAAAAAAAAAGCCCGGCAATGATGAAATCCGGTAGATACGGTCAACGGTTTGTGGAAATTGACATTCATGATGCCAACCCCTGAATGGCCCAGATGACGGTCCAAAAGCGTTCAAGCCCAGTCCGCACTTACGTGCCGAAAAAAAAAAAAAACATAAGAAAAAGAAAAACAAAAACAAAAAAAAAAACAGCCGGCACGGCGCGAGAGAGTGGGGGAAAGACAGGCAGAGGAGACGCCAGTGGTATCTCCATAGAGTCCCATGCGATGCGTCGGGAAACTCGGCAAGAAGAGGGCGAGAGAGAAAAGTGGGGGAAGATAGCGACGACGAAGAATTGACAAGCCTAAGTTCCGAAAAAATCGTAAGGGTGCAGGCGAGCTGGTGAATATTAACCATGTCTATTTTCTGTCCCTTCTACGCTTTGATGGTTCTTCTCTACCCCAGTCTCAGGTTATTTCAACATAGCTAAGTTCCGGGTGCACGTATTTTCTAAAGCGCGAGACACATGGACGGCAGAATCGTCCGATCCGACGTCCGATCCGACAATCCGAACGCTGCTCCGAATTGCCGCACGCGACAGTTTGAGACACACGCTTCCGACCTTGCATGCGACACGACGATCCGTCCGGCTCCACCCAGGAGATCCAAGCACTCCAGCGGAAGTCCGTGTTTATAGATCTCTAGTCCAAGATTGACGGTTTAGCTCGCACGAAGTTAGGAGCTCGTTCTCGCGCTAGCGCGTGCATTCTTTGCCGGAACCATCTTTCTCGAATGGATTATGGGTCAGCGGGATCCACGCGTCCGGCTCCCCGTCGCCCGTCCCGTTTTCTATTCGTCCCGCCAAACCCAGTACGTCACAATGACGTTCGCGCTAGCTGGGCTGTCATTGGCTGGACGCATCCGACAATCCGTCCGCCGTGCGAAACTATCTGGCGCGTTGGACGCACGTCGGATCGCCGATCCGACGTCTGATGCGACCAAATATTTCGGATCAGGCAGTCGTATTGCCGGATCGGACGTCGGATCGGATGGATTTTTCGCGCATGTGTCTCGCGCTTAAGTCGTTCCCAAAATATTTCACTGAATGTTCTGTTCTTCGAATTGGCCCAGAGAACAGCCCTGGGACCCGGTCCAGCTTTTCCCGAAAGCCAGTCACTAGCACCGGCCGTCAGGTCTACGGGTCTACGAGGCAAACTGCTATGACGCCGTGATTTTTTTTTTTTTTCGAGTCTGCATACAGTATAAGTGCTGCGATTGGATGAGTCGTTCAAGCCGCCCCCATGAAGAAGTCGGTGATCGCCAAAAACGCCGTCGTACTCAGTCACGGCTCGAGAACCTTTTTCAAGGCCTTAACACTTCAGAGGTTGAATCGTACTACTGCTCGGATCTAGGTGCCTGTGAGGATATGAATGACGCCCCCCAGAAAACAAGTGGCAGTGCACATAACGGCGCGACAAGTCCAGTCTCCGATCAAGACTCTTCAGACGCCTCCGGCGATCCCAATCAAGAACACCCAGCGGACGGGATCCCCCTTCTGAAACCGTTCCCGTGCACGCAGCGAGAGTACCAGCTACGCGGGACGGGACGACTAAAGCACGCGCGTCAGCGCATTAATGAGAAGCAGAACGAGGTAAGCGGTGGAACATTCCGCGCCGCGTGACATCGTCTCTTGTTCATTTATTTACGTGAATTTGTTTGTTCTTTATATCTCTGAGGCTGGCACATCCAGGGACGTCTTTTGGAGGCGCTCCGTATTGGATCTCGTGTCTGAACATGCTCAAATAAACAGTTCGTACCAAACCTGTGTTCTAATTACTTCCTTCGTACTTGCATGATAGCAACTTGCCTTCGGAATAGCACTAAAAAAGACTTTTTTTTTTTTTTTTTTGGGGGGGGGGGGCGGGGGGGGTGGGGACACAACGTTTTCCCACGACGGCTAGGAAACGTAATTTGCAAAGGTTTCTCGACGTTCTGTGAACGTCGTTGTCCGGATGTCGTAAACACACGTATCATAAACGTCGAGGGAGGACGCAACGGCCCACTGAGACGTGCATGTGACGTGCAACAAACGTCATTTGGAACGTTCCCTCGACCTTCTGTGCACCTTTTCTCGCGGACATTTAAAGGCTTCATCGACGTCGAAGGAAGGTAACGTCTGGACCTTCGACGTTGTACGACGTCACGTTACAGACGTCTTCGACGTTCTTTCGACGTTTTCTTCACGTTTATGTGCTGCTTCGGTTGGCACCATGGGGGAAGTGGGATGCAGTGGGCGGGTTACGGATATAGCCCTCCCGTCTGGTAAACGCGGTCACCTCCGGTTGCTGTCCCAGCAGGTATCCGCCACCAAAAAAATGTCCAGTGTCACGTTTTCACCTGTGATAAAATCGCGACCCAAGATCAGGATTACCACAATTCCTGGCAGAAAAACAAGTCGCTGACGCCGTTTCTTTCCATTAAACAGTCTGCAGCCTTAGGGCCCCTCCATCTGTAATCGCACTACAAGATGCTAGCTGCAAACACCCCAAGCAGCACACATGGTCCTCCAAATATCCTCAGGATGTCCCGACGTTCCAGGGATGTCCTGTGGATGTGCATAGGACATCTGTGCTGCTAGGGGCGTTTCGCATTTCCAGAAGCTTATCTGATTTGCTTTGCAGAGTTTGAAAACAAAATCTCTTATACGCGAGATAGCGGCCCCAGGATCCAAAAAATACGGCAATGGGAACATCAAGCAGTGAAATCGCCATGCGTGGTTTAATGATATTAGTTTCGGGCTGGATTTGATATACCGATAGATTCAGTGCCGCGGCCTCGCTGCTCCTAGGGACTGTAACGGCCGTCGGCGAGTAGCTGCCTACTTTCAGCGTCGCCGGCCATGGTATTTTTCCTGCTTGTTCTGGCTCCGGTCCTATGCCACCATCTTGCGCCACCTCTTGTTTTTAGTGTCCAGAAGTATTGGACACTGGTTTCGGTGACGGCCGACCTGCTTACACTCGTAGCGGCAGTCCGACGACAGTTGCCTGCTTAGGCCACCCGCACTCGCGTTGCGCCGAGGGTCAATGCTGCGTGGCTGCAGGACCTCGACCGCTGCGTCGCAGTTTCCCCCAGCACTTGCAAGAGAAAACTGATGAAGATGGTTCACTTGGGTGGTGGTTTCCGTTGTGCCCCAGCTTTTGATAGGGCGCAACCAACGACCTCCAACCTGTCGTGGCTACCCCTGCCCGGGACCCCCAGAGGCCCAGCCGAGACCTCCGGGTACCTCTCCATGAAAGGCGAACATCCGCTTATCCCGCACGGGAGAACGCCATGCGTTAGTAAGTTCTCTTCTTGTAAAATTCAAGGCAGTACGTACTTACGGCATTGTCTAATGGACAGAATGATCGCATTGTAGTTGTTGGAGACTTTAATATTGATCTGGTTAGTGATACGCATAATAGCTATACGCTGCTTTAAGAATCTTTCAACTTACGCAACTTCATTACTGAACCTACTCGCATTACTAGCACCTCCAGTACGTTAATTGATCATGCTCTTTTCAATACTGATACGGATGTCCATGCTGGTGTTTACCCAAGCTTAATAGCTGACCACTTGGCCATTTTTTTTTTGTTTTACAAAAAGATGTCATTCATGAAATAAAATCTTGTGCTGAACAGCGCACCAAAATAGATTATGCGCAGCTTCTCAGGGTATAAGAACGAGTAGGTATATACTCAACTTATAATCAAAACGTTCACATAAAATACTACAACTTTCTTACTAGTCTCAAAAGCGCGATAAGGTTGAGTGCTGTAAAAAAGACGTCTAATGAATACAATGTACCGGTGTGTCCTTTGATGAGAAGCCAAATTTTAGGGGTACTAAAGAAAAAAGATAAATGGACAGAACATAAAAATAATAATTACTTTTTAAGCCAATTTAAACATTTCAGGAACAGATCAGTTCCTATGTTGAGAGAAAGAATGAAAGAATATTACTCAACTAAAATTAGGCAAGCGGATGGAAACATTAAAATAATTTGGGACACCGTCAATGATGCTATTGGCCTTCGTCCAAATAAACATGTATTACCTGATTTAATTGAACAGAAGACGGTATCCACTTTTAGTGATTATTTTACTAATATAGAGCCTCTCCTAGCAGCTCAGTTGCCGTACGTACCTGATCCCCAGCAGTCATTGACACCAATTGCAGATAGCTTTGTAATGCAAGTAGTTGAAGTTAACGAAATAATATCAGTAGTTGGGAATCTTACAATAAATAAAGCCGCAGGACTAGATACCGTTTCTATTAAACAATTAAAATATAATATTGATATTTTAATTATTTATCGTTTAAATCTGTATAATCACAATTTAGAGAGTGGAATATATCCTGACGAGCTGAAGATAGCTAAAGTAGTACCTATTTTTAAATATGGAGATTCTTCGGCACCGTCCAGCTACACACAAATTTCAGTTTTAAGTAAAATTAACGCAGTTTTTGAAAAAAATAATATCCAAACGTGTAAAGGACTTTATAAATAAATACTCAATATTTTGCCACAATCAGCACGGATTTAGACTACGTAGATCCACGTTCTCAGCTGTTTTTGTCCTAACTCAACATCTCAACAAAGCTCCCCATGAAAGTAAAATGGCCGTTGTATATTTAGATACAAAATAAAGCATTTGACACAGTGAACCATAGTACCTTGATTTATAAACTCCATCAGTATGGCTTTCGGGGGAAAACGTCGGAGCTGTTTAATAGCTATCTCTCTAACCGTAAACAGTGCCTAGTAATAAATAATTTTATCACTACCCCCCCCCCCCCCCCACAACGGTGTTAACTGGTGTACCTCAGCACTCAGTTCTTCGGCCCATCCTTTTTTCACTTGATGTAAATGATTTTCCATCGATTTTAAAATACTCAGAAGCATAAATGTACCCCGACCTTACGGCACTGTTTTTTGTTGGGGATACGATAGGCGAATTGCAGGATAAAATCAATGAGGAATTGCCTAGGGTACTGTCATGGTTCACAAGCAATCAACTTTCAATCAACCTAAAGAAACCTAAGTATACAGTGTTTCATTCCAAAAAAAGGCGCTTAATTACGACGAGATAGTTATACAATTAGATAATACGAAATTACAACATGTTACTTGTTATAAATATTTTGGGTGTTCTGCTTGATTCTGATATGTACTGGACAAGCCAAATTAAGCAGTTGTGTTAGAAAATTGCATATGGTTGTTATACATTATTAAAGGCAGGCGAATATATTGATTTATATATTTTGCGCATACTCTATTTTGCATCCGTCCACAGTCAGCTGGTTTGTTGTGTCAAATCCTGGGGTAATACTTACGCTACATACTTAGATGAACAAAATGTAAGGGCGGAAACGAGCTGGCGTAAATAGCACATGGTTGAAAAAAAAAACCTAGACTGCGGGTAAACGACACACTAAACAGTCCAACACAGCTGAAATTTTTATTTTACAAACATGGTTACATAGGCACTTTGATACAAAAGAAAAAAACGGGAGAAGGTGAGAAGCCCAAAGAATGCCACTTTCCACCAACGTAACCTCTGACTAAATAACAAGGGCAACTGACTCTGCGTCATGCACTTCTCTTATCTTAGACCCCTTGCTTCCCGACCGCCAAAACTTGGGGTTATCAGTGTGTTTGGCGGTCGAGAAGCGAAGGGTCAAAGATAAGAGAACTGCATGACGCAGAGTCTGTTGTCCTTGTTTAGACAGAGGTTACGTTGGTGGAAAGTGGCATTCTTTGGGGTTCTCACCCTCTCCCCTTTTTTCTTTGGTATCGAAGTGCCTATATAACCAGGTTCAAAAAATAAAAATTTCAGCTGTGTTAGAGACTTTTTAGTGTTGTGTCGTTTACCCGCAGTCTCAAGGTTTGTTCAACCATACTTAGATCCTGTAACTCGCTTGCGAAAACAGGCGGTACGATTTATAAAATTTTCAAGAAACACTAACCCTAGTAGACCTCTTTTCCAATCGCTTAACGTGTTGCCATTCAGATGTATTTACAAATCAAAAATAGCTCAAACAGTTCGCAAAATCATAGAGTCTAATGAACCCCTTTCTTTGAATTTATTTCGATCTCCCAGGAGACAAACAAGGGCTGCAGCGAATTATATGTTTAATTTACCGCCATGCCATAATGCATATGGACAAAGGCTGATTGAATTTTATGGTGCTCTAGTTTGGAATGCAATAACTATTAATATAAAGTTGGAAAACAACTTTAGGCCCCCTTAAAAAGATTCTTTCGTGATTACGAAATGCAGTTACGCAAGTTACTTTCTAGCACGTGATTTCTTTTATTTTTTTGCGCATTGTATGAATCTATTGTATTCTTACTAGAATGGAAAGTTGGGCGAGTTCGTATGAATTCATTTTGAAAAATAGCGCGAATACCACACGGACAAGAAGGAGGAACACACAGGACGAGGCGCTGAAAGAAGAACATAGAAAAGAGCCCTTTGTAGTAGAAATGAAGCTTACTAGAATGTAAAGTTGGGCAAGTTGGTATGAATTCATTTTGAAAAACAGCGCGAATACCACACGGACAAGAAGAAGGAACACGCAGGACGAGGCGCTTTTTGCGCCTCGTCCTGTGTGCAGTTTTTGAACCTATATTCCGATTGGACCCCGGACTAGCGTTAACGACTATGGGTCCAAACAGTTTCTGTGTATTTTGAAAACAAATTTGGAAATAAAGCATTGAATGAATGAATTAACAAATTCCACGATGACCCTCCTGTTCACCTGGTGGGAAGGTAGGTCTCGTTCGAACAGTCCACTTGTGTGGAGGCCTTGGGGCCCCGCCATGTGCATGTCAGGTCGAGTGCGTACTTGGCTTGTGTCGGTAGCACGTAGTTTCGCTGGGCATGAATATCTTCCTTGATGAGGCGGGGGCCCCGGCTAGCTCTTCAAGGATCTAATACGTGCGGTTGATGAGGTAGACGTGGTATCTTGGGTGGCACTGTCTTCTAACCCGAGCTGCTTTGTCGGACTTCGGTGTATAAGGGTCTGCCCTCTTGAAGAGCTCTTGGATGACCCGGATGTACTGGACTGGATTTCGTCCGGGTGCTGCGTCCTTTCCTCGATCTCTTAGAGGATCTGAGTCGCGTAGCCTACAGGCAGGAGCACTTCTCGAAGCCTTGCCTGGAAATACGCCAGGCTGGTGAAGGGGGCCTGCGACTCCAACCAACCCCTGGCGCTGCCTTGCAACACCAGCGGGAAAATGTGGTCCACGATGAAGGCTTCCGAGGGACCGGAGGCAAGGTCTGCAACTCGCCCAGGAGGGACCGGAGGCAAGGTCCGAGGGACTGGAGGCAAGGTCTGCAACTCGCCCAGGACGTCTGCCACGAACTTGACGTCATCGCACCCCGTGTACACTGCCACAATCAAGTGTGGTCTGGTTTCTCGCGGTGGAGTTTCCTGTTGGCCTGGCGTGAGGGCCAGGCGCTGCATCACGGAGTCGCACATGTCCGTGACCTTCGTGAGCAGGTTGATTTGTGCCGATGCGGCCATTGCAGCTTCCTGCTCCCGTGTCAGCATGGCTGAAAGCACAAAAAAAAAAAACGCTCATTCCAAATGGGTACACTTTCAAATGGATACTCGTATCCCATAATATTATTTGACTGAACGGGGCGACCTCTTTGTCGCCCGTTTGATATTCAAATGGTTTACTCTCAGTAGGGACGTGTTATGTCTAAAAACATTCTATTCTTTAGTGCATCCTTTTTTTTTTGGGGGGGGGGGGAGGGGGTTAGAGATTTTTCGCATCATATTTTCTGCAGTATACCTAGATCAGAATGGAATGTTGGAAACATGTGCGTTGACAGTAATTCCGTGAAATGGCACATGGTTGCACGTAGGACGCTATGATCAGCAATCATATGTGACTATTTTACATTAAAACAGCTAGATATAATATTGACAGCGATATATGCGAGGATGTCACCAACTGCAAATAAATTTCATTGAAGCAAGTATTTAAACAAACTCAGAAATAACGGTTACGACGGGGCAAGTCTTGGCTATGCACAGTACAAACGAACGACGACACCAAGAATGTGTGTCTCATGCGTGAAAAAAAACAAAAAAACTCCAGGGTATAAAATTTTAATTTCATGCAAAGTTTCTTTAGGAACATCAAACGTAAAACAATACTTTTTAAAAATATTTATAGACTTAGTTTTGGTTATACTATGAGCCCTCATATAAGGACATCATGCAATAAATAATAAAACATACATATAATTCTACATGTGGTAAAGGAGGAAAAAGAAAGCTGCCGGTGAGTTAATAAAGCTCTTAAGGGCCTAAATTGACCTTACTTAGCTCATAAACATTACAAAAAACGAAGCAATGATGAATACAAGAAGCACAAGCCAGCGCACTTTGAGCCAATGATTTTCGAATCCCTCTTTCATGAACCTTTGCAACATTCAAGCTTGTGTGAAAAGGCGCGAAAAACACCGGGCACAGTGGTACATTGCACCGACAGCAGATGCACCTTGTCTTGCTGCGGCCACTGGCACTACACCAACTCTGGGCGTACTTCTGGTCGGTCTTCGCAAAACGAGGACCACCATATAACCTTTTTTCGATACACACGTTGTGCAGGGCCCTCTTTTTCTTGATTGCTGATGAAAAACCACAGTAAGGACGCCCACGACGGTTTGAGCTTTGTGCCACTTCCCCGCTGCGCATCAGCGACCTTGCTACAGGGCTTCTGAACTCAAGGTGGTCCATGTTTTCATCTGGATCCCTTTCCCACCTCCACAGAACGAAGGCATTCACTAGTGTCACATTCAGCAGGTGGTACAAGATTCTGAGGTACCCTCTCCTGTTTTGCACGTCGTTCCTGTACTGCGCCCCCATTGAGTTCATGAGGTCCACGCCCCCCATATGCTTGTTTTAGATCTACATGTAGATCTACACGAAGCATATGGGGGGCGTGGAATTCATGAACTCAATGGGGGCACAGAAAGACCTTACCCAGTGCACTGAGTAAGGTTTTTCTACGTCGATGACTTGTTTGTATTTTCTGTTTGTATCGCTGTGTTGTGCCTACAGGACGGCGACCAGTGTAGCTTGAGATAACATGGAGTCGGCAGTTATTCAAGCCATCGGGTAACCGTCACGTTGTTGCTCGAGGTGCACAGGGATGTGCTTCCACTTCCTTTTCTCTTCAGGTCCTTGAGTGGTTCCAGTTTTGAATCGGCACCCTGAAGACGGTTTGCACGGCACGTTCCAACGTAGAGTATGCCATCCTCTTTCAGTTTCCTGATCAGCCGCAAGGACGTAAACAGGTTGTCCGCGTACACTTTGTGATTTTTTCCTTCGAGCCCAATGGCCAACCTCAGTACAAGATCTCTAGCCACACCACATTCGCTGGATAGTTCAGACCGACCTCCGCTTCCACATTGATAGACCTCGAACCTGTATCTGTATCCTGAAGCTCCTGCTCGAACCCAGACTTCGAAGCCCCAGTGCTTGGTTGCTTACTTGGAAGGAACTACTTGATAGACGATCGTCCCTTGAAGGGGATCATTATCTCATCAAGTGATTTATACTCTTCTTGGTCAATAGCCAAACACAATGTTCTGTTAAGGGTGTCGATAACAGCTCTAATCTTCAAAACGCGGTCGTCATCAGTTGTTGATTCGTCGTTGTCATTGAAACGAAGAAATCTTCGAAACTCCTGGAATCGATTGACACACATCGCGTGAGCGACGACATTCATCCGAAGGCCGCTCTCTTTAGACCAGTAGTGCTGAAATCTCGGATACTTTATGTAGGTCATTACATCACAAATGGCAAGAACTACCTTCAATTCTGGCACCGTTAGCCGCAGTGTCTCCTTTCTATTCTGCACGGTATATAGGTTTGTTTGGAAAACAATATGCTCCTGCAATGACTCCGGGACGAGACCAAGAAAGTAGTCGATTGGGTAATCTCCATGCATGTTGACCCGGTGCTGTCCAGTGTATTCAGGAGGCTCAGCCGCGTTGTCGTTGTCCTTGTCGGAAAACCAGCTAATGCGTTGTACTCCTGAACAATTGTTCCCACTTGCAGAAGGACCCGCTAAAGCACCGTCCCTTGATGAAGAGCGAGTTGCGCTTGCGCTGCTCGCGTCTTCATCTGAACCGCTGGAGTCTTCCTCCTTGCTTAGCAGGTACTGACAGTCGTTCCAGTCGCTGATCCCAGACCCATCTTTGCTATCGCTGAAGAGATCTAGGAGAGCATCGATTTCCGCTCTTGGGTTTTTTTTTTTTCTTTCTTGGGTCATTTCAAAAGCTTTGAAGTATTTGGTTCTGGCATCAAGTACAGTTATGTTTCACCACAAAACACTTCTTACAAGCACACTTAAAGATAAAACTTTAGACGCGCCTGCACGTGAAAAAACGATAAGGCAAATAGCACGATAGACCTGTCATTCTCACCATTATATTTGTGGTGGTGCTCTAAGGGAAATTATAATCGTGTGCATAGTGTTTCATGTGAGGACAGCTGTACTTTCTTGCATTTCTACATTATTAACCTACAAAAAAAAAACACATAACAGCACTCGTGTGCACGTCCAATAAATATTTATCACCCCAAAGACAAACCATAGATTGATACGAATGATTGTAGCTGAGTTTGGATTTTGTTTTCGATTTTTACAAGATTTAATATTTCCCGCCAACATTTTTAAAAGACGGCAACAACGACTAACGCCATCTATAAAACACACTGTGAAGCTTCTCTTGTCCTCAACGGAGGATATGCATGGAGAAATATGTTAAAAGGGAGCACTTATACTTTTTTGTTTTGGGAATTAGCTGTCCTCATATGAAGCCACGATGCATGAGAGGGATACAGAGACGTTTCTTAACGAGCTTCAACGAAGCTCACACGACACAGGTAGGTTTCAGTCCAGTAGTATTCATTATTACTTGTGAAACAAGCTTAATATTATTGATGGGTAAGGCCCTTTGTAACAAGTTTATTGAACGATTAAAAACACGTATTTTAAGTAGCAAGTTTTTTAGCGGAAATATATATATATCTTAGAGTTATCAAACCTCTGTATTGTTAAATTTGCTTCTGTTTTATTCTGCTTCCGGAAACCTAACGAGCAGAACGAACAATCGTTCGCTCGCTCGACCGAACAACAACTACGTTGGGGTCCAAAAATCCGCATTTCTGATATTGCCGCGCGTAGCTGGCCAAGTAGACGGCGCGTCCGGATCTTAACGGTTATCGCGCTCTCCTTCCACGCAGAAAGCCAGCGTTCGCTTTCTGGTCGCGGGTACGCATTTTTGTTGACTCTAATGTAATGTTCTGGTAAATTCGAGAATCCTGTTGCTAGTTCGAATGTTCTCGTCGCCGAACCTTTAAGGCCGATTGTTCCAGATGCCAACGCATGTACATAAGGGGCTCCGCATGGCGATCCTAAGTAAGTTTCGCCCCAGCGTTCGAATCTGCTGTCACGCCGACTTCGACGCCCGCGACGCTCTGCTTTCTTCTGTTCCCTTTTTATTTTTGGGCACAAGTTTTCCCCATTAAACGTTTAGTTTCTTCAGTTATTATCGCCTCATCCCTTGTCGTTCCTGACAATAGTCTATGCCGACTAACTCCCGCATCTTGGATAGCGGCCGAGACAGGAAGTTAGTCGGTTACTGTTGTGTTCACCTAGTTTCGATTTCCACTTCATCTTCTTCACAGTGTTGTAAATAGTTCGATGCTATCATCATTCTTTTTTCTTCATTTTTCTTTGATTCTATTGGCTCGATCTAATAAAAGGACAGTCTATCAGAACGCTCGGACCAGACTGGTTGCTCACTTCACAATGTCCCCGTAGCCCGGGACACAACATACATTTCTGGCGACGAGGAGTTCCTGGACCCGATTGTCTTCACCGGCAAGACGTCGGATGCGCCCTTGGTTTCGTCGGCTGGTTCTCGGCGAATTATTCTGTTCGTCCACCCGCGTCCTTTGGTCGTCTCCAGCCACATTCAAGATGGCTGTGCTATAGAACGGCCTCCCTCGCAAGCAGAAGGTCATCATCCCATGATGGCGACTTCCGGCGGCAGACTTCCACCAGAGTTCTTGGCGAAACCAAGTACTCCGCCCATTTCATAGAAACGTTGGATACGCATTTTTGAGCGATATCTACTGGCCACTGGCGCTCGAGATTACGACGCCGAACGTCGGCAGGTCATACTGCCCAACTGTCTCGGGGAAGCAGGCCAACAGATATTCGACTCATTACCAACGCCCGAGAGTGCTGTTGCAACGGCGCCAGCAACGTCGGCAGCAGCAAGCAGCGAACAAACTCGCCGTCCACCAGCGAGAGACATCTACAAAGAGACGGTGGAACTCCTGGAAGCAGAGTTCACTCAACCCGTCAACGTGACTATGCAACTGCTGCAATTTCACCTTCGGAAGCAACAAGAGGGTGAGTCCCTCAAGGACTTTCTGTCGGCGCTGCGAACCTTAGCGATTCCGGCAAGTTTTGGGGACCAAACGCAAGCACAGGTCTGGAAACAGTTCATGATCGGCGTCGCGTCTTCTGAAATGCCAGAGCGAATGGTTCTAGATGCCGCTCTTTCATTTGACGTGGTTCTTCAGACGCTTCTCAACATTGAACTTGCACGACGTGAAGTTCGGGAATGGACAACGGCATCGACGCCTTCACCGAACTCTCTATCGACTTGCAACGTTTCCACCGGAAGTGCGGGCTTCGAAGCAGGATCGTCGACAGAAAGGAGCTTGAGATGGAATCATACACCACCACCGTCTTCAAGAAACTCATCACCTCGAGAGTCTTCCCGTCGGTACAGTTCTCGCTCTCCCGCAAGGAGTGAACGTGCTGAGAGCCGAAGATCGACATCTCGAAGCACGCGCGACGCACGCGCGCCAGCTATTTCGCCCTGTGCCACCTGTGGCGGTACCGGCCGAAAACAATCGTCTGGAGGTGGACCACGACGGTCTGGACAGCCAGGTCGTAGGTCGGTCCAATTCACGTCTTCGCCTAGCTCGTGGCAAGACCAACCCCCAAGGCGTAACGATCAGAGAATTTATGAACGAACGTGTGCGAACTGCGGACACGGGCTGGAACGCTGCCAGAGTTACGATACGTGCCCAGCCCGGAATCTTTACTGTTACAAGTGTGGTCGTCGTGGTCACTTCGACGGTGTCTGCAGAAGCACGCCCCAGGGCTATTCACAACGGCCGCGGCGCAAAAAAGTCGAACAGATTCTGTCGGATGACGACGACGACGATGACGAAGACTCAACGCTCGTGAATCACATCACGGGAATGTGCAAATCACGAATCTTCATTACGGTAAAAGTCTTTAAGACGTCACTACCGTTCTTGCTTGATACGGGATCGTTTGTTTCGATAATGGACAAGTCCACATTTATACAGCAGTTCGCAAGCGACGCCAAAGTTGTGCCACCCCCTGTCACGTTGCTGAATTTTTCCCGCGAGCCCATCAACGTGTTGGGAGCTTTCGCGGCCACTGTTACGCTCAAAACGAGACAGGCACAAGTGCTGTTTTATATAGCGGACAACGGTACGTCGCTACTTGGAATGGACGCTGTGGCAGCACTGGACATTCAAATGAGTGGAGCAGCCAGAACATGCTTCTATACCGACGCTGACGAGCCTGATGAAGCGTCGTGACTGCCAGACCCTCCTTTGGTATCTGAGAAGACTACTGACAACACGGAAGGTCGACAACCAACACTTTCCACATCTACAACTGATGTAACCTGCCAGCCCGACGACATGTCTGCGGCGCTGCAAGAAGAGTTGGCGGCGCGTGCCATGCCACAAAAACAAGCGGCAGTAATTCTGCCTACCGCATCCGCACCGGCAATGCAAAGTCCAAAACTTCCAGCGTGTCTCGCACGTTTTAATCACCTCTTCACCCCTGGCTTGGGTAGAGTGAAAGGAATCCAATGCAAGGTAAAGATTCGAGCGTCGGTTCCACCGGTTCAACATCGCATGAGGCGAATCCCCCAAGCGGCTCGGCAAGCCATCTCGGAAGAAGTCAAACGCCTGGAACAAAAAGACGTGATTGAGCGCATTAATGCCTCAGAATGCGTTTCGCCCATTGTGGTAGTGCAGAAGAAAGACGGCACCATTCGGACGTCCGTTGATCTTTGTAGCGCAAACAAAGCGGTTGTAATTGACAGTTACCCGCTTCCTCACATCGAAGAGCTGCTGAACGCTCTACACGGTGCCCGTCACTTATCAAATTTAGACCTCGCGGCTGCTTGCCATCAAGTGCCATTGCATCCAGACAGCCGTGACATAACAGCATTCATCACATACGAAGGGCTGTTCCGCTACAAAAGAGTGTGTTTTGGACTAGCCTCTCCTCCGGCAACGTTCCAGCAGATGATGTCCAAAATCCTGCATGGCTGTCAAAGCGTACTGTTTTACCTTGATGACGTTGTCGTCTTTGGCAAGACTCAACAAGAACATCTGGAACGTCTGCAGGAGGTCCTTGAACGCATTTCTGACGCAGGGCTCAAGCTTAACAACAAGTGTGTCTTCGGCGTCCCAGAACTCTCTTTTCTGGGACATAAAGTCAGCGGCGCCGGAATTGCTCCTTTGCAACAAAAAGTGGATGCTCATCAAGCTGCTCCGATCCCAACAGACCTGACGCAGCTAGGGTCCTTCCTGGGCATGGTCGAGTATTATGCACGATTCGTTCCCAACCTTGCGTCTGAGGTAGAACCTTTGCGCAAGTACCTCCGGAAGAGCACGCCCTTTATTTGGGACCAAGCCGCGGACAAGAGCTTCGCTCGAGTGAAGAAGTTGCTTTCGTCTTCAAAAACACTCTGGATGTTCAATCCAGACCTACCCATCATTGTGACTACCGATGCTTCGGCGTATGGGCTTGGAGCCGTGCTTCAGCAACTCCACGGCACGGAAGTTCAGACGGTCGCCTTCGCTTCACGTACGCTGACCCCGGCAGAGCGCAAGTACTCGGCGGGGAAAAGAGAAGCCCTTGCATGCTTTGGGCGTGTGAAAGATGGCACACGTACCTGTGGGGTCGTCGCTTCAAGTTCCGGACAGACCACCAGGCACTCGTTGCACTGTTAAACACCCGAGGAAATGGTCTTCGCCCACTCAGAATTACGCGGTGGTCGACCCGTCTCCTGAAGTACAACTTCCAAGTCGAGTACCAGCGGGGCAGTGAAAATCAGGTTGCAGACGGGCTTTCCAGGCTTCCGGTACAATATGACGAAGGCGGAACACAATTCGACGAAGAGATTGTGTCATTTGTCTCCCTGGGCAGTGAATGCGTAACAAAAGCGCAGTTACAAGAGGAAACTGCGGCGGACCCGCTCTTTCTGCAGTAATGACCTACATCATCTCTGAGTGGCCACCCTGGAGGGCGTTGTCCGCAGATGAGGTCATTCTCCATGATCAGAAAGACACACTCTCGGTGGATGACGGCCTTCTGTTAAGGGGTGAGCAGTTTGTCATTACAACAAGCATGCGAGCGACGCTGATCGCTAGGGCACACGAAGGTCATGCTGGCATTGTCAGGACGACAACTCGCCTTCGCGAACTTTACTGGTGGCCCCGCATGAACGCGGAGGTGAAGCAGGCAGTTCACGCCTGTGACATCTTCAAAACAGCCGACAAGTCCGCGAAGGCGGCAACCACACCTCTGCAACCGGTGCCTCTGCCGGATCGCCCGTGGTCAAAGGTCGGCATCGACATAGTAGGCCCTTTCGAGAGAGCGCCGCCGGCATACCGCTACGTAATCACGTTGGTGGATTACTTCTCTAAATGGTCGGAAGTTCAGTTCTGCTCTAACGTCACCACAAAAACGGTGTCTAATTGTCTACATCTGGTGTTTACGCGCGAGGGCTATCCCGACAGTCTCGTCTGCGACAATGGGCCCCAGTTCGTTTCTGAGGAATTCAAAACTTTCCTGGCTCATCGGGGAATCAAACACAAGCTTGTCTCTAACTACCATCCACAAGCCAACGGGCAGGTGTAAAGATTCAACAGAACCCTCAAGTCCTACATACAGTGCGCAGCACTCGAGAACCGCGCACTGCACGCTGCAGTCCTGGACTACCTTTTCGCCTACCGCTGTACGCCGCACGCCACCACCGGGTTGTCTCCTGCTCTTCTGCTCCACGGTCACAAGCCAAGACACAGGCTGCACATTTTGGGTCTCTCCTACACAGAGTTCCTCAAGAACCCGTTTGAGGAGATGCGGCGACTGCATGAGCGTGTAGAGCAAAGACAAGACCGCTGCAGGAGGTATACCGATGGAAGACGGGCGGCTCGGACACCGCGCTTCAGAGTGGAAGACCTCGTCAGAGTGAAAAAGCCTGGAAAAGTGCCTAAGTGAAGCCCAGCTTTCAGTTATCCTACGCGCATAACACAGCAGGTCTGAAGGTGGACCTACCGACTGGAGGACGGCAAGGTATGGAATGCCTCCAAGCTAGCAACCGTTCCAGAGCCGGAGGTGACTGTGCCTAAATGCCTCCTCCAAAACAAAACCAACGACAAAGAAAGGGCGATGTGCAGTCATCATCACTGGCAACAGACAGCTGTCGCTCCGACACCTCGGTTGAGACCAGGGTCAGCGGAACCAAATTCGACAGCAGTACCGCCCCAAGTACCAAGACTGCGACGGTGTCAGCGCAGCCGGCGACCACCAGAGCGATTCAGTATAACTTATATATAACGGAACTGTCATAGTTTATCTCATGAAACCTGTATGTGTGAGTGGGTAAAAATGAGTACATGTAGCAGTATGTGTTAACGTCTATAGTCCTGGTCAGGAATAACTAAACTTGTAGAATTGGAATGAATGTGCTGTAAATAAGTTCGAAAATCGGTCGTGTTACCTTGAGCGATGATTTCGAAATTGTTCTTTGTTTAGACGTAACGAACTTAGCATTGTACAGCGAAAAAAAATTGCCAGTTGCATATATGTGCAATTGTTGTTCACATGCCTTTGGTACTGTATAGTGATCCAATTTAATTTGTAATTTCCTTGAAATGTTCTTCTCTTCTTGGTTCTCTCTATTAACTATATTCAATGTTTCATTCTTAATTTCCAAATTCAAGGGGAGGGGGGAGAATGTTGTGTTCACCTAGTTTCGATTTCCACTTCATCTTCTTCACAGTGTTGTAAATAGTTCGATGCTATCATCATGCTTCTCTTCTTCATCTTTCTTTTCTTCTATTGGCTCGATCTAATAAAAGGACAGTCTATCAGAACGCTCGGACCAGACTGACCAGACTGGTTGCTCACTTCACAGTGTCCCCGTAGCCCGGGACACAACAGTTACCCCAGGGAGTTTCTCGGGTACTCAACCCCGCTGTTTGGCTCTGTTTGGGGATTCGACGCCCCAACAGGGTGGATACCGAGCTAAGCCTAGCCGTAGTGGCCAAGGGGCAGAGGGTGGCCAGACATTTTTACCAGGGAAGGAGGGGGTGGTGTGTAGATGTATCTGTATATTATATTATGACCGCGAGCACGTCCTCTGTACGCGACCATATAGTAGTGATCGACGGTAGCGTTCGAGAGATGGGAGTGTAAAGTCGGCGCGGTAGCGTCGGTTAGTGCTCCTGGTACATTTGAATACAAGCGTCTGTCAGCGTCTGGCTACGCGCGGAGCCTGAAAAAATATCAATTAATAAACAAAATTATGCAATTCGGGGCTTCACCGTTCTCAAGAAACGCTAGAGCCGGTGCCACACTCGAGATACATCATGCGAAATACAGTATGCCTACATATTCAAACGCGAGTGGCCGCGAGATCCGTGCTTCGAATACCGTATGACAATCAGTTCAAGAAGAAACCTGGCAAGCGGCATTCGAACCAAGGATATTCGCGACTCCACGACCTATAGAAGACGCCACAGACAGGCAAATATTGCGGTCTAATGGAGCTCCTGCTCTGCCATGTGTCAGCTCACGACACAACACTGGGGCATCAGCAAGCAAGCATTGGATTCAAAATGGTTTGCCCCGCTTTTTATCCTCCACGTTTTGAACCTGCGGCGATGTGAAGGCGTAAGCTTTTCATTATGTTTCCAAAGCGTTCGACCGCGAGCCACATTTCCGTCTAATAACTAAACTTTCCTCACTCCGCATTGACTACCTAACCCTTCCCTGGATTCGAAACTTCATTTTCATCAGACAGTAGACCAGCGTAGCCGGTAATTTCACTTCTGAGCTTCCTGATGAAACCTCTGGGGTTCCGCAATGTACTGTTCTTGGCCCCCCCTTTATTCCTAACCTATATTAACGACCTCCCTAAATCACTAACATTAGGTGTGCGCCTATTTGCTGACGATTGTGTGCTATACAAGAAGATTAAATAATCATAACAAGCACCTGCGTCTTCAGAGCGGTGTTGACAAAGTAGTATGCTGGTGTTCAAAATGGCTAAAGGGAAACATGCTTCATATATTCGGATACTTGCGCCGTAACCTTAAACTTGCTACACCCTCCGTAAAACGACTAGCGTACACTACTCTTATAAGATCGAAATTAGAATACGCCTCATCTATATGGTCCCCATGGCAGTCCTACCTTGCAAATAATCTAGAATCCGTCCAAAACAGAGCCCTTCGTTTTATTTATAACAACTACTCACCATATACCAGCATATCAGGATTACGCCAATCAGCTAACCTTCATTCACTTTCCCTTCGCCGCCGAGTATCACGCCTTTCTCTCCTCCATCGAATTTTCTATCACAATAGCCATCTCAAAGAATCACTGCTATCACCTCCCCATCGTATTTTCCCGCGTCTAGATCACCTATGTAAATTACGTCCAATTCGATCATCAACTGTTTCTCACCAGACTTCCACACTACCATTGGCCATCGAGGATTGGAATTCACTACCTCATAACATCGTTTGTATTAATGATACTACTAAATTTGTTGAAGCCATTACCCTCTCTTTATCTAACCTACCTAGCTAGCTTACAGTGTTATAATTGTGTTTACTGTTCTATTTGTTTTTGTTCTATTGCCACCCCCTTGTATAATGCCCCACGGGCCCTCAAGGAAAATAAATGATGATGATGATTCACCCCTAAACGATCTAAGTAAGAATTCACATACTCATTTTACGATTCGTCGATCGCTGCTGTATCTGCTTACGAGTACCTCGGTGTTGAACAAACCTCGAACATTTTTGATTACCGCGAAAGGATCACGTACACCAGGTTACTTGAAGCACAGTCTGAAATACGCTTCCCCTCACCTTCGTAAATTTCTTACAAAGCATAAGTTGGCTCGAAATGAGAAAATGCATCCGTTATCTGGTCCCCTCAAAAAACCTATCTTATTAATCAACTGGAATCTATTCAAAACCGAAATGATCGTTTTATTTTATCGCAATTGTGTTTTGACAGCACATCATTATCAAAACAAACTTATTCGATTTCCTTGCTACAAACGCGCCATACAACTTTTCTTCTATGCTTATTCCACGTACTATGCTACTGGCCAGGTGTAACCTAATGCTCTCTTCTAGAGACACTTAATAAATAATCACAAATCTTTAACACTAAGACCTTCACGCATATTTTAGAGAAAACAATTAGCCCTCAACAATTCTGCCTTACTACGTGGCATCAAACTCTGAAACTCTTTTCCCGAAGCCATAGTGTCTTTTCTGATCATAAACCTTTTCGGTCAGAGATAAAGCATTATTTTAGCATAAATAACAGTGTCAGATTCTTTTATGGATTGATTTCCGGTAGGTGAAAGAAATCTAATTGTGTTTTCACTAGCCATATACAGAATATTGTACATCGGTGTTTACATCATTTGGGACAACAATGTATTTACGCGTTTTGCATAGTACCTACTTCTGTAATAACAATGACTTACACGGATACTTCTGATATTTAACTGATGTTAAACCTCAGTGCTGTATGTGTCGTACTTTTTTTGTTCATGTTTCTATCCAACTGTATTGTTCCCCAAAATTTAAACGAGGCAGGCGTGTCTCCAATTCAGACAGCAAAACATTTAGAAATGTTCCAAGCAAAGATTAATTTAGTTTTACCGTAATCACTATCTGTACTACGAGCAACAAACAGTGTTTATTAAGCTCAAATGTATGCCACGTTGCATCGCGAAGACCCCGTAGCGCGCGTTTTTTGGGTACCCCCCCCCCCCCCCCCCCTTCTTGGAAACTTTTCCCCGGCAGCCAGTTATATTCGCTATAACCAGTAGGTGACACCAGCTACCACTCATAACAAAATACGGAGCTATCACTCATCCAGCCCTCGTCAAACTTTGCTAGGTACTTCTAGGTACCTGGTAGGGAAGGGCGGTTTACTTTAACCGCGGTTAAAGTTAACCGGCTTCGAACAAGCGGGCCCAGACGTCGAAGTGCACTGTGCGGCAGCCAACTGTACGAACGGTCAACCAGGAATTCTAGGCTCCGTCGACGCCCCTCTACTGCCCTGCTTGCACATAGTTGAATTGGGTGACTACCGCCTTGACTAGCAGGAGGTTCTCTTTCTTTCAGCACAAGTGCGTGTGCACGGAATGGTTTTCCGAACCATAACGCTGCAGTCGCCCATTCCAATTCCAATGCGCCTCATGAAATGCAGATCGACCCTGGTCAAGGAGTCTAGAAGGGTTTGCGCAATGTGTTGGGTGCTTTAATCTTAAAGCCCGAATAGTCACAAAAATGTCGACACCACTTTCTATAGTGATGTGCTGAAGTATCGAACTACGACAGCGACCTGCTATTGTGTCGCAAAGCCCGTTTTCACATAAAAAAATTTTGAGTACTGACTGACACCTATGTCCTTGACGAGGTACTCAAGCAGACAAGGGACAATAACTTCCGTTATTAGGACTCCGCATTTTGTTTGGTGCAATTTTACCTGGAACGCACCGGACGGCTGTATCAGCTCGCGGTGATGATCCACAGAGTGGATTGTGCCATGACAGATTGTGTAACACGCCGACTTGAGCTCCAATTCTGGTGTCGTTCTTGGAGTCAACGATTTGAAGTTCATTGTCAAACGTGTACTGGAAAGTGGACAAAAGTTCCTCACGCCACACGTGTCTTTTGTTTTTCGTTGCCATAACCTGAACGAGGTCGTCATGGTGAGCGCGGATCTGGCACTAGCAGTACTTGCACGCTGCCTTTTCATCTATATTTGGCATACTCCTACAATTTTGAAGTCATTTTGCGCAAATTACGGTAGCAACAGGACATGACGACCGCGACCAGACTCTGACCGCGACCAACCGCGACTGCCGACGCCGACGCCAGTCGGCAGTCGGCGTCGGTAGATAGTAATAGTTGCGTATCTTGTAACGGACGGTATCCTGCGCCACCTAACCGCGGCGCGAAACGGTAATAATAATAGCCGTAAGTGCACGCACGCTGTTTTTCGCGTTTTCGACTGCAAACGCGCTGTTAGTGAGATCGACCGCCACTAAAATATCAATATTTGCAGGAAAAACGCGAATAAGCCCAAAAAAGGTGCCAAGCGACTGAAAACATTAACCAGCGACTCGCTAAAAAAAGAAGAATCCCAAATCAACGTATAATAAGCGGAAATGGCAACCAGCTGGGCGCAAGACATGTTTTTCCATTGTCAAACGGCTAACAGGATCAGGTCCCTCGGTGCTTTACCATCTATTTACGTCCAGGGCCTGCGTCGCGTTAAGAAAACATCAAGTCGGTAGAAGAGGAAGAAGAGGTAGAAGCTCTCGCTGTACCATTCCATTTAGTCACACCGTGAAGAAAGCGTCAAGTCGACTTCGGAACGTTGGGAACTGATTGTTTTTGAGATTTTGATCTGAGATTTCTTTTTTTCGTATTGCTTCCCCAAATCAGACATATTTCTGTCGAAGATGTTTACTTTCAGCATATTTTATCCATACCCGGGGACAACGTTCTGTGGCAATCCGAAGATAGGAGCAAAGCGCAGTCAAGGAAGCGGGTGCTGCCTTTCCAATAGCATTGGCTGCATAGCCACGAAATGCTGTCAGCGAAAATTGATCATGTTTTTTTTCTTCCTTCGAAACATCATACAGCAATGCAATCACTTCATGAATGAAATTTGATGTAGTTTATGCAATCGTCTACAAGAAAGAGTACTTTGAAAAAGGTTTTTATTTCATCTGCTACGTCTTTGATGTAAGCGAAAAACGAAATTTGGTTTGGAGTTCTCACAAAAAAATAATAATATGAAGTTTGTCTCGTTGATACGAACCCGACTATAATGAACACCCCGCTACACACTGAGTTTTGATGGACTTGAATCTAATCACAGTTCCCCAACTGCAGTTGACCCCATTGTCCGAAAAGCTGTCCTTGTAGTTTGGGCTTAAGACGACATAAACGCAAAACCAAAAAAGAAACAAAAAAACTGACTAAACAAACATCTGGCTTTCTATTTAAATATTTTTGAAGCATTTTCTTTACCTGCTTACTTAGGGAGGGGCACGATGCGAACTATTTTGATTATTTCACCCCTCCTATGCAATTGTGGTGTCCTATGCTCTTCTAAGGGCATCAAAATAGTTTGTAATTTCTGAAGACGCTTAAAAGGAGCGGCTGTTGTAATTTCCTATCCACACGTAGCAATCGTAAGTATCGTCTGATGTAATATAAACTTACTCTCACTTCAATGAAACTTACCAGGCCCAAGTGAGTCCTGTTTTCCTTATTTTGCTAATCGCTTTCAGATGACTTCATTAGGAACTTGGAGTCTCAAGAGCATTATTCCACATTCGATGATAGAGGAAAACTTTTATCCTGGTCTAAACAAGCCGACATCTGCGAAACAAGGGTGGAGCCGAAAAAGTAAGAGGAAATCTTTCTACGTATACTGCATAGACATAATGCTATGGACAATAATGATGCTTGAATTAACTTTCATTCTTTATTGCTTATTCAGGGTCTTATAAATCCAAGCACTGATGACATGCGTGCAAGATTAAGATGTTACGAATAAGTAACTTCTTTTCGCATAATTGTAAACGAGGCTTGCTAGGCTTACTGTTTTCTCTTATCTAGCCACTAAATTAGGCGGTAAAAATGCTAAATATGTTTGAAGAATAAGAATAAGGATTTTCTTTGAAAATACATTTATGAAGATACTGGTAGCCCGCTTAAGCCGTCTCTAGATTGGAGAATGCATGAAAATCCGTTGCGTCTTCGCAAAAGATATCATTTTGTTTGCACCCAATAAACACTATTTTCTAAGTATTATAACACAATGAGTTCATTTGGTGCATGCACACATTTTGGTTAGTTAACCAAATTATTCATGTAGTTTCTCATTAAGCTTATATCTTCCTGTCCGATTCAATAGAAGTTAAATATAGTATTCACGCTCTACTCGTTTGCTTTAAAATATCTCCAATTAAAATCAAGTCAAAATTAAACACAATTATATTCAGATGTCATTACGCGACTACTGGCCGACTTGCTAGAAACAGCCGCTGAGCCGAGAATTTGGGGAAAGAAAGCCCTGCCAAATCCAGCGCACGAGGTGAGCGGGACTCAAACAGTGTCTCAAGACGCTCGCGAGCCCCAGACTTTCCATTGCTTTCATTTACCCCGTCTAAGCAGAGACGCTGTTCTGGCAAGCCTTTTCTAGAGCCTTACTGCAATTTTTATAACAGGCGATAACAATGGCTTGCAAAGATGGACTAATAAGTGTATAAGTTGTGGAAACCGTTGACGTTTATTGTCAAGGGGTTCAGGACTGTTGGATATTTTTGGTGACTTGCACGTAGCTGTACTTTCTTCGGTATAAAACACTGTCTTGACTAAGTTTTGAAGATAGGAATGTTTGGAACCATCATAAAAAGAAACTTCGACCTAACTGTCTCCTTTTTTCTGGGCTCAGCCCACAACATTATCTGTTCAAACTTGAAATGCGCTCTACCAAATATTGTCATGCAACCTGGAAGGGATTAACCTAAATGTTTTTTTTTTCTGTTTAATTACAGCACTTACAGTGAGTAAGTTATTAAGTGAGGGAGTTAGTAAGTTACTTATTAAAGCACTTACAGTGAGTGAAACAAAGAAAAATCAAGCAACTTTCTAGATCCTACAGGCAGGAACACCATATTATACTCGATGGGGGACACACCCCAAACATGGTAACGTGATTTGTTTAGATCTAAGACAAAATAAAGTTCAGCACTTGATTACGAAACAGGGTCATCAAAGAAGTCTCACATGCTTGGAAGGCATCACCGACCAGAAATGTACCGGATCCGGTCTGAAATATCTTAATGACCTTTACAATGTTTTCGTCGGACGTTTTAACAACGCTGTCGGCAGTAGCAAATGAAGGAAGAGGCCTCGAGCTATGACATCCCCTGAATTTCAAATGCGTTCGAAGGAGGACGAGGGGAGTGTATGAAGGGGAGGGTATGCCCCTCCTGCTCATCAGTACCCTCTCCTCCTCCCCTCCTCCTCGTCTTCTCCTTCCGTCTCCTCCCCTCCTCCCCTGCTTTCCTCCTCTTCCTCCTCCTCTCTTGAGGTATTTAGATTTTGCGATATACCGTGCTAAACATTCTGAGAAACAATTATATAGATATACAGGTTTGTTTCCATTGATTACAGACTTGTTTAAAAAGCAATGAAGCCACACTTGTACTGTTTGTGCGAGTGAGTTATACGCCCACGGGGACACTATGTGGGCGGCTAATCTTTGCAATGAGTTCGGCTAATTAATTAAACTTTGTTAATTAACGTTTTAATTAGTGAAAATAGACACATGGTTCGAATTAGAAACTTACTGAGCGTTATCGAAAAGCACAAAATCAACTCTTTTTAGAACGACTTGAAGCTCATGGGAAACTCCGGGTCGCGCTAAAGTTACCACTCGTAAAGCAGGCGCTAAGGTAGCAGCGGCGGAACGCGGATGATTAGATCATTATCGCGTTCCGCAACTGCTACCTTTGCGCCTGCTTTGCGCCTCCAGTGGCGGAACGTGATAATGATCTAATTATCCGTGTTCCGCCGCTGTCAGCTTTGTGGCTGCTTCACCCGTGTAGCTTTCATGTCTTCTTTTTTTTTAAGCCTGTAAAAAATTTAAAAAGAAACACCCCGTATATTGTGGTATTTTAAACACCGCTTTTCCGGAGAAAGGAACTATAGTTCTTATATCTGGAAGCTCCACTGTCTAAGTTATGCCGGTACCAGGAAACAAAACAACAGGAGCAAGGCGGAAGAACGAGCTAGCCTTAGAGTCAACACTTTGACGAAGCACGTGTTACCCTCGATGCCATCCTACTTGCTGTCGGCTCTGTTGAAGACTGCTCGGCGGTTTTGACTTCCTCCGCATTACTATTTAGCGTGCTCCCTCGAGATGGCAAAGCAGAACAGTAAGTGCACGCCCCTCGGGGCCAATGAGATGTTTTCCTGCCTAACTGGTATGAAGTTCTTTGTCTTGCAAGAAATATTTGGTCAGTGCCGTAGGCGAGATATGCAGAGCTACCACGAGCAATGCGTTGTCGACCTGGGCGGCGCACAACTTACCAATTTCGTCTCACGTGCCACAGAGATCGATGGGCACAGCGCAGACCGGTACACATGTAGACGGCCACTTGAATAACGAGTACACCACGTTATCACACGTGCCTCTCTGTGATTTATGAACGGTGATATCACTTCCATGCACAACGGGTAGCTAGCATTTCACCTCCTCCTCCTCCTCCTCTCCTCGTCCCTCCTTTCCTCATCCCTCCCCTCCTCCCCCTCCTCCTTCCTTCTCCTCTCCCTCCTCCTCCTCTTTCTTCTCCCTCCTTCCTTCTCCCTCACCCTTCCTCATTCCCCTCCTCCTCCCTCCTCGTCCTTCACCCAACACCTTGCGCGCTCCAACTAATAACAGAGCTGGTAGAAGCTCCTCCGAGCGGCCTGCTTAACGCCTGTGAAGCCACGCAAGATCGTCCAAGGGAACAATCCTCCTGCTTTCCTCCTCCTCTCCTTCGTCTCTCCCCTCATCCTCCTTTACCACAATGCCTTGTAAGCTCCAACTGAAAACGAAGCTGGTAGATGCTCCTCCGAGTCGCCTGCCTAATGCCTCTCAAGGCACGCAATACCGTCCAAGAGAACAATCCTCCTGCTTTCCTCATCCTCCTCCCCCTCTACTCCTCCTCCTCCACTCATCTCCTTTTCTCGCCTCCTCCTCCTTCTCCTCTCCCCGTATCCTCCTCCACCACAGCAGCTTGTACGCTCCAAATAATAACAAAGCTGGTAGATGCTCCTCTGAGTGGCCTGCCTAACGCCTCTCAAGACACGCCAGATCGTCCGAGAAAACAATTCTCCTGCTTTCCTCCTCTTCTACCTCCTCTCTCCCTCCTTCTTCTCCTCCATTCCCCATCTTCTCCTCGCCTCCTTAACCTCCTGCTCTCCCCTCTTCTCTACCACAACACCTTGTATGCTCCATCTGATAACGAAGCTGGTACATGCTCCTCCGATTGGCTTGCCTAACGCCTCTCAAGGCATTGAAAAGTAAACATTTCGGCAAAATCTGCCTGGTTAGGTGAGTATTAAGAAAAGAAACTGGAAGTACTCTGACCAACGGGTTTAAATTGCCCGACGTTTCGCGGCCTGCTCGGTTGCTTGTTCATGGGTGACTTATTTGGCTGGGTGTTCGCCTTTCTCTTCTCCTTGTCGCTGCCGTTAAAATCGTCTTCTGCAATTTGTCACTCCTCGAAGTCCGTGAATATAGCTGCTTGGGAGGGTACCGATCGACCGGTTCAGGTTGTTCTTGGTAGGCTGGATATGCCAGGACTCTAAATAGGGTGTTTTTTTTTCAGTTTCTTTTGGTGTCCAGAACGGAACTGCTGTTGAAGTCGATGACGTGGTTGTTCTTTTCTGCATGTTCCTCTCAAGGCACGCAAGACCGTCCGAGGGAACAATTCTCCTGCTTTCCTCCTCTTCCTCCTCCTCTCCTCCTCCTCCTCCATCCCCCTCCTTTCCTCGCCTCCTTCACTGCCTCCTCTCCCATCTTACATCTCTACCACAACACACTGCACGCTCGTACTGATAACGAAGCTGGTAGATGCTCCTCCAAGTGTCCTGCCTAACGCCTCTCAAGACACGCAAGACCTTCCGAAGGAACAATTCGCCTGCTTTCCTCCTCCTCCTCCTCCTCATTTCCTCCTAGCACGCCCTCCATATCGTCGCCAGAGTTCGGCGTCGAAAATGCCCACAGTATATACAAATATAAGGCTCTCTCCTCCTGTACTGGTACCTTAAATACCACTCCTGTCCCAGTCCTTGATTGTTATGAAGGAAGTCTTGTGATCTCAGAAATGACAGGATATGTGTTCCAGGTGCCGGACCAAGGGCTGATTTAAATAGACGAGGTCTGCGCATGTGTTTCTAGGGGTCGTCACAGCTGTGGGAGGAGTTACGAGGGAGAGAAATTGTATGATTTCCTACCTGAGTGGTATAAATTTCTTATTTGTCTTTAAATCTCCATTAACGTCCCCACTACTAACATGGGGGTTGATCCACGTGTGCTTTACGCAAGTCGCAGAAAATGCACATCTTAGGTCAGTGCTGTAGGCGAGATATACATAGCCACCATAAGCAAGCCGTTGTCCAACTTGGCGGCACAAAGTTCACCAACTTTGTATGACGGGCCAAATATCTCGATGGGTAAAGCAGACAGACGTTTACGCATGTAGATTGCAACTCCCACCGCTCCTTTGTGCTCTGTACTGACACCGCAGCACTACTAGTAGTCTCTGTTATCTACCAGCTGTTTTGTGTCCATCCATGGTTCCGAAAGGCAAAGTACAGATGCATGCCGTAGGATGTGGTCGTGGTGTACGTCCTTGGCATGTGCTGGCAGAAAGCGAACATTAAGCGCGCCGACCGAAAAGAAGTGCGGTTGCTCAATCATCGAGTGGCACTTAGCAGTGACAGTTAGGTGTGCGACGAAACTCATCAAGTAGCGCCATGTCCGGATTGAGCTTCCCGTGGTAGAACGTAAGGTTATTGTGAACATCAACGAGGTAGAGTCCATTGATGTCTGTAGCACGACTCAGTGCCACGTCTACCAGTTTCTGCTGAAGACTCTTGGCATACGAGTTCACCCCGTTTTCCTACGTGCTTCCCTCTCATATGTGAACTGCGATAGCAGAAGCTGCACAACAGGTAGCTGGAATCTCCTCAGCGATATCCTCGCCTTCTTCTCATTGACGCAAAAGACTGCAGTCCTTCGACAGGTATTCAATTTTGCTGAACGTTCTGCTTCGGCATCGCGCACTTTTGGGTCTTCTCGACGGTGCCGCTTAGCTTCAGCTTCGGCGGCGCTTACTCCTGGCTGTTCTCGGCGGGGGCGATGAGCTTCTGCTTCGGCGCCGCGCACTTCCAGGTCATCCCGATAGCGGCCCCTGGCTTCCGCTTCGGCGGCGCTCACTTGTGGCTGCTCTTGGCGGCGGCGATAAGCCTCTGCTTTGGTGTCGCGCACTTCCGGGTCATCGCGATAGCGGTTCCTGGCCTTTGCTTCGGCGGCGCTCACTCCTGGCTGCTCTCGGCGGCAAGGATGAGCTTCAACTTTGGCGTTGCGCACTTCTGGGTCGTAGGGATAGCGGCTCCCGGTTTCCGCTTCAGCAGTGCTTACTCCTGGATGCTCCCGGTGACCGCAATGAGCCTCTGCTTTGGCGTCGCGCACATTTGTGTCTTCCCGGTAGCGGCTCCTGGCTTTCAATTTGGCAGCACTCACTTCTGGCTGCTCTCGACAGTGGCAGCGAGCCTCTGCTTTGGCGTCTCGAACTTACGGGTCATCCCGATAGCGGCGCTTGGTTTCTGCTTCGGCGGCGGTCACTTCTGTCTGCTCTCGCGGCGGCGATTAGCCTCTGCTTTGACGTCACTCACTTCCGGGTCCTCCGGATAGCGGCTCTTGACTTCCGCTTCGGCGGCGCTCACTCCTGGCTGCTCTCGGCGGCGGCGATCAGCCTCTGCTTTGGCGTCGCTCACTTCTGGGTCTTCCCAATAGCGGCTCCTGGCTTCCGCTTCGCCGGCGCTAACTTCTGGCTGCTCTCGGCGGCGATTAGCCTCTGCTTTGGCGTCGTACACTTCCGAGTCATCCCAATAGCCGCTCCTGGCTTCCGCTTCGGCGGCGCTCACTTCTGGCTGCTCTCGGTGGCTATGATGAGCCTCTCTTTTGGAGTCACGCAATTACAGGTCATCCCGATAGCGACTCCGGGGGCCCTAATCTGGACACCTGGCGGGAAACTCGGCGAGAAATCTGGCGGGGGTGATTGGCCAACGCCGCACTTGACCTTGGCGCCGGCCAATCGGAGACGCGGGATTTCTCGCCGACTTTTGCGCCAAGTGTCCAGATTAGGGCCCCTGGCTTCCGCTTCGGCGGTGCTCACTCGTGGCTGCTCTCGGCGGCGGCGATTAGCCTCTGCTTTGGCGTCGCGCACTTCCGCGTCACCCCGATAGTGGCTCCTGGCTTGCGCTTCCGTGGCGCTCACTCCTGGCTTCTCTCGGCGGCAGCGATTAGCCTCTGCTTTGACGTCGCTCGCTTCCGGGTCATCCTGATAGTGGATCCTGGTATCAGCTTCGGCGGCGCTTAGTCCTGGCTGCTCTCGGCGGAGGCGATGAGCCTCTGCTTCGCTGTCGCGCACTTCTGGTTCTTTTTGACGGCGGCGTTTAGCTTCAGCTTCGGCGGCCAGCAGCGCTGTATCTTGGTGCCGGCGGCGCTGAGCCACTGCTCGGGCAGCATGTTGAGCAGCAGCTGCTTCGTCTCACTCGATCATTGTGCGGAAAGTGCTGCCTCATTACGTCTTGTCTTCGTCAGTGTCGTCATGGTATGACACATGCTGGATCTTTGCACCAGCGGCAGTGAGCCTCTGCTCGGGTAGCACGTCAGCAGCTGCTTCGTGTGACTCCCTCACTCTCGAGAACAACTGCCTGATCGCGTGTTCTTGTCATCGCCGTCGTGCTGTCACACGGGCTATGACAGGGGCCACAGATCACATTTCCTTTCTGACCCTGCTCCACTTGGTTGCTCAAGCATGTGACCATGAAAAGTGCTTGCACTGCACGAGCGCGCAATCTCGGTAGAGACACTGAAAGCCCACAACGCGTACTTGTAGCATCGGCTGCGTCTGGACATGAGCTGAAACGAAGTACTGCTCATTACCAGACACAGAATGTACCGCGTAACCGCGCGGTGCATTATGGGACGTTTCGCCGTAACCGCGCGGTGCTTTATGGGATGTTTCGGCGCAAGCGCGTGGTACATGATGGGACGTTTCGGCGCAACCGCGCGGTGCATTATGGGACGTTTCCCATAATGCCCCGCGCGGTTACGCCGACGGCGACGCCACTCAAGCCGGCAACGGGCGCATAAGAGCTGCGCTCTAAAAGCACAAACACGGAACATTGATTCACTATGGTCCCACGCAGTGCAAGCTGGAATCCAAGATTGCCAAAATGAGCCCTTATGGTTGTGATCTGAAAAAAAAACTTGTTGCTTGAGAATATAGAAAGTGGGAAAAACTGAATGATCATAAAAATAAATCTCTACTCGTTTTTTTAGATATACATGAAAATTATACCTTACCTATAGCGTGAACAAACATTTTAATGATTTCTTCGGAGATAGTTACACCTATCAGTCATTCCCGCTACATGAATGTACGTTTGGTCAAAAGCTTTTTTTAAAATATTAAAACAGACCCTGAAGTCAATGTCAGCATCATTCAGAACTTGCCCTAGCAGTCTTCTCCTGCCGAGCTGCGGAGCCAATTACCAAGTTTCTTGAGGTACTTCTACTTCATGTGGGTCTCCAATTTGCACAGCTGAATCAATAATCTTTAGACCAATGAGTTACACCATATTACTGAAGACATGCCATCGTAATTATAAGTTCATTTTTTTAGGCAGTGTTTCGTGTAAAACTTCAGAACATGCCCTGTATACTCTTGTAATGTATTTCCTTGTCGATAACGATTTTATTATCAACCAGCATGGCTACAGCAGAAAGAAAAAAACGTTTTGTGAAAGCCAATTCACTTAATTTGTTTCAGGTCTAAACACAAAAATGACTCCACTAGTTCAGACAGTCACTATTTTTCTTAAATTATCTAGAGTGTTTGACTGTGACCACCCCTAACGTCTACTAAAATTTTAGTGTTTGAATATACAGGGTGATACAAGAAGACGCCAGGCACTTTAAATCGACCGGAAAATTCGGTTTCTTAACATATCGCGCTACGACTTTGTGCAGCGTTGCCCTCAGATAGTGAACTTTTTTGTAAAATTTGCAAAGAGCGAACTTACCTGAGGAAAAAGTAAAGAAAGAAAATGGCTTAGCTGCTATATAAACGCAGCGACACCACCGGTCTGCAAACAACACGGCGCCGTTTCGCACGGGAGACAAGAGATGGCGCGAGCGGTCGTGACGCCAACTGCCGCCAACGAACGAGCAGACGACGCTGAGAGCCGGCCCTATAGCAGACAAGGAACCGCAGTTTCTTGCTGTTACCGCGCCCGTCTTTTTTTGTTTCTGCGACTGTCGCGGCCTGCGGAACGCGCGCCGCTTTTGAGTCGAAAAGATCGTCCGCTAAAAAGTCCTGCTCTCGTCGCCGTATGCTCGTTCGCTGGTGGCGTTTGTTGCGCCATCTCTTGTCTCCCGGGCGAAACGGCGCCGTCTTGTTTGCAGACCAGTGGCGTCGCTGCGTTTCCATAGAAGCTAAGCCATTTTTTTTTTCTTTACTCTTTGCTCAGGTAAGTTCGCTCTTTGCAAATTTTAAACAAAAAAAAAGCACAATCTGTGGGCAACGCTGCACAAAGTCGTAGCGCGATAGGTTAAGAAACCGAATTTTCCGGTCGATTTAAATAGCCTAGCGCCCCCTTGTATCACCCTGTATATAGTTGTGTTGTTAATTGGATCGAGGAGTTTCTACCTTATAGAACACAAGCATATAATTTTTGATAAGCAAATGACATACAACATTCACGTAAAATATGGATTTTCAAAAGACACCGATTTCGGGCTGGCTATCATTCCTCATTTAAATATTGACATACTGACGTTGCCTCTTCACTCATACACTTTGCAGACGATTGTGTAATTTATAAAAAATATGCGACTAACAGTGTTTTACTACTAAATAACCTAAATATTTTTTATTAATGTTTTATCGTCGGCGAACAAACACCAATATATCAAAATTAAAATACATGTATTTCAACAGAGAAAAATAAATGCACAATAACCTTCATTTACAGGACAGGAAAAGAATCACTCGCTAAAGTAACATTATGACATTAATTAAAGGTTAATATGATCGAAAATTTAAACTAGAAAAAATCATGTTAATTTGGTGAATACCAAGGAGAGTCACTTTTTAGATATCCGACGACGAAATTTATATATTTCACCTCTTGATGTTAGTTATTTTACTTACATCTCAAGTGTTACGTCCCAATTGACTACGCATGCTTCATGTGGCACGCTTGAAAAAAAATATTTATTAGTGCAATTGAATTAATATAAAACGGCGGCGAGATATACTTTTAAGGATTACTTTCGTCCCGCAAGCGTCTGGAAACAGAAACAAAAAAAGACGGCTTACCCCTACATTCTGCAAAACGACAACTTTCGCGACTAAGCTTCTTCAATAACATTTAATACATTCACGCACAACTAAAGTCTTAGCCGCTGACACCAGCACATTGCATTTGTTTAAACTACATCATCAGCCTAAAATATGCTTAGAGATGTCGTACCAAAGTTTTTCCGATGTCTTGGTTGCAACTGTGCATTTCTGAATGAACCAGGCTGCCAGCCCTTATTAAATTTGTAAAATATATTTTAGATTTCAAACATTCGTGTTTCACAAACTGTAAAACGTGGTGTATATTTTTTTCCCCTCAGATGTAACAGTTACCTATATTTTAGATTCCTTTGTATTTAGCTTTAAAGTACTATTAATATTAGTTTTCATTATTTGCATATGTCATTATTATTTCTTTATTTATAATTTCTCCATTCTGTTTGCTCTTCCGGGCTCTTGTGAGGTATTAATGAATGAAACTAATTGGAGCGATAATGAAGAAGCATAAACATTTTTAAAATATAAATAAATCTTTTGCACCCTTTCATTACATCAGTTATGCCTAATATATTTCCCCAGTTTGTGTTTTCAATATTCCTTTGTCCAATCGTGACTGTTTCGAAGTTTTCTAGGGGGGTTACTATAACTGACTTTTGCTTTCGACGTTACAGTTCGTTTATGAAGCACCTCAAATAGTAGCTTTAATCGTCACACATCCCTCAGGCAGTAACGTTAGAGCTTGCATGATGTTTGAGTAACAGGTGAAGCAAAATATAACATTATGTTGTGATACGCACGATGATGAGAAATTGCATTTTGTAAGGTTATTTGACGAGAGTAATAACAATAATTCCGACTGACTACATCACATGTTCAGGAGATCAATATTAAAGCCGCCTTCGAGAATAAACTTGCAATACACTTTACCAATTCCTACAATTATTTTGTCTAAAATTTAAAGAAGTTAAGATAATTTTTATATGGTGGGCGATACAGAACATATTACACATTAATGTTATTTTGTATTCATAGTACTTCCTAATAATTTTTAACTGGTGAAAATTTGGGTATTATCTCGAAAACGGTGTCTGATATCAAGATGGACACGCCAACCCACGGTTTCGTTTGCGATTACAACAAAAGCGGGCGTACCCCGGCGTACACTCACTGCAATTTCTGTACTAAGTTTCCATGAGTATGATAACATTAAAACAAAACGAAACGTGTTAAAAATGTGATCAAGGCTCGTCTGTTTCATATTACGCTGAACAAGTTGCCTTGAGCATGATAACATCAAAATAATTGAAACATATTGAAAATGTAAACAAAGCTCGTCTATTTTAGATCGTGCTGACCTAACGTTAAGATTAAGTATTAATACAGTCGGGGTTTGTTTGACCAAATACGGCGTGAACTTCGTCGGTTTAGTAACAGCAACCATGCACGGCCATCTAGAAATCTGCAGTTCTAAAAAGGGGCTGTCATCGAAAAGTGTTGCACTATTTGTTATTTACTTTCACGTTCCCCAGAAAAAGTAATCCTAGTGACATTTTATCGATCCACGTGAATATATTGCCACCAAAGCACCACCTAACTTTCGACCCAACCATCCGCTTTTGCGCGATAACCTTTCCCATGAGTCTTTTGCTAAAGCTTGTAAGACTCTCATTTACATAAACCAGAGAAGCCTATCGTCGAAGTTGAGGGATCAACTAATAAAGCAATCTATCTTTGCTTTTTTTTCGTAAAAGTTTGTTTTGTTGTAAGAGTTGGAAATGAATTAACAATAATATTATTTGGTCCTGTTTGAGAGTTGAGCCGCGATGGGGGATGCCGATGTCCGTGTCCACCAAGTGTCTATCAAGAAGGGCCCCAATTAATAATAATAATAATAATAATAAATCTTTATTTCTCCATCAAATTCATGATGGAAGCAGACCGAGGAAAAAAGCAGCATAAATGCAGCTTGATGAGTCCTCGGCCCCCTCCCTACAACCAGCAGCAGTGGCAGCTCACAAAGAGCTGCCACTGATGCTCTTTGTGAGCTGCCACACTTGGCGATATCTGTAACATCTCCCTGGTCTGGTATCTTCTAGGTTCTAAGATTGTTTTACGTAAGGTATTGCTGTTAATCTTCCATCTTAGCGGTTTGCGTGGAGTGTTCCGTGACGAGTTCCCGGTTTTGTTTCTTAAGTTCTAGAATTTATTTTGTATTTCTTTGACATCATCTTTTTTTACCTTCAATCCGGCGCACGTGTCGTTACGAAATTTAACGCTCTATTTCAAACTTCGCAACTTTGCTCGCAGCTCATGGCAAATATCATTTAACGTCTTTGCTAGCTCTTTGTTATCGTTTGGCATTTTGGGCAGAAGGACAAGTCGTGAGGGAAGAGCGAAAACATGATTGCGAAGGGGCAAGTACCTCGATGGTGTCAGAAAATACCAGAAAAATGCGTCTACTATGCCTTCGCTGGTAAACAAAAATAATATCCATATTTCTAATGCATTCAACTGCAGATCTTTATCTAGATATATATATGCATATTCCTTTATTCATTAGAAAATATCACAAGAAGATGTACTTGTTATTTAGAGGTTGTTATGTCTAGTAATTGAGGCGATCCCTTAACCGACTTATTAACCGAATAAAGAACGCCGCTTATCCCCAGTTCAGAATTTGTAAGCGATACCCGCCCAAACCGTAAACAAGAAATCGATACGAAGCTATGCACATAAAAATATTATAGTGCCAAAATAAAGGTAGGCCTGCGTTTAAATTCCTCAGAAATATTTCCAAAGTTTATACTAAATTTTATTTTACCCTGAGCACCGGGACAGCCACTGTTTTGAGGTGATGGGACCAATGAATCACTCACAACATCTCAAGTTCCCGGGTTTTCCTTTTGGATGACTAAATAAAAGCCGGGACCAGCCATACAAATAGTGTGCAATTTTGTGTGTGGTGCAATCTTTGTTCCGCTGGCCCATCAAAACTTTGATGGTAACTGGCTCGGGACTTCAGGACACGTTCGGTGTTGCAAGCCTCGGTTACCAATCGTTTGACTACTGTCGCAGTGTTGCTGAAAAGGCTGCCGAATATGTTGTACCTCACGACTGGCATGAGGATTTTCTGCTTCATCTCTTCTGTGGGGTCCATGCGGGTGTTTTAGCGCACAACAGCCTTCCCGAAGGCGGTGATGCTCTCGTTGGTGCCCTGTGTTTTGCATCGAAGCAGGTCTTCGGCTCGCTCTTTTGTATGCTGTCTTGCGAAGGTGAACTTCAGCTCGGTCTTGAAAACTTCCACGACGTCAAGGATTATTCGTGATTTCGAAACCACTCCACCCGTTGTTGCGGGCGATAAGCTCGTATTGGTCAATTCAGTCCTCGACGTCTTCGTATACGCGGCCGTGAAAGGGCGTCAGAACGCGACTTGCGACGGGCATGTAACCAACGATGGGAATGGCAGCGACTCGCTGCTGCAAGTTCGTGATGCTTGAATTAATCCCCTTTGGATTTTCTTTCAGGAGACCGAGCTCGGGTGGTTTCCTATTGAAAATAACACTTCAGCCCTGATGTGTTCTGCGACCCTCTCAGTGCTTAAAGCCCGATCCACCCAACAAACCCCTCAGCCCTATAAACCGCTTTAGCCCGTCAGACCTTCACAGCCCTTCAGCCCGTAAGATCCTTCAGCCTTTCAGACCCCCTTAGCCCTTCAAATATTTAGACACCTAAATGACTGCAAACCATAGTAAAAAAATTCAGTATAAAATGTTACTGAAAATGTATTTCAGACATTGAGTTTTACATGCATGTTGTAACTCAAGAAAATGAAAATATTCAATATTTTCTCAAACCAGGACACAAGCAGCTGTAGACAAAAGCGATCGGACTAAATAGGAACAACCGAATTTTTCGTCGCAAAAATATCTTTGAAGGTGCTCACAATGCCGCTGGGCCAATGCCTGAGATACATGGATTGACGGGTCCACCAGAGGGTCACCTACAAACTCTCACTAGCACGTTCAGGAAAAACCACGAACGCGCAACCAACATCCGCTGGCGTTGAGAAATCCTGGGCAAAGTCACGGTTTCGTCTCCCGCCTCCATTTCGCTCGCTGGATGTTTAGAAAGCCGAACGGCCGAAGAGGGGCAAACAAAAAGGCACAAAAATACCTTTTTGATCCGCACATACCTACCAAGAATGGGACAAGAAGCTGAAACTGAGCGCTCGTTTCTGTTTGTGTATTTCGTTTGCGCTCGTTGGTAAAGAAACAACAGAGGGACCATCTTCTGACGAAGGTTGCATTTCGACTGACTAAAGAGAAAAGGTTATATACAAAGAAGCAGCAAAACGTCGCCCTCCTATTCTCCCCACGCACCTTCTTTCCCTCCTGAGCGAAGCCTTGGTGAAGAAAATCAGTACAAAGGGTGAAACGGCGGAAATTAGCAAAGGTGAAGGAAGTGGAGAAGTGCGACCACCTTTCCACAACGGGTTTTCTGGTGCGTGCCCGTTTCCCCTTCACTAGACCGCGCCGAGGCGGGAAGGGACGAGGGAACGTCTCCTCAATTTCCAAAATTTGTCGTGGCCTCTCGAACAAAATGGGCAAACGGCTTTCCCGGTGCATATATCCTAAAGTGTCACGTCATCTCATCCACAGATACGTTACTATTTTGATGGGTGCAGTAGTTTCAGGGAAACGATTGGGAGAGACAGCACAGGCCTCGAAAAAAAACTATGACTGGAGTTTTACACTTTTTTGGAATGCTTATAGTGTACGTCAGTCCCATTAAAAGACGTAACTTTTACGGACATTTAAACACATCACACATTTTATGGGTCGGTCAAAACATCTCAGAAATCCTGGTAGACCCTTGGACTGATTTTTAATTGAATTCTACCGAGTATTGGGGACTGACTCGGAGTTCATCTTCTTCAAGGTCTATTGCATGGTTTCACTCTTCCTTGAAGCTCGCTCATCTTGCTGTTTTTCAACCGTGCTGGGGACTGGACTTCATTAACGGTTATTCGGCGGTGTAAGATCAGGAGAGCGCATAGCGTAAAATACGCAGTACCTTCGACATAACCTACAATATCAACCGAGCTTTGCCTGGACCTTTCCAGAATAGGAAATATTGATAAAAGAAAGTACTGGACCAAGCATTCGTGACAATATAAAAACACAGACGTAAGAGCGTTTGTCCTGACAACTAAAGAAAGTGCATTACTTCAGTAGCAAGCTGTCGAATAGAGGAATCTCCTTCTGTGTTTAAATAATTGCCGTGGACAAGTCGAACTAAAACGGACGTGGGACAATTTTTCTGGCATGAACTGCAACGCGCGCGCTTTGTTAATGCGCACAACTACGCCTGAACCATTTATAAATCAAAACGTAATCATCTATCACGCACGGGACTTACCAGCTTCGCAGCTCCTCCGTGCGCCGCATAACCACAGTGACCCTCAGGTCATTTGTACGAAGCGGCACCACGACCGCACACTTCCAAGCACAGCTTACGCAATTAGGTAGCTCAACTGTGTTTTTAAATACATAGCACATGGTTCACTGCAGACCTCGGAGTTTCCGACTGTCAACAAGAGCGCCAAAACGTCCAGTTAAAATTTATCCCTGCGACATCCGAAACAATCCGAAGTCTACCCAACGAAGGGCCAATTCTGCCTCTTTTGTGGCTGTTTCCCTGCGGATCGTCAGCAAAATGCGCACTAAACGTCCCTTCGTATTTCACGTTGCAGCTATATCAGAGAACACGTTGAATTCTAAAGTGGCCTTTGATTGGGCTTCATGTCACGGCTCCCACATCTGAAATCAATTCGTTGAGAACAGCAACGATAAACGCACCCGGCAAGCTCCGACTCAGCTGGGGCCAGCCGCTGCCTGGGAGCTGACATCTTGCATGTGACGTCACGTATTTGATTGGGTCGCGTGACGAGTAGTCACATTTAATTGTTATACAGGTGGCCTGCGGGGGGGGGGCACTTGCGGGTACGGACTGGAAGCCCGGTTTATTGCTGTAAGCCCATCTACCTCGTAGAATTGCACCCAGACCCACACAATAGTAACTCTTTTAAGGTACTCGGAAGCAATGTGGGTTTAACGCATTGCATTGTGTTCTCCGAGTGCGCTTGAGCGACGCAAAGAAGCAAAAGCTGGCCAAGCAACAGCTGGCGAAGCGGCATCAGTCTTCACACGAAAGGGTAGAACGGTGAAGAAAACTTCTGCTAGCCACCTGCTCCTGTAGGTTCCATGGACAGCTCGCACGGCACACAACATGCTCTATGCTGCGATGACATTCAAAGTGAATCGGACTCCTTCCACCACGACAACGCTGTTCTCTTGTTCGTGCCGACTTTGATAACCATCGCCTTATGTGGACTGGCGACTCTAGGAGTACTGCTGAGCATCTTTGTGAACGTCTGTTGGCTGCTGCTGGTGTTCCTAACAGCGGCTGTGTTGAGCTACATGTGGCACGATGTACTCAATGAAAAAAGGGCCCTGGCGCGTCTTCGGATGTTTATGGCGATGCAGAGGACCTGTAGTGACGAGGAAAACTTCCACCGCACAGTTCCTGGGCCAGCGAAGCAGCTGCAGGCTGGAGCGCCCATGAACATCAGCGAAGAAGGCAGGTTACTCTTGTACGCCAAGTCCAAGTTCTACAATAGTGTCTGACTGTATTATCCTAAGGCGACAAGCGGCTTCCCTCTAGCGAAACTGTTTTTTAAATGAAGTTGTAAAGATTAATGCTAATATTTAAGATATTTTTTATATGTCTCATGGTCCGAACACACCTACAAAATGGGGTGTGTTTTATCATTTTCTTTTTAGTGTCTATGCATTCTCACATTTAGAGACATAATATTCGCAAGTGTCCGTACAGGTATGCTTTTAGCTAAACCAGCTCATGTTGCATCCAACGTTTTGTGCAGTTCCTGCGATCCCTCTAACAAGACCCGCCAATTTCGACGACATAAAATGCATTCCCACTCAAAGTTTCTCTGTGTGCATTGTCTGAAATCCTGCAATTATGGTATTCTAAAGAATATTCACCTACCGTTTTCGCTCGTTTTTAATAAACCTGCCAGTAGTTGGTCATATATCTAGCACTAAAATTTCGCCCTCTCTTGTTTCCACTTGACTTCACTTTTACCATTGAAAGCATGGCAGAAAACAAGACAATCCGCATGAAACGTTTACCACTAGATTAGATGCATGAGGATATCGCTCTTTATACGTTTCGCGATGTATTCTCGCCATCAGATATATTTGAAATATTTGGGAATAGGTTTATTTTTTTATCATCGACGGCTTCGCCTAAATGTTTAGTTTGCCGGTCCATTGTTGAATAAATATTGAAACCTGAGTTTTTTGGTGTCGCATTTGGTAATTTATAGCTGTTATTCGCTACAGACCAACGGCTAGATGAATAGGATACACTATAAAATTATCGGAAACGCAACATGAAGGGGCGTTATTTTTGTCATTTTCAGTGAAGTGGATCTCGTAGCTAAAGTATAATCATTGTGAAACGAAGTTATTAATACATTCCGGATTTTCACTCATTAATAAACATATCGGTTGCACATTAATAATATCGAGACCGTGCGTAGAAAGGCCATTTGACCAGTGCAGTGTGACTGAACGGTACCATGCGTCCAAAAAAGGAATAGCAAAGCACGGGGGCCGAGCTTTGTTGATGAGTGAAGCTCGGAGACCGAGCTAGATTGTGAAGGTAGAAGTTTCTCTATTTGTTTGCAGCAAATCATAGAGTTGCTGTGCCTTAATTATTTATTTAGTTTTGCTTAGAGGGGTATTTTTGAAATTTGGAAATAAAGCGGCAAAGCGCACCTTTTCAGCACTTGTCTATCAAACAGTGCGAGGATCCGTAAAATACTTAGCTGGCTAATTAAAAAAAAAAACCTAGATGCCTGAGAAATATATCATTTCGAAAATTCAGTGGATCTGGTGGCTTATATAGCAAGTTCATATTGATAGTAGTAGCAGCAATAATACACTTGTTGTCCGGTATTTTATCAGGCGCCACAACTTCGTCAACTCTAAGGCAGGGAAGTGTGTGTTTTTAAGTCTGAAGCTCTTGCTTCAATTATTTGAGTTTGCATCTTGATGAAGATACAGTCGCTAAGAACGAAGCGCCAACCCACATAGACCCGTTTGTAAAATTATCTATATCAAGGAGCTTTAGAGTCGATTGTGTATCACCAACATATTGATTAGACTCGACTAAAGATATGATTCGACTAACTACTCGACTATCTTAGCCTCCCGTTATTTGTAGCTTTCAGCGATGGTTGTAGAGTGCAATGAAAATCGGGATCACTAGCTGCTAGATGATGGGCTTCACAATACAAATACCGTCTCCCAACCTCCTTACTTAAAAGTATAAAGTAAGGCCGCTTTATTCTTTGTATTTCACAGCATTGCTTACGCGTCGCAGACCCAACCTGGCACTGCTGTTCCATAACGATAGTCAAAATAAGAGCCGCCTTGATAGGCACCAGTGCGTCTTTCATAGGTCGTGAAAGTTGCGATGTAAGGCGTAAAGATGTAAAGAAAGTGTCTTGTTTGTGCACGAAGCATGCACTTGCTGGAGGGCGTTTTCAGATAAGATAGAACAACCATGTCGGGCGACCATTTTTAATTTTAATGAAAACGATTTTTTTTTTGTTTTTGCTGGCTCCGCGCACAGAAAAACAAAACCAGTCAAAAAAATTGTCTTTGGAAAAACAATCTTTCACATGCGCGTGGGGCGTATCGCGCGATGTTGGCTTTTCGGGCAGGTTCCCACAGAAAACAGTTCTGGCTACGGGTCTAGAAAGATTTACTGACAAAGCAGGCATAGGAAGGATTGACAAAAAGTATTAGTTACCAAATATTAATGTCGTTATTCTGAAAAAAAGTCACAAATACGGAACAATGCGCAATAACGCTCTGAATTTTGTTTCCTCCGTACCTATAAAAGTTAAGGCCTTCTAAATATGGCCACGCGCGTTGGCGAGCAAGGGCGTGCGTGGCCAAGTGGTTACCGCGCTTGACTGTCACGCGGAAGGTGTAGGTTCGATTCCAGTTAGCGGACTATCAATTTATTTATTCTTTCAACTTGGCCTTCCAGTAAGTTCGAGGACATTCTCGTCTGGTCGAGTTCTGAATGTTCGACGCACCGAAAGTTCTACGACGAACGACCCAGAAACCCACGAGGGTACATAAGGGGTTGCGCAAGGCGAGCGGGAGTCAGTGTCGCCCCAGCGCTCGTCTCTGCTGTCACGCCGACTTCAACGACCGCGACGCTCTGTTGTATTCTGTTCTTTTTTTTTATTTTTGGGCACAAGTTCGCCACATTAAACGTTTAGTTTCTACAGTTATTATCGCCTCATCACTTGCCATCCTTGACATTTTGGTGGAGGTGTGGGGTGTTTGCATTTTATGCCCATGGACCGTACCCCTCCGAAGGCACGCCGGCCAAGTGACGTGTTCAGCCCCAGGAGGCTACCCTTCGCAGAAGACCAGACCAAGGCCCGGCCTAGTTGCCGTCATCAAGGCCTACCCCCGGAACTTGGACCCCTGCCGCAGAAACCAAAAAAGAAGACCGCGACGATGACCATTCCACCCGTTGTTGTCCTACCCGTCGCTGCTCGTACGCCCGCGTTCTTCCACGGTGAGCCTTATGAAGACATCGAGGACTGGCTACAGCAGTACAAGCGAGTGGCCCAGCACAACCAATGGACGGGCGAACAGCGCCTGCAGAGTCTTTACTTTGCGCTCCAAAGGACGGCCAGGTACTGGTTCGAGAATCGCGAGACTTCCTTGATCTCGTGGACCATCTGCAAGGATGCGCTGAGACAGACATTCGCCAACCAGTATCGACGGGAGAAGGCCGAGGACCTTCTTTGAATGAGGACACAGGGACCAAACGAGACTACTACCTGTTTCGTCGAGGATGTTTTGCGCCTGGTCGCTCGCGCCGACCCTCAAGCCACCGACGAAAAGAAGCTGCGGATCCTAATGCGTGGTGTCAAGGATGACATCTCCTGTGGTCTTGTTCGCAACCCCCCATCAACCGTTTTGAAGACTCCGTCATGAAAGCCACGAAGATGAAACGTGCCCTCCTCGCAAGAGCCAGTCATTACCATCGGCAGTCGAGCGTCGCTGCTGCTTCTGCATCGCGCTACGACATCAGCCCTAGCATCTCCGGCCTTCGTGACATCATCCGCGACATCGTCCGGGAAGAGCTTAAGAAGCTTCTGCCGACTGCCCCGCCTTAATCTCCATTGCCGAGGTCGTCCGAGGCGAGGTTCAACGAGCGTTGCTACCAGATGCCCCTGTCATCGTGGCCGCTCCCTAAGAACCGATACTGACCTACGCCACCATGGCCCGACGACCGCGGCAAGCTCACCACCAGGTTACAGCACCACCCTGATGTGAACGTCCAGCGCCACAGTTTTCCCGACGCCAGGATAATCGAGCGCACGCCCACTCAGAACAAGCAGCGCCACGAAAGACCGACGTGTGGAGGACGGCCGATCGTCGCCCGTTGTGCTCTCACTGCGGTGAAGCCGGCCACATATACCGTCGATGCCCTACAGACAACTGGGGCTGCGCGGGTTCTACTCGAGCGACCCGCGCCCCGGGTATGGTGAACGCCCTCGGGAGATCGACGAGTACCTGCGACGACCTCAGTCTCCGGAGCCTGCGTCCCGCCGAGAGTTCCGGTCGTCTTCGCCCTGCCGTCCAGCTTCGCCGATGCACCGACCCCGACGTGAAAGCCTTTTGCCCCGTCGCTCCTCGCCGGGGAAACTAGGCGCGGCAGCCCCTGGAGGTGGAGGGGGCAACCCCTGGAGGGGTTTCTTGAATTTCGATGTCGTCGAAGGCAGTCCTGTCGACTGCGCCAGTACGGGTATTTTCGCCCGGACACCTTGCGCCGTCCGGGTTGCCAGGTCCGGATGGGGTGACGGACTTTGTTGTGGGAAGCTGGGCGGGTCTTGCCGGAGACGAAGTTGCTTCCCTTGGCCGTCGACGACTAATTGGGTTGAACTTGGGAATCACATTTCAAGAAACAACTTTTGAAGCGAATGAAAATACAAATGGAAACAATACTGCAAAAGGGTAACTTCCCCTAAACAGGGTTGGGAAAGAGGTGGACGGGTGTTAGCTTATCCAAGCTTGGGAGTTGGCTGGCTCGTGAGTTCACCTCCCGATTACGGGGACAGATGTCCCACGGAATCCCACGACATGACTCGATTACGGAGCGACAGCTCTCGAGCCCCAGCACAAACTAAACTCACTTGCTGAGTTTCCCATCAAAGTCACTCGTTGGTCCGTCCCCATTTAGTGGACCACCGAATTCTCGACGCGTCGTGAGACAGGCGTTTCCCACTGCCAACCAATCGGCTCACTTTCTCGCCACGCGGCAATTCCTTATATTCCCGTGTTGAAACCCACGGTCTGCGTACATCTGACGGTCAAAGGTCGGGCTGGGTCGGATGCAAGCAAAACCATTTCTCGCAAGGCGAAGCGGGCAACCGTCAAAAGTGTGGATAGCGCCGACTAAGTGAGCCATCCCGTAATTCATTCTGCCAGACGCGGTCCGACGTTGCCGTTCTGCCGCGAACCTCGCCACAGTAGGGCGAGAAAGACTAAGCCGATGTAAACGCGCCGTGTAAATAACGCCGGCCAGAGCCACTGCGCTCTGGTGGTGGTGGTGGTATAACATTATTTTCCCGGCCCGGAATGCACGCTTCGATTCTCTCGGCAAAAAACGCGCGTTCCGAACCTCGCGTCGTAAAGTACGCCTGTCTCTCGAGGTCGCCCGCCACGGAAAGTGTTTACACCAACGCTTTCCCCCGAGCCAAATCTCCCTGGTGCTAACGGGCCACCCGTGGAGCCCTTGTCGATCCTTAGACTCGGGTAAGCTCGCTCTTTGTGAATTTTATAGAAAAAATGCACCACGTGTGGTCAACGCTGTACAAAATCGGAACGAGATAGGTTAAGCAACCGAATTTCGCGCTCGATTTAAAGATCCTGGCCGCTCCTTGAATCACACGATAGTTTTAAGAATTTGTATAATTATGCGTTCACTGAGGTTTTTGAACAAGGATTAGATTTGCACTGTCCTGTATTTTTGGTTTCGTGTAATTCCATGTTTCCGCATTGCCGCCCGCTCACGGGCAGGGTGAAGTACATGAACCATTAGGCTGGTTGCTAAACGATTTCCGAGCTTATGAGTCGCCTGTATTTGGTTTGATCGCATTACGTATTTTTGTATTTTAATTAAAAATTCGTTTATGTTGGCCAACCTGTGTTCTGTCTCCATTAAGGCAAGACATCACCAGGGCGTAGATCAATCGCGTAGTCAGTGGTCCTGTCTATTTAACAGAAAAAAAATACAAGCCCCAAACCTGTGACACTTGTTTATTACGCGCATTGGAATAGTTGACTAGCAGGCACCCCCTCACCGAAGCTCCATGTTTCCAGGAACTACGCCCAGAAGAAAAAAACGCATAGTACTAGCCTGCAGAATCTTGCGCTGCAACCCCGACCGCGAGCAACCATTGTTCATGTCAATATGAACGACCGCGTGCTGGATTGCATTCGTCTAAGCATTGATACATGACGCGCCTATAAACTCCAGGTCAGAGCGTATTTTGGTGCCATGCTCGTTTTACAGCAGATGCGTATAGGATTGTGCTGCGGACTAACCCAGGCAGCACCGAGCTCTGGGCCAAAACTTGGCTTGCGTCTGGGAGTTTAGGGCATTGAAAAGCCCGAAGAAGCCAAAGTAGAGCCAAACCTGACCTCCCTTGGCAACAGTCTGGGTATTTTGGCCCTAATTCGCCAAACAAGTGCCAAACTTAGGCTTCACTGCCTGGTAGTTCGGCTGTTATCTGGCATCTTTGGGCCTGAATCGCCTAACAAATGCCAGATTTAGGCTTACTGCCCGGTAGTTCGGCAGATCTTTGGCAATTTTGGCCCAAAATAGCCAAACTAATGCCAAAGTTAGGCTTCACTTTTTGATAGTTCGGCTGTCGTCTGGCAGCTACGGGCCAAAGTCGCCAAACAAGTGCCAAAGTTAGGCTTCGCTTCCCGATAGTTCGGCTGCCATCTGGCAGCTACGCGCCAAAGTTGCCAAACAAGTGCCAGAACTAGGTTTAGCGCCTTGGAGTTCGGCTGATGAGGTATTTGATGTACACGGGTGGTCTTCATCTTAATTAAACAGAAATCAAGCTTTATTCGGCTGGTACCTTTATCTTATTTCGGGTGTATCTTGATTTCTTTAGTCCAAAGGTTAGCCGAATGTTTTGACGCGGCTGGACCAGGCTTTGCAAACGCAAATTGTGTCGGATGTTGTACTCGCGCGTAGGTACACACACCAATATCGGGACGGGCCGTGAGACTGGTTCGACATTAAGGCGCGTTCACACAGGCGATGCGATCTAGTCGCGCGATAACTTTCATCGCAAAAGCGACCATCGCGGTCAAAAAGCGACGGGATTTGAGCAGTTGCTTGATGACCCAACCTTTTTCCGATGCGCCCTAGTCGCGGAGAGGCCGAGCCAATCAACGGCGTTCGGAGCGAGAGTTCTTGAGAAGCGACTGGCCAACGAAGGTGTTGAACTCGCTCATCGCGCACGCCAGATTGACCATCTAATTAGTTTTCTTTTGCGATGCGATTTAGTCGGATCGCGCGACTGCTTACATCCCCGGTGTGAATCCGCCTTTACAGAAAGTGCTGCCATTGAGCTAGAGCTACGCGAGACTGATGTGCGCACGTCTCCAAAAGAGATATCATTATTAGGCGGCGCATTGCAAAAGCGAACGTGACTCGGTGCGTGTCTTGCATTGTGATTGAGCACTGTCTAATCCTAGCGATAACACAGACCGGAAACGACCGGGGCTCCGTTTTGCGGCTCCCGCATCACACTTGGGGAATGAGAATGAAATCCCGGAACTTGTACTCTTTTAGCGTGTTGGTACTTTTTAAACATTTAGAAAGTGGAGACATAAAATTCAAGAAGACAGGACATTCTTTTAACTTTAACAACATTTATTTTTGGCTTCAAGCTCAAAGCCTGCCCGCTCCGTGGGAGTACCGGAAAGGGAAATCTTGGGGGAAGGAGAGGAAGCGGAGGATGTGTACGCGATCCCCCTGTCCTGCGGGACCAGGTACATCGGGCAAACGGGGCGATGCCTCAACGACCGACTCCGAGAACATCAAATGGATGCCGAAAGAGCTGCTTCGGATTCTAAGCACTCGATCGTCATTTACGGGAGAAAATGTCCCGGCTGCGCTCCTAATTTCGCCGGCACGACAGCCATGGGAGGCCGCTGCGAGCGAGTCGGGAGAGAAATAATTGAGGCCTATCGGATGGCGACAAGTCCGCAAAACATAAGCACCCCTTCCATTTCGCTCTCAACAGAGGAGATTATTTTTCTGAGGCCCACAATGGAAGCCGAAGGCTGACAGACTAGGGAAGGCGACAAGGTCACAGGCAGTAGCGGCCTTTCCTTTTATGCGTTGTTGATGCCCCTTCGACCTCGCCTTTTGCAAACCCTCCCCACCTGCTTTTGTGTCTTCGCGTGGCTGTCAGCGAGCGCGACAGCCGCTTTAAGCAAATCAAAAGGGTGAAGCGAAACTCGTGACCCGGCGTGATCTCTCTACGTAGGACGCGTAGGACAAAAACGTTTGAACGAAAATTTGTCACGTGACTTTCTCTGTCCCACTGATGAGATCCCTGGGGCTGTTGTTTTCGCCGTTTGCCTAGTTATAGAAATTGGCGGGCCACGTAGGTCCGGCATTGGAACTGCGCTTTTCAGTGTTCTGTTGCTTTCGTGCGTTGCAGACGCGGCCGTGTTTTTTCGTCGTAAACGGTCGGAATACGTCCATGCCAATTTTTCGGTAACAGCCATTTTTTCACTGGAGTTCGTGGAATTCTTGTGATGTGTTTGTTGGACACGCTTCGACAAAGACTGCTGTTCGCCGACGACGAAGCGTCAATTGAATGTGCGCAAACTTCTTTCTCGAATGTTTTTGTGGGGTGCCTGAGTTGGATTATGCGTCTATCAAGGATTACATGATATTGCTCTTTTATTAGTAAGTACACTGCAAGCATGCTTCTGGTAGTAGTCCTGCTTTCCTCTAAATCTAAGCGGTTTTTTGTGTGATGAGTTTTTCTTGGCATGAGGACAGCGTTAATTCTTTTATAATTTGTTTTTCGTTTCACAGAGAGGTGTAACCTTTGTAAATATATCAAGAATACACTGTGCGTAATGATAGAGGTTTAATAAACTTCTGGGAGCGATCGAAAAAATTTTCTTTGTCCGTATATGTGATTGGATATGCAACATACGATATGCAACGTACACATACTTGCACGACCTTCGGCCAATACGGAGCAGACGCATCGTAGAGCATTCGCACAATATTGCGCGAACGCTAGGCCGGGGCAAAACAGCTGTACGGTAATGCCTGCCGGATATCAAACGGTGGTGCAAAACTGGACATTTGAGCGATATTCGAACCGACTTTCGGCCGGCACTGGCACGATACTGCAAAGTATTGCCGTGCTGCTTGCGAACGGAGGTGATGACATCTTACCATCGTGTTTCCAACGCTTGTTTAATTTAATTCTCTTCTGGGACGCGTCAAAGAGCACTTCTGTGACACACCAGACAATATTCGAGACTTGGGCAGGCCTCTCGGCTTTCTTTGCCACTTTTGGCACTCATTTGGCACTTCAGTGGGTAGCCAGAGAAGAGCCAAACTTCGGCATGCCCTGAATCGCCAAGTTAAGATTTACTGCGGCAGTTATGGCTCAAGTCTGGCACTTTGGCACAACTGTGGCGGACCAGAGAAAAGCCAAACTCGGCGTGGCCTAAATACCGAAATTAGGTGTTGCTTTGTTAGTTATGGCTCAAGTATGGCACACTTCGGCACTCCTGTGGCGTACCAGGGAAACGCCGAACTTTGGCGTGTCCGAAATACCCAAATTAAGTGTTGCTCTGGCAGTTATGGTTGAATTATGGCACCAACTTTGGCGCTCCTCTGGCGGACCAGAGCAACCCCAAACTTTGGCATGTCCGAAATACCCAAATTGGGCGTTGCTCTGCCAGTTATGGCTGAAGTATGACACTACTTTGGCACTCCTGTGGCGGACCAGAGAAAAGCCAAACCTTGGCATGATCCGAATTCTCAGATTAGGATTTACTATGGCAGTTATGGCTCAGGTATGGTACCAACTTTGGCGCTCCTCTGGCGGACCAGAGTAACGCCAAACCTTGGCATGCCCCGAATTCCGAGATTAGGATTTACTATGGCAGTTATGGCTCAAGTATGGCACCAACTTTGGCACTCCTCTGGCGCACCAGAGAAGAGCCAATCTTTGACATGCCCTAGGATCGCCGAACTAATGCTATAGTTAGGCACCGTACTTTGGCACTGATGAGTGCCATGGTGCAAAAAACCTAACTGCGCCAAAGTTGGGCCCTTATGTTTGCCAGACCTTTGCCCAAGTTGGGCATTCCTCTGGCGTGCTACCTGGGTAAGATTATTTACCGTTCGTTGAATATACATATCACTAATTGACGCTCACCGGGATTTCTTTCATTTGAAGATGCAATAGCTCATTCCACGCTTTCTTGGATACTCATGCAAGAAGTCAAAAGCGGAAACCACACGCTTAAAAATCGTGCAGCCCTTACAGCCCTTGTCACATACACGAAACCCTTAAACTTCAGTTGGACGTACAACGCACTGACGTTCAACCGACGTTAGCAACATCATTGAGCGGCTTGGTAGCCGAGTTAAAAAACCTAATAAAATAGGTTAAGTAAGTGTAACTGACCGTAACAAAAGTAATTGAGGTTTTCTTGGCCCTACTGGTACACTTCAGTGTTTTTTCTGTACACTTTAACGCGTACATTAGCTGTTTGTTATCTTATTTGGCACCGTCACCAATCGTCTCGTAAAAGTTAGGGCCGTCAGTTTGACGTAAGTGCGCTACGAACTGAACGTTTGGGTTGTCGTTTATATGACAAGGTGTGTAAGGGCTACACCCTTTTTTTTTGGAGTGCACGTCGAGCAGACACGACGCTTCTTTCAACTAATGTCACCTAAAATAAACATTGCCGACGTCACACCTTTCTCAATGTTTCGTTTGCAAGGAAAGCATTTGCATAATTACATTTAATTTACATCAAGCACATTGTTTCACTGACTACATCATAGTCTATAAAAACACGACCTGAAAAGAGTAGCGATAAAGCGCATTTTCTCACAAAGAACAGAGCACGCTCGAAGGAAGAAGGTAGAGCGCACAATAGGAAGAACAATGCCCTTACAAGCACCATGCCCTTGACACAGCAGGGTGTGCATATCTCGCTCTTTGTACACTCTTTCTGTTGTGCTTGTATACTGCGTCCGTTTATTTCTATAAGAAAGAGTGCCTCCCTTCTCAGTCAGATCAGAATTTTGATGACGCGCTTCCTCTTATTCTTATCTGCACCGCCATCGTTCCCTGGAGGAACAAGACAGAATCCAGGGGAATGCCTCGCAGGAAGCGCGCGACGCAAGCGGGCAATTAAAGGAACAAGCCGAAACGCGACGGCGTGCGCCTCATACCCCGCCCAATGAATAATTGTGCGCCAGTCGTTGAGGTGCCAGACAAAACGGAGGAAAAAAAAATAGCTGCCGGAACGTGCGCGGTACGCGAAGAAATGAGAGCGCGGTCAAGAGCGTTCGACCAAGACGTGCGCTCGGTCCCCAAACTGACCAAGCGTTGACCTCCCGAAGGCCCTTGTGCAACGGCCTAACCTTGTAATAAATTCCGGCCGAGACTGAGCTGCATCAGATACCTACATTTGAGGTGGACCCTCCTGCCCAAGAAATATTTCCGTACAATTAGCAAGGTAAGTACCATAAATATTAAACACCCCAGTTAGTGTTTGAGCTCTTTTCTGACAAATTGAAATGGTTCTAAATACATTGTTTTTTTACTTACTATCGGAAACTGTGCGAAATATGATGCATATGAAAAAAACACAAAATTATTTTCTAGTCATGCTCAACTCTTTGAAACATTCCGTGAAATAAAATATTTTCTAGGAAATACCAATATTCTACTATATTTCCTTTGTATGATACCCAGGCAATAAAAGATCTGAGGAACGTTACAGTCTTTTTCCAAAAAAAGCTGACTATGGTACGTAGTATGGTGAACGTGGCCCATGAAAATTCGTGGAAAAATATATACGGCCATCGAATAAAAACCACGCTCGTCCAAAAGTCAAATTACTGCTCATTTGTATTCTATGACTCTCATATAAAATATTCCGGTGAAACACTTAGCTGCTTAAAGTTGTACAGTTCAGAGGTAGCAGTATTGTCACGGGTGGTGACCAAAAAACAATAAATAAACAGGAAGAAATAAACGTTTAATGTGGCGAACTTGTGCCAAAAATAAAAGGGTACAAAAGATAATAACAGAGCGTCGCGGGCGTCGAAGTAGGCGTAACAGCAGAGTTGAACGCTGGGGCGAGACTGACTGCCGATCGCCACGCGGAGCCCCTTACGTACGCGCTTTGGCTTCTGGAACAATCGGCCTAGAATGTTCGGCGACTGGAACTTTAGGAACTCGATCAGACGAGAATGTTCTCGAACTCACGAGAACGAAATGTTGAAAGAATAAATAAAAGAGCATTCCACTGACTGGAATCGAACCTAGACTTTCCGCGCGACAGTCAAGCGCGATAACCACTCGGCGGCGACGAGCGCGGCATTACTCCCCCCTTTAAAAAGGAATCGTCTCGATGCCACGTAGAAGGCAACAAAACAGAGCAAGACAAATAAAATAATGGGAAAATACGGAAGCTGGCAAAACACAATCCTATCAAGCGTTGCACAAGATCACAGTTCGGAGTCTTATCGCTCGTAGTACGGCTTGAGGCGCACGACATGGACGACTTCCGGTCGTGGAGGACGGCGTGATGAAGTCCGTGTTCCGTCGGGCATCACCTCGTAGTTCAGATCCCCGAGTCGACGAAGTACTTTCTAGGGTCCAAAGTAGCGCTTTAGGAGTTTCTCGCTGAGACCACGGCGGCGGATCGGTGTCCACACCCACACCCTGTCTCCGGGCTGGAAGTGGACGTCCCGACGACGAAGGCTGTAGCGGCCAGTGTCGACACGTTGTTGGGGTTAAATACGGTGTCTGGCGAGCTGGCGGACTTCGTCTGCGCGTTGGGCAACCACCTGGGCGTCGTCGCTTCCGTCGACAGCCTGTTCGTGGGGTAACATCGCGTCCAGCATTGTCGTTACTTTGCGACCATGAACCAGTTGGAAGGGTGTCACCCCGGTGGTCTCTTGCACAGCCGTGTTGTAGGCAAATGTGACGTACGGCAACACCTCGTCCCATGTCTTGTGCTCCACGTCGACGTATATAGAGATCATGTCGGCGTTGGTCTTGTTGAGTCTCTCCGTCACCCAGTTTCTGCGGGTGATACGCCGTTGTGCGCCGATGGCTGGTGTGGCTGAGACGAAGGATTTCTTGCGTCAGCTGGGCCATGAACGATGATCCACGGTCTGAGATCAGAAATTCGGGAGCGCCGTGCCGGAGAACGATGGACTCGATAAAGAACTTGGCGACTTCCACAGCAGTTCCTGCAGGAAGGGCTTTCGTTTCGGCGTACCGTGTGAGATAATCGGTGGCGACGATGATCCATCTGTTTCCTTGCGTCGATGGTTGGTGGGAAAGTACCAAGTAGATCCATGCCGATCTGCTGGAACGGTGCGGTCGGGGGAGCAATCGGCTGCAGGAGGCCTGCCGGCTTCGTCGGCGGTTTTTCGCGTCGCTGGCACTCGTGGCACGACCGTGTGTAGAAGTGAACGGTCTTCGGCAGCTTGGGCCAGTAATACTTCTCACGAATTCGGGCCAGCGTACGGCTGTAACCAAAGTGCCCGGACGTCGGGTCGTCGTGGCAGGCTTGAAAGATCTCCGCTATAAGGTCTGTAAGGATTACCAGCAGCCATGGTGTGCTGTTGTCTCCGAAGTTCTCCTTGTTGAGAACACCTTGTCAAAGGACGAAAGTCGGCTCGGCAGGGCTCTCAAGAATACACGGAGGACAGTACCCCCTCGTCCTTCGAGCTGCTCGATTAGCGCACGCAACTCAGGATCGTCTCTTTGACGTCGTGCCATGTCGGAGTTCACTGCGCCTAGGAAACACTCGTCGTCATCGTCGTCGCTGCTGGAGGAAGTTGTTCCGACGGGGGCTCTGGACAGGCAGTCGGCGTCGCTCTGCTTGCGGCCTGACTTGCAGACCACACTCATGTTGAATTCTTGTAGTCGTAGACTCCATCGAGCGAGGCATCCTGACTGGTCCTTGAGGTTCGCAAGCCAGCAGAGAGAGTGATGGTCCGTGACTACACGGAACGGGCTCCCGTACAAGTACGGACGAAACTTCGTCATTGCCCAGACGACCGCAAGGCATTATTTCTCAGTCGTGGAGTAATTTTTTTTCGCCTTGGACAGTGTCCGACTTGCGTAGGTGATAACTCGCTCAACGCCTTCTTGGACTTGAACCAGTACCGCGCCAAGTCCAGCGTTACTTGCGTCCGTGTGAATTTCGGTTTCCGCATCTTGACCGAAATGTCCTAGAACAGGAGGAGTCTGCAGTCGTCGTTTCAGCTCGTCGAATGCCTGCTGCTGCTCCTCGGCCCATTTGAACTTCTCCACCTCCTTAGTGAGGTTTGTGAGCGGTGCGAAAATCCTTGCGAAATCCCAGATGAAGCGCCGATAGTACGCACATAGTCCAAGGAACCTTCGCACGGCCATCTTGTCTGTCGGCGTCAGAAATGCAGCGACGGCGCGAGTCTTCTCTGGGTCGGAGCGAACGCCTTCGTTACTAACCACGTGACCTAGGAACTTCAGTTCGTCATAGGCGAACCGACACTTTGACGGCTTCAGTGTGAGCCTGGCGGTCCGTATGGCTTGGAGAACTGCTCGTAGTCGTCGCAAGTGCTCGTCGAAGTCGCTGGAAAACACCACGATGTCGTCGAGGTAGACAAGACAGCTCTGCCACTTCAGTCCTGCCAGTACGGTGTCCATGACTCGCTGGAAAGTTGCTGGCGCCGTGCACAGTCCAAAGGGCATTACCTTGAACTCGGACAGCCCATCCGGCGTGACGAAAGCTGTCTTCTCTCGGTCCCGTTCGTCGACTTCGATCTGCCAGTAGCCGCTCTTCAGGTCCATCGATGAGAAGTATCGAGAGTGGCGCAGCCGGTCTAACGTGTCGTCGATGCGGGGGAGTGGATAGGCGTCTTTCTTCGTCACCGCGTTCAGCTGCCGGTAGTCCACGCAGAGCCTAAGCGTTCAGTCCTTCTTCTTAACCAGTACGACTGGAAAGGCCCACGGACTGCTTGAAGGTTGGATTATGTCGTCGTTCAGCATCTCTTGAACTTGCTCCTGGATTACCTCTTTTTCTTTAACGGAGACTCTGTAAGGCGATCGATGCACAGGGCGCGCGTCGTCCTCGGTAACGATACGGTGCTTCGCAACGGTGGTTTGGCGCACCTTCGACGACGTCGCAAAGCAATCGCGGTATTCGGCGAGAAGGCTAAGCAGCTACCGTCGTTTCGGGCCCGAAAGCATAGGGTCAATGTCGAGCTGCGCTGGCGACGTACTGTTTTGCTGAGGTGGCGAGGATTCGTCAGTAATGGAGGCGATAGCGGCGGAGTTTCGGAGTTCCTTGACCTGGCCCACGGCTGCACCTTTTGTGAGGTATTGCGCTTCATTTCGGAAGTTCGTAACGAGGACCACAGTGCGGCCATCCTGAAGTTCAGAAACTCCTCTTGCGACGCCTATTCCTCTTCCAAGAAGCAACTGGAGGCTACCTTCGAGCAGAACTTCGCCGGAGAAAGCTTCGGTGATCCCGACGGGTACAAAAACACTCGACCGCGGCGGTAAGTTCACGTGGCTGGCTAGGTCTCGGACCGCAGATGACGTCGCTTTGGGTTCCTCCGGTGGTGAAACAGGTTTTCGTAGCGTCAACCGGTTTGCTCTGAGGTCGATGACGGCGTCATACTCGCAGAGGAAGTCCATTCCGAGGATGACGTCCCTTGAGCAGTCTTGCAGAACGACGAACTTCACAGGGCACGTCTCACCGTGGATCTCGACGCGAGCAGTGCATCGCCCGACTGGTGCGATGAGGTGCCCACCGGCGGTTGGTAATTGAGGGCCTTCCCATGGCGTTGTCACTTTTCGCAGGCGACGAGAGAGCCTCCCACTCAAGAGTGAGTTGTCTGCTCCGGTGTCCGCGAGTGCCGATGCGTCGTGGCCGTCGATAGTAATGTTTAGGTTGTTTAACACCGATGCGGGGACGTCGTTGTGATGAGTGGCGTCGAGAGAGTGGGAGCGCTCCGGCGTTCCTGGAGGCTCTTTACTTCGGTCGTCTTCGGCAGCGCCACCTCCAGGCGTTGCCGGACTTAGTTTTCCTGGCGGCGTAAAGGAGACAGGCTCTCTCGGCGGGGTCGTGGCGCTGGAGACGCTGAACGTCTGGGCGACGGTGAGTGGGACTCACGGCGGAGCGGCGTCAAGGATGCCGAACGTCGGAGGTACTCTTCGATGTCACGAGGGCGTTCGTCGTACCTTGGGCGCGGGTCGTTCGGGTGGAACCCGCGCAGCCCCAGTTGTCGGTAGGGGCATCGACGGTAAATGTGGCCGGCTTCACCGCAATGAAAACACAACGGGCTTCGATCGGCTCTCCTCCACACGTCGGTCTTTCGTGGCGCAGCTTGTTCTGGGCGGACGCACGCCCGATCTTCCTGGCGTCGGGAATACTGAGGCGCTAGAGGTTCACGTCGAGGTGGCGCCGTATACGGGTGAGCAGGGGGCGGTGGTCGTCGGGTGGCTGCGACGTAGCTCAGCTTCGGTGGTTCAGGAGCGGCGCTGGCGAGAACTTCTGGCTGCAGCGCCTGCTGAAGTTCTTCCCGGACAATCTCGACGACTGAGGGCGTAGCCGGGCTTGTGGCAGCAGGTAGCAGCTTCCTTATTTCCTCCCGCACGACGTCCCGGACAATCTCGCGGAGGTCCCGGCTGTTGCAGCTGGAAGTCGAGAGGGCCGCGACGCCGGGAAGTCGCTGGTAATGGGAGGTCCGTGCTTGAAGGGCACGTTCAATGTTTGTTGCCTCCGTGATGAATCCTTCGACTGTGGTAGGCGGGGCTCGCACAAGGCCGCCGAAGATGTTTTCTTTGACGCCTCGCATCAGGATTCTCAGCTTCTTCGCTTCGGAGGCTTGAGGATTGGCGCGGTTGCTGCCCGAACGTTCTTACGACGGAGGACTCTTAGAGCATCTGACCCACGTTTGTAGCCTTATTCGAGTACTCACATTAAGGCAAAAAGGGCTTCTGACGAGCCGGCAACAATGCAGAAATTGACACATCTCCGGAATGAGCAGCAACGGCGGCAGGACGCCCGATGCAGTGGCACCTTTCTCTTGACGTGCCACGGACGTACTCAGAGAGAGGCGAACAAGAACGGAGGCAGCGGAGCTTGCGATGGCGTTTGCGCAGCCTGTTTGCCTGCCGTTCCGGGCGCCGGATGGGGTGGCCGCCAGAAGGAGCTCCTCCGCAGCAAATGGTGCCCGAACACGTAGATTCTGCTATCGAGACCTGGCTGCTCAAGACAGAGCCCAATGGGGAGTTTTCGTAAATCGCTTTCGCCGACACGCAATACTCTCCGCAACCCGCTACGATACCCGGAACTTTACAGTCAAGGCCTTCGGCGCGCAGGCACAGTAGCGGCTTCTTCGTTGCGAAGGGCACAGCGGAGGGGGAAAGGCGGTCTACGAAAACTCCCTAATTACCAGGAACGGAGCTCGCTCCAGGGAGGAGGTGTGTGGATCTCCCTCGCGCTGTTTTTTGGCTGGTCGCGGAGTTCCCCTCCCGGAGCAAACTCCGAAGAGCGAGAAAGCGCTCACTCGACAGCAGCCGGACGTTGACGTAAAGCAGCCCAGCTTCCGCTTTTCCCTTCTACAAATAGTTAGGAGGTTGGCGGCCACAAAGAATTTCGCGATCATGGTTGATTTCCGAATTTCGACCGGAGCCAGAGAGTTTGCCGGGAGCACTCTCCCGACGTGCACTGCCCAAAAATGCTCGTCGGTGTTTGCAGTTTTCTTACCCCACGCTCCTTGACAAAGGGACCGCGGCTCGTCTAATCAGTGACTGGCGTCTCTGCGTTGCGGCCGACGATTCACAATGAAATCGAACTGCGGGAGTTGTCTTTGGATACAGGGCATTGGACTCTCGTTCATCCTGTGGTCAGGAGCAGTGGGCGAAGGGATGGCCGCCGACGTGCCGGCGGGGGATATTTGCTTCAACGAAACTGCGAAGACGGAGGCCCCCCAGCCGAACAACTGGCCATATTGCGGGAGACACTCCAAACTCGGATGGACCAGGCCTACGATTTGTCGGCCGAGAGGTTCCTCGGTGCCAAGTTGTCGCCGCAGTGCATGTCTCAAGCTCTTCAAGTTTGTACACGCGCTGCGGAACTTCGAGCCCTGAGCACTGAGACGTGAGTTCACATCACATATCCTGCCGCGGAGGCTTGTGCAAAGAAATAATAATATCAGAAGTGAAAAAAAAAATCGATGCAACTTTTTTACTTAATTTTATTTTTCAGTCTACGGAACGCAGAAGTTCCATTGAGGGTTGAATAGGTAAACGTTTTTTTGCTACAACCTTTCTGAACAGCATTTTTTTTTCAACTAAACAACACGTTTTTCTCAAATAATATATATTATTGTAGGGGTTAGTACTGGGTTCGCTCACGATGATTGAATGATAGCATTTTAAATAAACAGCGTTTTACTCTTGATAAACCATGTTTTGAAAGCAGCACGTGATAATGCCCTCTATTTACTCTCATCGATTCAAGGTGCAATAACGTCTGCATAGAATTTGGCAACTATTACGTCAGAGGTGTAAAACGTATCCGCAGCACTATACTTTTATATGGCCGGATATTCTTGTTTGGCTTTAGAATTCTGAAAGTATTAATGACAAGGGAGTCCTAGGTTTTGTCCCGCATAACTTGACGAAAATATCATTTAATGTCCTGCTCCCATTGTGGACGAGGTTGTGTACATAAAATGTTATCAAACCGCTCTCGCAACTCTATAAATGACAGTAGAGATAATACATAGGAAGAGTACATGCAGTAGAGACGCAACTGTTTATTATGATGGACGATAGTGAAAAATAGTTTGCTTGAGCTCCTGATAATTTTTTGCGACTGTTTAAACGAGAATAATTATAATTGTACGCTCGCTAAAATAAACATATTGGCCTTTGTATTTTATGTATTGTAAATATGACAATGGTTTTTTTATGGACGCTTCTAGGCAGTAGGGAAATAAAACAATGCTCAACTAAAATAGTGTGAAAAATCTTTTTTTCAAAAATCCGGGTGTACGCAGAGTAGTGAAAATTGTTTGAACATTCATACACCAAAAAACAACATAAACAACATACACGAGTAGTTTGCGCAGTTTATTAAAGAGTAAAAATTATGACCGTGAAGGAAGGCAAATATGAGTTTTAAGATGAAATTAACCTTAATATTCGACATAGCCGCATATATATGAGAGTAGATGAGAATAATTACAAAATATATAATAAATAAATAAACATTATAAATTACTTATGATGGTAACATCTATTCGTATGCATTATATATAAACCTGTAGATAACATTCCTGACGTTCAGCAAGTATAATTTTTATTTTATTTTGTCATATTTACGTAGTACCTCAATCTTGAGGGTATGGTGCAAATGTTTTAAACAATAAAACGAAACATCTTTTAAACATAAGAATTAACGGAATAAGTATGTTCATAAAGAAAAGATGCAATCATACGATCTTTAGTATCCTGGTTGAAAACGAGTTGTCGGTAGCCTAAGAAGTTTATCCTGCAGTTTCTGTATGATATTTTATTTCAAAATAATGTGGTTAAAAAACTACTCACGCAAATCATGAAAATTCAGCATTCAATAAAATCGTCGTAGTTTCGCAGAATCAGGGAGATGTCCCCGTTTTCCGAACTTTACAGACTGAAGTGTGACTATATGTATATAAGTATATGAGGATATATTCTATAAGAGTCTTCAGTACTGTTTTTTGTGTGTTAAATGTAAACAGGAATTATAATAAAAATATAGGCCTACGGGCGCAATATAATGTGAGCGAAGGTGACGGGTACAACTATTTTTTCTATTTTTTTTTTTCTATTCAATACTTAACACTCATTTGATTCCTAAATATGTTTTCAAGAACCTGATCAGACAGTTCCCTGACGACTTTCATAACACGCATTGTAGCGAGCTTTCAGTTTCTCGTTGGTGCTATCAACGTTGCTTCCCTTGCCAACCTGAAACCCATCGCTAGCTAGACTTACTAAAGACAATTGCTTTGATGGTCACGAAAAAAAAAGGTCCGAGATACGAACCTCATGGGTTTAGTAATTCATTGTTATTTAGTTTTAAGTCTCGCTAAAGTGTCCAGGCCCCAGTAAAGATAAATAAAAACCGTTCCATCTGAGCTGTCCTCGGTAAAACGCTCACTATATCTTAATCCATCTCTTTTATCGTTTTCTCAATAAGGGTGCAAATTATAGAATTTCCTGCCTCTTAAGTAAAATTACACATTGATTCACGGCGCTTCAGGGCACCAATGTACTCACCAAATGTCATATTATCTTGATTAATAAACTAAAACGTGAAGGTTAAACATACTATAGAAGACGCTAAAAGGATGGAAAATTTATGAAGGTTAATGGGGGGGGGCTAGTTGGTTGAGCATCTAGACGGTGTCTTAAAAAGCGCAACTGACGCTCGCTCCTGTCACCCGTCTTCTCTTGGTCATTTGCGTTTTTTTTTTTTTCAAATCACCGACTAGACGAAAATTCAAATTCAAATTTTTGTGACATCAATTTTTATATGATATCGGGGGTGCAGGCACAAAGCCACAGAAATTCCGACTTCACTGGGTGGGCACCCCTCCCCTCCCCCCCCTCTCCCTCCCACACACACGAATTTGCACAAAACAGTTTATACATAGCTATAAAAAAAACACTTGTGAAAACACTAGTGATATTTAAATATCAAAAACGAGAAAGAAATTGGTGTTAAATTTACAGAAAAAACACAATAATATAACTAACATAAGTGTACGTAGTATCATATTAACTGAAAAAAGAAGGTTCTAGCCTAATAATTGAGAAAATTGACAAAGTATCGCATTGTGGAAGACTGTGATATATATATATATATACATTTCTTTTTTTTTTATTTAGAGGATACTACAAGCCATCGAAGGCCCAAGTAGGTGTGGGATACAACATATACATTCACACATACAACGAAAGCAAATAACACGACATTAAAAGGTTTACAACTAACTAGCAAATATACAGGATATATTATTTAAAAAAAGGGGAGGGGGGGAAGCAAGCATCAAGCAGTATGTAATTCCATCATGCACGAATACAAAATGACCTATCCAGATGTAGTATGAAGGTTTATACAATCCTAATGTCCATGCGAAAAAGATGAAGGTGCATATATAAGGTGTTGTATATATATATACCACACGGGCACTTCACACCATCGTACGTGGTCTCCGAGGAGGATATAAATGAATTTGTGCAGATGAATGAACCGTACTTAATCCAATGAATTAAAGAATGCAAGTTTTCAGGAACCCGCCGAAAGCCAATCCTGGCTCCGCCGTTTTTTGGCTTTCGGCGGGTTCCTGAAAACTTGGATTCTTTAATTCATTGGATTAAGTACGGTTCATTCATCTGCACAAATTCGTTTATACATATATATATATATATATATATATATATATATATATATATATATATATATATATATATATATATATATATATATATATATATATATATATATAAATGACGTTAATATAAATATATTAAAGATAAATATATATTATATTATTATATTATTATATATATTATTTATATATATACTATATATAAATATATATGTAGATATACATATATATATAAATATATATATATATATAGATGCAAGGTGACGGTAGAAAACAAACCAGGAGGATTTTATTCGACGTTTCGACCTGAGGCAGGTCTTCGTCAGGAATAGGGTTACAAGGAAAATGTCGTTCTATTTATACAGTTTTGAGAAGGAGAGAGTACGCATACAACGAAGGTGCATAGGGAGAACAGATAAGAAGTACACCACTTAGAATCTCACACAAAAGGAGATAAGGGATGAGCGCTAAGTCGGAAGCAACCGCACAAAGTAGAAAAAAAAAAAAGCGAGGCCGAAGGTAGGTGACTAACCAAATGACACTTCGCAATTTTTTCCCCTTCTTTCTTTTTGCGCGCACAGAACACAAAGTGAGGGACGAAATCTAAGGCGGGGGAAGCCGCACACGGAGGTCGCCGAACACATAAGGTGACACATCAAAAGTGGTAGGAACTACGGAAATACAGGATGTACGGGAACTGCCCTATGGACCCTGAGGGTATTGAAATAAATAAATAAAAATAAATAAACAACACAACAAAAGAACGAAAACGCACTGTCCAGTTCTAGCCCCAAACTCAGTACCACAAAATTCTAGGTTCAAATGGTATATTGTTTATGGTCGTTATACTATTTATTGGCGAGCGCCTCAATCGATGCAAGTGTTCCTGGGCTTCTATTTATTCCTTCCCTTATTGTGTTAAATCGCTATATAAGATATGACTCGCGCTGTTCGCGCTCCCGATTTGATTTGAATCCAGACTCTGAAAGTGTAACAGATAATTATCGAATCTGTGGTTCTGGAGGGTGAGATGTTTTGAAATTGGCAGGCTCGGCAGGGTTTTTGTGTGTGATCTGTGATTGTTGAGACGTAGCCTGAACGCTGTCTCGGTCTGTACTATATATTGTTTTTTGCACACCTCACACTGTATCAGATAGATTACGTTTGAAGAGTCACATGTAAGCTGCCCTCGGATTTTTATTGAGAACTGGGAATGCGTGCTACTGGCCGTGTTCGTTTCTCGCATGTGTTTGCATACCAGGCACCCTGCTTTCATGCACGGTCGGCATCCGTTATTTGGTTGGGACGAATTCAGTCGGGAGTTAACTAGGCTGTCTCTAAGGTTGCGTGAACGTCTATAAATTACCCCGGGAGCTGATGGGAATGCACGTTTGAGGCGTTCGCTTTGTTCTAAAATGTTGTAATGTCGCCTTAAAATATTATTTACGTTGGGGAAATTCACACTATAGGTTAGACATAAATTCGTGTGCTGCTCGTTGCGCTGAGGAGGGCGGTCCTCAAGAAGGTCAGCGCGGTTTAGTTGGGCGGCTTTTTGAATTGCGTCGTTAATGACCCGCATAGGATATTTTTGTTTTTCCAGTGCGTTCCTTAGGTGATCAGAGCTCGATTGAAAGTCCTCTTGCCGTGAGCATACACGTTTGAAGCGGTGGGCCTGGCTGTAGGGTATACTATTCTTACAATGACGGGGATGGTCGCTTTCGTAGTGGAGGTATTTTTGCCGATCCGTTGGCTTACGATAAAGATTAGTTGTAAGCTTGCCTTTTTCTAATATTACAGTGGTATCCAAGAAGTTGATACTGGTCTGTGAATACGCGTGAGTGAAGCGGATGGTTGGATGTGCAGTATTGTACTGATTTATAAACTCTAGTAGCTCCTCTTTTGTGTGCGGCCAAATAAGAAAAATATCATCTATAAACCTTTTGTAGATCAGTGGTTGTAAAGAACAGTCAGAGAGGAATTTGGTCTCCAGTTTGCCCATAAATATGTTGGCATAATTAGGTGCCATCTTAGTACCCATCGCAGTGCCGTGAATCTGCCTATAATATTCTTTGTTAAATTCGAATAAGTTGAGTTCTAAGACTAGGTGCGTGAGGGTGGCAACGACGTGACAATCAGGGGTGTCTACTTGTCTGTGTTGTTCGTACATTTCAATTAGAGAGGCTATTCCGTCGTCATGTGGGATATTGGTGTAGAGAGATGATACATCTAGGGTGACGAGATACGACCCCTCCGGTACAGGCAAATCAGAAATTTCTCTCAAGACATGGGTGGTATCCTTGATATAAGAGTCGAAAGTTAAGGGTATGTGCCTGATTAAACTGTCTAAGTATCCCGATATCGGTTCAGTTATTGTACCTGATCCTGACACGATTGGTCGACCTGGGTTGCCGGCTTTATGAATTTTTGGAAGCATGTAGAAGCGACCACAAGAAGGATGAGTTGGTTTTATTGTATTGTATTCATTTGTAGTTATTTTCCCTTGTTCTAGAAGATCCTTTAGTGCCAATATTGCGACTCGCGTGTGTTCTGCCGTAGGGTCGCCCGTTAATGGCTCGTAGAACTTTCGATCGGTTAGTTGGCGGCGGCCTTCCCGGATGTAGTCGTCTTTTTTAAGAATGACAATTGCCCCACCTTTATCTGCGGGTTTTATTATAATATCACTCCTAGCCGCTAGTAATTTTAGGGATTCTTTCTGAGATCTCGTTAAGTTGTTCCTCTTTTTCCCGTGACTGCGATATTCCCGCACAATATCCCGTTGTACGGCAGCTGTATATAAGTCCAGACAATTGTCACGCTGAGTGCGAGGCGTCCAATCACTCGTAGGTCGCGAGTGCGGTTTCTGGGGTACGGATGGTTTATCGAGAAAGTACTCGCGTAGCCGCAGGCATCTGGCAAAGTTGTCCAGGTCTTTAAGGACTTGAAATTCATCGAAATGACCGGTTGCCGGGCAGAAATTAAGACCCTTTGATAGAAGGCTTTCTTCATCCGCGGTTATGGAGACGCCAGACAGGTTTACGATGGCTATGTTGTCTAGCTTCTCGGTATCAAGGGTGTCGCCTTGTGGGCTAGTTCTCACAGAGGTGGATGTCTCAGTATTGGCGCTATTTTGACTTGGCATTGAAGGAAGAGCTAAACCTAAGTTTGGAACCTTGTCTCGTTTAAGTTTACGTAGCTTACTAGTTTCAAGTTCCGTGCGTTTCTTTCTCCTAAAGTCAGTTAATGCGTCAGCTTCTTGTTGCGATAATGTGGTGTTTGAGCGTAAAGTGGCCGAGATTGAGGTTGTCAATTGTTTTACCTGTTTATCACTGTGTTTAATTGCAATTCTTAGCAGTCTGAGTGAAGCCTGTAGTAGGACGCTTTGCCATTCTAACTGGTCACTTTTGTCTAGGTTTGTAATTGCGGGAGGTAGAGAGAGAGAGACATGCCCTTCGGGGCGATTCCTGCGCTCAGGTACACCTGCAACGTTGATTTATGCAGTTCATGTCTAACTAGCTTATCCGACAGTTTACGTAATTTAAGAAAAGTGGTACCGTAGTTTAAAGCCAGATGGTTGGACTCACCGAACAAAGGTCACTTCTTGGGATGGGGGTGCCTGGTTGTGGTATTCCGCAGGTAGTAGGAGTTTGACTGCGGGCCGGGAGTGCTCCGCTCCGTGGACGTGAGGCTCTCGGCGGGTGTCGGGTACTCCTTGATGTCGATGCAGACGTCACCGGCGGGGGTGGTTGGCAGAGCAGCTGCTGGGCTCCGCGCGACGTTAGCAGAAATCCCTGGGCGAGATTCCGGTCCCCTGGGAACGGCGCCCATACGAGCATCACTATGCGGATGCATCCGAGGGAACGTGCGGGCTTCTTGGATCGGGTTGGTGGCGGCAGGAATCTCCGAGGACCATCCAGGTGGTGTTGGGGCTTCCCCTCGCTGGAGTAGCCCCTTTTTTTTGCTTAATTGCTAGAATAAAAGGAGACCCGTAATGACTGTTTTAACGCAAAAGGTTCTTTCTTTTTTTTTTTTTCAAAATAGGTGGTAGACTGTTCAGAGAACTGTCAAAAGCGTGTCGACCACAGGCAGATAAGCTTTGTACTTTAGTTAACTGGAGATAGTGTTAAAATTAAACGGTACTTAAATTAATAAAAAAGTACTTTAAAATGATCGTACTCTATAGTTTACTAGCTTTAATCAATTACCCGGTACATATCCTCTACTTATTGGCCGTAACCCTCGCCAGCATACCTATGCTAACATTGTTGCGAAACCGGATCTTCTGTTTATAAAGAAAGTGACAAACGCGTTAGCAACGAGAAACCAATCTTTTAACGTAACTGCTCCTTAATCTACGCAATTCTAGACCACTGTTTAGCAACCAGGATCATTTCTTAAAGCGAAGTAGATATCTGATCCGGCGGCAGCATTTTTCTGCTGCATTCCTGCAAGAAATAAAGATGATGTCCTATAGACTTCACACTTCATTGACCGTTGTAATCACGTACAGCCGCCGTCAATATAAAGGTGAACACCTTACCTGGTTTCTTGCCTGTTTTACGGCTCCCAAAAGCTATATTAACTCTCAACGTCTCAAATGGTGCGTGGCTTGGGGTCTAAACTTTGCGCTCCAGCCCTCTTCTGGAACAGAGCTTGTTCCAAAACTTGCAGGAGCGTCGAAAACAAGAAGAGGGCTGTTCACCTTCATATCGCTAACGGGTGTACGACCTGGAGCGAAAAATAAAATATCTTATTTATTTTGTTGCTCGAAGGACTGCACACAAACGCGTACAAGGCTTCTGAGTATCCGTCTATATTGCTGCACTAAACTCTCAAGGCCATAATTGCAAGCGCTGCGTAATGGGACTCTTGCGTCAGCAGAGAATAAAATTGACGGGAGGCCGCTAAACTACAAGTCTTAAGATCGACCGCCTTAAGTCAAGCTTGTTTCTAGACTTGTTATCATTGTAAAAACTGTTGTTGTGCGTCTTCGCTAAATAAGGTTTAGTTCGCTTGGCAATCAACCGTTGAATCTCAATTGTAGTGTCCGACGCTTTAAGGAACTCAGGACAGCGATTCGCTATCGAAAAAAGAGTGATTCACTTTCTACGTTTACTAAACTGCGTACACCTTCAATTGCAGATCGCTCGAAATGTTTCCCAGGTAGCCTATCCACCACTGTTTTTTTTTGCTTTCTTTAAGTAAGTTTTGCGAAGCTTTATCAGAAATTAATACATATACCGGGTGTCCCAAATAGCAGGCAGGCATTTTTTAAATCGAACACAAATTCAGTTTCTTAAAGTATCACTCTAAGATTTTTCAAAAGGTTGCCCCCAGATGGTGCACCAGAAAAGAAGTAAAAAGAAAAAAAAAAGAGAAAGACTTAACTCCTATGGAAATGAAGCGAAGCCACCGGTCTTCAAACAATAGGGAGCCTTATTTTTGAAGATCCGTGGCCTCGCTTCCTTTCCCTAGGAGTTAAAACCCATTTGTCTTTACTTCTTCCTTAGGTAAATTCGCTCTTTGAAAATTTTACAAAAAGAAATGCACCATCTGTGGGCATTGATGCACAAACTCGTAGCGCGATAGGTTACGAAACCGAATTTTTCAGTCCATTTAAAGACCCTGGCCGTTATTGTGGATACTCGGCATATCAAACCGGGTTGGCATACAGAGGACTAGACGCGTGTAGTTGGCTTTTAATGTACGCTTTTGTTTTACCAGACTCTCGTTTTACTAAACTGGAGTTGCGACTCCGATGTGTATAGTTCCCCTTTGCTTCGACGTTAATCGGGATGGCGTTTGTCTCCGTCAACCATCCCGTTCGTAAACTGATTTATATTTTAAACGCGGGCGCAATCCACCACGTCGATCTTTTATTCTACTACGTGATGTTTTGCTAGCATTTGTTGCAGAGCAGATATCTGCATTGGAGCAGTCGAGGCAGCACGTGCTTGTCAGTTTTGCGCTGTCTATCGTCCTTGCCCTGCATTTTGTTTCTGGGTCTCACAGATTGCAACTCGTCCATATAATAGATTAACGCCAAGCTTCGCTTATATCCATTCCGCCCTCAGCATTTTGTCAGTCTGAATCTCGCTAGTTCGCTGGAGGCCAATCTTGATTAACGCTTTGCTGCAAAGCGGCCGCCATTAGTATTATACGTTGCTGCGTGGCCCGCTTTAGTATTTGTGGAAAGTACGTTTCAGTTCTCCAGTGGATACTTATAACTTTTCTGACAAAAATGTAGATGAGTACACTTGACTCGACGGGCCAATTATCTTAACACATTTTCACATTAGTTCATTGCGTCAGGTAATTTTCATAAATATCGACGGAACATCTTGTGTGGCAAAGGAAGGGATCCTTGACAAAAACCAGCTAATTTTCGCGTATAAACTTTCCAAGCAATATTTTATGAAATAAACTGTTACTTCGTAAAATCTGTGCCGCCTTTGTAACCTCGAACAGAGCGCATATACCGGGTGTTCTATTGCAAGGCACCACGCTTTAAGAGTAATAGAAAGTGTCCTACGCTGTAGTTTTAAAAGAAAATGAGCTTCATGTATTAAACTGGGTCTTAAAAAGTTCGAGTGTTTTTTTTTTGTTTTTTTTTGCTATTAAGTGTAATCAATTTTATATTTTTCTGCCTATTTGCGTGATGTACTAAATATTGATTTAAAAAGCAAGATATCAATATAAAGTTTTCAAAGAATCTTAAAACAAGCCGACTGCGTTTTTTGCTGCACAGTAAATTTTGAATCCCTACCACAAGTAAAACTCTGCAGGATTAAACCGAGTGATTGTTTACCTCTACCAGAATATTTTTTCGTAAAGCGAAAGCAAGCGTTAAAAGTAATTTCTAATTCGTGTACTGTAGTTCAATTAATTCCAGCGAAGCTGCTTGTTTATGGAAAATAAATCGGAACAATATGTGCGGTATGCATTTCAAATTCAGATGAAAAGATGTAAAAGGAAGCTTCGTATCAGACGTGTTCAGAAAATGCGCGAGCATAATTGATCACCAGCTTTATTTCCTTCCGTTGGCACATATGTATTTACAGTCATCATTATTGCTTTTCCGAACATGATAAACGATCGAACCTTCATCACTTGTTCTAAACGATATATAAATGAGAGGAAACGCCATCTATACAGGCATGAGTACAAAACTAAAACAAGCGTTGTTTATATAAAAGCATCTGGAGAACCCGGAAAAGACATGTAGTAGTCGACTGGCGGGAACCTTTTAGAGCGCAGCTCTTAGGGGCCCGTTCCCGGCTTGAGCGGCGCCGTCGTCGCCGTCGCCGTCGCCGTCGCCGTCGGCGTCGCCGTCAGCGTAACCAAGGTCATCCCAAGGTCACGTGACCCCCAAGGTCACGTGACCCCTCCCAAGGTCATCTCAAGGTCACGTGACCCCAAGACCCCCCGTGACCCTTTGAAGGTCACGTGACCCCCAAGTCACGTGACCCCTCTGAGGTCACGTGACGCCCGAGGTCACGTGGTCTCCTCCCCAAGGTCACGTGACCCCCAAGGTCACGTGACCCCTCCCAAGGTCATCTCAAGGTCACGTGACCCCAAGGTGACCCCCACGTGACCCCTCTGAGGTCACGTGACCCCCCGAGGTCACGTGACCCCCCCTCCCCGAAGTCACGTGACACCCCCCCCCCCCCCGAGGTCACGTGACCGCCCCCCGGAGCATATTAAAGAATGAGGGGAGGAGGAGGGGTCTACCCTCCCCTCAGTACCCTTCACTCCTCCTCCTCAAGAGCTGCGCTCCAATTCGGCGTTACAGGGATTTGTAAACGGCTTTCACTTTTTATGATTCTGTGAAGATATTAAAATAAAAAGTTGGTATAAAAGAGCCGTCAATGTTTTTGTTGCTGAGCATGGTGCTTTCTTGCCTCGTTTTATTTTTTATTCTTATAACTGCTTAAAAAGAAAAAAAAGCACCCCAGAATGGAAAGGCCTGTTGCGTAATTTCAAACGTGTCCTTATAGAAAACAGTCAACGCCTGTTTCTTAGACTTGCTATTTGTTTATCGGTTGACGTTTTTCGTCCTTATTTTATACTGCACCGACGAAGAGCGACCGCAAGACGCACACATTAAGCGTTTCTTCAACCCATTCATGCATCGAGCTTCACAGACAAGTTACTGCTAAAACAAATATTATATAAAAATTGCGATAATATAGACCATAGCTTTAAATTTTTCAATTTTATATGATTAAAACGTTGGTTTAGACGGTTAGGAAATAAAGATATCACCAACGACATTTATCTTCAAATTCCTAAAATGCATGGAAACTAGTATTCAAGTGGGGTCGTTTAAGTTAACATACTTTCGAAGGTCATTTTCTGGAGGAAAGAAAAACATCTTCATATCACGTGACATACCTTAATGACACGTGACGTCTTGACACCTTGATGTCACGTGACATCAAGGTGTCACGTTGCATCAGAACATTACACCTTGACGTCAAAGTCTCGTGTGACGTTACGTCACATGACGCCATTCTATCACGTGCTTTTGTTTATTCACCTAAATTTCACATTTTCAGGTCATGGTGTTAACATATAGACATTATGATGAGGGTTGGGTTGCGTTGGGTTGGGTTAAGTGCCGTGAAGCTATATTTAAAAAAAAAACGGAAAACCGACCTATAATTTACGCGCCATTTTGTGTGTTTCCGCGTTTATTCTTCCTCACAAGGGGAAATTACACTCATTCGCTAAGAATCATGCAAAAAAACTCGCTGTATAATACTGTACTCAAAGCTTACAGGTGCTGATATTCTCCATACATCGTTACATAATACCATCATATGTAATAAATTGCCATGCTTTAATGAAAAAATACGGTTTTGGACAGGTAATGAAGATTTCGCCCGGACGTCACACAGAGTCATCCTACCTTACGTCATAAAGCATAGAGCTGAGGCGCGGCACTCAACTTAATCTACTTATGTGCATATTGTTCAAGGTTAGAATGAAACCAAGAAAAAAACAACGCTTGGAAGAAAGAAAAACGTGAAAGTTGATATCACCAAACTCCGGCCACCGAAGGTGCCGCGGGTACCCATGCTTTGTCATAATCGATGTTGGGCAATGCAAAGTTGGACGAGGTTCTGTCCAACGTTGCCGTGAGAAATGCGCACCTTGTAATATATACAACTTTGTGTTTCCCAGAACGAACGAAAAGCCTCAGGCGTGTCTCTAAAAGTAAATTACAGAGTGCGTGTCTACTATGTGTTGATTTCAACACATTAAAGCGGATTCAGACATACATCGAGGAACTATTCTTGCAAGTGAAGTAGCTTCAACATAATAATTAAACAAAATGTGTCTGCTCTCTGGGAAAGTACTCGCAGGGCCAATCAATGCGATGTTCTTGCGTAGCTTGGAAAATGACGAAAACGGATACACTTTCTTATCATATATTCATGCCCGCTTTTTTCCACAAATCACAGTGACTTCCCTTTTAGGATGATTTGCACGAATGACGTAACACGGTTATTTTTCCACGTGTAGAGACAAGAGTCCACGGTCATTTGCGACGGTACGGTGTGGACCATTGCGACAGCGTTCATCGTTTGGTCAGTTTCTTCTCGTCGTGCTGTTGTAATTGTGGCAGCATCGGCAACCGCCACCAGATAGGCTCCCCTGTGATGGTGGTATCGAAAGAAGTGGCAAGACTATTTCACCATTTAGCTATTTGGGATTAAGTTTTTTTTACTAACTCACAGCAACTTTTGATATCGCAAGCTGGCGAAAAATTGTTTAATCTTTATTTCTTTATCTTTATCTTTATCTTAGAGACGTAGGAGGTTGGGTCATATTTAATGTGAGTCAGAGGGTGAGTCTCTGTTAGGTTATTACAGTGAGCCTTACTTTCCGAACGGAAATTGAAATAATGGCTACGACGAGAAAAGAAAAAAACATTCTGAATTGCTATTATACAGACTGCCGCCTTCGCCTGTGCCGTTTGTAAGAAATTGCGAGTCAATATAAAAAAGCTGACATTGTATGTCTTTGCATGTTCGTCTTGTTGCTTTGCATCTACAAGGCGAAAGGTCTGATGCGTTGATGAAATTTTTGGCGTTTCATTCTGGTAAAGTTTTACGTGGCTAGGTTGTGAGTTGTGTGCATTTCGTGATTATTGATACTGGACATGGTAATTCTGTCTAAAGAACTGGTACATTTATGCCGCGTTTGTGAAAGCTAGGAACCATCATATCTCTTAAAGATTTTCTTAAACGATTCACCATGACAGCCATTGCGATTATCAAAATATAAGCGCTAAGAAAATGGTTGTAATTAAATAATCTGGTAAACGTATTCGGTCCATATATGAATTCGCAGCTGCCCCTTTCTGGGTGAGGTATTAAAAATAAAACTCGCGTAGGAACATTGAAGCGAATAGTCAAACTGAGGGATTCGCGTGCACTGATATTTGTTTTTATTTTAAATGGGGTAAAAGCGGCTGTATGCTATTTCTTACGTGGATAAACGTGATGCTCCTCAAAAAAAGAAATAAGCACCCGAAGTGCTCACAGAATATCCAGAACTGTTGTTTGGATGAAGTTTAATTATTACAATATGCGGGCCGGAACTAGACGCAAAGAATGGCGTGATAATTTTGGTACAGAAGTTGAGGGTAACCGAGGGCTCTCCAAAGACTTGTTCGCTTTTACTGTAGATAAAAGTTGATCTTCTCTAGTCATGCGTAGTAAACCTTAATTAACACGCCACTCTACTTCAGATTTTGCAGGATGAGCCCTCGCACTATTAGAAGCGGATTTTTCGCTGGTACCTTACACTAACATAAGAAAAAGAACGCGATTGCATTGAATTTGTGAACGGAAAGCAATGTTTCCAATTACATATTCTGGAGTTAGTAAACTATGACACGTTAATGCGTTCTATAGGTGCATACGGAATACGCCAGTCTCAGAACAATAACTTTCTTATTGCACATATTTGAATGAAAAAAATCAAAAATGTCTCATTCACGTTGTGATTTCGTTCTTTTTTTTTGTGAAAATATCGGAGCATGCTTGATACCTTTCCTGGCACACAGTCAATGGAAACACTGAAAAGAAAATTACTCAATTTATTTATCGTGTCTTCCATGAAAGGCCAAGTACACATAAACCTAGTTTTATTCTTCATGAAAGTAAGCAGAACATTTTTTGTCTGGCAATAGAACCGCCACAATTGCTTATATATACCTATATAGAGGCATTACCTTACCTAATTTATACCTGATACCTTTCTACATATATATATTAGTTTGTTCTCTACAGCTAATAGCAATCCACGTGTAGGCGGTGCAAAAGGCAGTAATCTGCTTTCGAAAAACGAACCTGGAACTAACCTACAGAACACGTTTTTGTAGCGTGAGCTACACTGGCCGAGGTTGTTGAGGAGTTTCGCGTGGCTCCCAAAGAGCCGTGCTGCGCTTGCGCGAGGAGCAGTGACGTCACACGGCGCACAGCTGGCGCGCCGGAGCCGCCGCCGCCGCCCGCTCCGCTGCCGCCGCGCGCGCCTCGCCGGTCTGCGCATTCCAGAGGAGTGACGTCATAGCCGCGGCAGACGCATTGACGCCACCGCGTGCCCAACTGTGCGCCTCGGCTGCGCAGTAGCCAAGTCTGACTCTGCATCGGAGCCGCTTGATAGGGCCTCTCATTTTGTGCACATAAGCTCACGCTGCGTATATCCTGGCATAGCCGAGATAAGCCACCGTAATTTTTTTTATAATTTTTTTCATGATGCCTTGATAATAGACTTTTTTTAAAAAGTCCGTGAATACGCCAGTTCGCCATTGCTTGCTCCCATTCTCTGAACATGTAGAGAAAACTGATTTTATCCGAGTCTTCGACGAACGCTGACGCAGCGTTCGTCGGAGACTCGTATCCAATCACGGGCTTCCTGAGCAAGAAATGGCGACCGCCAATCCTGCTTGTTGAACTTTTGAAAAGGCAATATGCGTTTCTCGACAAAGCCCTCCATACAGCGAGTGTTCAATATTTGTTTTATGACGCGCGTGGTCATTTGTATTATGAAATTCACTGATCAATATCACTATTTTGCAATTACTGACGTTCCCACTTTCCGAAATCGTTATCACCACTGAGAGTATTGTAGACATCTTTATTCCGAGAAAACTTACGTAGGTAACCGATCATTCGTGTTTGTGTGTGTGTGTGTGTGTGTGTGGGTGTTTTTGTTGTTTTTTTTTGCCACGGAGTTTTGCAAGATGTTTCTTGCATGTATTCAAAGTTATCGCTGATGTCATAAGAGAGAGTGTAGAGGCCAATGACGAGTCAATTCAAAACAGGAGATATAAAAATGAGCCCTGGTGACGACTGTAAAATTCCGCACGTGTAAAAACCTGCACTATTCAAGGACGACTAGAGAAATTAAACGCGAAGATTGTGGGGAAAACCCTTTCACTCGGGTCGGTTGTCGGGGTAGCGATGGTCGAACAATCACGATTTTAGTTCGAATGCAGTCTAGCACTTGGCAGCACTTGAGCTGCACCCCAAATATGTTCTCTGCAACCTAAAGAAACAAGAGATGTCAAAGTGGCACACTTCTTCAAAAGTGCTTTTCGCACCTGTCACGAGGCTCACGTCACAAGTAAACAATTCGATTTTGTTGACGTCGGGGTAAAAAGTAAAATTAAATTTACAGCACCGTGTGAAGAAATGACTTTCACTGAACTTTGAGAAGATGGTGCTTTAAACAGGGAAGCTCGCGTACAGAGTTCAACGAATTATTGACTCATTTTTGATAGTAAGTTTAATTGCGTCGAAAGAAGGAAACATCAGGAAATAACCCCAATCAGAGATGGTGATTTGTTTTCTCGTAGTAAAATGGAACACACTGAATGTGAGTGCATATATGCATATAAAACTGAAATATAAACGTGTCTTCCTGAGAAAAGAGCACTTGATTATGAAGAAATATACTTTCAAAGAGATTTTTCACAAATGAGGCTCAAGTGTCAACGAAAGCATGGCATTAGGAACAACTCAAATGCGATGGGAAAAAATAAACATAAAATAGACATGACTGAGAGGCGATTCCTTGCGTAGGGTTGTGAAGAACCCCGGCTGTTGTGCTTAAGGTCCTTCAAGCTGTTGTTCAATGAATTCGGGAAAGGCGGGGTTTACTTAAAAGGAAGGACTGTACTCAAGCCAGTGTAACTTGGAAGAAGAAGAATTCTAAGTTTAAATAAATTCCCTAAGAAAGGACGGAACTAATTTATTATAGGTGTGGCGAGGCCACATTTCTTAAAACAGTATGATTGGGAAGACTTGGAATTCAAACTGGAGCATTCATACCGGGCATATTGAAGAGAATATCAACCTCTCTAGGGGGGGGGGGGGGGGGGGGGAGGAGTGGCAATAAGAGAAACCAAATATTGAAAGTGCGCCTCTCATATCAGATCCGCTTAGCAACAATTCAGATGCCTATGACCAATGCCTTTGCAATATCTCTTGGCTCTCACATCTGCTGTAAAACACGTCCAAATTTTGGATAAAGTTTTAGCTGAGGGTAGTTCTTTAAACGGGACTTCCATTTTAGGCTTGTATATTAAAGCTAACATGCAATTATTTTTGAAGCTTTTTTATCTTTTAAAGCATTTATACATTCTTAAAAAGACATCAGCATAGCACTGGGTCAAGTTTCCTAAACGTTTTCCTAATAAAACAGATTCACCTATAATGCAGAGTCACAAAAACGATGCAGTACCATAGCTGTTTTTTTTTCATCAACTTTTGTATTTTCATCCGGATCACTCTAGGAACCTCTTTTTTGAAACCCCCATTTGTGGTTTAGAGGTTACAACAGAAAGAAAAAAAAACACAAAAAAAATATTTAAATAAAAATTGTATACAAAAGTTATGCTAAATTTAGTATAAAACAATTCGTCTTCGAAAAATAAATACACTAGTATATTTATTTGTGGCTTTCTGTTATGTTTGCAAAAGCTAATTCAAAACTTTCTTTCAATTTCAACCTATATTTTTCTCGAAAAAAAATAACCCTTAAAATATTTCGTACTGATCAAGCACTTCGTTTTCGGGCAGACGCAGTCAGCTACAAAATGGCAGAATATGCTTATCATGTCACTTCTTTTCACTTCAGAAGCTGCATACGAATTCTCCAAATATGGACTATCTTAGTAGGTTTCTATTTTTTTATGGGACATGATAGTAGAACAAATAAAAAAACATGCCTAATGTCTGAATGGTTGTTGAGCGTTCCACAAAGAAATCTTGTAGGGGCATACATAAGAGTTGCTTAGTAACGTCCCGCCATGAGTGCTCGAACAATTGACGGGTGATACAAAAGTGTCACGTAAGCTTCACATCGTCAGAAACTGTAAAACTATTTGCTAAATATTAAATATTTAATAAAGTCCTGCCACTAGCCAAGTAACAATTATCACATGACTTGCTCAACTTGCCTGAAATATAACTTTCCTATTTGCAGTGAAATTTCACCTACGTTTGTGCAAAATAATCCATTAACTCCACGGAACATATTTTCATCATTGGCAATTATTTAAAAGCAACGCATACAGTCGTAAGTGATATGACAATGCCCCAAAGAGGACGTGGTTTTGAAGTCACGTGCTTTTAGGCACGTGGCTCTATAACGATAAAAATTCCCATGTTCTCAAATATAGTGCGAAAACAAGATATTTCTGATTTTTGTCGAGTTTTTTGACAGCTGTTCCTTTTTTATTATCTTTGCACCACCACGTTAGAGGATTCCCGGCAATCCTTGAAACAACTTATCCTGCCGTACCATATTTATTCTTTGTTATACCTAAAACAATGCCACTACAACCACTCCCCCCTCTTTGTAGGCAAACTTTTGCAAACTAACGACTGATTTGGGCGCATCTTTTCCTGTGGAATAATCTCAGAACTCAGCGGTTAGACCGGTGGTGTAGGCAGATTGTATATGATGTATTTGAAATGGAGGTAAAGAAATTGTGCATGAATGTTTGTCTTTTTTTATGCGCTTCATGTACAAGGTGTCCCCCAAAAACGTTTCAAAGTTTTTGTTTTGTTTTTTTCACCCCGAAAATGAATTACGCATTGTCGGACGCTCGTTCTGAACCCAAATGTAGTGCAAGTGGTCCGAACAATTTGTCACTTTTAGCACTAACCATTATCTTATTCAAAATTTGTCCTTTTCTGAAACCTTCACTGGAAAAATGGGGCACATTTTTGCCTGTTTTCTGTAACTCATGGGCCGTCGACCGCCATTTCCCCACTAAACATCTTAGAACCTCAATTATAGCTTTGAAGAAGCCAACGTTTAACGCTGAATCTTTGGCATCTGGTTCGGATCTCCTGCGCTACATTTGGGTGGAGAATTAACGTTCGACTCCGCATAGTTTATTTCTGCAATAGAAAACACCTCGTTTTTTAATTTTTTTTTGCAGGACACTTTGTATATATTAAATTATGAAGTCGCGCAATCTGATAAGATACATTTTATAGTATTTAAAAAAGGATGAAATAGATTCCATCTTCAGCCACTCCGAGAAAAAGAGTCAACTGAGCAAACACTTAAATTATACGAAGGCGAAACGAAATATTTTTATAGCTTCCTAAAAATTGGTCGTCATTGATGACGTTCTGTTTCGTTAACGTATTAAATTAAGTTTTTATAGTGAAATTACTCTGGTCTTCTAGGGAAGCCAAACAATCATTCAATTCTGCATGCCGAACCGCGTGACCCGTTTCTCATCCAGTGATCGTCGCAACGGGCAAGCACCGCACCGGGATGTTCCAAGGCACGCTGTCAGACATCGGGGCCTTCGGTCAGTGCATCGAGACGGTGATACACGACGACTATGTCAACGAGAAGGTCAGGGCGCGCTACTGCAATCTGTACATGAAGTTCGGCAAAGATCTCGCCATCGTCGAACATCTGGACAACATGCTTCGCTTGTCTCCGAAGGATAAGTTCACCTTCGATTGTTTCGCTGGAAGTCAGCCAGGTAAAAGTCATCAAATCGTTCAGCATATGGGGCATGATGTTGGGCGGAAACTAGGGGCTTTAGTTTTGGTGATTCGGTTAATTAGCCTAAAATATTGTGTGCAGAATGAATATACATGCTGCGCAGTTTTTCGTTTCGATCACCATTTACTTGGCTTGTTTTCTAACGCTAATTTTATTAAATTTATTGTATACAAAATTATTAACGCACTGACTTCATTTTCATCTTTATCGCAAGTTTCTTCCACATTACGCAATCACCAAATCCACGACCACATAATTTAAAAGTGAATCTAAACAGTGTTAATATTAACAAACCAATCTTATTTTTAAATATCCGCGGTCAACAAATCTTGCAAAACACCAATAACATGCCTGAACTCAGGAGCTGGGGTCGGGGCAAATGGTTCGCAATGTTTGCTTATACCTATGGTCATTTTACGCCTCGTGCTAGACTTTTGCATTAGGACGTCCATTTACTCATTCACATTAATTCACGACATACCTGCAAAACATGGTCTTCGTTGTATCTATGGTTTTCCGCAAAATGTTCGAATGGGTTCGTCTGTGCACTCTCAAATCTCATCGCAAGAGCTAAGAGTTGCGGAATAAAATTATTCAATATGTCTTGTATAAGCGTGGCGCTCTCTGTCTACTTGGGTAACGCGTCCTTGTCTTCAATACTAAGCGTGCAAATTGCATCAAAACAAGTTTGATGGCATTTTTTTTTTTTTTGCTGCGATAACGATAAAACATCGACCTATTCAATCATACAAATCATATGTCACGAGGACCATAAAAAAATGACATTACGGCTTTTTTCCTGAGATTAATGATCGCCAATTAAGTATCTCTACAGCCAACCTTGATCCATTGGGCACCAACGATCACTACTCTAATCCTGACATACAAAATGCAGGTCGCCAGTGTTGGGAGTCAAAAATATTTGACAATCAAACTGGATATTAGTATTTAGGTCATCAATTAATTATCTATATTACATTTTCGGCCCGAGGTTAGTTGAAGTTTGTTTGTTGCGAGCTCAGGTGTTACATAGTGTGGCTGTCTAAACTAAGTATGCATATATGCATTTTTAATGTTAAAAATGCTGGAGTTCAAAAATGAAATTACTAGCGCCTCTTTCTGGCTGTCTCTGAAACAGATGACAAAACAAAGATGTAGTATAATGCTCTTATGGAACATTAAAAATGCACTTGAACTCAAAAATAAAAAGGTACGCAACATTTGATTATAGAACATAAACACCAGGAGCGCCGCAAGAATATTTACATCGAATAGGGCGGTGTCATCCTTAGATTGACTAGTGGAAAGGGAGCCGGTGAGTCGCAGCACTTCAGTAGACTTCAATCATTAGGAATGATATTTCCCTGTTCTCTCCGAACTATTCACTGTTAAGACAAAGTTAATCAGCATATTTATAACATATTATCAAACAAATGCAGTGCATACCGTCAGCAGAAGTAAAATAGTGCATACGCTCAGCCCATTTTGATGCCGGTTTCCCGGGAACGCTCCTGGTGTCGGTTGCAGAAAAGGTTTTAAAGAAGCTCCGAGCAGTAGCGAGTCCAGACCAGGATGTGGCCCAAAAGAAACAAAGAGTGGCGGTTGTGCCTTACATGCACCAAACGGCACACAATCTCAAAAGAATAGCAAACCGCCTAAACGCTCGGGTCGTTTTTTCTGCACCCGAAAAACTTGCCAAGTTGTGCAAAATGACGGACCCTTACCGCAAACCACCGGTTGGCTGCGTGAAGAAGCATCGCAGCCCATTCGTAGATTGCGCAGAAGGCATCGTTTATGAGATCCCGCTGACGTGCGGTAAAAAGTACGTTGGACAGACGGGAAGATGTCTAAATGACAGATTGCGCGAGCACAACCTAAAAGTGAGCGGACAGCGTGACGGTCATTTGTCGATGCACTGCCATGACTGTGGGTGCAAACCTGAATTTAATTTGTGCACTGTCATCAGAAAACATAGAGATAAGACGGTAAGGGAAATTATAGAGGCGGACCTGATAAGAAACTACGGGGATCGATGTGTCAGCGTGGCGTCGATCGATTTGGCAGACAAAGAGATACAGTTCTTGCGATCAGTGGCGTGGCTTGGGATTGGTTGAATGGCGCGATGATGCAGAGTATTTATACCTTTGATTCTCTGACGATTAAACCAGTTGAAGTTAGCGCATTGTGTTGTCTCGTTCCTACCCTTCGTCCCTGTCGTGAAGCGCTATTATGTTCTCCAAGTTTCAGTACCAACTCGCCCAAGAATCCGCATTACTCATTTTGATGTACTTTGTTTTTAATTACATAGAGTCCTGCATCTCCTTTCAGCATTAGAGCAGCGGTGAGTAAATGAAATGCATTAAATTCTAAAAAAATATGGAAACAAAAACAAACTTGTATAACTGTTAAACACATCCTTCAATATCCTACCTATTCGATTCTTCTATAGTTTTTGAAGAAAAACAGCGCAAAAACATTTTTATGGCAAAGTAAGGTCGGATTTTGTTCTGGTTGTCCGACCTTCCCGATATAAAAAAGTTCGTGTATAAACATTTCTCGACTAATTAAAAGGTGACTGTTATATATATCATGTAAAATTTTTAACCTATACATTTCTCTGGGTTCAACTACTGATTCCCACTTTAAATTATACTGCATGGTGATGACACTTGCCCCGTGTTGGTAATCATTTAACTAGAACGAATCTAGCACACTGAGGCGGCGACTGGAGGAGCAGCTAATTGGACGTCGCCAGACAACAGTGGGTGAGTCCCTTTCCCGTTTTCTTCGAGGTTCACCATGACCAGAGGGAGAGTTGGCTCGAGGACCTGCGGCAGGGTTTTCAAGCTCTTTGGAACGCGCATGTCTGGAGAGGCAGATTCAAGTATAAATTAGGTAAAGCAATTTGTTTTTCTGCTGGCTTTTTGGATTCGCTTGCCTGTAGCCAATTAATCTTTTTTTCTTCTTTTGTATAAATACTGGTCATCGTGGAATCTGGAACGTGCGGGTTTGGGTCTCACCCGGCTTTTTTTTTTTGTTTTCTCTGTCGCCCAACAGGTCTTTTCTTGAGGAGTATAGCTCCTTTGTTGTTGTTTTTTGTTTTTGTATGCTACGCGTCTGTCTCGGAAAGGGGGACAGATGTTGCGCGAACAGCAAGTATACTTGCAACATTCTTGGTGGGGAGGTGTTAAGTAACGAAGGATTTTGGTTACAAATAAGTAAGATTTGTTTTAGAAAAAAGTCTATCTTTCTACAGTTGCCTCGGCATGGTTTTTTATCTGCCTATGTTTGTGTGTGCATTTTTGGGCGTCTTCCGCCCACACGCGCGGGGGGGGGGGGGCTTCGAGCAGCTGTGGAGCTCAGTGGAGAAGAGTCGGACCCCGGTCGTTAACAAACGGATTGGGTTTCAGTTTAGGGCGCCGGAACACCCGTTTTGGGCTTCTGTCTGCACTTGTGGCTTTTAAGCGAGTGTGCTTGTGTCCGGCGTATTTCGTCGCTTAGTGTAGAAACTTCGCTTTTCATTGACGCAATAACTTAACTTGGTGGCGCAAGTCAGACGGCGAAGAAAGCATGTAGTGACTCTACAAAGAATTTGGGTTTGACCGTTGTGGTGTCGAAGGGGGGTCACGTTGACAGCTCGCTGATCATTGGGTAAGAGTGTACCACGTGACAACGGGCAAATTTGAAATGATTGGTCCGTCTCTGGAGGAAAAGGAGGCCCCTACGAGTCTAAAAAAGGGCTACCAAGAGGATTCTCGAGGATTCGGCTTTTGAGATCAGGCAGATTCGGCCCTTGAGACCCATTAAAACCCATACTAAAGTATGGGTTTTAATTTTTGGGAGTTTTGTAATGTAAATTACTGTTGACTTGTTGTCGTTTTGTTTTGCAAATAAACGTGGCCACACTGGCCATCGTAAACCAACCAACGTCGTAATGTGTCCAGTGGGATCGAACAACTTTTAGTTTTTTTGTTTTTTTTCTTATTTGACTTCCTGGGGACTTCCATCGGGCGAAAATCATCATCGGTCATCACCATCCTGACCGGCCCCCTACTCCCCCTCGGAAAGTTGACTCTGATTATGAATTTTTTTCAAGTTTTTTTATTAGAATATTGCGGTGGAGATACCACACAACTGCTGCATATTCAATAAATGGGCGAATAAACGTAAAGTACAAAGTACCTTTAATTTTGCATGAACTTTGTCGAAAATTTCGTCGTATAGAACTAAGCATGCGTGCAACCTGCAGAGCTATCATTTCCACATAAGCTATCCACATTAAATCGCTAGACAGAATGACACCCAAGGATTTTACCCTTGAGTTAGCCTGAATTATATCCTCAGTTATTATATAGGTAGAGCCAGTGAGCTTTCCTTTCGAGTAAATCTCACTTGAACACATTTTTTAACGTTCAGAGTCATATTTCAATTGTGGCACAAGATTGAAATATTGTCGAGATTATCCTGTAGGAAATTTACATAATTCCAATCATTAATTACTCTACAATAAATGCAGTGGGCTGCAAGAAGTCTTATATTTTATTGTATTTCATTAATACCATATATATATAAATACCAGGAAGAGCAAAGGTCCCAGAACAGAACCCCGGGTGACGCCAAATGTAACACCAACGTGATCGGACTTCTCACCATTTAGCACAACGCACTGCTTTCGTTCTCTGAGGTAATCCTGAAGCCAACCTAAAACATAATTATCAATAGCAAGTAAGGCAAGTTTGTAAATTAACAATTCATGGTATACGAGATCGAAGGCTTTTTGGAAGTCTAAAAAGAAACAGTCTACTTCATGTCCAGTATCCATGGCGCCCGCCAAAAGGTGAAAAACGTCAACAAGCACAGTGACACATGATGCTCCAGGTCGAAACTCGTGCTAATTGATTTCGGATAAAGAACATTTTTATGTTCGAGTGAGAAATAAGATTAGTATAAATCACGTGTTGCACGTTAAAAAAATAGGTCGGTAATTTTCCACGCAGTTCATGGATCCTGATTTGTATTAAAAAAATCGAACACCAACCAAGCCCTTCTGTAGGGACCCAACGTTTCAAGGCCAATTCGGCCTCTTCTTCAGGGGCGACTACGGCTATGGCCGCTGAGGAGCAGTGTCCTTTCCTTTTTCTTCTACGGCGTGTGTCTGGTCTTCTTCTGCGGCTCTGCGTTTTTCAATAATGTGACGAAGCCCGTTCACATAGGCGGATGGTAAAGCCCCTAGAGATCTATTGATGTTCTGTGGCGTTGTTTGAATATGCCATGATTCTAGGAACAGTCTTTTTCGAGGATCTGTTTTTCGAGGACTTGCGGTACGTAGATGACTGCTTCTGCGTCCTGGAAAAATCTGAATTGGACAAATTCCTGGCGCACCTGAACACCATCGAGACGGCCATCCAGTTCACCGTGGAGCTCGAAAAGGACGGCACCTTACCTTTCCTGGACCTGCTAGTAAAACGGTAAAAGGAAGAGCTAAAATTCTCTGTATACCAAAAGCCGACGCACACTGGACGCTACCTCCAGTTTCAATTCAGCCACCCAGCCAATCATAAGGCGTCGGTGGTTAGGACACTCTTAACCAGGGCAAAGACCATCTGCTCATCAGAAGAGGACAAAAGAAAGGAGGAACAAACCGTCATTGCTGACCTTAAAAAAAACGGCTACACGAGCAGCTTCATCCATCGCGTTGCCCGCCGTGTAGGCCGAAACCAACGACACGTGCAGCAACAGTTAAGTGAGAATTTCCGCCCAACCTCCCGCATCAGCGTTCCCTACATCAACGGAACAAGCGAGGTACTGGCACGTGTGCTTGCGAATGAGGGTATCCAAATAGCGCACAAACCTGTCTATACCCTTGGACGACTCATGCCACGCCCAAAAGATCGCCCTGGTAAAGAAAGGGCCCAAGGCGTTATATATAAGATTCCGTGCTGGGTTTGCGCGGCCTCATACATCGGCGAAACGAAGAACTTTACAGTGAGAATCCGTCAACATAAAAACGACGTGCGCAAGTTCGATCACGAGCGTAACGCGGTCGCTGAGCACTGCGACGTCAAGGACCATCGCATTGACTCCGACAACGCATGCATCGTTGACGTTGAGACAAATCCTCGAAAAAGACTGTTCCTAGAATCATGGTATATTCAAACAACGCCACAGAACATCAATAGATCTCTAAAGGCTTTACCACCTGAAAATGTGAATGGGCTTCGTCACATTATTGAAAAAGGCAGAGCCGTAGAAGAAGACCAGACACACGCCGTAGAAGAAAAAGAAAAGGACACTGCTCCTCAATGGCCGTAGTCGCCCCTGAAGAAGGGGCCGAATTGGCCTCGAAACGTTGGGTCCCTACAGAAGAGCTTGGTTGGTGTTCGAATTTTCTAATATTAATTACTCCCAACCAGACAGATCTCTGTCAAATGTTTACTTTAAATCCTGATTTGTGTATCGGTACCACATTTGCGATTTTCCAGTCTGCTGGAAGCTTTTGATCCCTTAATGATTTGTTGTAAAGCACATATAAATAGTTTGCCATCTCCACGGAACAATTCTTCAACATAAGTGGACACATATTTTCAGGCCCGGATGATTTGTTTACATCGAGTTTTTTAGTAATAGATCTATAGCGTTGTACGTAATCGCTACGGGAGACATCGCATTTCCCATTACAGATCGCACAGTAAGGTAACAGATCATTGTAGTAGCCTTACAAAAAACAGATTCAAAGTAATTATTTAGACACGGAACTTCACTTTTCTTGTCCACTATCAGCGTTTCGTGTAATAGAAGTGGAGGAGCAGACGCGTCGTCCTTCTTATTTACCTTAAATGCCTTCCAAAACTCTTCAGGCTGCAGTTTTAGTTTTGCGTGTAACTTTTCGCAGTACTTTTCTTTTGCTCTCTTAACTGGCGTTTTAAAAAGGGTGTCACTTTTTTCTGAGCTCGAGCTGTTGGCTGCTCCCCCGTTATCTCTAAATCGTAAATAAGCTCTTCGTTTTCGCTTAATTATTTGCTTTACTTCTTCCGTCAGCCAAGGTTTGTCTTTAGTTTTAAAATATTGCATTCCCGACGGAACGTAATTGTCAACAAGCTCGTGAACTTTGAGCTTACAGATTTCCAGAGCCCGTCAATGCCAATACCATCTGTTTGTTTTAAGAAAAATGCTACAAAAACAACCAGTTAATTTCTTATGGCATCATAGTTTCCTTTGCCATAATATTACACTCTCCTTTCATGACACTTCCCTTTATGTACCGTCGGGTGAGCTAGAGCTGCTGTTACCACTTTGTGATCTGAAATACCAGGTATTACGCAGACGTTGTCAATCCCACCCGGCAAATTGGAAAGTAGAAGATCTAAGATAATTAAAAGACGTGTGCCCTCTGTGTCATCTTAAGTAAAATCAAACATTTCTAGAACGGAATTAAATTTAGAATGAAGTGAGCTGCCCGAGCCATGGGCCTTGCCATTCTCCCACAGCGAATCGGGGAGATAACAATCTCCACTCAAAATAATGTATTCCTTAGAGGCCTCAAGAATTATATCAGTTCATTCCTTGGAAGTTTTGCTGCGCTCGGTTGGGGGACGATACAAAACAGCTACGAAATATTTTTCCAATTTACCAACATTTGGCACCACACTTTTTCTATGTTAACATCCGGAATGTGTATTGGCGTGGTAGGGATATTCTTGTCCACAAGAATGAAAACACCTCCACCATGTATGTTTCTGTCTTTCTTGTATACTTTACAATTATCTTGAAACACATCGCTTGAAACCACAGTGGCATCCAACCAAGACTCTTTGTAACTAAGACAATCACTGGTTTAACTGTCTGAAGTAAGCCCAAGAATTCATCCACCTTATTTTTAATACTGCAGCAATGTATAACCATTACTGTTCCAACGTCACAGTGTCCGTTGGCAATGCTTTCTTATTCCGTTTTGATCTGTTATTTGAACCGGAACAGCCAAAGTTCACAGCGTGATTTGCAGAGTCATTCTGGATGGTGCCATATTGCAAGGATGATAGTATACCTGATGCTGAGAACTTCCGTGGGTTTTCTTGGCTGTTATTGGGCGACATCACAAAAAGTTTCACACTCAAGCTCAAACATAAAGCATTTCTCATGAATATATAGTCGGTCCATTCGAAGTTTCAATCGACAGTCCCGGGTTTTTGCGAATTCAACTAGTTTTCTTCTTGCCAGCCTGAACGGGCCTAGGAAAATCTTCAATAACGGCGAAGCCGCTATCTTTAAATTTATAACCGGAAGCCAGTACTGAGTCTTTATGCTATAAAAAGAGAAATTCCACTACAACCCGCCTCTCATTATTTTTATTGTACGCGGCGATTCGATGCGCCCTATCAATGGTTTGGGATCTAGTTTTACTTTCATTTTGTCGGCGCAAATCTTCACGATAAGGGATTTTGATTCCGCCCATGTTTCTTTTTCTTTATCTTTCAGTCCAAAGAATAGGAGGCCTGATCTGCGTGAGCGGCTTTCTACATTATTACAGCACGTTTTTAGAAGAGAGAGCTCGGCGTGCGCAGCTTCTAACTTAGAATCGTTGTTTTTGCGTCACTAGCGGATCAGCCCGAGGGACAGCGAGTTCTTTTTCGAGCGCGCACACACGTTCTGTCGATTCTGATAATTCTTTTTTGGCATTTGGACGCTCCTCGGAAAGTTCGCTCACTTTCTGTCTTAGTGCCTCATACCTTGTCTCCAACTGTTGAACAGTAGTTTGAAGGGCGGTTACTAACACATTCAATTCAGCATTAGTTGGGCCGGGGTTTCCAGAGCGCAGCTCTTAGGCGCCCGTTTCCGGCTTGAGCAGCGTCGGCATCGGCGTCGGTGTCGCCGTCGCCGCCGGCATAACCGCGCGGTGCATTCTGGGTAAATTTCCCCGCTAAATTTAGCAGAAAAATTTTTCCGCTAGATCTAGCGGAAATATTTAACCGCTAAATCTAGCGGAAAATTTTCCCCGCTAAATCTATCGGAAAAATTTGCCCGCTAAATCTGTCGGAAAAATTTCCCCCGCTTAATTTAGCCGAAAAATTTCCCCGCTAAGTTTAGCGGAAAAGTTTTCCCGCTAAATCTAGCGGAAAAATTTCCGCCATAAATTTATCGAGAAAATTTCTCTGGGGGGTCACGTGACCCCCCTCGAGGTCACGTGACACCCCAGGTCACGTGACCCCCCAAGGTCACGTGCCCCCCCCGCCCCCCCCCCCCCTTCCCCGAGTTCACGTGACCCCCCAGGTCACACGACCTCCCCCCCTCCCTACCGTTCCCTACTCCTTCTCAAGAACTGCGCTCTAATTCGGCGTTACAGGGAGTTGTAAACGGCTTTCACTTCTTTTTCTTCGACATCACCGCAAAGCATTAACAGATCTAGAAAACGCTTCAAAGCTGCTTTCAGGCATGCCAGCACTACAGAAAACAAATCATCGTTTTTTACAGAGTAACATTAAACCGTACCAATCTGTATATAACAGAGTAGAGCGGCAGGCTAGATGACCTCATGGTGGCAGTGCAGCCATGCCCACAAGCCCAGGGGTGCGGTGTCGCCTAAGCCATAATATTGCGTCTAATTTCGCACAGACCACTCCGAAAGCCATTCTCTGTATTCTAGCGACCTAAAGGGGTGAATGATAAAGCAAAACTTATGTTTAGAAATAAAAACCAATTGTGCGATGTGGTTTTCCCGGCACTCAACATCACGCATGTCATGCGTGATGTTGACTGTCGCATCACAGATGTCGTATCAAGGCCGTTTCGAAACTGCTCGGCGTCATCCTGAGCTCCAATAACGGTTTTTCTAGCAGTGAAACGTTTACTTATGATTCGGCGTTATATAATTTTAACTACGATTTGTACACAGCTAGTCCAAAAATATTTTATACTGCGTCATTCGCCGAGGTTCATTAGATCCCAGTTATTTCATCTCTTTCTACTTTGGAAACAAGAAAAAAAAGTATGACAGGAATTTTTAGTCACCGATGAGTAATTATAACTACTATTCCTAAATTTAGACAGATGTGTTTAAAGCTAGGACCGACGCGTCATAGACAACTTCCTACAGTCCACTTCGAGGAACCAGCCTCAATACGCCTCGCAAGTGGGCTCATTTTCGTCTTCTGCGCATGAAAAAGGAAGTAGCGGTGACGCCAGAACGCCGAGCCCTGATTGGCTGATCGCGACCCCCTATCGAGCGTCGTCTGCTCCTTTGCAACGTCGTCTGCTCGCAACGTCGTCTGCGTCTGGCTCACCTTTCCTGCGACTTTCGGAGTGAACTCGACTTCGCCTTTAAGAGAGGGCAGACGAAATAACTCGAGCGGTACGTTGTTTTTGTCTAAAAACTAACAGACGCGCATTAAGGAGGGAAGTCAAAGGACTCACTGGCGAAGTGTCCCGGGGCGCCGAGGTTTGTTTGCTTAGAACCGAGAGGTGGGCGTGTTAGTGTCCGCAAGTTCCTTCCCAAATACTTTTTCCCTCCATTCCGGTGCGGCGAGACCCCTCACTCTTTAACGGCGTCGGCAAGTTGGCGCAGTTAACGTCGTCTGCTTTACGTCTGGTAGTGAAAGCGATGGCTGCTTTACCTTTCCTGCGTCTGTCGGAGATTCACTGCTTTTTCACCGGCGAGAGTCACCGTTGCCTCGGGAAGCAAGGAGATAACAAGAGGAAGAGATTGACCTCATAATCCAAAATTGAGGACAGCGATCAAAGTATAATACGGGAAGGGTTCAGAAGGGTCGCGCGGGCATATTCCATTCAGCACGCCAGCCGGTCGTGGGCAGACGGTCGCCGAGTCGCGGAGTGCCTGCTAGGAAAACTGCCCAGCTCGTTTGGTCGCGTTCGGTAGAATCGTGGCCGTTGGAGCTTTTCCCGGGTGTTTGTGGATCCAGCGTTCTTGTTCGTCGTGGTCTGTTTCAAGTAATTTTTATTTTTTTCTTGCTGCTTGAAGTCGGGACGCGTGAGAAGCGCAGGTAGAAAAATAAACGTCCGTGGGTCGTCGCGATCGCGACGCTGTCGGCCATGCTGATTTGATCGTAAGAAGCTTCGGAGCTGCCGTAGGATTTCGTTTTAACCTGCGCAAAACTTACAAAAATTTCGTTACATGAATACGAATTTGTCCTTAAGTTTTGTCTTACGCACATTTCTGGCGTAAGATCGCTTCGTCAATCTGGCCTCTGCGCTTCCGATAGTCGTAGGAAAGGTAAGACAGACGCAGACGACGTTGCGAGCAGACGACGTTGCAAAGGAGCAGACGACGCTCATATAGGGGGTCGCGATCAGCCAATCAGGGCTCGGCGTTCTGACGTCACCGCTACCCCCTGCGCAAGAAGCAGACGAACTTGCCCTCCGCATACACTCGGCACCACACATCTAACGAAAGCAAAATATCCGCTGAGCTGGATTACTAGAAAAACGACCTTCGTAAAAGGGGCACATTACGTGGTCTACGTAAGACTGGGTGGCCTTCAACATTCTTCGCCCATTCTTTTGTTTTGTTTAGTTTAATATCTCATTTTTACGTGTCATAACCTTTTCGGCTTCGGCGTAAATTAGGACCTACATTGCCCCAAGCTATTTCTTTTTATTATTAAAAACCGTAGCTGAAATTTGGGCAGCCTGCCACATATCACACACACAAAAAAAAAAGACTCGTTATATATTGCGCAAGAGATAAGGCTGTAAAATAGACGATGTTAATAAGAGTGACGTCAATTCATTAGTTAAATAAGTGCTTTTGGTAACAATCGGTAGATTTTGTTGTAGAGCTGATCACTCTTACCGGTAAAATCACCGGCTTGTCATGATGTAAACCTTCAGGTTTAATAGGCGTTCGAACTTTCACTTTCACTGGAGATCCCTCTTCTAAAGACTTTGACGCACAGCTATTCAATTTGAGACACTATTCGCAAACATATAAGAGTTAATTTACCAGAAAATGTTTGCGTCAAAGCATTAACGCCTCCGGTCTGAAACGACGCATGACGTGAGCGTTCTAAACACTAGGCTCGGTTGCGTTCTTTATACATCACTAAAAGCTTTTTCCACTCTTTTTCTATCCTATACTCCGCGACAACTTTTCTTGGCAATGCAGTGGAAGGTACGTCCCGCGTCCCCTCTCCCATTTTGAGTGTACGCAGGCTCTCCTCCTCTCCCGTTCCGGGGAGAGGAGGAGAGCCTGCGCAACACTCAAAATGGGAGAGGGGACGCGGGACGTACCTTCCACAGCATTGCCAAGAAAAGTTGTCGCGGAGTATAGTTCCCTCAATATTTCAAACTGATAGTGTTTTTGGGAATCATTATTGTAAAATATAGCGCACGGACGCTTTTGGGGTGGATGTTCTTGATATTGTTACGACTAAGGACAAAATCTCGGCATGGTTAGACACCGCTCTATTGTTTCCTGGGTGACAGTCTATTTGACAAACTCTCCAAAACCGGATGCATGGGTTGTATCACGCCCCACTACGTTCTCCGCTATACCAAAAAAATAAATTTTCAAAATAATTACGAAATAATACAATGTAACAGACACTTCACTGTGGTAGCCTAAATGTATCTTTCGAATTGCTTAATGTATTGTGTTATTTCGGCATAACGCCTGCGTCAAGCATAACCTCTTCTCAATCATGCCTTGCAACTTTATCGTGCTGAAGTATTTATATTTCAGCAAAAGCTAGAATAGGGATAATATAAGTGGACGGTATAATGACGTTATACATAATATAAGCATTTACTCAAACATGCAAATCTAAATATTGTTTGCGGCTTTATAATTAAGGTTATGGAATTTTACTTCAATAGGAACTATATATTCGCAATCTGAAACAAATTATGAAAATTCGCGGAACATGAAATGATCGAACATTTAAGTAATAATCTCAAACTTCCATTTAAAAAAAAAAAAACAAAAAAACATAACATCACACAATACTCACCGCGTCGGTATCAAGCTAAATAAATATTCACAGTTTAGATGCACAAATTAGCCACCACCATAATATGTTTTATAGTGTCTAGTTAATTCTAGTGATGCGCTTTTTTTGTTCTCAGCTTTCTCACCAGCTTTAGCATAAACGTATATTACTTCCTGACAATAGCGTTGCTTTTGAACAGTTCGAGGTGGAAAAAAGTGAGAGAAGGATAGCGATGGAGTCGCCTTGTCTATTGCGAGTAATGACGACCTTGCACCAACTGGAACACTTGTTTGTGGCACTTAGGCGGAGGTTTTCCCAGTTTCGAGCACTTTCAAAGCAGGATAGGTGGTCCAAAACGAGCCGCCAAATAAACTTATGTTCGCGGTACATCCCAGTTGAGACATATTGTGCTACCTCCGCACAAAGAAGCGTTTCTGCAAAGATTGTCGATATTGATATGATAACATATGACCCCTTTATAATACTTCAGGTCGACAGATGACTCATGTAAGTTTACTATAAGCAGCTCATTTTTCGATCATACCTAGTTTATCGCGAACGGTAGGTTTGGTTCTAAATGTCATCTAAAACCGCTGAGAAAAAAACCCCCCAAAAAAGAAGATATCAGAGACTACATTGGGTTTTCGCACATTTATTCTTGATAAAAGAAGGAAAAGAAGTTCGAAATACTTTACGTTTTGTGAACATCAGTTTAGAGGGGTTGTATCCTACTAAACGGATGAACACATCACTTCGCTTTACCTTAGGTCGCGGCGCAGCCGGCGCTACAAGATTATGGAACCAATAAGGCACCGTAAAAAGCGCACAGTCGTGCTGTTTGTCATGTTTCTGTGAGTGTTTTGTCATCGCTGAACCAATCATCCACAAAAAAGGTTTAGTGACTTACGCTTTTGACGATGCTTGACTAGTCTATTACAGGGTAAGGTCGGCCGCGTCTGGAATTTAGCTGAAACTAAGTATTACACTGCTTAAGAATGAGGGCCAATAATCTTTTTCAAGAACCCAATCAAACCCTGGCTGTAGCGAGTTATTGACAAACGTGTTACTTTGGGGCCGGTTACGCCCGATTTGGTGAATATTGGTTGAGAGACGTTAATGGTGTCCTTAATTAAAATACACAGTTATGCATTAGGCCGGAACACCTTCCCCTTGAAACATCACGAACGACAACCTCACTCAACTCTCCTCATCTGGTACATGAGTTAATGATTTGCTCTCTTGCTTCCACGAAAACGAATGGATGACGTCTTCGGTTCTGAGGAGGGCAACCACCAGCTGCCACTTTTTCCGTGCAAGCCAAAATGACGTCAATGGAGCTTTTAACCTCTGCGAAATCCGAAGGGAAAGAAGAAATGAAAACACGCCCCTCCGGTACATGCGCTCCGCCTCAGAAATTACTTGTACATTTCGAAGCGACCCGGATTCGAAGGCGTGGCTTTGCATAAATTCTCTTTACGGGAGAAGTTGTTAAAACAAAGTAGTTGCGGTATGTATTGCCTCTTCACAGCAAGTCAAACTGAGCGATGTACTTATAGGCGCTAATTTATAATAATTCCAGGGTTGGTCGGTGAGAAATCTGGCATTCAGATTGCGGAAAAGGATTCTGTATATTTAGTGCAAAGCTTTTAATGGTGACATGAGCTTCGACCAATGGTAGAAAAAGCACAACTCTGCTTGAACGCAAGAACGACATTACAGAGTTACGATCGCAATTCGACAAATTTCTGCGTCTAAAATTGTCGTAGTTAGGTTCAATCGCTCGTGAGCAGAGAACGCTACTTTAGTCACATCATTGATATCTGAGTTGTGGGGAACAGGGTGTCGAACCGAAATTTTTATCGGTACGGTTCCGGTTAGGATTCACGGCTTTCGGTTCAGCTGCGGTTCAGTTCCGGGGAGCAGAAAATAGCGGTTCGAACCGGTTTGAACCGTAAAACTGAGAATATATTTCCCGCGTTTCTTTGGCAATAGGCCCTACTCAATAATGAAACGATCGAGTATCTATATAGCTTTTTATCATTTGTAGAATCCACTTTTATTTTCAGGTACCAAAATAAATAGCGAAATTTAATTTTGATAAAACCGCAAAAAAAAAAAGCTAGATTAACATACATTACTCAACATCTTTTTTTTTTTACCTAAGTCGCATATATTTTACCTGAATCTGAAGGTTATCAGTTTGGTAGGTCGCCTAAAATACCCGTTAATGCTACAACCAAATACGATATAGCTTCGCCAATACTGGAAACTCCTCCGAAAACACATAGGAGCGGCGGCGAACGTGACAGTGGCGCCTCTAGCGGACTCGGAGTCTACGGAAGCAGTCGTCGCAATGGAAAAGTATAGGCTCCGCGACGTCCTCGAGCTTTACAAGCCCCGTATCGTCACCCTAACAGCAGAAACAATTTATTACGGTCAGTTCGCTTGCAAAGCGGAATCCACTGATCGCAACTGCAATGACAATCGAATAACAACGCGCGAAAAACAAAGATAGAGCAGTTTATTTAGCGGTCTCAAACGCCTCCCACGGGATCACACGCGTTTGAAACGCGTCTGGGAGGCGGAAAAAAGGCGTTAAGCTACTCGAACTACGCCGTAATCGTTAAAACATGCAAAAACGACATGTTAATATTACCAGAGCAAGCGCACGAGCTGCTGGAGCATAAAAACAAAACAAAAAGTAAAGATAAAAATGAACGTGCAAACACTTACCGATCTTTGCAGAAAAAATGGTGTCGCCATTCCCGACGAAAATAAGAAGAAACGGGAAAGAGAAGCGAACAACGGCGAATAAAAGAAAGAAGCTAGCAAAAAACTATTTCAACGACGACGATCGCTGCGGTGCTTATAGAAAAAAAGAAAGAAAAATGGAAAGCAGCAAATGAATAGCTGGTGGTCGCCACCGGTGTTGAGTTCACGACAAACAAAGCGGAAGCAACAGACGAAACTAATAAAGAAAGAAGAAAGCGACCCTTTTTTTTTTCAGCTGCTTGTTGTACATTTCTTTATTTGCTTTCGCGGCGTAGGTACGAACTAAAAACAAAACAGGGGAAATAAATAACGTAGTGCAGCTCACATTGCCCGGTAAAAAAGAGTCGCAGAAATGTTTTGGTCGCAGGCAGCAATCTTTTATATGTGCTAGCAGTGAGTAACCTTTTTTTGCTTTCGAATTTCTTTTTTCAGTGACTTTGGCGGGTTGTTCGTTCGCTCGCTTGACGAAGCAGTTTAAAAGTGCATTCAAGTACTTGTTGACGTAAGTATCCGTAGGTTGACGTAGGAAGCAGAAGAAAGATTTTCCACCACATCGCACAAACTTGTTCTTACAATGCTAGGCACCACATCGCACAAACTTGTTCTTGAATGCGGCCGGTTGATCAACAAACGATGACCCGTAGCAGACGTGCCGGCCGGAGTACACAAATAAAATTCGAATCAAAATGGGTAACGAGCTTACACTTCTTAATATATTTAATAAATATCAAAAAGCACGTATGACGATTTTGGATTAGAAACTCAATCGAAGGCGAAAATAGGAGGTTATCGCAGACGACAGGGGAAGAAAACAACAACAAGAGCAAAGTTGCAGACGGCCCTCAAAATGCCCGGGCCTAGCGCAGACGAACCGCGGGTAGTAAGCGCCGAAGCGAAGGAAAGGGAGTAAAAACTAAGCCAAACAAAGCAAGGATACGCGATTGTTCACACGTAGGGCAAAAAAAAAAAGGCAAAAAGCAAACAAAAAATATACACAGCAACATGTAAGCAGGAGGAAGAAATAACGCGGCAGAGTGGCGTCGCCTCAAAAATATAAAAGAAAGAAGACTCAAAAATGGAAATAGTGGAGACGGTTCAACGGGTGTCGGCCTTTATCGTAGAAGTAAAGAAGCAGCGAAGCAGCAGATGTTGGTCGTCCCCGCGCTAACAATCGGAATTTGTGCACTGTAAATAACGTGACTGAAATCATCTTTTTTCGCGGGGCTACGACGCTCTCCCCTTCTTCTTTGCAAGCGCGAGAAGTCTGCTTTTTTCGTAACTCCGCTTTTGTTAATCTATAATCGCGTCAGATTTGCATATGCACAACGCCTTCTTTCGGAGAATACTGACATCGCCGTAACGTACGTGGTTCGAAATTGACTTCTGCTTCTTCATCCGGAGACGATCTTAACGGGATTAGCCAGCTCGCCTGTTCGACGAAACGGTTATAAGCAAGACACTCATGAGAAATGGGAATTGCAACAACAAAACGAATTGACTGATAAGAACAATAAAGTTGAAATGAAGCTATGTTCTGAAATGTTTGTACATTTCCCTTTTTCACGAAACAGCGCGAAGGCATACATTCGTGTTTTGCTTGGCTTACATAAGTTGTGACAGAATGTTTTCTTCGGGAGAACTCCGAAATTGCACCCAGAAAGCTGTAGCACCTTTCCCACGCGAAGAGAATGTCCTTCACTCATGAGCTGGCACCCATTTTTTACTTTCAAAGCAGCGAATGTCCGTGACAATTTTTTTTCGTTGGTCACCTCGCACGGAGATAGGCAAAACCAATGCATTTCGGAGAATTTGTCTGCCAGCGGAGACTCCGAGCTCGCCAGGGGCGCTGCAATCACTTTTCGCCCGTTTTCCGCGGGAGTTGCCAGTATTGGCTTCCACGGTATTTGCTACAACTTTGCGTCGCAGTTTAAAAAGTCGAACCCTGCTCTGCTCTTGAACTGAGGAATTAATTACAGTGCATACAATCATGAAAAGGGCACGTCCTCGCAATATATAATTCCTGAAATGTAGTTTAGAAAATGAGTTTTACAATACATATAATCACAACCCAACCGTGCTAGAAGGAAAAATATTTTCAAAATTCCAGGAAAGTTTGAGGACAAACCCTTTCAGCCTGCCTCTTATAGGAACAATGAGCGGCAATCCCAACACTTGCGTTCCTAACCAATCACTCAGCGCCGTAACGCAGGCGAATAATCATGCAGAAAAGTATGAACCCCATACTGACATCTGATCTGGCCTAAAATAACCCGGACCGAAGTGAACATTTTCAACATAGCTTGGCGTTTGAGATGTCAAGATGCCGGTCAATTCAATTCGGAAATAAACATCAGCCTTGCTTTTTTAATATTTTTTGTTAAATAGAATAAAACGAGTATTTCATACTCTGCTCGACACTACAGCTATTTAATTGGTCACTTTGTGGCGGTCTGCGTGCGCAGTCGTCATAATTCCTCCACGCGCCATTTGAACCTTGGTTTCATCCAGCCCACAGAGATATAAAATTATTGTTCATCACATAAAAAGAGCAACAGCGTTCTGTATGTTTGAGAAGTTTAATGTGCGTCAGAGAACACATATATTATTTAAATCAGCTTCAAAATAAAACATTTGTTTAAGGTTCTCCTAAATCCCTTATAGACGTGCCTATCGGGTGCATTTACTTATGATGCATTTGGGGGTGTATTTACTTATGATGCATCCTTTGGTGATCGGCCCTTCAGCTATGTTGTCAAGTCTTCAGACTGCCATACAATATTTTTTATTGTCATCAATATATTTGACTGTAATAAGTTCACATAACCACTCGAGACCGACAAGGGAGGATGATACTCAAGAATACGCATCTGTTGAGTCTGCGGAACGCGCTTTTATGTTCGGTGTTCGGCAGTGTGAAACACTGGGTCGCGGGCAACGCCAAAAATGACGGTGCGCTCACATTATTGATCTGAAGGCAAATAAATACACGGAATGTGCAGAAAGAGATATAATAAATGGTATTCTTCTAAATAATCCCATACAGGACGCCTTACTTCAAAAGTAAATGTATAGGAATGCAGGTTTTAAGCGTAAACCCGTTCGACGGAACTCCGCCTGGCTGCTGAAAAATTTGAGAAATAAAGGCCCTCATCGATCATAGGCCACAACATTTAGGATCCCGACGTTTCAATAGGTATGTCAACGGACTGGGACACTTGAAGAACAACAAAAGACCGAGGACACCTAAGCACTTCTTATGAGTTATGGAGGCAAAATCATGAATGTCGTTCTTCTGCTCCCTTAGTTCGCCTGCGGCCTAGCGGCGTGGACTGCCCCGTTTCGATGGCCGACGGCCGAGTGCGCTCTCTCGTGAAGTGGCCTCGCTTCGCCGAGCTCGGCCGTGCAACCCCTTCGGTGCTTGACCGAGCGGGCTGTGCGGCCTAAAGTAGTGTAAGGTGGGTCGATGCACGACGCACGTGCAACGTGCAGCCCTCAATGGGAAGATCATGGCGGCATAGCGCAGCACTCAACTAGATTTCAGACGCCATGTTGTTCCCAGAAGTGGCGCGCGGCACGTGTATCGGCATTTCTACATCAATGAATGACGCTACGTCTCCCAGGATAGAGGGGCTTTAATGCGGCCAGGCTCGCACCGCTGCACCCCTTACCGGCGGCCGCGCCGCGGCGTGCGCTGCGCTGCCATGGAGAGGGCTTCTATGGAACGTTTTTTTTTTTTTTGAACTACGCCGCACGAGAGCCAATGGGAGCGTCGTTTCTTGATGACACGCGCTAGCCAATGGGAGCCTATCCATCAGATTTCTGCTACGCGCGACATTGGGATGGGGGAAGGCGCCGTTTGGCGCGGCTTCAAAGCTGATGACGTCGGTTCGCTCCATGGGATAGTTTGTGCTTTCGCATTAAACGGGAAGGAAGCAAACGACATACCGTAGATAGAAAAGACGTTGCAGCTCTCAGCGTGCAGATTGTCGCCCTTGCTGAAAATGCCAAACCGGTTTTGAAACGTCGGAGTCCTAACTGTTCAGGACTTGGTTGGTTATCATCGGAATTTCTCTAATAGAGATGCGTGCAACGATGATACTAATTAAACATAAATATCAGAAAGAAAAGAAAATATATTTCGAATTTAAATCATATTTGGACATCGGATTCCACGAGCTCGAAACTTTGCGGAATACATCTTAGGGAGGCTAAAGTTATATTCGGATTTACGTGCACTTGTTTTGGGGTCTCATTTTACAACTCTGTGCTTTATGAGTCATGCGCGCTCTAACATTTTATTAGGCTGCCGCATATCATCGCGGGACTGTTATATATATACTGCACAACTTTACTATTTGGACATCCCCTTTTGCTATACTCCGTTTCAGCTTAAAGAGGCATTGCAAAGGGACGAAGAAAACCAAATGCTGCTTCGAATGGGGTGCCTATCAATGTCATACACGAGCGTTTAGTGACGACATTGATCTAAAGCGTCAGATAATGGGGACATAGAATTCTAGAGGAAGGACTGCCTGAATATTTTGATCCATTCAAGCACGTGACCCTCACTCAAATGTTTGCTTGGAACACCCGTAAATTAGTGCGGCGTTCACATCTTCATAACTGGATGTTAATTTCCAACATTTAGAAAGATTGCGCATGGTTCGTGCACTCTTTTGTCGTTTAGGTTCTTTATTGGTTTAGACCGAGGACGTCATCAACCAAAGCAAAGTGCTCAAAATTTTGAACTTATTTCACCATTATTCTTAAAATACGTCGGATTAATATATTAATTTTATGTTTAATTTGTTGCTGGAGTCACACTCACTAGTTAGAGCGAACGCAATGCAAATTAAAGAAACAAAATGGCCAGAGACGCTTTGCAGGGCCCTTTCAAGTCCGGACACAGCCGATGCTAAAAGCGTGAACATGTGGTCCTGACCAGTGCTTGCACTGCAGGAGCGTGCGTGCTTGGCAAGAAAAATGAAAGCCCGGAGCTCGCTCTTTTAGCTTCTGCTACGCGCACACTTAAGGCTCGTTCACACAGACCCGTTTTCTTACGTTACGTTACGAGAAGTCACCGGGAAATTTGTGCTTCGTATTAAGGGCGGTTACCAATTCAAGGAGATAGCCTGGCAGGCGACATTCGAGACACGAATGTTTCGGTGACGACGAGCTAGGACGGTGAGTTACCGTGGCAAGCAAGGACACAAGGCTCAACGTAACGTAACGTAAGGAGTTGAGCTCGGTTCAACTTTTAAAGACTGGTTCACACAGCACAGTTTTCTTACGCTACGCCTAAGTCGCCGAAACAGTCATGTCTCGAATGCCGGGTGCCAGGCTATCTTCTTGGATTGGTAGCCACGCTTAATACGAAGCACAGATTTCCCGGTGACTTTGAGTAGCGTAACGTAACGTAATAAAACGGGTCTGTGTGAAGGAGGCTTTAAAGTGGAAACGAGTATTGTGTTGAGAACACCACATTTAACCAGAAAACTAAACTGTTTAACGTGGTTTGTACGTGAAGGCTCGTTCATAGAGACCCGTTTCCCGTTCTTTTACGTTACGTTACGAAAAGTCACCGGGAATTATGTGCTTCGTATTAAGCGTGGCTACCAATTCAAAGAGATAGCCTGGCACGCGATATTCGAGACACGAATGTTCCGGTCATGGCGACCTACGACGGTAAGTTGCCGTGGCAACCAAGGACACAAGGCTCGTCGTACCGTAACGTAAGGAGTTGAGTTCGGTTCAACTTTTCACACAGCACCGCCTTCTTAAATTACATCTAAGTCACCCAAAACATTCGTGTCTCGCATTGCGCGTGCCAAGTTGTCTCCTTGAATTGGTAGCCACGCTTAATACGAAGCACAGATTTCCCGGTGACTTTTCGTAACGTAACGTAAGAAAACGGGTCTGTGTGAACGAGCCTTGACATCAGAAATTTCTTTTTGCTGAGAAAATCAAATATCGTGGTGCACAATGCACGCTGAAGAAGGTTCGTGCTAAGTGCAACACAAGTATTCAGAAACAAAAATTATTCTTTCTTGGCGCAGCGTCGTGCGAAACGGCGCGAGCGTCTGACACCACAAAAACTCGCTTTCTGGGAGGAGTGATTTTGCAAACAAAGTGTGCTTGCGGGATAACGCTGTCTGGTCTGCGCCTAAGATGCGAAGCAGAGGAAAAAAAAATGGGTTGTGTGTACGTTTATACAACCTAGAACTTGGTCTGCCTCATCGGGCGACGAGCCTCCCAGCTGTAGATGAGACATTTTGCCGGTGTATTACAACCAATAGCATCGGGTCTTTAACGTGCATCACGCGGTAGTGATACACGACCGCGCGCCGGTACGATGCTCATCAAGATCGAGACGGGCAGAGGTGGGGATTCGCAATTTTCGCGACCTATAGGGGGTGCCTATCAAGGTGTCTGTCATCTGGATTATCGTCGTAGAACAGCACTACGAGGTTGCGACTGCGACGTGTTAGTAATTCCAGTTTTGCCATACATGAGCTGTATTAGAGCCTTAGTTTATTTTTCACGTCAGAAGGATATTTGTAAGCACCTTTGTTGTGAATCCGATCATCCAGGAGCTAGGGAGCGCGATTCTCACACTGCGGTACCACCATCGCTGAGAGTTGCAAATAGGGTGCCTTGATGGGCGCTTTGCTTAGGGTGGAGACATCTGGCCATTTTGTCTCCACTTTTACATTTATTTTTTGTTCGGAACCGCGTGAAAGAGCGTGTCCCTGCACGCGTCTGTGGCGCTGACTGTGCTATGGCGACATTTTGTTTTCGTCGATTTCTTTGTATTTTCCCCGTGAGCGCGTGCTGTTGGCATCAGGTGGCATCACCCTAAACAGGTCATTGAGGCACCCTAGTTGCGAAATGAATCCAGGATCCTGGGTTCTGCAGTGCGAGCTTTAGCTCCACGTGCTCCGAGCTGGTGTGCGCTAGACCACTCGGCTATACTCGGCCACCGATCTCCCCGGAGCCTTTACAACACAGTATGTCTTTAACCCCCCCCCCCCCCCCCCCTCCCCCCTTTTCATTCAACGATGCTCCTCCAGAGAATGCTTTTTAATTCTGAGGTACTCCCTCCTCCGTTTGGGTGTGCCGATTCGGCAAATATATTGGTGTCATTTGTTTAAGGGAAGCTACGGTGGTTCTTGAAAAAAGTGAGTTAGAAGAGAATTCTGATGTATTTTTAACCCGTGAACCCTAATACCCAAACCATTTGCTGCGCAAGTATTGTTAAACGCGAGAAAATGCGAAAGACAATCGCTGTGCGTGACGTCATTAACGGATCTTTTGGCTGCCCAAGGCTAGGAAGGCGGGGCTTCTGCCCTATTTTGAAATTACTCTTATGGCTTTCCGGCACGTCGCATTGAAACCAAATTATGATATCTGTGATTCTAAAAAAACATATTAACGCAATTCAATTGTTGTTGTTTTTCTCAAATGCAGAAGTGCCCCATTTTCCCTTTAACAGTAATCCTCCATTTCTTTTATTTTTCACCCAAGAAAAGTTTAAAGAAAACTGCGAGATATTGAGCGGCTGCCTCCTGGGCCACTGGAATCTTTCTTTTTAGGTGTCCCCGCCGTACACTCTTGTAGTTTTCTTTATTGTTCGATTAATAAACTATATTTACTCCTTTCAATCCTCCTATTATCGAGGAAAACTTCCAAGAGACAGTTGAGCGAAACCGAAAACATATTTGGCTGACTTAGTGATGTGTACATGTTGAATGGTTCCTGCAACAATTTTTGTACTTTCGGTAAATACCACTGAGAACTAATCACTGAGGTTGATAGCTTGCAAAAACACAGATTAGTTTTTCCCTCCTCCGAATGGCAGACCCAAAAAAAAAATAAAGCGAAAGAAATAGCTTTCCCCTCCTCAACTTGCTATTAGAACAAGCGGCGATGTCCGGCTATTCTCATCTTTCATTAAACACGAGCCAAGACGAATGTTTGGCGATGCTGATTGTCAAGAACCCGAGCACTCAACTCGGGCTCATGACAATTGAGTACGTCACGGTGTCATGTCACTCCCGGTGAGCTGCCGTGATGGCATGTGACGTCACAGTGTCAACAACGCTAATACATCTATAGTCTGTTGCAACCCAAGAAGGTAGGGTGAGGGAAAGGAAGGCCGGGGAGGAAGAAGCAGACAGAACGCAGGAGAAGAGAGGGGGAAGAATCCTCTTCTCTCCAGCGTTCCACCTGCTTTCTGCTCCCCGGTCTTCCTTTCCCTAACCCTACATTCATGAGATGCAACGGACTACAAGGACGTACTCAAATTAAGTCGACTTGACTCGGTGAGTCATGCGACTACGTCACAAGGCCAAGTGACGTGACATTATTTGACAGCATATCTTGACACCATGACGTCACGTGACCACGCGACACATGATTAATCGCAGTGCCAATATAAAACCGCCTCGAAAACCCACAGTTGTTCGTACATTGCAACTTACTATATGACAATTTGATCACTACAGAGAAACACAGCTGCCAATTTTTAATTCTCGAACACTCATTTTGTAAAAAAACAAAAAGAAATACCGTCAACCGTTTTGAACCCGTTAGCGTTATATTTTTTCCGGTTCAGTTCCGGTTCAGTTCCAAGATGGCGGCGAAGATTTTGGTTCGTTCAGTCCCGGTTCGGCTAAAAATAACGGTTCAGTTCCGGTTTTCGGTTCGGTTTGGTTCCGGTTCGACACTCTGGTGGGGAGTATAGTTATTGCAGACCTAAATAATACTTTTGTTTATTTTACTAGGATCAAATTAGCGTTAATTAAAAGCTACTATTTCTTATGGGAGTGGCTTACGACCAAGCGTTCAGTGAAATAGAAGCTTCGCCTGGGACTAGTCAATTGCACTTTTAAAAGCTTCGTCTTTCATTGTCTAGCGTTGTAGAAAATAAATTATATTGTTCTCATATTTACTAATATTAATAGAATTGCTGTGTTTCCAAGCAAGCAAGCGTGTAGGCATATACAAAGGGTATTACAGTACGAGTTAACATAATTGATTAAATAGCACTCGAAGTAACAAAAATTAATCGTTCGGTATATTCCTATCGATGGCGTGGGCATCAGTACATGTGTGGCAAATGATGATTATCTAAATACAGTTATTGAACTTTCATAATTTCCTGTTGTAATGTTTATTATATGCCAAATGTAATATCTAGTATGCAGCGATTAGCATCACTGCGTAATACATGCATTGTGATGTCAATTGCCTTATCTTTGTATTCTAAAATTTAATCTGCCTCAACAAGATGCATATGTGAGAAGTAAAATTTCATTGGAAACAATATACAGCAATATTTACATAATGTGCGTTATGTAAAGTTAGGAAAATTCGAAAAAAAAAAACAATTTACTTTTGAGGTTGAAGAGACACTGAAGCGAAATTTTGAGCTAACAAAACAAGACTGGACTGATAAGCGGAACGGTGCCATACCCATAAATATCACTCATACAGCGATATCTCTAAAGAACCTCCGTATTTTTGGAAAATAAGTGCACGATTGAACACTGATCACGAGGCCGACGAGACAAGTCACGGCACGATTATCATTCTCTCTGCTCCTCGCTACGCACAATCGAGCTTGTGAACTGAAGCGAGGAGGAGAGAAGCGAGGTCTGCTCCGCATTCTCAAATTTTAGAGGGGGACAATGACGTTGAACCGCTGAAATATGGCGTATTTTCAACATCACCGATGTGGGGCACGCTAAAGAATGCTGATTTTATGCAGCTGGACGACTTCTCGGTAACTCTAAAAGCAAACAAGACAACGCAAGATAAAACGAAAATCGATAGTACAAGCAAATCAGATTATTGAGCTCTTTTTTTAATTATTGCTCTTTTTTTAGGCTACTCTGCACACATTTTTTTTTAAACAGAGGCCAAGTTAACATGTCGAAAGCTTTCGATCATGAGTTGTTGTTACACAAATTTTCGTCATATGGTTGTTGTTCAGAGCTGTGTTACTGCTTCGAAAGCTACCTATCCTCTCGTCCAAACCGTGTTCCTACTCATAAGAGTTATTCCGACCTTTTTTTCTCAACATCCGGTGTCCCTCAAGGACCTATTCTTGGCCCCCTTTTAGAGCGCAGCTCTTAGGGGCCCGTTCCCGGCTTGAGCGGCGTCGCCGTCGGCGTCGGCGTCGCCGTCGCCGTCGCCGTCGCCGTCGGCGTAACCGCAACCCTCGTAACCCTCGTGAGGGTTACGAGGGTTACGAGGGTTAATCTCATGAGGGTTACCCTCACGAGGATCACGAGGGCCACGAGGGTTACTTACCCTCGTAACCCTCACGAGGGTTACGAGGGTTAGTTACCCTCAAAAGGGTTACCTTCACGAGGGTTACCCTCACGAGGGTTACTTACCCTTGTAACCCTCACGAGGGTTATGAGGGTTAGTAACCCTCGTGAGGGTAACCCTCGTGAAGGTAACCCTTTTGAGGGTTACGAGGGTTAGTAACCCTCGTGAGGGTAACCTTCATCAGGGTTACCCTCACGAGGGTCACGAGGGTTATGAGAGTTACCCTCACGAGAGTTACTCACCCTCGTAACCCTCACGAGGGTTACGAGGGTTAGTTACCCTCACGAGGGTCACGAGGGTTATGAGAGTTACCCTTACGAGGGTCACGAGAGTTACCCTCACGAGGGTCACGAGAGTTGCCCTCACAAGGGTTACTAGGGTTACCCTCACGAGGGTCACGATGGTTACCCAGGTCGTGACCCCCCCTGGGGTCACGTGACCTGGGGATACCCCCCGAGGTCACGTGACCCCCGTTGACGTCATAGGCACTGATGACGTCGTCAGTGACGTCACTGATGACGTCACCGGCATCCGCATCGTCATCGTCATCATCACTGATGACGTCATTAGTGACGTCACTGATGACGTCACCGGCATCCGCATCGTCATCATCATCACTGATGGCGTCATCAGTGACGCTACTGATGACGTCATCGGTATCGTCACGTGGCCCCAGGTCACGTGACCCCCCGACGTCACGTGACGCCCCAAGGTCACGTGACTCCCACAAGGTCACGTGACCCACAAGGTCACGTGACCCCCAAGGTCACGTGACCCCCCGCCCCCCGAGGTCACTTGACCCACCCCCAGTACCCTTCCCTCCTCCTCCTCAAGAGCTGCGCTCTAATTCGGCGTTACAGGGAGTTGTAAACGGCTTTCATTTTTTTTTATCTCAATCTTTTCTTTAGCGATCTAGCGGCCTGTGTAGACAGTGCTGAGTCACTGATGTTTGCTGATGAGATCAAGCTTTTTATGAGTGTGAAGTCTCTTCTTGACTGTCACGTTCTGCAACATATGTCGCACGTGTTGTCCAGTGGTGTTCAGCAAATAGCTTATCACTGAATCCCCTGAAAACAAATGTATTGACTTTCTGCAGCCGTCGCAGTAGAGTACACTATGATTACATTATAGGTGGAGTGACAATCAAGCGTGCATCTGTTGTAAAAGACCTTGGCATGTATCTGGATAATGCATTCAAGTTTACTGCTCACGTGTCGTTTATTGTTGGTAGGGCGACGAAAATGTTGGGTGTTATGTGCCGCATTACTCAACCATTCAAGAAACCGGCCTCCATTATTTGTTTATTTTGTTCCCTAGTTCGGTCTAGGCTTGAGTTCGGCTCTGTGGCCTAAAGTTCGTTATCAAGAACACAAGCATTGACCATTGAAAATGTGCAACACAAAATAATGCGTATTGTTGATGATTGCTACTTCCAACGCCGTTTCTATTTTGACTGCACTTATCTGCTTAATGAGATTTCGTTGATACCATTGACCAATAGAAGAGCAGAGCGCGACTTAGTTTTTCTGTGCCACATTGTAAATAGCGTATGTATTTGACAGTGCTTCGCTTTTACGTGATGTAAATATTCATGTCCCTCCTCGTTTTACTTGGACCCGCTGTAATATCAGCATTCACACCATCTGTAAACCATCTCCTCTGTCACGGGTACAATCTAAATGTATCAATATTGAAAATGCTGAACTTGATATATAGAGTGACATGAAGGTGTTCAGAAACCAAGTGATTGTGCTTGTTGCCGAACTGTAAATGTTGTGTGTTTGTTGCTTTGTGTTTGAAACCTGCAATTGTGTTTTTCTTTTTCTTTTTCTGTTCATATTTATATATTTGTGCACTAAGAGGAGACCTGCATGGTGGTATTTGGGCACGTAAAATAAAATAAATAAATAAATAAATAAATAGAGCTCGAGCATGCTTTTATCATACGTTCAGTATGCCAATATTATTTATGAAAGAGACAACAATATGTCGGGATGCGGTATGATCTAGTAGTTCAGGACATGTATATCTAGCCATAAATTACATTGACATACGCGATTGTTTTAATGGGAATATGGGGGCTGACTAAACAAACGAATACAGAGAGATGAATGGCGTCCGCTACCGTGAACGGGTTTGATCTTCGCATAGATAAATTTCTAAAATCGTAATACATTTCAAATCAAATAACGATAAGCATTGCAGCATTTTCAGCTGGCTTAGATAACTAGGGTTATATTGCGGTAGAAACTAAGCGTTCGGTCATGCATGGTTTAGTTTTGGCGATGCAAATAACATTGTAAATATTCCATGGAGGCACGCTGCTCGACGTTAATATGCATTTATTGAACTTTCATGATACAAAACATTCACGGAAGGCTTTTTTTTTTGTTACTGTTTTAGCTGTCATGCGATTCAGTGAGTGCTTTGAGACCGTGCGAGTCTTGTTGCTGTCGTTCAGGTCTGTGGGAGCTCTAGAAGTGTTCAAATTTTAGCAGGTGTGTTGAAAGGAAAAGCAAGGCACCTGGCAAAAATCAGCGTCATAAGTTAAGAACTTACTCTTGCGTATAGATATTCTAGCTTAAAACTCCCTTTAAATTGTCAACACATGACCATTGAAAGTCATACCCACCCTTGTGGTGTGTACGATCAAGACCAATGGTAACTGCTAACATCCGTTTGCTCTACTGGTGGCTAGTTCCCGATTAGCTAAGTTTGTACAGCGCTCTGTTAATCTTGGAGAGGTCATGGGGAGTGGGAAAAGCTGTAGCTCTCCAGCGGCACGCAGTTCATCTAGAGAGCGTATAGCTGTGCTGCATCTCTGTTGGAAGTTGTTATTCTTGCAAAATTCAACGTGACATTGAGCCATGGTCAAAATAAATGCGAACAGAGCGACGTCCGAACGATACTTAGGATGCCTCATAGCGGCGGATCGGGGGGAGTGTTTCAGGCACAATATCGACTTTTTTTTTTACTTATCGCGACAGATTTTGTTTTTATTATTCACCGCCAACGGCGCTGCCTTTTTGCTGTGCACTTCGATGGCTGAATGCGAGGGATTCCGGTTTTTCATAGTAGCGTCTGTCTTTCCGGTGACTGATCGTGCACCCTCAGGACCTGAGTATTTTGTTCACAAATTCTGCTTAGTCATTTCATTTAATCCATTAAAATTTAGTTTGGAAGGCTTCGCGCTATCAACGTTATCTTTGGGTTGCAAGAAGAGTCAACCTTCGTTGACTGAAACCCAATACACGTCGTGAAATCACTCTATACAGCAGATGACAACGTTCAATTTTGCGTGTTTGTTTCTACGTGTTGTTGACAGCGCGTGGAAGGTGCGCCTACAGATAAACCGGCGAGTTTCCCGCTACATGTAGTGAAGAGTGAAGGTAATTTCACGGCGAAAAACATCGGTAATAGTTTCCCCGGAGATTCGCCATTAAGTTCTGCTGGACTGTTCTGCTGGCTCGAAATGGCGCGGGCTCCGTTGTTTTTATTGCTTTTTTCCATGGTTGCGCGTGAAGTAATGGTAGAGATTTATATACCTAAAACAATGGCAGATCTTTAAATAACACAGTTAGCACGTTTGTCTTATGATGTTGACCAAGCCATCTTTATCGATGATGGTCTAGAAACATATATAAATTCGAATTATACTAACTCTTTCCTAATAAACTTTATTATATGATCAGGACACCGTCAAACAAAAAATACATCGTATAGATATACTGAATTTTACTGGCAAGCTTTCTGAAGTTAAATTGAAAAGCTTGGACAAAATTTAAAAAAATACACGTGCGATAAAATGTACGGAGTATCACGAAGTATAATTACCTGTTGTTATTCTTCTAATAACAACGAAAACAAAAACGTACAGCAAAGATTCAAGCCAAAGCAGTGATCGTTTGATCATTGTAAGTCACTTATTTTGAAATATTCATGTTTCATTCCCCAAAACCTCTGGCCTGTGTTGAAAGGAACGTTTTCAGTTTGCAGTTTTATTACATCTTTTTTCAGACACCGGTGTTTGCAAGGTATCAACAAGACAAGAGGGTCCACGGTGTCAGAATTGGTATCTGCTTTTTGCACGAGTGTAACGAAGAAGACCTGGAGAATCTTATCAAACAGAGTAAGTTCCCCCGCTCTCTTTGCCTTCCTTGAGCGAAGAATATCCACTCAATACAGTTGCAAGAGATTACAGCAACACGTTGACGTGTTATGCTCAAAGAACCGTGCAAGAGATGCTGGTGGTTCGAAATTAATTGATGCTTGTCTTTTTCTTCTTTTTTTTCTCTTTTTTTTTGTTGTGCGTGTAATGTCATAGGCAAGACACCAAGTACCTGTTACGGGTTTGCAAAAACAAATAGTTGTTGATTATGATGATTTCTTGTATCCGACATAGTCCAATAGTAAACCTTTTTTTTGTTTTCTTTTTTTTACAACTTTAGCTAATTTTTTTGGCTTAACGATTTGCTCACATGATAGAGGTTCGTAAGTGGAGAAACCCCAGTACGGCTTTGGTCTGGAAGATGGAAATGGCGCGATAAGAAGGAGGTTGTTAAAAAAATTCGACCGTGCCTTGACACTAATGAGTAGGGTGGGGTTAGATCGGCGAAACTTTTACTTCGCAAAATCGTCCGTAAAAAAAAGAAAAAAAAGACGACGAAATTACAGCCGCTTCGGAGCCAAAGGACGTTCACTGCTAACTTTTCCCGAAAGCAGGGGGTCCCGTCACCTTTTCTGTAGGGGGCATATTTCGTGATCTCGCAACTCTTCACCCATTGCTTCCTGCAGTCTGAGGGGTTTACTTACAATGTCTAAGTGCAACATAATTCTAAGTGGATAGTATAAACAAAAACTGAAAAATAAAGTTCTCTCCAACCTGTGCCACTCGAGGTATTACAGGTTTAAGCCAATTAGAAAAAAAGTAAAAATAGCTAATTCGCTTTTATTTTTTTGTATATAAATGCCAATTTGAAAAAGGGAGAAGCGTTGCCACCCACGTGACCGAGCTTGAAATAACGACGAAAATTTGTATTTGCAAGTTCCTTCTTTTTTTTTTCTTCGTTCTTCTTTTCTTTTTTCTTGATGTTTTTTTTCGGTCTGTGCTTGTATAGTTCTGTACTGTAACGAATAAAAGTATAATTGGCAATTAGTGATTTGATCTAGTTATGTGGTGATGAGTTATAGTTCAATGTAATCATAATAGTTCTTAGCTAAATGTCAGAATAGATATTAATTAATTTTGAAAATTAATTTTTTTAGGAAGTAAAATATTATTGTGTGAGGTCCAGATTGGTTATATAAAACTATTTTGATAGTGTGGATGGAGAAATAGTAAATTAACGATGTAGAAATACAATTATGAGGGTGCTATAGGTTGAAAACTTTTAAGAAGCACAATTGAGATGGTGTGCCTTGGTATTTCACAATCGCAAAATTTTTTTGTTAATAGCTCTTACTTTCTTTAATATTTTTTACTGTAATTGGGTGGATAGGTTCGAATTATTGTTCTTTATCATATATTATAATATTAGCTGTCCAAGTGAAACAATTTTTGGGTTATCTTCATGAATATTACTTCAAATGTGTTTTATGTATATTATACCTTCGGTGAAGCATTCGTTTCAATAATCTTAGAATATTAATCCTTTTTTGTTTTAAAGCAATAACTATTACTTTTATCATTTGAATAAATGCTTAACTCTCTTTTAAGGTAAAGAGGAGTGTGATTAATGAAATAGTAGTTTTAAAAAACAAAACAATTAGTTACTTTAAATGATGTTTTGCTTTGAGATTATGTGAATAACATTTGCGAAAGCACTTGCACCAATGAGTATAGAATGAATCTATTTGATCAGTATAAGCTATTTATACAGTTTTTCAGTCTATACAATTCTACATTATATACACAGTTCCCTTTTCTCCACTTCTATTTGGAAACATGTGGGCAAAATTGAGTTATAATTTTTCTATTGTTTAATTTTTCTTGCTATCTTTTTTGTAAAAATAATGTTAAGGGTTATTAGTACTTTCTCGTCAATGTTATATCTCATGTTTAAATGTTTACCATCTGTCTTTTTTAATTTTTTTGTCAATTAGGTTTAGCCAGCAAGGTTGCATGTATTTTAGCGGGTTCATGTTAAAAGTAGGAGAATAAGTTGTGTCGTAGGTTGTAGTGATGTTTCATTTCAATTGAAAGCAACAATATAAAAAAATTACTATTAAGGTTTTTTGTGCGAGTCCGCAAGATTTGCATCCGCCAGACCGGGCCACTCTTGGTCTATGATGGCGCACCAAGTAGCCCCTACCAACTTTTTAGGGATGGTACGCCACAAACCTTCTCTGTAATTGAATTTTCCCTTTTGGTTTCAGGTTGTTTTGCGGGTCCGCAAGATTTGCATCCACCAGGCCGGGCGACTCTTAGTCTGGGTGGCTCACCAAGTAGCCCCCTACCAGCCCCTAAGGAAAGGCACGCCATCAACCACCATCCATGCCATCACCCTATCTGCCATCCTCTATCTATCTCTTTTTTCTGCTACTCTATTTTTCTATACTCTATTGTTATTTCATATGGGTACAACCTCTTCTTGAATAAGCAACATCACCCGCTCCATTAGCTTTATGGCTTTCACATTTGATAAAATTGCCGATTTAGTAACATTACCAAAAACCGGGTATTTAAGTTGGTTTAGTTCATTACGAAAAGGCAGTGTCCAAGGGCAGGTGGTGAAATAATGTTCGAAACTTACGGTAGGAAGTTCACAGAAGCAATTATTATTATTCGTTATTTTAAATCTAAAAAGATAGAAAGGAAATCCGCCGTGCCCGGTGATAATTTGAGTTAAAATATTTCAAGGTGGAAACATATCCGGTATCTTGTATATAGTTGAAATCCATGCAAACGGTTCTTTTTCTCTACCTAGCCTTCTCCATTCGTCATCCCACTCCTTCCTCACCTCGTTATTTAATTAGTTTTGTCGCTTTTCTTTTTTAATCGTGACACTATTTTTCCATTATAATGTGCCAATTTTGCATAGTGATCCGCCAGATCATTCCCTTCATTATCTGAATGGGCCCTCACATAGAAAAAATGTATCTTATATTGGCTTTGTATTTGTACTATTAGTTGTTTTAATGTTTGTATGGTTTTTGTTTTTGTCTGAATGTTTCCGAGATTTTGAAGCTGTGATAAACTATCTGTATGTATAGCTATTTCTTCCCAATTGGGTTTATTAATTAATATATAGTGTAATGCTTCTTCGAACGCTACTCTTTCGGCATCATACATTGTTGCATGATTTGGAAGTTTAAATTGTGATACATTTTCTATTTCACCTGATGGTAGCATAACCACAAATGCTGCTCCTGGAGAAAGTGAACCATCTGTGTATATATACAGGTTGCAACAAACGGTGGTATTTTTTTTAAATTCTATTTTAAATTTGCTTTAAGGATGGAAAATCAGTGATCATACATGTATTCAGTATTTTGTTTATTATATGTTTGATTATTACATTCTATTTCTTTATTTTCTTGGGAAATTGTAATTTTTTTACTTTCTTTAACGTAATATATATTGGTGGAATATTACGTATTATGGAAAGACTGATATTACTAGATGTCTTGTAATCTCGCGCGATGTTACAAAGAGGAATTCGTTGTATTGAAATTACTTTTCTTAATAAATGTGATTTATTGGTATCTCTCCACCATATACTGGCGCCGTAAACTATATATCTTTCAATACATCTCAAATATAATTCTCTTTGTTGTTTTTGATTAATTCCCCATTGTAAATTTGCAGACATTTACATTTTGAATGCATGTTTTAATACTTTTTCTCTGAGATATACTATATGCGGTATAAAGGAGATGTTAATATCACAGATTACACCTAATATTCAAAGTGTGGTGACTTATTTAATATTATTGTTAATCCCTATTGTTGGTGGTCTGCTTTGTGATAGTCGTTTTCCTGCAGCAATTAACATACAAAACATTTTGAATAATTTAAATTTAGACGATGTTCAGTAGTCTATTGAGAAATTATTTTTAAATTTGTATTTGCTATCATTTCGATTTCACGTCTTGTTTATCCAGAAATAATTAAGATCTAATCGTCTGCATATGCTTGTATATGAGTTGCATGTGGTATTTTTAGACTTGAGAGGCCTGATATCAATATATTCCAGAGCAATGGGCTTATTGGTGATCCTTGGGCACATCCTATCTCTAATGATTGAATCTTTTCTACTGCAGAGGAAATATAGTTTAAAGATCTGTTATGAACAAAAAATATTTTAGTAATTTATATAAATTTGAAGGGCATTTATGTTCCTTTAGGTAGCTTAATACAAGAGGATACCATAATGAGTCAAATGTTCCTTGAAAATCTATAGATATTAGAACAGAATGTTTATCTGCGTTGTTTTTTCTATGAGTATATTTTTATTCATTTATTTATTATTTATTTACACAAATACCTGCTTCGCCGTTAGGCATTATGCAGGGAGGAACAAAAGAAAAACGCATTCAAAAAACATTTTCAGTAACGCAATCGACAATCATCCAGTACTACATTTTCACTCGACCGCGCTTCTCTGCAGTCTGTCATAAAAGACGTCATTATTGATAATGGCTATCAGTTCTTCCGGAAGGGAATTCCACTTCCGGGCGGTTTGAACAAAAAATGAATAACAAAAACAGTCAGTACGATATCGATACTCTGCCGCAGTCTTAGAATGATTCCGCCTTGAAGATACATGATGTGGTTCGAGAATGTAAAGACCCTTTTTAATGCCAGTTTCCCCGTGGTATATACTGTGAAAGAATTTTAACCGCAAAAACTTTCTCCGAAGTCTAAGAAGGTCCCAACCCAGTCTGTTCTTCATTTCTGTACAGATCGAGTACGGACTATAATCGCCTGTGACAAACCTTAATGCCTGATTTTGAATTCGCTCTAACTTATTCGCGAGGTAACACTGAGGCGGATCCCAGATAACACAGGCATACTCAAAAATTGGTCCGATAAAAGAAAAATATAATGTTTGTCTTACGCTACGATATGTATTCTTAAAATACCTCCGAATAAAAAATAACATCTTACTTGCCTTTGCTACAATAGTATCGATGTGGTCATTCCATTTGAGATTATTCGAAAAATTAACTCCCAAATACCTGTGTTTATCTACCCGCTCAAGTTCGTAGTTTTTTATCTTATATGTAGCCATGCTAAAAATAGATCAAGTAAAACACATGTATTCGCACTTTTTTATATTCAAGCCCATTTCCCAATGATCGGACCAGCGTTCTAACGTACCTAAATCTTTTTGCATCATACAGACGTCTGCGTCATTTCCTATAACTTTGTATAATACACAATCATCCGCAAATAGCTTGATGTTTGACTGTATCCCCTCGCAAATGTCGTTAATAAATATAAGAAATAGCAAAGGTCCCAGTACACTTCCCTGAGGCACCCCCGAGATTACAAGTACAGGTGAAGGTTTTTGACCATTTAATACAACACTTTGCTCTCGCTGAGATAAGTAAACAGCAACCCAATTTATAATATTTTCATTAATTCCTATTAATGTAAGCTTATTCAATAACAAATGATGTGGCACCGTGTCAAACGCCTTACAGGAATCCAAGAATATACAATCCACTCGTTTTTTGTTGTCAATGGCGTTTGAAAGGTAATGTGTAAATTCAGCTAGCTGAGTTACACACGAATGACCACGACGAAAACCATATGTTGGGAAGAAGAGAAAACATTTCTGGAACTTAAGAAGTTGACATAATGCGTTTGTAACAGATTTATTACGCGTAAAGCCATATTGTTTTGGGTGAAATAATTTATTCTTGTAAAAAAATGATACATCCTAGAGGTTAATAGCCGTTCTAAAATTTTACCAAAAATTGAGTTAAGACATATAGGCCTATATGAACGAGGGTTATCTGGTGGTTTATCGGGTTTATTAAGTAAAATTAGTTTAGCTTTTTTCCACTCTGAAGGAAAATATCCATATTTTAGAGTACTATTAAAAATGTTTATTACAAAATTCGGGTGCGAAGCGTAGATGGGTTTTATTAAAGTAGTGGTTATATTGCCGCGCGCAGGGTCGCGGACTTGTAGAAAGTTCTCGTTCATTCTTGCTACGGACATAACTATCGTTTATCCCTGCTTTTGTTGTTCTAGAAAGTGCTTGTTCATTCTCGCCCCGAGCGCGCTACGCTCGAACCTTCTCCGCCGAATCTTCGAGATAGTGACTCACTCTAGATAAGAGGCCGCCCGCGACCTTGTCGAGTCAGTCTCGCCCCAGCGTTCGATCCTGCGGTTTCGCGGACTTCGACGCCCGCGACGCTTTGTTATTATCGTTTGTAGTCTTTAATTTTTGGCACAAGTGCGCCATATTTAACGTTTATTTCTTCCTGTTTATCTACTGTTTTTTTGTCACCACCCGTGACATTTTGGTGGAGGTGCGGGGTACGCATGTCCGTTCAGCGCACCCCAACGAGGGCCCGCAGTGCAAATCCAACCCCAAGTCTCCGAGGACCCAACGAAGAGAGGACCGAGAACCGATCAAGTCGCCGCAACCTTGGCCTACCCCCGGAACTTAGACCACTGCCGGACAGGACAAAGAAGCTGTCGAAGCCGACGATGAGCACCACGTCGCAGCCAGACGGAACGCCACCGACGTCCATTGTCTACGTGCAAGCCCCACCAAGAACGCCACCGAATTTCAGTGGCAATCTTCATGAAGATGTAGACGACTGGTTGGGCCAGTACGAACGCGTCGCACGGTTCAACGGATGGGGTCCTGAGCAGAGCCTGCGAAATGTTTACTTTGCTCTGGAACGTACTGCACGCACCTGGTTCGAGAACCACGAAGCGTCAATTTCGTCGTGGCAAGACTTCCAGGCGAACTTCGACGCACGTTTGCCAGCCAGCAGCGACGTCAGAGGGCCGAAGAACTTCTTCATGCAAGAAGCCAAGGGCCAAACGAGACCGTCACAAGTTTCGTCGAGGACGTTCTCCGCCTCATGAACCGCGCCGACCCTAACGCTCCAGAAGAGAAGAAGCTGCGGGTCCTGATGGGAGGAGTGAAAGAAACCATCTTCGCAGGCCTTGTGCGGAACCCGTTCATCACCGTCCAAGACTTCGTCACCGAGGCGACAAACATCGAACGTGCGCTTCAAGCACGCGCCTCCCACTATCAGAGACCTACTAGCTTCGCTGCCCTCTCGCCATACGACAGCAACACCCCGGGCATACGCGAGATCATCCGGGACGTCGTCCGGGGGGAAATTAAGAAGCTCCAGCCTGCGACCCACCAGCCGGCTTCGACGTCAATAGCCGAAGTTGTCCGCGAGGAGGTTCAGCGGGCAATTCAACTGGAGGCTCCTGCCAACGTAGCTGCACCCGAGGAGCCCACCGTGACCTACGCCGGAGTGGCCCGACGGCCACCGCCTCCTCCTCGAGCTTATGTTGCGCCGCCCCGACGTCACTCTCCTGCGCCGCAGCACGACCGACGTCGAAACGACCAGGTTCAGTACGCCGCCCAACAGCCCCGCGCACCTCGGAAGACCGACGTGTGGCGAACGCCCGACCGACGCCCTTTGTGCTTCCATTGCGGGAAGCAAACCACACCTACCGCCAATGCCCATACCGACGACTCGGGCTGCGGGGGTTCCACCCGAATGGCCCACGCCCCCAGTATGGTGAACGCCCTCGGGAAATCGACGAGTACCTGCGACAACCTCAGTCCTCCGTGCCTGCGTCCCGCCGAGAGTTCCGATCGCCGTCGCCACGACGTCCAGCTTCGCCGACGCACCGACCCCGACGTGAAAGCCTGTCACCCCTCGCTCCTCGCCGGGGAAACTAGGTGCGGCAACCCCTGGAGGTGGAGTTGCCGAAGACGACCGACGTCAAGATCCTCCACGAACGTCGGAGGGCCCCCACTCGAACGCTACCAAAAATCGAAACGACGCTCCTGCAACGGTGTCCAATAATCTAGACGTCGTCATCGACGGCCAGGACGCATCAGCACTCGTGGACACCGGAGCGGACTACTCAGTCTTGAGTGGGAGGCTCTCCCGCCGCCTTCGGAAAGTCACGACGCCGTGGGATGGACCTCAAATACGAACCGCCGGAGGGCACCTCATCACACCGGTCGGGAGATGCACTGCGCGAGTGGAGATCCACGGTGAGACGTGCCCTGTGAAGTTCGTCGTTCTGCAAGACTGTTCGAGGGACGTTATCCTCGGAATGGACTTCCTCTGCGAGTATGGCGCCGTCATCGACCTCGGAGCAAACCGGTTGACGCTACGAAAACCTGTTCTAACACCGGAGGGACCCAGAGCGACGTCATCTGCGGTCCGAGTCCTTGCCAGCCACGTAAACCTGCCGCCGCTGTCGAGAGTCTTTGTGCCCGTCGGGACAGAAGAAGCCGACTGCGGTGTAGCACTGTTGGAAGGAAGCGTCCAACTTCTCGTTGGACGAGGGATCGGCATTGCGAGAGGCGTAACCGAGCTCCAGGACGGGCGTACCGTAGCCCTTGTCACCAACTTCCGGCAAGAGTCACAGCACCTTATCAAGGGTACAGCTGTAGGCTACGTCGAGGAAATTCAGGACTCAGCCGCGATCGCCGTGATCTCGGAAGACGCTTCTCCGACGCAGCCCAAGAGAATAACACCATCAGAGCTCGACATCGACCCGTCTCTCCCAGCCCAACAACGACGACAACTCAGTGACCTTCTCGCCGAGTTCAGTGAGTGCTTTTCCACGTCGTCAAAGGTGCGCCAAACGACGGTTGGGAAACATCGAATTGTTACTGATGACAACGCACTTCCTGTGAATCGGCCACCGTATCGAGTTTCAGTGAAAGAAAGGCAAATCATCCAGAAGCAAGTTCAGGAAATGCTTGATGACGACATCGTCCAGCCCTCAAACAGTCCGTGGGCTTCCCCAGTAGTCCTGGTGAAGAAGAAAGACGGAACCCTGAGGTTCTGTGTGGACTATCGCCGGCTGAATGCAGTAACAAAAAAGGACGTCTATCCGCTGCCCCGCATTGACGACACCCTGGATCGGCTGCGCCACGCCCGTTACTTTTCGTCGATGGACTTGAAGAGCGGGTACTGGCAGATAGAGGTCGACGAACGAGATCGGGAGAAGACGGCCTCCGTCACGCCGGACGGACCGTATGAATTTAAAGTAATGCCGTTCGGACTGTGCACAGCGCCGGCAACCTTCCAGCGCGTTATGGACACCGTCCTCTCTGGTTTGAAATGGCACACCTGTCTCGTGTACCTCGACGACGTTGTGGTGTTCGCAAGCGAATTCGACGAGCACCTGAGACGACTGCGATCCGTGCTACAGGCTATCAAGACTGCTGGGCTGACACTGAAGCCTTCCAAGTGTTGGTTCGCCTATGGTGAGCTAAAATTCTTGGGACACGTGAGCGCTCAGGGTGTAAGCCCTGATCCTGGAAAGACGTCCGCTGTCGCCGAATTCCCGAAACCATCTGACAAGAAGGCCGTCCGAAGGTTCCTTGGCCTGTGCGCCTACTACAGACGTTTCCTTCGTGACTTTGCACAAATTTCTGCACCACTGACGCATCTGACGAGGGACGACGTGCAGTTCCAGTGGGGAAAGGAGCAAGAACACGCGTTTGACAAACTCAAGCGAAGGTTCCAGTCGCCCCCTATCCTCGGGCATTTTGATCAGTCTGCGGAGACAGAAATCCACACGGACGCCAGCAATACCGGTCTCGGTGCAGTACTCGTTCAGCGACAAGAAGGAACAGAGAGAGTAATCACTTACGCAAGCCGGGCGCTGTCCAAGTCAAAACAAAATTATTCAACGACCGACAAGGAATGTCTGGCAGTCGTCTGGGCGATAACCAAGTTCCGCCCCTACTTGTACGGGATCCCGTTCCGCGTGGTCATTGACCACCATGCCCTCTGCTGGCATGCCAACTTCAAAGGTCAGTCAGGACGCCTCGCCCGCTGGAGCCTTCGACTGCAAGAATTCGACGTAACCGTTGTGCATAAATCTGGCCGCAAACATAATGACGCTGACTGTTTGTCTAGGGCTCCAGTCGAACCTCCAATCTCCGGCGCCGACGACGATGACGACGCCCGTTTTGTAGGCGCAGTAGACGCTACCGACATGAGGGCACTGCAACGCGACGACACGGAACTTCGCTCCGTGATCGACCACCTCGAAGGTCGAGGAAACTCTGTCCCACGGGTCTTTCCTCGGGACCTACCGAGCTTTGTCCTGCGTCAAGGCGTGCTCTTCAAAAAGAATTTCGGAACCAGCCAAACTACCTGGCTACTGGTTGTCCCCAGCAGGCTCCGAGAAGAAATTTTTCAAGCGTGCCACGACGACCCAACGGCCGGACATCTCGGCTATAGCAGGACCCTTGCCCGGATTCGTGACAAGTACTACTGGCCAAGACTCCCGAAGACTGTTCATCTGTACACACGATCATGTCACGAATGCCAACGGCGTAAGAAACCTCCGACGAGACCTGCGGGATTTCTGCAACCGATATCGACCCCTACTACGCCTTTTCAACGAATTGGAATGGATTTGCTTGGGCCCTTTCCGCCATCGACGTCGGGCAACCGCTGGATAGTCGTTGCCACGGATTACCTTACCCGGTACGCGGAGACGAAAGCCCTTCCGTCGGGAACAGCGGTGGAAGTCGCCAAGTTTTTCATCGAGTCTATTCTTCTTCGACATGGCGCCCCCGAAGTCTTGATAACCGACCGAGGGTCATCGTTCTTGGCCCAGCTCACGCAAGAGATCCTTCGACTCAGCCACTCCAGCCGTCGGCGGACCACCGCGTACCATCCGCAGACCAACGGGCTAACGGAGCGGCTCAACAAGACGATCGCCGATATGATCTCCATGTACGTCGACGTAGAGCACAAGACGTGGGACGAGGTATTACCATACATCACGTTCTTCTACAACACCGCAGCTGAAGAAACAACCGGGTTTACACCGTTCGAGCTGGCGCATGGAAGAAAAGGGACAACCATGCTAGACGCAATGCTGCCCCATCAGCCTGTGGATGACGGATGCGACGATGCCCTTGCGGTCAGTCAGAGAGCAGAAGAAGCACGCCTACTAGCCCGCCTTCAAATCCATGATCAACAGCGTGTCGACGCTCGCCGGTACAATCTTCGTCACCGCGCCGTCCACTTCCAACCCGGAGACCGGGTATGGGTTTGGACACCAGTACGGCGCCGCGGTCTCAGCGAGAAGCTTCTGAAACGCTATTTCGGGCCCTACAAGATCATCCGACGCCTCGGCGATCTTAACTACGAAGTCCTTCCCGACGAAACACACCCATCTGCAAGACGTCAGCCGCGACCCGAGGTGGTGCACGTCGTCCGGCTGAAGCCGTATTACGAACGATAGAACTTTCCACTCTCGTCGACGGGTGAACTGTGAACTGCGGTTCGCGATTCTGCTGCCTTTTTGTTTTGAATTTGTTTTTGTTTGTTGTTTTTTCGTTTTGTACTGCATCGGGACGATGCGCTTTTTAATGGGGGGGATAATGCCGCGCGCAGGGTCACGGACTTGTAGAAAGTTCTCGTTCATTCTTGCTGCGGACATAACTATAGTTTATCCCTGCTTTTGTTGTTCTAGAAAGTGCTTGTTCATTCTCGCCCCGAGCGCGCTACGCTCGAACCTTCTCCTCCGAATCTTCGAGATAGTGACTCACTCTGGATAAGAGGCCGCCCGCGACCTTGTCGAGTCAGTGTTGCCCCAGCGCTCGATCCTGCGGTTTCGCCGACTTCGACGCCCGCGACGCTCTGTTATTATCTTTCGTACTCTTTTATTTTTGGCACAAGTTCGCCATATTAAACGTTTATTTCTTCCTGTTTATCTATTGTTTTTTGGTCACCACCCGTGACAATATTGTCTAGACCAGGGGCACCTTTAGATTTTGATTTCTGTGATATTTCTTCTCCTTCATACCTAGTAAATTCTAGGTCATCACGTTGATCCGGTTCCTCAGTAATGCATGATCTCATAGTTGCTTGTTCAGGTGAATCTTTTTGAACCTCAACTTTTTGAAACAAACATGTCATTATTTGTGTTACTGATTCTTCTAAGTTCGTGGTCAAAGATCCATGTTTTTTTTTAGAATGGGTGGAATTATAACTGGTGGTTTTATTTTCTCAAAAGCTAGTTTATATGCTAATCCAAAAGTGTTTTGTTTGGTATTATTTGTACAAAAGTTTTGAAACGATTTATCTTTCGCATCTGAAATTATATTTTTATATTCTTTCAAGAATTTATAATAAGCGATTTTAAAAGTGTTTCTTAGTTCTGCATTTTTACATCTTTGATATTTCCTCCTTAATGCCCGTAGTTGTTTTCTCTTTATGTTTATTTTCTCTGTCCACCAGGGATGAGCCTTTTGGTTTTTATCAACCTTACGCATGAATTTGTTTCTATATTCTGTTATTTTATGGTGAAAATGTTTAATATTATCTGAAGTTGGAAGACTGAATTTATTGTTGTGTTTCCTATTTGTTTGAACCAACGTTCTTGGTGTATGAAATTTATTATTTGTGTTTCCTCTTTTTTAGTTAATTGTTTTTTTTTTTTGAGTTCTCTTTTCATGAAATAATGAGAAAAATATGTACCTGTGATCACCTAATGATTCTGTGTCTAGTACTTTCCAAAAAACGAATTCTGTTAATAAATTTGATGAAGTTAATGTTAAATCTCTCCAACTTCTTCCATTAATTATTTCAAAAGTTCGTAATGAGTCCGATCTATTTAATGTTATTAAATTGTATGCAATATAAACTCTATTAAATTTTCATTACGCTGATCTGTATTTTCTTTGCCCCATATACTACTTTTTGCATTAAAAGCGCCCCCTATGCCCAAATTACTGTACTGAATATTATGTATATCATCATTTATTTCAAATAGTAATTCCCTAAAATTACTTGAGGGTGAATAGTAAATACAAGTCAATGCTATTTTTCATTCATAACTTCTAAATCCACAATTATTCGTTATCTAGTGATTTTAATTGGAAATGGCATTAATCTTCTATTTCTAACTACTAGTGCACATAATTGGCGGGTATCTGCTGAGAATATGATGTCATTCATTGCACATCCTACTATGTGGTTATTAGTGATATAATAAGGCTCTTGTATTAATATTATGTCTGGTTGAAGGTCAAAAACTGCACGAGACGGATAACTGCCGCCGCTCGAGAGTGTGCTAAATTAATTTGAAGATTTTTTAAATTTTGAGTCGTATTAATGTAAGGACTGAAAACCGATTCCAAATTCACTTATTTATGTATTGAGGGTAATCTGTTTGCGCTCTGATGCGGTTGATGTGGAACGAAAGGGTTCCACACTCACTCGCCCCAATGGGATGGTTAGCGTTAACACGTCCGGACATACAGTCTCTGCACTTTCTCTCATCGTAGCTTATGATCTGACATTCAGTTGCCGCATGGGTCCCGCAACAGATGGTACAGAACACCGCCTTCGAGGAACACATCGCCCCAGTGTGGCCGTACATGCAGCACTTGTCCCATCTTGGCACATAGAAATTTTCATTCGCAGCACACATCGCCCATCGTCGTTTCCTTGATCTTGGGGTAGACCGCACCTATAACTTCAAATATATGTGTCACATTTCCCGATTTATCTTTGAACATTGTTCGGTGATGGAAATCCTGTGGCTGGATATCCAATCCCTCGTTCTCGGTGTTTACTGTTGTCATCAACTCCGCAGGCAGAATGTCTCAATTCACTCTAGACACCCTGAACTGTGGGTTGTGTTTGTTTGGTTTACGCAGTACGAAAACGTCCTTAGTGCTTGGGTGTTCCTCGATTGCTTTGTACAAGAGTTCCAAGTCATTAGCTGTGTTTGATTGCACTGCGATTCCCTCTCTGATCTCTCTCAGGGACACCTCAGTCAGACCCAAGCTGTGTGGGTTGAAGTACTTCTTTAGCATTACTTTGATGTCATTAGAGGCATTCGCAGCTAGAGTTTTTAAGTAAATCAGCAAGGCATGTTTGGGGCGTCCAGTGACCGCAGTTCCCATCGCTCCAGGCTGCTGTGCCGCGGGCTGTGCAGCCGGGAGCGGAGCCGTTCTCGTCGCCTCTCCCACACGACCCATCAGCGCATCTGCGTAGGAGTACACTTGGCCTCTTTCTTTTTATTTTGCTTTTAAGACCTTGATCTCGGTTGTCTGCCGTTGCACCATCACCATCATCTGTGCGAAGTATTGCAGGAGTTGTCTTCCCGTGTCTTTATTTTTTTTATATGTCGTCGGTAACCAGGTGAGCGACACAGTGGTGGATTTCTTTCAACGATGGGTGAGCATCCCCCTCTGTCTCCCCTTCATTTTGTTCATCTGTGGCATGTGCTGGACTACTCATGCTGTTCTAAATTACGTCTGAATGTTTTCAACAAAATTTAGATGAACAGACAGCTAAAAATTATAAGTCGAATTTCAAGTTAGCTTCAAAAAGAACAGATTGACTGCTGTGCTCCCGTGCTGTGCCAAGCCAAAATGAAAATGACAATTTCTCGGCAACTACACAACGTACATTTGTTTTCTTGGTATTAATTTGATTTTAACAACGTACCAAGTCCGGCCCTTACACTTTTCTTTACTTAAATTCTCAGATAAAGTTTGAAACTTTCGTTCGAAACCTGCCACTGCGGCTAAGATGGCCGCAAAGTAAGCAGCGATTTCAAACGCCCATTCCAAGAGAATTATTGAGGTCACTGCCTCAAACGTGGTATCAAAATGATCGCTATAATCTTGTATACCCTGCCGCTAAGTCGTCTCTTGCAAATATTGGCTAGAATATAGAAAACAATTGGTTCGAACGATGCAGCTTACTGTGAGATGGTCTGGCAGGTCGCTTCGTCTTCTTCCTTTCTTTCAAGTGCAACAGAAGGTAATCCTTTCAAGAGAGTGCGGTAATGTAATATGCAAACCAACTTTTTTTTTAGATCTACGTTATCTTGTTGGCCATTGCCAAGAGTGGTGCAATGTGATAGAATTTCTGAACCTTTTCATGCTGAGTTGCTTATTATTTATATGATGAACAAGTGCTGAGGCGCCAGTCTCAGGACATATGGTGTGACATGACATGACACGAATTGCGTCAAGTATGCACAGATTCTGGTACTTTCAATTAATTTAGCCGAAAACGTTTTCCACCAATTTTAGCGGGAACCGTTTTCCATTGTATTCTAGATTTCCCCAAAAGCATCTTTGTTCCACCCGAAGGGTGAAGACTCGGTATTGATTGAATAGTGATTGAGCACTGAATGAAAATACTGTAAGTGAACGATGCAATAGCGGTGAAAACTAAGCCACTTTGTATCGCTAAAAAAAATCCATTTCTTTAATAGACCAACAAAGTAAAATATTCAACCGTTACCGTTTTTGCGAGTCAATTTTGACAGCATTAATTGTAAATGTTAAAATCGCATTAATAATATTACACTGATATCAACATACCATTAAAACGTAGAAATTACAATATTTTGTCTACATATACCCTACGATTAACCGCAGTTTTACATTAGGCGACAAGGAAGGGGGAACCTTTATGGAGGCCACACACTGGGTTTGACGCTAGTCTCCAACCGGCGTCCCTTCTAACCCTAACTGAGTGGACTCTACATTTCCATAGGCGCAGCCTGCACAGGCCAACACCACCTGGACAGAAGGCCTTTACACGCGTCATCATAGTCAGATCGATCGAGGCGAGAGATTGGGCACGAGTGCTGCGTCAGTGTTCGGCTGCGGCTCGTGGCTAATCAGCGCGTCGAAGGTCGGGCTCGGGTCCAATAGCCGACCGAGCGCTATCCGACTGTGATGACGTTTCATAGAGGAAGAGGAAACCATGCGGAGGCCTTCTGTCTAGGTGGTGTTGCACAGGCGCAAATACAGACGCTGCTGGCGCCTAAATTCTCGCCTACCCCGTTCCTTTCCCGTTGTAAGTTTTTATTTTATTTTGCGATTTATTGTTTGTGTATTTTTTCGATGTCAAAAAGAAAGCATTGCACTATATTTAATAAAAAAAATACTTTAAACCATTTTTCGTGTTACGTGCGCGACAAAGCGCTTAGCTAACGAAAAACAAAAATTACAACAGAAGTTAGCCGAAACGAATATTTCACGCCTTGTAGATAACGAGATTACGGATCTACATGGCATTACTTGGAGATAACATTTAGCAAGTGTCAGCATACCAACAATATATTGTATATACCACACGTTGCAGCCTTGTCCGAAAATGACTTATCTTAGAAATATCTTAAATAACACAGCATAACGGCGCTGACAACAGTCACATCTCGACGATCGGACGAAATCCAAGCTTTAAAGCACGCTTTCGGGACAGATTTTTTTTCCCCAAAACCATTATTAAGACAAAGGGACGAGCGCGACCAGGTCGTTCCTCGCCCCAACCCGAAAAGCTATTTTGGCGACGACTAAGAAGGTATCCACTTGGATTATCACTGTGAGTGGGGAGAACAATTATCATTGCTCGCAAAATCGTGGACAGAGGCCTTCGACGTCCTCTCTTCCTTCGTTTCTCGTGAATGTCCAGCAGAAACGCTTGAATGGCACAAGCTTACCAGCATTACTTTCCGCAGTGGAAGGTAACACAAAAAGGGTACGCAGCATGCATAAGGAAAACAAAGTGGAAACTTACAGAAGAGCCCTGAAAACTTGGAATGCAAAGCCGCAAAATACAGAAGTAAAGTATCGCGCTGGGAAGGTTGCCACTGCCCGAGAAAGTGAAAAAGAGTGGCAGAAATGTTCCAGCGATAGGGGGCGCGAGAGTCGCACCAGCTGCTGCCTCATCAGCAACGTGGCGGCAACCTGAATTATTTTCTTTTTAATGGTGTATAGAATACAAGGACTGCGCCTTTTCTCCGGTGACGTCACCGCTGGTGAATGTGCAGAGCGCCGCTAATAGACCCTTTCCGAAAGTCAATCTACCCACCCTGTGCAGAGCCAAACCCGACGCTCTAATGGCGGCACTACACAGCTTCTCCACACCAGAAAACGCGAACGTCTTCGAAGGCGTTGGGCAGAAAGGGGAAAAAATGCTGGTCCTTTGATGTCACCTTGGATTCACGAAATCAAGGGTGCTTGATTTAGCTGAGCATGACCTCCTCTAACCGCCATTAGAGCGGCGATATTGAAGTTTTCGAGACTGCCACAAGGTGGCTCTGACTTTTGAAACGGGTCTATTCCGTGTCCGCCTCATTACACGCGAGTCTGGCAGCGTTCCACAAAGAACGCGAAGCTAGCGCAAGACGTGTAGCCAAGAAGCAGACGTGTACCGTTTTAAAACCGTCAACTTTTTTATCGGAATTAACCCGGTCGCACTTGTCCAAGCGCGACCGGGTTATTGCCGATAATCTTCCAAGCGGCAAAGTCGCACGTATTTTTAGATACGTTGACTACTACCTCGTCCTTTTCACTAATCCTCCGGAAGAGCGCAACACCAAGGTTGTTAACGACATTCAAGCCACCTTTTTGAAACGTTCTTAGGGACTCAGCTTTACACATGACCTTCCCACAAGCAGCGTCCTTTAATTTTGAAACTTGCGAATGACTTCGAGGACAACCATTAGTGTTGGATGTATTCACCAATATCAAAGAAAAGGCCACACCGATTCGACTCAGCACATTCCAAACTCACCAAAAATGGAATCGTGACCAATTGCCTAATAGCGGCGTTAAACAAGTCGTGTCACCATTCAGCCGGAGAGAGCTTCAAAAACCAACTCCAACGACTGCAAAGTTTGGGATCCCGTGTTCATCTTGACAGATGTGTCAGAATGTACATTAATTCATACAAAAATGCAGGACCCAAGCAAAAAGAAGAGTAGCCGACCAGCCATAATGCCGTACATCCATTGCATATAACATAATTTGAAATAGGTAGCCAGCAGGCTTGATGTCGGGGTGGTGCGTTTTGCATCTGACAAGTTGAAACGGCTGTGTCCAAAAATCAATTCTTAACAAGACAAATGCAATGTCAAGCATGTTAACAAGTTTGTGAACTGCTTTAAAGGCGTAGTAAACACGACTTGGTTCCCATGTGGGAAAGTGTGCGTGGGTCAGACTGGCCGGTGTGAGAACATGAGATTGAGAGAACATGCACTGTTTCTGAAGTCATCACTTGCGGGACATTTCGTTCTACACGTACGAGATTCCAAGTGTACTCTCTTATGTCATCGAACAAAAATTCTAAGACAGTTTGGCGATTAAAGATTAACAGGAATTTATGAGGTGCAAGTTCTAGCAGCTAAAGGGAATACCTGCCTGAGTGCACCGTCGGTAGCCTTGTCGGCAAAGGAACTGCACTACTTACAATCTTTTCTTTTTGAGAACTTCGTTTAACTAGATTAATTTTTAGAGTCCTCTTCTTCCTCTTTCTCTTTCTCTCCGTCATTTCATTGGAGTAGGTTTTTATTCCAATTTGTTTTTCGCGAGTTTTTCCTTGCCATTTTTTTGTATTTCATTAGTGTAAATGTTAAATTTTCGCCCTGTTTTTTTTTTTTTTGAAAATAAATATAATTGTTGCTTTCTTTCGTCTTGGTTAGTCTTCTTGTTCACTCCGTATGTATCCTTGCACTTCTGCATTATCTTCCATTGATTCTTCACTAAATATTAGTTGTGAGTCAGCACCAGTCCGTGTCTGTGTCTTCCACGTGTCTTCGTATTTAGCGCTACCTTTATTTTTTTAATGTATAACAAACTAGCCGGTCACATGATCCTAGTACAAAGAACTTTGAGCTTGTAATTTTTGGCTTCTAACGCTATGCTTCCCACTTATAGTCCAGTCTTGATCACTGACATGGAGGTAAAGGTACAAGACTGTGTGACAAACCAGGTTCCGTCTATTGACGACACGCAAGCCGGAAATATGTAAGTACTATGTGTTTTCACCCACCCCAGTTTCATGTTGTTTCAATAGAACATAGAGCATAGCTTTATTTTCATTAGTAACGATGTTCAAAATACAAACGGCGAGCCGGTATAATTATCAGGGGCTTATGTACTTAGCTCGGCAGATGGAGAAGACGCGGTGTAATTCACAACTGGTTATATCTATTTACCCTCGAAAACGTACTTCAGATAAACTAAACTGTTTTGACAAGAACACAAAAAAAGGAAATAAAGAGCAATACCTTTGATACATCATAACCCAATGAAACAGAAAGTGACTACTCACTGTTCTAAGTTTCGCAGTGTTTTTTTTTTGTAAGTTTCTATTTAGATGTTATAGAAAACAATGACCCTGCTAGGCGGTTGAAAACATGTGGTAAATAAACATTCGCGTACGCTCGAAAAACTTTATTCTGATGCGCAGAACGTACAAACGAAGTGATGGTCTTCTTGGTCGCTGCTTCAGATATGGCGTTTCAAACACAAAATACCAGGAGTGCTGTAGGACGACTGTTTCTTTAAAACGTCCCTCAATAGACGTGAGTTGAAGTTCGTAAAATATGCATAAATATGTTTTGCAAAATTAATTTTAGTAAATATATTTTCCCAGTCGCGCAAAAGAAGGAAACATGCTGAAAAGATTCTTACAGCGTACCGAATGTAGCTATATGTCAAGATTTTTGTTATCATTTTTCTAACAGAAGGGCAGGAATATTTACACATTGTAAAGACAACATCACACTCTTGTTAATTGTTTACATAAATACCTTATATGAGTACACCATGACAAGTCACCTTTGAACTAAATTCCCAGGAATTTTAACGATATCAGATACTGAACCTTAGGTTCGCAGCCACAAGAACTACAGGTGGAAGCATGCAGCGCTACAGTATTTGATATATCCACCTGCTTGCGCAGGTGCCTCAAAAAGAAACGCGTTTTGTCCTTGAAGCATTGACTAAAATTAAGTTACATCAGGGATGGGCAAAATACATGCAAATATGTATCGAAATACAAATACAAAATACTTCGTCAAAAACGTATTTAATTACAAATCTAATTGCATTTCCAAAAAAAGCATTTAAGTACAAGATACAAATAGAACCAAATGTATTTGGTCTCCTCCATAGAGTTAGTACAATAAACGCTACAGGCTCAGCTGGCGCTAGTGTATACGGGACTTCCGGTTGCAAATTGAAGCAGACAGCATGCAGTCTACTTTTCCAGTCTTCCTGTGTATTCCTATGGGAAAACGCGCGTGAATTTTGTCTCGTCGCCGGAAAATAACATGAATAACTTTTGTTATTTCGGTTGTACCGGATAGTATGTACTATCGGGGAAAAATGAAATGCGAACAGAGGAGCGCGTGGCTCGCGGTACAGGCAGCGCCGCCTGGAAGTGAGCTTAGGAGCGAGGGTGCGTGGCCTACTCCGACGTGTTCACGCCCCTCCCTCTGCGCTCCCCAAGCTTCAGCAGTGCGCCTCTTAGTGCGCTGAAAGCTACCACCGCTATCTTTGCTGGCTCAGCGCGTGCGGTCCAAAGAAGCTCGCCGCACTCGCCGAGCAGGCAAAGATAGCGGTGACAGCTTTCAGCGCACTGAGAGGCGCACTGCCGAAGCTGGGGGAGCGCCAATCGAGGGGCATGAACACATCGAAGTAGGCAACGCACCCTCGCCCCTAGGCTCACTTCTAGGCGGCGCAGCCTGTACCGCGAGCCACGCGCTCCTCTGTTCGCATTTCATTTTTCCCCGATAGTACCTTTATTATTATTGTGAAAGTGTATTTGCTTTAGTTACACCATTTTTCCTTTACCACTCAACGATGCTAAACTTCGCTATATTTCAGGCCCAAACCTCTGTTCCATGGCAGGTGTGTAGAAACGAGCGACGATTCTATGCAAAATAACGACCGAAAGGAATGTAGAGTGTATTCCAAGTTTGCAAGCATTCTGTTAGTGCTTATATATTGCTAATATGCCTGTCCTCTCACTATATGAAAATGACCCCGTCGTGCATCTTTACGAGTGGTTAAAAAAAAAAAAACGTTCGAAACGTAAAGAATAAAGCACGTGGGCTACGAAAGGTGTGTTTTCTTATTATTTCCTATGTTGGGCAGTTTTTATCGCGCACCTGTTCTCTGGCTTCCCCCTATTTGCAAAGATTTGGAGCGTGCAGGTGATGATTTGAACAGAGAACAAGCATCTTCGCACATATTCATAAGCAGAAAGAATAAAGCAGTACTTATTTAATGCAAATAGGACTATATTACGCGACTTCCAATTTATTTTGATCGTCTGCAAGCACAAGGAGTTACTTACCCAGTGTTACTGCGTAGTTCTTGCCGTCTCTCTGGGTTTCCCACATGTCCTTCGTTCGTTTGGCACGTATATCACCCCATGCTGGAAAGCGTCAATGCCGTGTTCGCGCCAACAGTGTCCGACAACGCACATAAATACACGTACGAAGCGGTTTTAACACCGTTTTTAATGCCACGAATTTCAAATAAAAATGCTGTAACTGACCAATTAATTCGTCTGCGTGACTGAGAAATGTTCCAATGCGCCTAGTAAGTACAAAATATTTGTGATATTTGCTCTTATTATCGAGCGCAGAGAGAAAATACACTCGCTTTTCCCCATAGAAGTGCATTAACGGAAGTCAATTTCTGACTGCTTGCTGTCTGCTTCAAAATGCAACAGCACACTATCGCCAGTTGTGCCTCTAGCATTTATTGTAATAACTCTATGATCTCCTCCAAATACTTTTCCAAATACATTCCTCAAATTTGCGTCAGCGACTTCAGGGCAACTGCAACAGGTTTCTGAGTATCTCATTTTAATTTTGCATCGCACACTCGGGAGTAAATGTGCGAAGCTCTAGTAACGTAGTAGAAATATAATCACAAAATAATGTAATCAGCTTGGACGTAATAGGTGAAGAAGGACAGAGCTTCAAGCAGCTTTTTTTGTCGATTACATTTTGGTATAGACCAACAAAGAACTGAGACGACCAAAACGCGCAGCACTAGCTAGAGAAATTTATTGTTGCAACTCGCACCAGTTACGAAAATCTGGACGACCTGCGCATTTAGAATGTTCCAGGCAAAAATATGGATGGAAATCAGGCTGGAAAGCATCACAAGTTGTCAGAGGCACCAATTTAGCCAGGCTGCCTGTGAACGTCGATTTCGTCACAATTCTGGCCTTGGACTGGCACCATAATCAAAAAGTCATTAAACGATTGTGCTTGATTGGGAGACACTGCAATCGGTGCAGAACGTAGTTTTCTTTCTACTCTGAACAGTGACAATAAATTTGAGGGATGTATTTTCGCCCTCAAAATTGGATTTAATCACAATTGTATTTGAAATACCTCCGTTTTAGTATTTCAATACACACGTCAAATACATTACCCAATTTGTAATTAAATACAAATGCAAAATACACAAAGTATTTTAAATACGTATTTTAAATACTTGTATTTGAAATACTTCCCATCCCTGAGTTACATGAAACGAGCTCATTCTGCAAATAAGATATTTTTGAGGTTTTTGAATGGCAACGTTATAATCTGCGGCCCATGGCCTCAAAACCGTGTCGTCTGTGTATTGCTATTTTTTTACATTCTGACGTACCATTAGGAATATCAATTATATAATGGTTAAACAACAAGGGCGACAGGACTAAGCCTTGATGCACCCCGGCAGTCAGAAAAGTTATAATGTTTTTGCGATATTAAAAAACACTACTTGGGATAGTCCTGAGATTTACCCCTTAAACAGCGAAAAGAATGGGCCCCTAAAATCGAGTTTGTTTAATATAGTGCACAGTATTTCATGATTTATGCTATAAAAACCTTTTGACGCATCCAGGAACTCTGGACAGGTGTACGAATTATCAAATCCTTCGTGTAAGCAGTCGCCAAAAGTTTTTAGTTAAGCTTCAGTTATCCTTTAAGTACCGAAACCGTACTGTAGATCGGCTAAAAAATCAAATCGTTCTGAAGAACTGCTCATTACCTTTAACAAGTGTTTTTCAAGTAATTCTGCAATGCCTAATATCTGTATAGATATTAGGTGATAGTTATTATAATCTCTCGCTGAACCACCTTTATACAGCTGTTTCACAATAGCTGTTTGTATTCCTGCTGACCAATTTCCTGTCTCAATGACATTATTCAGCATTCCTAGACGTGCATGTCTACGAAAGTTTGTTCGTAGGTTAGGTATGCGTATTTTCTCGAGAACCGGTGATTTTCTTTCTTTTCATGACTATAAATAATCACGTAGATCACCTTCAGATATTGAGGGAGTAAATACTGAATTAGGCACATTACGCACAGTCATTACGCACGGTCAGCGTAACATTAGTTGCGTCGTGACTATCGTGGTTTGTCCGGGAGATGCGAACAAAAAAATGTTCAAATCGTTTTTTTTTTTTTTTTTTTTTTTTAACGGGCAGAAATGACCTATACATCATGTCATCAATCGAAGGATGTTTTGAACCCCCTCGAACCCGATAGGATAAGTCCCAAGTTTTCGCGGTATTAATTTCTGAAATATTCACGCTTAGAGGAACGAATTTAGACGCACGCTTTATTTCCTGCTATTTTGAACTCGCTTTTTGGTGGTACATTTGTTGGCGCGAATGTTTGCAACGTTTTTAGAGGAAAGTTTATAGTTTATTGTTGATATAACTTCTGGCGTCAGCCATTCTGGTCAGGTTGGCGTTATTTTATTATCACTTCTTTGTACACAGGGATGAAAATTGAGAGGATAAGTTGACAAACATATCTTCCAATTTCGGTGCGTCCACCGAGTTAAAAAAAAAAAGAAGAAACATTCCAGTCGTGGTTGTGTATTATTTTACCGAACTACAATTGATCAGTTGCTATTTTTTCAACGATTTATTTGAGCAGTTCACTTTGTTTCTTGAGCTCATCTCGAAACCAATAATATAATAAACCGCTCATTTTTAGATTTTTACTGTGGCTTTGGTGGTACTGCTAAGTATGCTTATATTATTTTGGTGAATACCCAAAAAACAATTTGTCGCCCAATATTATTTATAAGTTGGTACCTGTATGACATTTCTGATACCGTAGGCTGCTATTAAATTAAGATAGTCGCAAGCAATAGGGCGTGAGGAATCCATGGTATTTAATCAAAGTTGCTTACGAAACATAACTGACTTATAGGGCTAAGCTCTGATACCGCTTTATGAAGTTATTCAATAGATAAGTTCGCTTCACTTGACGACGGACGATACACTGAAATGAAGACGATAGAAAAATATTTGCAGCTATCTGGAGACCTATGCATTCAGCATGTGTCGTTGTTAAGGCAATCTGACTTGCGTACCAAATGTTGTTTACATAAACACTTATACCCCCCCCCCCTCCCTTCTGCCAGGCGGTCTTGTAAACGCAAAACGAGCATAACCAGAAGTGAAAAAATATTTGTAATTTCCTCATTAATATTAATCTCAGTTAGAATAAAAGCATTCATGATCGTGCTCAAATCACGAACTACCACCATAAACTGATCCCAATATATTCTAATATTTCAGGCAGCACACAGTATTGGGCCAACATAGGATTTGATGTGGCAAAGAATGGCCCAACAATCGTCCAACTGAGCCATATGTTTTCCAATATTGGAATCACACAGGACAATAATGGACTATCAAAGACAATGGTTTTCAAATATTGCTGATACGTTGGCATAGGCTGGTCAACATTGGACTGTCAAAGTCAAAAGCTTTTCAATATTGGATATACGCCGGCATAAGTTGTGCAATATTGGATTGTTTAAGCCACTGGCTTTCTGATATTGGTTATACGCCGGCATAAGCTGTCCAATATTGGACTGTCAAAGCCAATAGCTTTCCAATATTGGATATACGCCGGCATAACCTGTGCAATATGGACTGTCAGTGCCAATGGCTTTCCTATATTGAATATACGCAGGCTTAAGCTAGTTAATATTAAACTATCAAAGCCAAGAGTTTTCCAATATTGGTGATGTCTTGGTTGGTCAATACTGTACTGCCATAGCCAATGGCTTATCGATATTTGTGTCGCCTAGGCTATAGACCCGCGACCCTCTATTTTGCATCGCAGAGGTAGGAAAGTGGAAAAGAGTCATTCATGCGCTCGCTCGGGGCGACAATTTTATTTAGCCAACTTCATGTGGCGTACGTCGCCGGTGCTTTGTAACCGCGATCACAAATACATCCTTAGCTGCCTATAGGACTATTGCAGTTTTTTTGCCGGCTGCTCTCCCTTCGCATTGCCTTACCGCGGCGTTGAGAACTTAATTTCATTTTTAGATTTAATTACTTTTTGTCTTTTCCAGAGTATTTTGTACGTATATGCATTACGTAGCGTTAACGTCTTCTACTTTGTCCGTGCCCCTGCCATGTTTGTATTTCTTTCTGCGTGCTATATTTTTTTTTGTATTTAATGTTTCTGTGCACGTTTCGCCATTGTCGACACAGGCGTCAACAAACATGAAGCCGCCGCTTACGCCGCAACCGTAGTGACTTCTACTTTTAGTTTTACGAGAGTCTATAGCGCTATAAAGTCGTCTATTGCACTCGAATGAAGTCTCGAGAGGGCTGCTTCGACTGCCATTGCACATGTCATCAGTGTAGGCAGAGCAACGACGTAGCAATCGTGACGCGAGAGCATACTGCGCCTCGGTCTGGCCGGCCGCGCTCGCTCTGCGGAGATGTGAGCGTGGGACTTTCGAGCCCCGTTAGGTTACTGAAGCTGCAAGACGCTACTTTGTCGTCGTGAATCCTTTGCCCTTAGAGCGGTCGCGAAGCCGTTGCGCCCGGCGAATACCCTACGCAGCATCTTTCAGAAACCGTTCGCGCGGCATCGCAACCTTCTGTCTGCGAGCGTCGGCGATTCATCGTGTGTTGAAAGCCGGACGATGTCCTGTCCGTGGTGTCTTTTATGTGTAACTCGTTCGAGAATAATTTTGAAGTTTAAAAACGCGAACCTAACATTCTACAAATGATCTTAAATTTATTGATAAAAAATAGATATATACATTTATATATATTTATTTATTTGTGGACATCGTGCACAAAAAATAGTCGCGCTAAGTTCTTGATTATGAATAATAATGTGGGTTGTACGACGTAAAACATAGTGTCTTCCAACTTGCCCCGTTTAGAATCACTTTTGAGCTGGACAGTTCCTTTGGAAGTTCAAAAGCTGGCCTTCAAAGAGCTGTCCTGTTCAATCGGCATTGACAGCAGTGTAGACGCTATGCGTGTTTTATGCCAATTGTGTCTCCGGTTAGGGTCACGTGACTACAGTCTCGAAGCATATGATAAGGCAGAGCACGGAACCTGTCAGCCCCAGGCCACGCATAGCATCCATTGCACTATCAACCTTGGGTACAAGTGACAAATGCTCTCGCTGTGTTCATTGTTGAGATGCCCCTGAAGATTAGCCTTTGTAAGCGCAGCCCCGTTCTGGCCTGGTTCCTTTCTACTCCTCTCGTTTTCTCTCTCTCCCTAAGCTGAAGGCTTGATAGACGGTGAGTACTCGCCGGACCAATGAACCGTATACTTTTTATCGCTTGAATCCGCTCTCTGTGCACGGGAAACGGCAAAAGCGTGATCTCGTGGTTTGACGGATGACGCGTTCGCGGTTGACAAACCCGGAGTGCCTGCAAAGACCAGACCTAGTTTCGCGTGCGATGCGGCCTGCGGGACTGCTGTGCATATCGCTTCTGTGCTAAATGGTATATCGTTAGAAAAGACCTACCCCTATCGATTTCTTTCAAAGAAGCGCAAGACATTCTTGTGAATCGTTTAGTGTTCCGTTCGGCAAACGGCAGCGTGTGCCATATCGTGTTGACACTTCTTGGATGACTTCCTTCTAAATTTTGTGTTAGAGTGGTAGGTCTGCTGTGCTCGTGTCGACATCTACCTCGAATTACATCTTTTAAGTCCGGTATTTTCAACATAAGTGCGCTGCAACCTACTTGGTGACAATGAACTTCTTCCAAAACCGACGCGCCCTATCGCGGCGAAATACCACGCAGTGCACTCTGGGAACTAGTTGGCCACTCAGTTTCGGTTTCGACTGAGCAGCTTCATCTCATGCTATCACGCCGCGACCGAACGCGCTGCTTGCGTTTTCGATTGTCTGACTTTTCACGAACGTACAATACACTGATTCTCGAGCGATACAAAACGAAGACCGGGGCACTTTCCTTGGTTCCCGAAACACCGGATATTATGAGTGCGTGTGCAAACGTAATAAGACGTGGCTTAGTCACCTCACCCCACGAGAGCATCTTTAAGTTCAATTTCAATGATTCCGTCTAGTGCCAATGTACTAGAACTGAAATTTGGTCATCTGGAGCCTTACACGTATTTTGTTTTCCAAATGTCCGCTTCTTGTTGCTTCATTTAGCGAAAAGCAAGCCGTATCCTCACAGGAGAATCAAAGTTGAGCCTAGCGTTGACGCATGAACTTTTAAGGAAACGCAATAAATTCGACCTCACTACTGCACCAAAGTTGCTATGATGTCTTCCTCGTGTCATCATATATCTCCCACTCAAATTTTATGCTGATAGCAGATTAAGTTTTCGCAAACGCTGGGATCGGCTAGCTACGACGGAGGCCCTAACAAGCGTCCTCTACTCCTCGCTAAGCCTTTTTGGACGAGTATTACTGACGCCTAAGATCTGTGCCTGAACGGTGTGTCTGAAATTATCTCGGCATACTCAGGCAGGAAGAAAGCAAACGCATAATAAATATTATGGTCATTAGCAACCGTCAACCGCGCTTTGAATAGTTTCGTTCGTTTGGTTCATGCCCGTCCGCCGCACTTCCGGCGAACGGTGCAAGATTCTTAAAGGGGCCCTGCAATGACTTTTTGACTGGTTTTTTATTTGCACTGAACCTGAGCGTACTGAACGTAGTAACTTAATTTAACTTTTCTTTTCTCAGATTTCGCTTTATTTCAAAAGTTATAGGCAAATTAGAATTACAAAAACAAGCAAAAAATAACCTCCTTCATGACATCGTAGGTCCTGGCCTGAGTGGCCTTGAACTAGAGGAGGAGTAGTGAGCTCATCGAGCGCACACGGCTGCCGCACTCCGTGCCGACGGCAGGAGAGGGCGCCACGAAAGCACGCGTTGGATAGGCTGTATGAAGCGGGCGGCCAGGACAGCTCGCATTGCATTTGCAGCGCGACTAAACACTAATTCGGCATAACATTTCATTGGCCACAAACGACAGCAAACACGGAGTAAAGATCAGTTCAGAACGGGAGCCACTTCGCGCTGACGCACCGCCAAATGGCCAAATCAACAGCAGGGCCCGCGCCGAAGGCCTTCGGAACGCTCGGAACCGGTCGGATTCTTGAGCCGGTTTACGACCACAGCGCCGCCGCGTACATCCGGGACCTTTCTACGCTCCTCGTTTGTCGTAGCCTCATCCCACTAGCCTTTTCTAGTATGCGCCGTTTTTTTCCGCCGCTTGGTGGCGGGTATGTCGACGGGTCATTTCTCGTTTCCGTACTTTCCAAACTGCATTTGTTTCTTTTCTGATCTAAAATAGTGAACAAAAACTACTTTCATACATAATTGAAACGGTTCGCGACACTTATATTTTGTATCTCGACTAAAAAAAAGCTCTTAGCGGCTTTGACCAGTGGCAAGCCCAGGACCAAAGACGTCACATTTTGCGCGCTTTCGGTACCGCGGGTCGCCCTCGTCGGTGGAGGAGGTTTCCGCGTCGTCCGGTTAAAACATGACGCACTGATATTTAGTTACTCTCTCCGTGCCCGCTGGCTTGCCCCAACCCCAAGAGACGTGGAAACCGCAAAAAAGGTAGACGCTTAAATATGATTGCAGGGCCCCTTTAATTCACACAAGTGCTCGACTTTTGCTTTCTTAAAACGGTCTGTATGTGCGAATGTGCCTATGTGATTGCAGGATATCTTTATGCGCATACGGGATGTTGAATATTACTGGAATGGAAGCGGGTGGGGACTTCACTTCCTGCAGTGCTGCGGGTCAGTACAGATAAGAGATAAGAAGTGTGTTGAAATTGAGCTTTTCAATGGCGCTTTCGAGTTTTACCTCGCGTACTCGAGCGTATTAAGAAAAACAGTAATTGCAAAAAGTAATATTTCGTCTATGGACGCACGAAACAAACAAACTTCCTGATCAACAACACCAATGTAAAGGCGCGAGCTCGATGTATGCATACGTATTGGTTGCTACAGCTTGTTGATTCGTACACAAGCAAGATCCCCGAGCTTCGCAGCGTCGAAAATCCAAGCACTGGCTAGTCCATATACCTCGATTGGAACGCTAACAGAAAGGCTCAAGTAGAAAAATGCAACAAGCATGCGTTAAGACCAGCTATACGTCTCGGGCTTGTGCTAAAGCTTCGAGGTCTGGCCATTTTGGTTAGTTTAGAGGCCACAAATGACGCTCTCGGGACCAGAAAACATGAGATAACGACCGTTAATAGTCCACGCTCTGTGTATAATCTCTTGTCGACGTGTCAATCGAAACCAAAACCATGCCACCCTCCTCCCTGGCCAACTAGTTCCCAGAGTGCAACGCGCGCCGTGTTGCATGCAGGGCTTTATGGAAGTAGTCTGTTTTCCGTTCTTCTACGGGTAGTCTTCCGTATAACCTCTAGAATTAGGCAGTGCCTATCTCCTGGAAGCCGGGAGAATAAGTTTCCCGCAATCTTACCGACAGTCGCCTGCTATTATCTGTCTGAAATAATGTCACAACTGAAGGTAGAATACTGACTTCCTTATGCACCCTGCGTTTCGCGAAAACACGTTTCGTGGCCACCTTTTCGTGAATATACACGTTGCGGCGACATTCACGTTTCATCGACATTCGTTACGCGAACTGCACGCTGTAGGGGCATTTCGTCGCGCGTGTATTCCTGAGGCGCAACGTTTCCTGGACATTCGTTATACGAATTGGACGCTGTAGGGGGCATTTCAAAGCGCGTGTATTCCTGGGGCGCGTGCTCACTGAACCAGCCCACCCTTTCACGCCGCTTCATGGTAAGTCTGCAACAATTCTTTGCTAAAAAAAAATGCTATTCTGAGTTTTTTTATGAAACGTCGCTTGTTGATGAAACGATCTGTTGATGAAATGTCGTTCGATGAACTGATTGCACCGCCAATGAGGGCCGGGCGACTACCGGTAGAATTTCGGGAAAAAAATTCTGCCAGCTGTCGGGAGACTGGACACTACCCAACAATTACCCCGGTTGTTGTTTGCTTTGCAATCTTCTCAGTTGTATAACAGCGGAGTAGTACCTCTTCACATATTACAAATTGTTTAGTTTGTACTTGTCTACAGTATAGGCTGTGCGTAATAAACTTTTAGGAGATTTTAAAGATATCCCTTGTGTCTGTGTACCTTCCTTTTTCCAAACAACTTGGCGAGTGCACTTGCAAACAGCTGGGCGAGTGCAACGATGGCCAATAATAAGCGCCAATGACGGCCAACATTGGATCGGGTCGCACTTCCAGTATTGTCCAATATTACGCCGGTCTTTGCCAATGTGGGACAACCATTGCCTGGAACCATGGTTTTGTAATGGCCCAACATTGGCACAAACGATGGGCCGATTGGCTGGAACGATGGCTGAACAGTGGCCCAACATTGGTAGCAATGACTGGGCGAACGTTGGATGGGGTAGCGCTTCCAATATTGTCCAGTATTGAGGCCGGTGTTTGCCGATGTTAGGCCAATATCGGACCAACATTGGTGTGCTACCTGGGATACTTATTCTATTGACATGGAACATACTAAACGAAGGCTTAGAAAGTTTTTCGAAATAATTTGCAAGTAACGAACAGCTTAAGAACTGAGAACAATCCATGGTAGCACCACGATTTTGTCCAAATCTACAGCTCGGTTAATCACCCACAGTGATGATCGCGTGCTTTTCCTAGCGAAGATGTTTCCGTTCTTCACCGACGTAAATATGCATTGTTTTTCCTTTGTCCTCTTCATAATCAACCCGAACAATTCACGATTTTGTAAGGTTCTGGTAAACAAAAAAAGAAAGGTTTGAGAGAGTAGTAGCTTGAGAAAGGGCACGCACCTTGGACCCCGCGCCTTTCAAGATAGTTTTCTTCCTTCGTACTTCTAACCAATATAGTAAACATATAACGCGTTTCTACTATACTACGTGAATTTGTTCTAAGTCGGCAAGCAATATAGGAAATGAGAGTGTCAATAAAGAACTGTATCCTTCTCGACTGCCTTATTCCCGCGGCTGATTTCAGATAGAGAGTGTACAGGAATAATTGGCGAAATCAATTACGTAAAACACGCTACTTGATGCGGCAACCACTTGTGAGATGGCAGTAGTATACGAGATAGCAATGGTATTTGGGTTCTCGTACATGGGTCAAAGCGGCCGCTGCCTGAACGACCCAATAATGGAGGACAAGAAAGCGGTTAATTCTTCTTCTGCCAATTCAGAAATCGTAAAACACCCGAGTGAATCCGAACATTGTCACCCATATTGGAAGCAGACGACTGTGCTTGGCAAAGAAAAAGATCAATTTAGAAGGGTGATTAAGGAGACAATTAGAGTCATTAGTGCCGGAATTCGTATAAGCATGCCGTCTTCGACATGGGACGAGGACACTAAAGAGTTTTTATCTGTTTAATTTCAAGTAGGTTGTGAGTTGGGTAATTTCTGAATATTTTTGCCCTGCGAACACTTGACATTTGAAAACTGCCTTTAGACCTGTGTTCGATACTCATGGTTTCTCGGTGGTGTGTGTGTGCTGTCGTTAAGACGTGTATCAATTGGAATACGACAAAAAAAAAAAAAGACGACAAGGAAGAAGACTCAGTTTGTGTGCAGGCTCTCTTAGTGTAGTGAGTGTCTCTGCAATTGAATTTGTATAATTTGGATGGACGACGGCAAAGAAGAAGACTGTACTGGAAGCAGGGATGGGCAAAATACATGCAAATATGTATCGAAATACTAATACAAAATACTTCGTCAAAACTGTATTTAACTACAAATCTAATTACATTTCTGAAAAAGCATTTAAGTTCAAGATACAAATACAACCAAATGTATTTCGTCTCCTCCAAATACTTTTCCAAATACATTCCTCAAAATTTGCGTCAGCGACTTCAGGGCACCTGCAACGGGTTTCTGGGTATCTCATTTTAATTTTGCATCGCACACTCGGGAGTTAGTGTGCGAGGCTCTAATAACGTAATAAACATATGATCACAACAAAAAAATGTAATCAGCTTGGACGTAATAGATGAAAAAAGTACAGAGCTTCAAGCAGCTTTTTTTGTTGATTACATATTGGTATAGACCAACAAAGAACCGAGACGACCAAGACGCGCAGCACTAGCTAGAGAATTTTTTATTGTTGCAACTCGGACCAGTTACGAAAATCTAGACGACCCGCGCATTTAGAATGTTCCAGGCAAAAATATGGACAGAAATCAGGCTGGAAAGCATCACAAGTTGTCACAGGCACTTATTTAGCCAGTCTGCCTGTGAACGTCAATTTCGTCACTATTCTTGCCCTGGACTAGCACCGTAATCACAAAGTCACTAAACGCTTGTGCTTGATTAAGAGACACTGCATTCGGTGCAGAACGTAGTTTTCTTCCTGCTCTGGACAGTGCCTTTAAAAAAAAGCCGGAGGAGAAAAAAGTGAAAGCCGTTTACAACTTCCTGTAATGCCGAATTGGAGCGCAGTTCTTGAGGAGGAGGAGGGAAGGGTACTGATTGGAGGGTAGACCCCTCCTCCTCCTCCTCCTTCTCCTCCTCCTCCCCTCATTCTTTAATATGCTCCGGGGGGGGGGGTCACCTGACCTCAGGGGGAGGGGGTCACGTGACCTGGGGGGGTGTCGCGTGACTTCGGGGGGGGGGAAAGGGGGGTCACGTGACGTCGAGGAGGGGGGCCACGTGACTTAGGGGGGTCACATGACCTTGGGGGTCACGTGATTTCGGAGGGTCACATGATCTTGGGGGCCACGTGATCATGAAGTGACCTTGGAAGGGGTCACGTGATTCCTCCCAAGGTCTCCCCAAGATCACGCGACCTCGGGGGTCACGTGACCTTGGGATCACGTGACATAGGGTGACCTTGGGAGGGGTCACTTGTCCTTGGGATGACCTTGGGGGTCACGTGACCTAGGAGTGACCTTGGTTACGCCGACGGCGACGCCTCTCAAGCCGGAAACGGGCGCCTAAGAGCTGCGCTCTAATGCGTGATACCGAAACCCAAAGCAAAATTACAGGAAAATTCATCGGTGGATTTTCAGGAAATACGTTATATCCTCGTCCCACTTGATCGACAAACACGATTTCTTCTCCGGTGCCTTCCGCGGCTCGCTTGGCTCGCTCAGCCGCTCGAGCTCCAGATAAGGCCTTGGCGGCCCCTGATGGTTCCCGCAATTCCCATCCCTCCATGGCTCGTAGTGCTCGTGGCTTGCTCGCTGCGCTCGTGTTGCTTAAGGAAATATGCTGTGTTTGTTTTTTTCTGGCAAAGATCTGGTGCGCGAGCTGGTCCTTCAAGACGCCGATGTCTACGCCCCTACATCTGGATGTTTACACCGGCGTTCGAGGACTGACCAAAGTAGGACCGCTAACCACAAGCAGAACACGACGTTCCGGTAAGCCACTCCGGCAGGCAAGGGTCTTGTCATCATGTTCTGTGATAATCGAGATGCCATACTGTCTCGCATGAGAAGTGATGAAAAGACGAAAGGTGAAACAAACTAAACGTTTACTGGGGCGAACTTCTGCCCCAAACAAAACGGAAACAAATGATAGCACTAGAGCGTCGCGGGCGTGGATGGCAGCCTAGCAGGAAGATCGAACACTGGGGCGCGACTCACCGCGGCTTGCTACGGGGAGCACCTTTTGTAGCCGCGTGCGCCTTTGGAACATTCGGCCTAGAACGTTCGGCGCGTAGGACATTCGTAACTCGATCAGACAAAAAAGTTGTCGTATTTGAATCGAACGCCAAGAAGAAACAATCAATAATAGAACATTCCACTGCCTGAAATCGAACCCAGATCTTCCGCGGGACAGGCAACCATGGTAACCATTCGGACACGTACGCGCTCGCTCAGCGACACGCGTGGCAATATGTCCCCCAAAAAACGCCTGTCCTCTATCATTCGAATAAAAGCATCCTCAAAATTGGCGAAAAATTCCTTGGCGCTCCCCTCGAATGCCTCGAACGAACCAAACAAGCAACGATTCGCTAATTCAAGATCAGAAAATTTTTAATATCGATTGTCACGACGGTTAGCGGAAGGTTGCAAACGGAAAATGAAGGCTAGCTGAAGCTTTAATTGAAAAAGAAAGTAATCCCCTTCACTTTCACCGTGTTTGTCGGCGTGTTTTTCGCCCAGAGAGCGGAAGACGTTAACCGGGTCGCCCTACTCCGTTTGCCTGTATATATTTATGTGCTTTGTAGACAACTCTAGTTCTACTAGGAATACGTTCCCCTGTCCCTTTGTTCTACGCCGTGTCGGCAAGTGGGAGGTGAACTCCGACGAGCAGGCTGTCTGTCGGCGTCATTTGTCGCTCGCTGCCGTGTGTCGCTGTCGTGTATCGCTGTCCTTTGTTGCTGTTTGTCGCTGTAGTGGAATTCTGAAAACGCCATACAAATTACCCTTCGGGAAACGCTAACGCTGAAAACTTAACTTAAAAACTTTGGCTTTTATTTTGGTTCCTATATTTTTTGCTGCCTCTTTTTGCCTCGTTACAGGGCCAGTATAAGCGTTACTAAAGGGAGACGTATGTGGCGTTTTTGTAGAGTCATCCTAACGGGGTCCCTCAAAATCCACCAATGTATCTTCCAGTAATTTCTTCACCCCTTTTCTCTACTCTGCCTGTGAGAGGGCATCAAGAACCTTGAATGCGGCCATCCCTATCACTTTTAGAAGGAACCTCGTTCAAATCACTCGTGGAGGGAACCGTGTTCATCGTTTAGCTACACACACAAACACACCAACATCACAGCCCACGCTCCGCTAGTACAGAAACCCAGAGCGAAGAACTACCGGCAACGGCAGTGTGCCAACTGAGCACGCTGCATTCCGACGCGCCGCAGCGCAACACCTCCTCAACAACAAGCCAGCAGTGATGAATGAGATGGACTCATCAAGAAAAGGCCAACGCTGGGCAGAGATGGGATACGACGATAGCGTCCACGTTCGACTCAAACTTGACTTAAAGGTGAGAACTGACGCATCGCTCGTTTCCAATCTATGTCCAGCGTTGGCCTTCTCCTATGACGCCATCTCATTCAGCATTACGGCTTTGTTTTCTAGGAAGTGTTGCGCGACGCGTCCTCCTCTCTGACTCCGCGGCAGCAGTGCGCGTGACATTGAAGGAAACTAAAGGACTTGTTTTGATGAAAACCCCGCAGTGTCTGTTCGTTTGTCAGTGCGTGCGAGAGGGGGGGAGGTTGACCCGTGCGGACGTCAGCGCTTCGGACCAATGGGAGAGTCACACGCGTCACCCTCTCCCCTTCATTCTCTCTCTCCGCCAGCGCTGATAAACCAAAGACATCGCTGGGGTTTTGTTAAAACGAGCATTCAAATATTATCGCATTAAAAGAGCGGAGCAAATTCCACCAGAAAGCGCCTTCAGCCACCGCAGGGCACAAGCAAAGCGAGTAACCGCAAGCCGATAAGTGTGACGTGACCGTAGAAAACGCGAGCCCTACTCTGCTGTTTCTTCAAGTGCTCAGCTTTTTTCGCTAGTTCGGTGTTATTTATAGTATGTTGGCCAGTTAAATGTCAAACTCTATCTTCATATAGACCTTTTCCACAAGGGCGCCGCCATCTTGAATTGACGTCACTTCCAGTATGGGCGAAAACGTAACTTTGCCGTTGCCACGCCAATAGAAGACATTTAGGATATAAGCCTAACCGTCACACATTCTCGTTTTGGCTCGCCTCTATTTTTTTACTAGTTACAGGTTGAAACGTTTTACTTTTTTTTCGTCGCCCATACTGGAAGTGACGACAATTCAAGATGGCGGCGCCCTTGTGGAAAAGGTCTATACGCCAACTCAAATCTTACGTCACGCCGCCGTGGTGGCGCGTCGGGCGCACTTCCGGTCTTGGGCTGAGGGCTGAAGTCGCCATACAGGACGGGTATTCCTGTGTTGCTTTGGAAGAAACCTGACTAAAAACTGCCGTCTCGTCAAAACTCCACGAATGGGGCTGTACCAAAAGAGCCGGTATATATTTCAAGATCAGTTTTCATCTGATTTTCGTCTGATCGGTTCGTCCGAGAACGTAGATAGGTGCCGTGAATAGGGAAACCAGACACCATCGTACCACAGTTGCTTGAGCTGGTTAACGTAGCAGCTTGGGCGAGTTGGTTGCACATGATTACACACACCACAGCGCACTATAGCAAACAACACTCACACCTTACACACAAAAAATAAAGCAAAATTCAAACAAACCGCGCTGACTGACAACTCTTTTTATATAACTTTGTCTTCTTCAACCTCTAGCACCACCGAATTTCCCAAATCACGCGCACCGATCTCCTAGATGCCTAAAAATGTTTTCTCTTTTTCTGTCAGGTGTAAAGATGGTGTACTTATACAGTTGTTATAGTTCCTGGCGATATGTTCTGCTTCGATAATTTCTCGAGTTAATTGGTTTCTGTTCCTACCTAAAATTGTACAGGATGGCAAGTGAACGTCGCACCCACAATCCCGGCAGTGTATGCCTAGATGCCCTGAGTTGGATCTGGAGCTGTTGTTGTTGTGTTCCCGGAGCCTATCATTAAGGCATCGTCCGGTCTGACCAATGTACACTTTCCCGCACGAAAGGGGAAATGAGTACACCACTTCATCGGCACACTCAACGAACCTGTTCTGATGGTTTTTGGTGCAGCATACTGTTCGGTGGAAATCAGGTGAGTTGACTTGTTTACACAAGTTGCCAAGCTTATTGGGAGCAGTAAAGACGACATTGATGTTGAACTTGTTGGCGATTTTCTTGATGCCATGGGAGAACCTGTGGAAGTATGGAAGCACGACAGGTCTCGTAGATCTTTCTCTGGCTCTTGGTGTGATATATGATCTCGTATTTTTTTGTTTTCAAGATGCTCTCAGCAATTGATGTTAATAATGACGTGGGATATCCGGCGGATGTTAATCTGGAAATTTGGGCATTGAAGCTTATTGAAATAGAATGCTCACAAGATTTTTGAAGAGAGTTACTTAGACATAATTTGACGATTCCTCTTTTTACTAGCTTAGAATGTGCCGAATTGTACGGAAGAATTGTTTTTTTACTCCTTGGCTCATATTTCCAGCATATATGAGTGTGTTGTAGATTGAGCCTGAGATCGAGGAATCGGATTGATCTTTCTTCCGGAAGCTCATAAGTAATTTCCAGTGGTTTTAGGCAGTTTTAAAAAGTAGATAGAACACCGGCAATAGGGGTTGGAACATTACTGTTATCGGCGTCAAGAATGATCAAATAATCATCGACGTACCGAAATACATTAGCAACTCTGGTGGAGTCAAGCCAAGTGTTCAAAAGTCTGTCTTGGTGGGCGAGATAGAGATCACTTAGCACTGGGGCAATGCACGACCCAATGCAAACACCTTTCTTCTGTAGATACGTTTTTTCTTTCCAGGTAACAAAGGTCGAGTGTAGATAAACCGAGAGTAGATGTAGAAAATTGTCTTCGGAAATACCCGCAGAATTTTGGAACGCTGTGCCACCAAAAGAATTAATACTCTCTTCTACACATCGCAAAAGACCGTCCTGGGGCAGTTCGTAGTATAGGTCTTTTATGTCGATGGAAAAAGCTTCTAGGTGATCATAACTCTGCTCTGACAGGAATTGGATGACCTCGTTGGAACTCTTAATTAAGAAAGGGTCGTCAATTGTAAGAAGGTTTAGCTTTTCTTTGAGAAAAAGGGCGAGTGATTTTTGACAAGTTCCCTTTTCGGATACATTGACCCTGAAGGGATAGCCTTGTTTATGGGTTTTGGCACTGAAAAATACACTGAGGCTTAGCAACTTGTTGCGATCGATGTGGGTGCAAAGATTTTTCAGTTCATACGACTGGCACAATTGTCTAGCATATTTTTTGGCCTTACTCAGGGAGACATCTTCTTGACATTGAAAAACTGACTCAATCGCTGAGATGGCTTTTGTCCCAAACATGTCTTGGTGCATGGCAGCGAAGCCTCCTTCTTTGTTGGCAGGCAAAAGAAAAAAGGAATTCTCTTGTAGATATTGAACCACCCTCCTGGTAGAAATAGAAGAGGCCTGCGGTACTTTTCGGAGTAGCAGGTCAACTCCTTCAGATGTAACCCGGTCGACTTCCAACTCAGGAACACGGCGCGAGACCTGGCGGACAAACGATAGCATTTCATGCGGTGACCTTTTTGGTTCCACAGCAAATTTCGGACCAAGACTAAGAACACTTTGCACAGCGTGGGGGAGATGAATGTCACCTATGACATGCACAGGATTGCTAGGACATTTCACCTTTTTGGGTGTGAGATTGCGGAGATGTCTCAAAGTAAGTCCGATTGCTCGATCTCAGGCTGAATTTACAACACACTCATATTGCTAGAAATATGAGCCAAGGAGTAAAAAACCAATTCTTCCGTACAATTCGGCACATTCTAAGCTAGTAAAAAGAGGAATCGTCAAATTATGTCTAAGTAACTATCTTCAAAAATCTTGTGAGCATTCTATTTCAATAAGCTTCGATGCCCAAATTTCCAGATTAACATCCGCTGGATATCCCACGTCATTATTAACATCGATTGCTGAGAGCATCTTGAAAACAAAAAATACGAGATCATATATCACACCAAGAGCCAGAGAAAGATCTACGAGACCTGTCGTGCTTCCATACTTCCACAGGTTCTGCCATGGCATCAAGAAAATCGCCAACAAGTTCAACATCAATGTCGTCTTTACTGCTCCCAATAAGCTTGGCAACTTGTGTAAACAAGTCAACTCACCTGATTTCCACCGAACAGCATGCTGCACCAAAAACCATCAGAACAGGTTCGTTGAGTGTGCCGATGAAGTGGTGTACTCATTTCCCCTTTCGTGCGGGAAAGTGTACATTTATCTGACCGGACGATGCCTTAATGATAGGCTCCGGCAACACAACAACAACAGCTCCAGAACCAACTCAGGGCATCTAGGCATACACTGCCGGGATTGTGGGTGCGACGTTCACTTGCCATCTTGTACAATTTTAGGTAGGTACAGAAACCAATTAACTCGAGAAATTATTGAAGCAGAACATATCGCCAGGAACTATAACAACTGTATAAGTACACCATCTTTACACCTGACAGAAAAAGAGAAAACATTTTTAGGCATCTAGGAGATCGGTGCGCGTGATTTGGGAAATTCGGTGGTGCTAGAGGTTGAAGAAGACAAAGTTATATAAAAAGAGTTGTCAGACAGCGCGGTTTGTTTGAATTTTGCTTTATTTTTCGTGTGTAAGGTGTGAGTGTTGTTTGCTATAGTGCGCTGTGGTGTGTGTAATCATGCTTGAGCTGGAAGCACTTTGTGTTAGATTCATTGATGCTTGTGATCGTCAGATTCATTATATTTGCATAAACGCGAGAAAATCGTGAAGTTGTCCGGTCCACCCGCGCGCCATCTCCATGCAAGTTCGCGCCCAAACCGACGGCTGATCGTTCAGACTATTTTCGGCTCGTTTAAGCTTGTTCAAACTATCGTCTGCTCGTTCAAGCGAGAGCAGCCAGTAGACCAAATGTTGCAATAAGAACTAAGCGCAGCCCTCAAACAGTTTGATAGTTCTTTGGTTAAGTAGGCTCGGGTGTACACAGTGGACACAAGATGCTGATTATAGGTACCAATGGTCAGCACCGACTTGCTATCCCTGATTCACTGGGTTCGATCCTGCTTGCGATTTTTAATATCGACGCCGAGCATCGCAGCTACCGTCCGCGCTCTTGCAGTCCCAGCGACATCGCGACTGAAGATGGCGAGCAGAATCTCATCATGTAAATCTGTCATTAGCACCAATTCTGTGGCGTTCACATAGAATGGATCGCCGCACGTCACATTATTTACAAGAAGTTTTGCGGTGTAATGACTCTTGATAATGTCAATCAGGCCGCTCAAGTAGTAATATATTGATAGGAAAGCGTAGAATCAACAATACCAAAGCGAAAAAGAGCAGAGGGACTCACATTGATGGAGACATTCGATTCCCATGGTTTATTGATGCGGGACGTGGCGCTCCTCGCCCACACTCCATCAAGCGCACTCCGCGCAGGTGGCGTGCCTCTACGGACGCTCGATTTCGTTTGTAAACATGAGTTGATGTAAACACTATTACAAAAGACGTCGTTGAAGAAGGAGCCGGCCAGCGCTGCTTGTTGGTTGCCCGAATGCCCGACCTGCTCTTTCTCGCACCTACATACGATCCTTGCGTGCGGCGCTAAAAGCGCACGACGCTTTTTCGTGATGTAGAGCCTGCTGTAGCGGGGACGCTACAGGTGCACCCCTTTTGACAAGTCACTGTAGTCACTTCAATAGATGAGGGGTTTTGTTGGTGTAAACGGTTGTCTGGAAGTTTTGCTGTTGACTTTAAATCTGGACACAGAAGGAGCACAGGAACTCGCGTCCATATTGATTAAAGAGGTTGCTGGTCAAAATGTCCAAGAGACAAAATGTTCATCCAGCTAAAATGGCAAACTTTTCTATAAAACTCCTGTTAAAATGTCCATCGGGACAAAAAGCACACTTGAGTCAAAACGTTAATCGAATCAAAACGTCCACCGACGTAATATGTACAATCGGGTCGAACTGTCTATTGCGTTCAAACGACCATGGAGTCATAACGTCAAATGAGTCGTAATGTCCAGTGGGTCAAAAAGGCCATCGTGTCAGAAGTGACAACCGGCATTCCAATGCACCTGGTCAGCTGCGAATAGATGGGTTGCACTAACTTTGCATCACCAGCCATTTTGGTGGCTCAGCAGCCATTACAGTGGCTGCGCGCGAACCCTCTGCAGCACACAATTTGCATTATCTAACCCTATTCTAACCCTCATTCCTCCGGGTTAACAAGTAAGAATGACCACAACTACGGTCCAGTGACGTCACGTAAAAGCCATGCATTCGTTAATATTATTTTATTTTATTTTATTTTTTGTTTCGTCGGGTTCGCAGGGATAATCTTCGTTTCGAGAACTTTGCTACGTGGTAGAGCACAATGGGTACGATCGCATGGTGCCCCAGCTTAACACAACGCCTTTCCTAGTCAGGAGGGCTGATGAGTCCGGCTTTGCGTAGTGAGTATGCGCACGGTGTTTCTCTTCCAAGAGTGAAGTATGGCTGCTTCCATCCGAGTAATCATTCAGATCAGATCCAAGTCAGCTAGGCTACACTTTGAAGCTTTTTAGCACAAGCCTACCACTGTTTCAAGAACCAAGTTGCAACTGCTCCTAGGATCGGGTGAGTGGAAACTTGGTTTGCTATTTGAGATACTAAAACATTACAGAAATATTTACCCTCCCCAATTTCTACCCTGGAAGTCTGCATTTTCGTATGTGCTATTAAAACAAGTGTTAAGCAGAGCCTGATAAGCATGGTGGACTAGTGAAGTAATTGTTTTAAGAAAACGACTAGACAATAAACCCGGTTTCGGGGTCCCAACCTTTGTGCCGTCGCTAAAGCGATCGAATCGACCTGTGGTTCAGAACCCAAGCAAGCGATGGCAAAGCGCTTTTCTCAAATTTTCTTGCAAGTCAATTAACCCAAAGGATTCCAGAACTGTCTACTATAGGTCTATCGCCTGGCCGCCTCAGCCAGCAGGCCGGCTCAGCCGACAAATCTCCAGTGGCTCATTTTACACGACAGAACGACATTATGGCTACCGATTCATATCAGCTGCCGACACTCACAGTTGCAACCCGACTGCAGACTCCAAAGAATTCACTGTGCTTTAAAAACATTTTATGTTGTAAGTGTGCACTTACGTTTGCAGCAGTGGGAGAAGACCAAAGCAAGCGTTTAATGAAGCAATGTTCGCCATTCCTGAAAGAAATGACGATTACGATGGCATCATTCAAGAGGATATTCAAGCACCACTCAAGAGCGGCTATGGAATGTTTTCCAAGCGATGGCGGTTTTCGCGAAATACAATGCGCAGAGTTAACAGGAAGCATCCTTGATGCCATAAGACCTGGACTCGGTGTTACATAGAATTCACAACTAGGTTTACCGGGTTGGGCTCTAAGTAGCCCAATTCGGCAACTTATTTTTCTAGTTGGCTGTAAAATTTGGTGGTGGGACATTTGGCTATTATTAAGCTATAGTATACCTTTGCACTGGTTTTCCAAAATGAGCCATATTTGACTAATGTAGGAAAATAACGATCAATTAAAGGGAGAAGAAAATGTGATTTTTCATATAACAATAACTGGGAATTGTGTAAGTGTGCCCCCAATTACGTTGGTCGCTGAGCTTTATCTGAGGTTTTTTTCCTTGCTTCACTGTTCACTTTTATTTTCTAGTTGTTGTTCTGGGGGGTAAGGGGGGGGGGGGGAGGAGGAGAACATGGGGTGCGCGGGTGCAAGCGCAGAATTGCTCAGTATAGAAATTTTATATCAACTTTTTTCGTGTGCCTTTTTTGCGTCCTGTAAAACCGCTCCCCCGAAGAAGACAACCACACAAAAAAGAGACGCCACTCGCCGACAACGCGAGACGCTGCAGGGAAGAAAACTATCAGCGCCAACGGTTAACAGCACGCACCTCCCCAAGTCGACACCATCACAACTACGAGCGCAGTCTGAGATGGCAAGGGAGCTAAACTATAGCTGAAGATGTTGTGAATAAATTGTGAAGCGTTAATCCTTCAATTGGTGAGCTGGAAACGATTGAATCTTGAGAGCTGTGACGTAATGCTGTTCTTGCGGAACAAAAAGTTGATTGTAAGCAAAAATATTTCCGTGTCGGATGCCCAAAACTGTGGAACCTAGAAAAGTCACAGATGGAGCAGCGTCTGGAAATGCGGGGATAGCTCCGGTGAAGGCGCGAACGTTACCGATGAAATGTTTCATGCTCTGAGCGGTTGGCCAAGGTTGAAGTCAAGGGGATGGCGGAAATTCAGCTAAGGAATGTCCGGCAAATCGCCCTTTCACTCCCTTTGAGTAGGGCGGAGTTGTTAATCTTTCATGTTTTGAGGGGTTTGCGGTTGTAGATGGTAACGTCAGAAAGGATTTTTGTTGAAAGTTTTGTTCTAAAGCTTCATTTTTGTATGTGTCAAAATACAGATAACAATTGAATTGTACACACTTGCATGTTTTTCGCTATTGAGTCCGTGAAGTCATTTGAGTCGAAATGTTAAATTTTACACTTTTTTATGTTGTGCATTTTGTCTTGTTGGATATTTTCACCTCAAATTCAAGGGACCGACGTACTTGTTTCGCTGTGGTCCGTTCTTATCTGGGCAGCACGACGTCGGCACATCCGCCAAGGACTCGTGGCTGAGATAGTGGCGAGCCGCGCAAAACGACTACGTCTTACTTCTAATCATTATTCCTTACGTACTTTTAGATGCTCGTTGTTTGTCTTACCTAGTTTTAAAGTGCCGAAAACCCCAAAAACGGATCGATGAATATCTCGAAGCCGGGTAAAATTACACAATGTTGAATTAAGGTTTACCCTCTTATAATAATCGACTTTTAAATTAAAGTGGCCAATAAAAACAATATTAAAAGGTTATTCGTTCAGTCTGTTAGCGAACTAATTGTTGTGGTTGTTTCCTCAACTAATATATGGCGAATCTAAAAAATATAGTGTACAGACCTCGGAATACAATTTCTTTTAAATATCACTGCCTCAGTGACAACCTGTGTTTAGAAAATAGAAATGCATTTTCTGTCCAATACTATATTTCATTTTTATCTTTGTTTCAAATAATGTTGTTTAGTATTGTCTTGTTTTTCAAGTTATAAACATTTAAAATACTTCAGTAGTGGTCGCAATTGACAGTTTTCCGTCAGTAAACATGTGTAGAGATTTTCTTCTTTCTTCACTGGTAATGGCTCATTAAATTTGAAGGCCATACAAAACGCTTTAATTAATAAAATCAAAAAGGCTAAATAATGTATAATTATCCTGGATCGTTACGGTACACAAATTCCAATATTTTGGTTCACCCAATGCACAGCGATATATCCCTGATTACGCTTTCTTTAAACTTTATCAACATTCTCGATAGACCAAATAGCCAAGAAAGTATTAATGCAAAGTCACCATTTGCGCAGAGTCAACAATTAGTCCTAAAAATTACGTTAAAAAAAAGAAAATATAGCTTTCCTTTCCAAAACGGTAGTAAGGTATTTAGCGCTATTCCAAATGTCAACTTTGCTAAAACGATGGAGTTATTTTATTTTCAAAGTTTATGAGCATATAGTTCACAAACGTTCAGGTTTTGACGTTTCCCTGACACCTATTTGCCACAAATTGTGATCAACGTAGTTTTTCGCAAAAAGAAGAAAACCGAAGGATTATATTTTTTGCCCATATTGTAAACGGTTGATTATTGCTAATATTATAATATAGACCATTTTATTTGCGCAGATGTTATGCCTTAATGGTCAATTCAAGAATGCTTGTCGGGCCCAAGTTTGGGATGATCCTTTTCTTTATGTAAAGCAATTGTTATTTTTGACGCATTACACATCACGTTTCAAGACAATCATAATCTCAAATATCGTAAACTATGGCAGAAAAAAATTGCGTTTCAAGCTTACCTTGAGAGTCCTTTATATATGCCTGGTTTGGTAGTGTATATTTGAAAGCAAAGACTAGGCTGCTTGCAGATAATGGAGCGAAGGGAACTATATGCGTTAAAAGCAAAGCTCGACAGTAAAACAATCATATGCCCTCCATATGACCCTTTGTTCCTTTCTCAAAAAAATAAACTCTATGATTGGTTGGATAGTGATCGAAGTGTATACAATTGACGTGATAATGCCCCCTTTATTCAGTTCTGGATTGCGGAAGTTTCAATGTTTGCAGGTCGCGCATCTACGATGGCTGACCTTACTCAGTAATGGTATGGGGAATGACTGCGCTCGTGAGCAGGATACCAAACTATATCGCAGGGTAAAAATTGGCTTACCACAGCTATCCTTCCATTGAGGTCGACCGTCCTCTCGTCTGAGTGAGGGATTTTGAAGGCCACGTGCCCTTTGTGTAAAGCCATAATCAAAAGAAGTCCACTCATGCGAGAAAGCACGCCATAGCCCTTTTCGTTTTAATAGTATTTTGCCTTTCGTCTGTCGTTTCTGAAGGGCACGACTGCGAACCTGGGCTCTACAAATTTACACTTTGATCAACTAATATGGGGAGGTGTGTAGTGAATATATTATAGCGTTTTGCGAATTAACAAAAGAACATCTCTTTTTCTGAGATATAACTTGAAAAAGAGGAGTATTACGATGTCTAGCTCACGTTTTGAAGAGTGGTTAATTCCACGCATATTTTAAATTTAAGGTTTTTCAGGTTTGCTCATTGTGGTATGACCTCAGAAAGCAGACTGTGTTATGTTCTAAAACACTTAAGTGGTCTTTTTACGTGTGGTTATTGGCAACTAGGGGACTTGCCATTGTTATTGTAGCTATTTCTTCCTATTATTATCAAATCAACATATCATTTGCCAATTTTTTTTTTTGCGCGCGGGAGATGTTTTTTTTTGTATCTTATATAAATAGAATGGAATGCTTAGGCATTTACCATTTTAGCAGTCTGTAAAGCACAGCGACTAGGAAGGTTTTTAGCCCGAAACTTCTATACAAGACGTATTCAAAACTCGCAACAAAAGGTGATGGAATTCCAACTTAATACTCGTGCATTAACCATACACTTTAATATGCTTCGTTTATATTCGGTTATCAGAATATAGACTCAAGATTTGTTCAATTTTGAGGTCGGCTGGTGTCGTCCCGAAGGCTTCTGACTTTATTTAACAAAGTTTAGCATGTAATGTTGGTAGGATTTTTAATACCGCGTTCTCAAAATGTAGACAATGATTTATCTTGTCTAAACACGTAAGTCACTGTCTGTGCAAGCGTTTTTCTTTTTCTGATTTAAAAATGTATGATATTTATGTAGGCAATTTTTGCTCCCAAGCTACAAACTAAAAAGCATAAAAAGAAATTTCCGCTGTTTTTCCCGCTTTCATAATATTCAATTGCTTTTCTAATATAAGTACCATTGCACACCATAGCCAAGTTACTGAAAATGTAAAAACGACAAGAAGTTTTAATTTAAAGAATATATATAATATTGGTGCTTCCTGAATATCTTCACTCAATTTTGTAAAGTGTGATTTTCGCCTATTCACCATAGCCTCAACCACGATATTCTAGCTGTTTTTTTACGAATCCTAAGCTGCCGGCAGTTGTTGATGCGTGATTTCTGCTTATTAAATTTACTCTATAAAAGAAACGCTCTCCTCCTGGTGAACCAGAACGTTGCAATAACTATGATACTCACGCGATACTATCAATGTCAGTATTTGCTGAGAATACTGTCTGAATCAAAACTTTGACGCATACGGGCACCGATGGAACTCTTGTTTTATGTTATGTTCTAATGAATGTTTAGCACCCCAAAGTCATGTGTAATGTATGAGTAAACTTTAAAATAATAACATCGAACTTTTATTTTTCACTGCCTTCCTCTCCGTGCTCGTCTTTGTCTTGGCTTTAAGCGCAGCGATTGATCTCATCGAGAAATATCGCTATGGCTAAGATGGGTCTCAATATAGGTAAATGGAGAAGGAATTGTTTTTTTATGTTCGAATACATGTTAGGAACATTTTTCCAACCGTAAAACAAATCGTGCATGCTGTATTTTGTGTGTGATACTACAGCGGTATTTGAGAGTGACAATTAAGTCCCCTTTGTTTGATAGAATTATCTTAGGATGCCTTTCAATAAAGAGGTGGCGAACTTTAAAGTAATAAATAAATTCCCCAGAGCACAATATAGTTAGCGATATTCTTGCTCCAGGGTTAGAGTAAACAGTGTGTTTGTGTCCCTTTCTTGTCTTTGTCTTTTGAGCTCAATTTGTTTTCGTAGGAAATACCCCTAAACTTTCCAAAACAAATCTGAAAGTAGCAATTACTTTACATGCCACAAATTTCAACGCTGGTCTAGGAATAATCTCCTTCCTGTCCAGAAGCGAACACCCTTTGAACACACAATCATTCACTTGTACAATCATAATATTGTATTTTCTTGGGAAATAATAATGCCTTTGAGGACTTCTTGCATATTTTGTTTCATTGACACGTGCAGGTTGAAACACAGTAACATAGGCTCCACAGATGATAGTTCACACTTCTTTCGACTTTTCGGTACTTAAATACCCTATTTTATACATCATAATGCACTCCACATTGATCTCCCCCACTTCAAGTATACTCTAAGGAAATTAGCAAATTTTCTCAAGGCTCTCAAAGGAGTCGCGATGTGACTTTAGCATGCGTGAGAGATTGCGCTGTCTGATGCTACTTCGCTAGTAAAGAGCTTAATAGAATGGGCCGTAGTAACGCATATGCTTATTTCCCATGTGCCCGCAGTGAGCACAGCGAGAATTAGCGTGCTATTGTTGTGTGTTTCATGTCTCTGTATATTTTTGCGAACAGTCTTTTTTGAAAAGTCGTGAGTAGCTAGGCGCACCAGTACAAATTAGTAAATGAATATCCGCGTGCTATTCAGAGATTAGAGAGAAAGCCTATGTTTCATCATAAAATTCGAAGACTGCAGCAAATAATTTTTTTAAATTAATCTTATGTCAAAATCCTCTATAAGAAAAAAAAAAGAAGCTCAAATAAAAGAGTAGTTTACTTTCAGCTGAAATTGCCTATCCAACAGCGTAAAATGAAACAAGCAAGCTATTATGCCTAATTGATTTAATGACTTTTAGGGTGACATACCTGTATGAGACTGGAGACTTATAATCTTGCGTTTAATAAGAAAAGCTAGCATGCCTATTTTGTTTTTTGTTGTGTGATAATTTTTTTCATTTTCTTTTATAGTATGAATCTTTTGCCTGCCTTACTTCATTTTTTTCGTTAAACCGCGGGCTAACTTCCGACAACTGTAGTATATTGATATTAATTATATTAAAATCCTAACTATTAAAGTGACACGTAAAACATAAAACCTAGTCCACAGTGAACAATTAAAAAGCATTGAATAATGAGATCAGATTGTCTGAGATGTTCGTAAGGAGTCGTGAGATGAAAGCAAAAGCCCACACAGATGCCTAGAAATTACAAAACAAACAACGCCGTTTAAATTAGCTGCACTCTTTACTTTCGAGTTGTGGGCGTTAGAAACCTTCAGAATGCTTTTTAGCGTGAAGTTTACCAATCGTATGATCTACCGAAGAAACATTCTGAACTGTGAGGTGGCATTCAGATTTTTTTTTTTTTTTTTAAATTATACATATAGATTTTTTTTTTAAACGCGCTTTGTGAATTTATGCTTCGTGCCATCATATGCTGGCAGTTTACTAAGAAATAAATGGGAGCCGCGTTTCCGTTTTTTTTTCACAGTAAACAGAAAAGTATTGCTTACAAAGGCTGGGGGTTAGTATTAAAATGAAATGTTTATACACGAAGTGTTTTTATTTCTTCTAGTTCTTGACAAAATTTCCGTTTTTCGTTTCTAATGAATTCCTTTGTTTTGAAAATACATCAAGTTTAAAATTCTCATAACACGTGATAGTATTTTTTTTTTATCGCAGAAAAAAAGGTCAAGTTCTTAGCGGCCTTCTCTATTCCTGCGAGTACGAGAACTGTGCTGGCTGTAAAGAGGGACAAGTAGTCAGACACATACAAGCTTTACTTCCTGCACGGAATCCGGTTCTTCAGCCTCGTCTGGGTCGTCCTAGGCCACTCGTATAGCACCTCCATCTCCACCGTCCAATCCCATATATTGATACATTTCAATATGCAATGCAGTTCAAATCGCCCATATGTTAGGTTGCAAGGCATACATTTGGTTAGTTTGTGCATGCTTAAGGTAAAGACAGCAAAAAGATAAAAAAAAAACGCTGGATAAGAAACAATTACCATAATTCAGCAATATCGGAGGCCCATTCGACAATGCAGTTTCAGGCGCCTTAAGATAGGTTCGTTTTTTCTAGAAACCTTTTGCTTGGGCCACGAAAGTGGATGAGTCTTTGTTCTATTCCCGCCCTAAAAATAAAGTGCCTCCGGCAAAGCGTTGCTTAGTACCACCAAATTAACTGCGACGGCATATTGTCACGAATAACAATTGATGAGGCGATAAAGACTGAAGAAACTAAACGTTTAATGGGGCCAACTTGTGCCCAAAGGAATAAAAGGGTACAAAAGATAACACCAGAGCGTCGCGGGCGTCGAAGTCGGCGTGACAGCAGAGTCGAACGCTGGGGCGAAACTGACTCCGGCTTGCCACGCGGAGCCGCTTTTGTACACGCGTTGGCTTCTGGAGCATTCGATGTAGAAGGTTCAACGCGTAGAACATTCTAACCTCGAATCAACCTATACGGATCTCGAATTCACCAGAACAACACATTACAGTGTAAACAAAAATGCGTAGCCGCGGCCAGGAATCGAACCCTGGCCCTTCGCGTGGGAGACAAGCGCGATAACCGTTAGGCTACGGCCGCGCTGCCTACTTGGCGCGCGGCAATATAGGCTTGTCATATCGGTGTTGACTACCTTCATACACAGCACTAGATGTGTGCTTACTTCGCTTCTTGTCCTGCAATGTTTTTGCGCTTTTACACCGCACCCATTAGAGAATAATAACAAATAGTTACTGGGTAATCACAAACAAAATGTAAACAAATCGGGCCAGTTGCTGATGGCTATTAGAAAGAGCTTCATGTCGTCCTGCAAAAACTCTAAACATCACAATTTGCTTTGTCTGTTTTATGTTTGTAATATTTTAACGCATATAATGAATATTGTGCAACGTATGGACATGCATTTGTAAGTTAGCTGCACGTGTATTGTTTTATTTGACAAGACACACCAGTTTCATCACATATCAGTATTTGTTGATTAGAAAAAAATTAACATTTGGGAGGCCAAAGTATGAATACAATTGCGGAAAAAAGACAAGAAAAAACAGTTCTTTTATGCACCTACGCAGAGGTTGAAATTAAGTCTGAATTTCTCAATGCGTGTGAAGAATATTGCTAATCTGCACTATTGCATGGTGTTTTGTAGTGCATGGTCACCCGGACCATTGTTTTCTTCATTCGGCAATAATTATTTCTGGGATTACTAGAAGAACTAGACGAGGCGCATATTTCGTTCTTAAAAAAGCATATGGTGAGCGCGAACATTGGCTGTTACTTCTGTTTGGCCGACACAGCATAAAAGGTGGTCTACAATGTAATCAAAGATGGAATTCTTATATTTACGTTTTTTAGCCGCTGATCTACTCTAGTAAGTTAGTTAAATTTTGCTGCAAATGCAGCGCTTGAATTCGGTGATCAGCGGATGTAAGAACATTATAGCTTTCTCTACACACCACGCAACTATTGAAGTTGGTTGGTTAATTATACGTGTGCACGCTGAGCGTGTATTGTTTAATAGCGCAGTATTCTCCACGCATCATCATTTAGAGGGTTTGTGATCCAACGTTGAAATACAAAAGCTATAAAAAGTGTTTATAGATATTCATTTGTTTCGTTTACATGCAAGTAGCCTTCCTGTCTCCTTATTTAAGGCCTTAACGAAAGCGCGTGAGTTGTTTCTGTTTTTGTTTTTTGACATTAAACTCCAGATAATCAGACACACAAAGGCTACTTCCATGAAAACGATACGATTGGATGTACCTCAACACAGACTACGACTCTTTTATAATAAGGTCTTAGCACAAGCTATTATTTAAAATATATCGAATTACTCTGAGTTAATTAGCCAGTAAGAACCATCGGAAAAATATTGTTATCTTGCTCTATTGATATGTTGACAATACCATGTATCCCCGTTCTTCTCTTACGACATGCGCGAGATTTTTATTTTTTGAGTCTTAGAACAAGTTTGCCTTAACAACCTCTATTGACTCTCAAAAAAGAGGAGTATCGACGAAATTGCTTGGAAGCATGCACATGGGAATTTCGGGAAGCGTTGATATAGCACTTCATTATTTGTCATAGCATCTAAGTCTGTGTACCTCTGTCTTCCTTCTCAGGCCGTCTGGCCAATGCACTTCGCTATGGGGACAACATCGCAGGCTGCTTTATAACGGCTGGCTACCTGAGTGTGGACACTTTTTTCTTTCTGTCGTGAGTATTCTGATAATCTTTTATCACCAAGGTTTTTCTTTCTAGACTTGGATTTAGCACCCAAAAATTATAATGATAAAATGATTGTTAAAAGTGAAAGCCGTTTACAACTCCCTGTAACGCCGAATTAGAGCGCAGCTCTTGAGGAGGAGGAGGGAAGGGTACTGGGGGGGGGGTGAAGCGACCTGCGGGGGTCACGTGACCTTGGGGGGTCACGTGACCTTGAGGGGTCACGTGACGATGCCGATGATGTCATTAGTGACGTCACTGATGACGTCATCAGTGACGATGACAATGCGGACTCCGATGACGTCATCAGCGATGATGACGATGACGATGCGGATGTCGGTGACGTCATCAGTGACGTCACTGATGACGTCATCCGTGATGATGACAATGACGATGCGGATGCCGTTGACGTCATCAGTGACGTCACTGGTGACGTCATCAGTGATGAGGACGATGACGATGCGGATGCCGGTGAGATCATCAGTGACGTCACTGATGACGTCATCAGTGATAATGACGATGACGATGCGGATTCCGGTGACGTCATCTGGGAGGTCACGTGAACTCGGCGGGGGGTCACGTGACCCTGGGGGGGTGGTCACGTGACCTCGGGGGGTGTCACGTGACTTCGGGGTGTCACGTTACCTCAGGATGGGTCACGTGATCTCGGGGGTCACGTGCCCTCGGGGGGGTCACATGACCTCGGGGGGGTCACGTGACCTCGTGGTTACGCCGACGGCGACGCCAACGGCGACGCCAACGGCGACGCCAACGGCGACGCCGACGCCGCTCAAGCCGGAAACGGGCCCCTAAGAGCTGCGCTCTAAAAGAAGAAACACAGCACACGTGGAGCTTCAAGTGTACAAATTAGCATGACTACAAATTGGTCGCACACTTAAAACAAAATGTAATAGAGTTTCAACTTTCAAATAGACTTGCCAAGTTCCGGAGAAAAGCTGGGAAGTCTGTGGAGATGTCCAAGCTAGAGGATACGATTGTATTAAATGAAACTTGCATACGCGACACTGGTGAGAGTTTAGACACTAGTTGAATATAAAAGACAGTAAGATGTCTTGTAACGCGACAAGGAACATGAAAATCCAAAGAATTCAGAAGCTGATTAGCACCAGTCAAACCATTTACCACCCTTTGCAATAAAAATCAGATCACGCTCGAATCTTCTATTTGACAAAGACGCTCTTGAGAAGAAATTCATAATCATAATAAAAGTGACGCTGCAAGTGCCTATCATATAAAATGCTTATCATTCTTTTTTGCACTAATTCAACACTTAAAGGCTGTGCACGTGTTAGGGAATTCCAAACAACAAAGAAAAATTCAAGCCGTGAACGAACTAAAGCACAAAATAAACGAATATACAAACAGGGCGTCTGGTCTTTTTAGTCATACGAGACATGATATTAAGAGTTTTCATCGCACGACCAACAATAAAGGAAACATGAGCATTAAATGACAACGCGCTATCAAAGCACACACCAATATCGTTTATCGCTGTCACGCCCTCGATTGGAGTTCCTTCCAAAGAGTAAGTAAAATGCATAACAGTGCGTCGTCTGCTCAAAGAAAGAACCTTAGTTTATATAGGATTTAGGAGCAAATTATTCGCCAAAGACCATTACAGTATGTTATTCACTTCGTGCTGAAGAACATTACAATCAAGAGGAGTAGCAACGCGCATAAAAATATTAATATCATCCGCAAACAGTAGGAGCTCAGCTTTGTTTACACAGGAGGCTATATCATTAACAAATGTTATAAACAGAAGAGCCTCAAGAATAGACCCCTGTGGGACACCTGAAGTTAAGTAAAATAGTTTAGAATGGACACTAGAAATTCGAACATGATTCGTACGACATGACAAGTAGCTTTGAAACCAGCCAAGTAGTTCAGAACAACAACCGTATAACTATAATTTATGAAGCAATAGCTCGTGATCAACTTTATCGAATGCGATAGACATATCGAAATAAATAGCATCTGCCCATCCCCTGTTGGTCACAATTAATGCAGAGAAATGTAGAAAAGGAGCGCAAGTTGGTTTCGACCGACCGTCTCGTAATGAACCCCTGCTGCGAAATCGTTAGTTTTTGATGAAAGTACTGAGTTATTCGTTTATGAATAGCTTTCTCAAACAGATTAGAAAAGCCGAACAATAAAGAGACAGGCCGATAATTACTGACAACCGATGAATCACCCCCTTTTAATATTTGCACAAGAACCGTTTTCATGTATAACGATGAGAACAAACCAGAGCGAAGTGACAAGTTGAAAATGTGTTTTAAAATCGGTGCGAACAAGTCACCACAACCTTTGATTATAAAGCTCGGAATACAATCTACTCCAGTAGATAACTTCGGTTTAAGATTTGTGATACCTTCCTCAATTTCATCCGTATCTACTCTGAAGCCCCAGAAAACATCCTGGCAGTTCACTTCCATGTCAGTAGGTTGAATGGTTGGCTGACCAACTGTGTAGCAATGACTAAAATAGTCTGCAATACGGTCTGCCACCTCTGGTGGGGACGAAAAATACGTAGTGTTTCCAGTAGAACAATCCCGGAGTGAAATTTCATGTGCATTGTTAGGAGTGTGCTGCTTTGCACATTTCCAGAACATTTCGGGGCAGCGGTTCCGACTGCGCTCGACATCATCAAGATGTAACTGTTTATCGCGCGAGTGCAATTTTTTGAGAAGATAACGATAAATTCTAAATTGGTGTAATAAAAGATAAAGCCTGTTTTTGTGCTGTTTTTTTTTAATTTTATGAAAATTATCTTTCGTCTTAAGGTACATTTTTAAATCATTGGAAAACCAGTCCGGGTATTTGAAAAGTTGAGAATTGCGTTTAGGAACAAAAATGCTAATCGCGTCTTGCACAACTGACGTAAACGCTTCTTTTGCGAGATTGGTGTCATCCATTTCAAGAACAGCGCTGCAGTTATAAATATGAAAGGTATTTATACATTCCCAAATAAGTTCCTTTGGGGTACCAGTAGGCTGAGGGTCTGTTCAACACTTGCAACTTTCTTGGCAGCCGTATCTGAATATTGAGAGGTAAATGATATACATCCATCTTTACTAGAGGGATCGAAACAGTACTAAATGATTCGATTGGAATATTTGATAACACTAGGTCAAGAACATTACCAGCGGAGTTTTCGAAAGTGTTAAGCTGATTCAGCCCACAAAATGTATAAAAGATAACAACCCAGCCGACAACACCATTTAACTACAATGTCTTTGCCACGTAGTTCAATCTAAAAACAAGGTTTCGGTTGCGAGTTCAGTTGCGAGTCGGCGGTTGTGTGTCGTGCTTGTTCCTTTTCTCTGTCCTTGTCTTTGTGTGCGCTGTTCTGTTCATCATGTCATCATACCAACTCGCCCAACTTACAACACTTCTGCAAGATAAGTGATTACTTGCGCGGATTGGCTAGATATTACCAAGACTACCATTGAGTGCACTAATGAAACCTGCGCAAACAACCTCTTCACCAGGTGATTGACGCTTGTTTTCAAACAGCTGCAAGTGACGAATTATGTGCTTGAAATGATTTCGAATGAACACTCTTTTATTTTAAGTATTCATAAGGGTCCCGGGTGATTAATAAAATGTACTCTTGAAAAATCTAAGTACATGATCAATTTATGCTCTTTAAACAACTCATCTGTATTTTCTGCAAGTTTACCGATAGAAAAATTAGGTTTTGTAGGACAACACGCTATTATCTAGTTTAAAAAACAAAAAATCGGTCTCTTTCTGTTTTTTTTTAGGCGTAGCTCTTATTTGGTCGAACTAATTTTTAGTTCAGCCCTGCCAGATGAGTTAACTATAATACCATCTGGAAATAATCAAGGTGAGTTTGCTCATAAAATATAATTATTTGCAGCAAAAAACTACCTTGCGGCTTCGAGGAAAAAACACTGCACGACATCGTTAACTACTTTACGCCCGGCATATGTTGTGATTTGAGTATCTAGTTACCTTGTGTATTTGCGATGTCCTAATTAAACCAACATCTCAACGTTAAAACAACACCTCTATAGTGTCGTTCGAAGTACCCCAGTGTTCAAAGCCTTCATCTTACATCATGTAGCGTCTTCCGTCGCTTCCCACCCTAACCAAAGACTATGAGCAAATAAATTTGTTTTCATAGAGTTGTCATTCCAGGCGTGTGGAACAATTAATTTTTGACAAACCAGCATTGTTTACCTCTAAAATATTTCCGGTGTACGCAATATTCTAAACGAAGGGTAAAGCTTATCGATGATATTTGCATTGACATACGATGGGTTGCAATTCGACATTGTGAGTCACGATTGTCAAGTACGCCTTTTTCAGCGGGTTTCTTCTGACGTACAACCTTATGAGAGAACGCGTCACCGGATTGGTTGGGGGATGCATTGCTCTCGTCCGGTGGTGAATAAGGCAATAAGTGCAAAACTAATTACGGTGTAGTGGCTTCGGTGTGCATGGTGTAAGAGTTTTTTATTGTAATATCTACTGTATGCGATTGAAATGTCCAAACATTTTATATACGCAAATTTTCATAAATTTTAGTATTATGCCGTTTAAAATTGGCTCCGAAGGCAGAGACAACAATGTATATAAATAGTTGCTCGCGCAAGAGACACAGTACGGACGTAAGGCATACTTAGTTTAGTTGATATTTTGTTTTGCTATTCTATCCCCTATAGTGGTTACTGCAAATAACATTGTGCAGTATTTTTTTTATTCACGAGAGCAGTAGATCACGTCAATATAATTAGCTGTTATGCGTAGAGCCATTTGCCTGCTTCTCGAGCAGGGGTTGTGACTATGTCAGACCGGTGAGGTTCTATTGGTTGATTGAAAATAATAGTGGGTAGGCGTTAAGGCATCTAGCATTGAGGTCTACCCACTATTTGTTTCAGTCAGCCGATACAGAGCTCGGCGTCGTTCTGAAGTCAACACAACTCCCGCGCTAAGACAAGACGACTTGCTTTCCGCATCCATCGAAACAAGTTTTGTAATAAGTTAATTTTTATATTTATTTTTGTAAATATGTTTGATATCCCTTATAATCCTTTCATTGATAGCCCTGAATACATAATTAGCGTTTTTGTAGCTGCCATTATTATCGTGACTACAGTGGCTTCTTGTTGTAATATCTTGGCAAAGAAAAGAGCGCATTTCCAATACAGAAAAACTTGAACGGCCTTTTCAAAACATTCAAAATAATGATTATAGGCAAAATATTGCGGGTCATCTGTTTTGTGACAAAATAAAACTATTTCGGTGCATCTTTCTTGTTTTCAATGTGCTCATTTATTGTGACGCACCTTGTTAATTACATTACGTAAAATATATTTAGTAGATAATGAAAAAAATATAAATGTAAATTACAGTGCAATGGGCATAAATAAAATTCAATATAAATTACAAATTTTCTACGCTACATCTACTCTCTTTCGAGCAGTATGCAACAGGAATCTGCTTTATCTAATCCAGGAGGAGCTCAATGCAAAAGTCGTTGTACTCTTCATTCCGCAGGGGAACAGTGCTGCTCTTCTTCACTATTATGCGCACGTACCTGTTGCCCCCCTTTATCAATGAACCCAACACAAAAGAGCATTTGGCAATTTTTATACATTCTTTAGAAACCACTACTGGGCGCTTCTGCTTCAGATTCGGAACTTCACGAAGGACCTTCCCCTCGTAAGTGATACACTCGAGTACATAACCGAAACGTTGTTTGTCTAGAGACATACACTGCGCTGGAACATATATTATTAATGCAATTTTATGAATAAAAATAAGGCACGCTCAGATATAAATATTTGATGAACACCATCAGAAACCTAAATTTTTTGCCGTAAGGTATGTTTACTACGCGTGTAGCATTTTCCCACGTACACATAATCACGCCACTTTAATTCAAGATCTAGCATTCACGTACCTACTTCCCAGGTAGCACACCGCGTCGGCCGGTATCGGGACTACGCCGGCCGGTCCCGGTAACAGGATGGCGGCGCCCGGCCATTGGCGCCGGTGAGCTACCGGCCCCGGCCGGCGTCGGGGTTTCGTCTTGCTCACTGGCCAGTTCAGCCGAAGAAGTTACAGTGACTGGCCGGCATCGGGTTTTTGCTGTCTTTGCTGGCCAGTCTTTCCATGGAGGTTCCAGTAACTGGCCGGCATTGGTATTTTGCTGTCTTTGATGGCCAGTATTTACATGGAAGTTCAGTAACTGGCCGGCATCGGCACTTTGCTGTCTCTGATGGCCAGTATTTACACGGAAGTTCAGTGACTGGCCGGCATCGGCGCTTTGCTGTTTAGGCTGGCGAGCCCCGCCATGGAAGTTCCGTTTACTAACCGACATCGTTTTATCTTTTTTTTTTTTTTTTTTGCCGTTTTTACTATGCAGTCAAGTCATTCAGATTCTGACGAACTGTGGCAATTCATGAATAGCGAGTGGAAATATTCGCATAGATCAATCCTTTGCAAATAACTGCCGACGCTGGTGTATTTGATCCCAGCATGGCAAGGCTGACGTGTTTTATTGCGAAAACGCGAGAAAAAAACAATGCGGCGAGGAACATTTGCAGTTCAGGATTCGAGAATCTGACCACCAACGCCATGAAGAATAAATTACACAACGCCGAACGATACCTTTTCAGGAAGCTAGTTTAATTTGATGCACTATACTTAAGGTCGGTGGTATACGCACGTATTTGGCTCTGATAAGAAAATTAAAATAAAAACGGTATAGCGGAGAATCCGAATGAAGAGCAACAACCACAATTAACAAACACGTGGCATGATTGAGCACGCGCTTTGAGTTACAAAAACTATAATTTGCATTGCATTGCAGAATCTGGACAAGAAAGAGATGTGTGTATTGCTTATGACGCTACGAGAGGTACACAACTCTCCTGAGATCGTGTTATTGGTGATTTTAATTGAGTGTGAAAATATGCTATTTCAGTCAAGAATCTGCTGTTTTCTGTGGTAGTTACGATCATCTAACAGAAATATTTCAAATTCTGACATAGCCAGACGATTTGTCCCCCGGTAGCTTATGTTATATACGACATACCGCACCAAAAACAAAAAAAAACAAACAAATATAAAAACATTTTTTTTTTTTTTTTTAACACGATAAAGGCGTTGTGGATGTTTACACTGCCGGGTCGTGAATGTGACCCCTTGACGCTGCGAAACATAAATGTTCTAATACCGAACGATGCCGTTTGTGAAAGCTAGTTTAATTATCCGCACTGTTCTTGGATCTCAGGAATAAAAACATGTATAGGCCTAATAAAAAAGTAAAACTGCGGAGCGCAACCTTGATAAGTAAAATCAGGCGGCAGGCGAGGGAAATATCACTGATGTACCAGAAGAAAATTAAGTACTACTTTCCGTAAGTCAGAAAAATAAGAGATGTGCTTAATACGTACCGCGCTGTGAGCTCAGCTAAATAACTGTCTTAAAATAGCGGTATTTCTGTTTTAACAGTGGGTAAAGTTGACCACCTTCAGACAAACTTCGGCTGCATCACTGTGGCAGTTTGACCACTTACTCATTTTCTCATTTTGCTCTCAATATTCCCATTATTATTACCTTCTTTACTTCGTTGAAAGGACTTGCGCTGTTTGCCTACTACACTGACCCAGAAATTAGCACGGAGGGAGCGAATTATCCCGGCAAAACAAGAGGGCCACGGCTTGTGCATTGCATCAATTTAAATTTGGGCTCGCACTTCTTATTTCCAGATTTTGCGTGATTTTTACCCTAAAGTAAGGGGCCGGCAACTGCAAAAAACATAAAAAAAATATTAAAAAGAAATAAAAAACGTAGTAAAAAAAACAATAAAAATCTTCGCACTTCCGGGATTCGAACCACCGACCACACGATCACCCGCAACGCGCGTTAACCACCAAGACCAAATCGCCAAATCGGAAACGCGTTGTTTTTAGTAGTTTATATGTCTGCTGAGTTCGTTTGAATACATTGTACGGTTAGTTTCGTATGTAATTTTTTGTTACGTGTTCAGGAGGTTCAGGACGTATTTCTAATATTGTGGCAATTTTTGCATACTCAATGATTTATTATTACTGTGTCTTTTAATAGTTTTTTAATGCGCTTTGCTGATCGTTTTATTGCAAGCGTGTTGAAGATACGCGCCAATACGAGCACATAGATTCCGTAAAGTCGTTAGACATCCATAATAGCCAACGAACGCGATCCAATCCAATCCGCAGCCTTGTTTTGCCGGGCTTGTTGGCAGTGTGTGTTTCACGTCTCTGTCTTGAGGTCAATTTACCGATTAGTCGTGATGCGTGGAGTTCAACTTAGTTTCAAATGTGTCCGAAAACGAAGGAAGCGACTGTGAGCCGTGGAACTACGTCGAATCTGCTCAACAGCCAAGATCATGGCACGGTCGTTTCAAAGTAAGTTCCTTTCTTTGTCCGTTAGGGCTAGATTATTCTTTTTTCCGTTCAAAATGCTTGTTATTGTCTAGATCGCTTGCTTTTACCAGTATTACTAATTGTGCGCGAATGGTGCTATGCGAGGCTGTTTTGCTTCGTTCACAAATAGGCTGTGTACTCGGTCGGAACTTTTTGGGAGAGTGGGGGGGAGGTGTTGGACGGCGGCGCCGGCGGCGGCGGCGGCGGGCGTGCGGGCGGCCGGCCGGCCAGCCGGCCAGCCGGCGGGTGGAGGCGGAAAGGGGAGGGGGAGGGGGGGAAGTTTGATTGCCTCCCTCCACCGTATTGTTCACTGGTAAACTAGGATGTCTGGAAGAGCGCGGTGCCCCCCCCCCCCCCCCAAAAAAAAAAAAAAAATAAATAAATAAAGCACTTAACTTAGCGCGGTGCCCCTCCATCGTCTAAGCTCTAGGTTAGACACTACGGGTGGATTCCGTGTGCGTATTTGCGTCCGGAGAGCTGAGCCAGGCAAAAGGCAGAGGAGGATCGAGCAAGTCCGTAGCTTCCGCCGCGCAGTCGTCTGCAAACGGCTTTATTTTCGTGACTCGTTATCAGAAAGAATTGTCAAAAATTGGTGCCGCGATGAATTCATCCCATGGTGATTTGCATAGCATACCGCTCCTGATCGCAAAACTTTGTGCCCACGAAATAATTTTTTGATGCCGCTTCTGGGGAAATTTACAAGCATGTCCTGGATTAAGGTAGTGTCTCGCCAGTTTATGAGAGGTATATTTAGTTCAGTGTAAGTATATAGTGTTAGACATGCCTCACCCAATCCCTGTATTTTTTCGTTTGGTACTGCCTTGAGCGAATGGTGTAGGTTGTAATTGTTTTTAGTTGTTGCATGATTGTAGTAAGGTGGTGAGCTTTACTAATTAAACAGCTTGAAAAACAGTTCACCACAAAAGGCAAGGAGACAAGCAGAGTTACGTGTAAACCATACGCAAGCGCAGACTCTCGACTCGCATGAACAGAGAAGGAAAAAATAAAGAATGCGGAAGGAGCTCAAGCACAGGCCCAAGTGGAATGCGCCGATTCACCCATTAGCAAGAGCAGATTTTAAAACCATAATTTCCTTGTCTGTTAAGGCAACAGATTGATGGCCAATACATAAAGACAGCTTAATCTCTCTCTAAAGTCTACGATGAATTGTCACCTACTTATGCACTATTTACACTGCTCATGTGTCCTCCTTATAGCCTCGTCCCACTAGAGCGACAGACAGCAACACACGACGAGCGACACACGACGCACGCTGTCCCACCTGGCGGACACGACGCAGGACACGGGGACGAGGAAACTTCTTTCCTAGTGGGATTGGAGTTGTCAACAAAACACTTCAAAATACACAGATAAACAGTCTGGCGATGCGGTTTTCATATTTTGCTCTTTGGGCATTAAATGCGCCGACAAACACGGTGAAAGTGGAGACAATTACTTTGTTTCTTGATTAAAGCTTCCGCTTCTCTTCATTTGCCGTTGGCGACTTTCCACAAACAGTCGTGACAATTGACACCAAACTTTTTCTGAACTAGAATACCCGAATCATTCCTTTTTTTTGGGGGGGTCGTTCGAGGAATTCTAAGTTAGCACCAAGGAATTTCACCCTGATTTTGAGGATGTTTAAAACTTCATATCCGAATGATCGAGGGCAGGCGTTTTATGGGGGACAATACGGCATCCCGATCATCACAGAACGTGATGACAAGTCTCGTCTGCCGGAATGGCTTGCCGCGGAACGTCGTGTCCTACTTCGTGGTGAGCGGTCTTTGGTCAGTCCTCGAACATGGGTGTATCCATCCTGATTTAGGGGCGTAGACCTCGGCGTCTTGAAGCACCAAATCGCGCACAGAGTTTTTGCGAGCAAAACCAGCCACAGACAAGCCTTTCGCAACATGACTGCCCAGCGCCAGCAAGCAAGCCGCGCCCGCGACCACTATGAGCAATCGAGAAACTGGAACTGCGGGAACGGGGAGAGGCCGCCAAGGGCTTCTCTGAAGGTCGAGCGGTGGAGCAAGCCACGGGAGGAAGGGTGGAAGGGTGGAAAGAGAGGCAACAGAGGGCACAAGCGGGCGAGGAGGATAAGTTTGTATCCGACAGATGTTCCTCGGTGGGACTGCTTGCTGCGCTTCAAGTCCAACAACAGACAAGAACTCGTCCGTCGTCGATGGTTTGTCGGCGATTGTCGCGGGTGTTGGCCGTTGCAGTGGGACAGCATCGGCGACACGGAACTTTGTGGTGTCGTCGGACAAACATCGGTGTTTGTCACTCTAGTGGGACGAGGCTTTTAGAGAAAACGTGAATAGTTAGCAGATACTGTGAAAAACATACAAGGGAATTATTTTAGGCCTTTATTATTCATAGTATGGGCCACCAATGTGTTCGCACATCCGTCTGTTACCTGAGCTGCCAAGAAAATCGTGTTTACAGTCTTATGCATATGGGTGGGAGTCGGCACGTTCCACTTGGACCTGTTCGAACTTTTGCTAAAGCTCGTTCCGCATTCTTTATTTTTTTTCTTCTCCAATTTGTGAGTTGGGAGGCTACACTCGTATGTAGTGTGTGTATTCCTCTCCTTTATTCCTTGTTTTTTGTCTGTTATTTTTCAGGATGTTCAATCAGAATGAACTCGCCACCTTATTACATGGAAAGGCTGTTGTTAATTCCAAAGTGTCTGTAAAACAATCTACCTGACATCTTTTGCTCACGCCCCGGTTTCTGAAGCTCACATTCTCCGAACACAGCCTTTCTGATTTCTCTGATTCTTTTTCTTTTTTCTTTTATGCTCAATAGATCAAGTTGTGAGTGTGCACCAGTCTGCGTCCTCTGTGTTCCTGTCCTTTTGTCCTTGTCTTTTTGTGCACTTTTTTCAAGTTGGTCCATGATATTTTTTATCGTATATTCTAATCTGTGTTTTCATCTTTATACTTGCTGCAGTCCTTACCAAGTAGAAGTTGGCATTCACTTTCACCATCCTGATGTGAGTGTCCTGAGGCGACACAGAATGACAGCTTCCTCTGCTGAAGGCCAGGCTTGATGGAAGACTGCCAAGGCTGTTCATGGTAAGGTGCTCTATATATTGAGCAATATAATAGCAACTTATTGCTGATAGGATTGTTTTTAACGCAGACTGTGTTTATGGACTGGCCTTTAGCAATTCCGATGCCACTCACGTGGAATGAAACACTCTAGGGGAATTGCGCATCCCATTCGTAAGCGGAATGCTGAGTTTACAACAGAAGTGCGTCTCAACTTGCTGCCAGTATTGCTGTGTGTGTTGTGTTTGTATTTTTATTTGTTTGTTTAATGTTCCCAATAATGGCTGCAGCCTTCCCATTGGAAGTGGCAACACGCAAACACAAATGGACGGCAAGAGAGGTGAACAGCGCCACTCACGCCGTTCGCCACCGCACCCATTGGTTTTCGGAGAGGTTTGCAGTATTGGTCTCTATGGTATTTGGTCATATATCGCACATGAACACAACCAGGGCACTGTGCCTACAATTCAGCACTCGCAAGATTTGCGTGAATACACCCTGCAGCTGGTCGCATTTTCAGAGTAATTTTAATGTTGCAAAAATGAATAATGACATTGGCATATTTCTCGTGCCAAATCCTTCATGCCTGTTCCGAACTCTGATCTCCACGAGATCACAGTAGAGTCGTTTCTGTTGTACAGTAAAACCTCGTTAATTCAACCCCCGCTAATTCGGATAATTTGAACGGTCGATCCGGTCCCGTCAAACATATGTATTAGTCAATGGCAGCAAACGCTCATTAATTCGGAGGGAACGCTGCGCACTATGGTTAATTCGGACAAATTCGGCAGGTGGTGCTAGCTACCGTCTGTTCCAAAGGGTATGACCGCTATCCATCCGAAGTGCGCACGTGGTTTTTCCGGTTTTCCCATGGTTCTTCGCTCTTTCGGTTCTCCGTGTTTCGCACCAGTTTTGCTCTGGATCGCCGTGCTTCAGCGCGTTACTCTCCTGGCATGGAAGCAGCAGAAGCATTGCTGTAACGGAAAAAGGGTAGCACAGCTAGGTGACCGACGACCGGAATGGCAAAATCGCGACACGCGGGGCTTTTGTTCCCGAGCCTGCCAATAGCGAGAGTGACAGTCACGTTTTATGCCTCAACGCGGGGATCCTAAAGCCCGCCATTTTAACAACTATCCTATCCCTCAATTTTTCGCTGGCCACCCCTGCATTGAAAAATGCAACGTGACTGGCACTCTCGCTATCGGCGCTCGGGGAAAATAGCGCCGGCTGTCGCGATTTCGCCGCTCCGATTACTGGTCAGTTTTGCTACTCGTTTTCCGTTGCAGCTGTACTAGGCTAAGTGGCAACGAAAGTGGAAATACTGAGGGCCTTGGAGGGCGGCGTCTCTCGACAAGTGATGGAAGGTTGCGACGTCAAGAGAAGCACTTTGGCTACATACGTAAAAATTGTGGCCGATATCCTACAGGCTTTCGAGAGCGAGAAGTTCAACACGAAAAGAAAGCGGCCTTGGAAGGTGGTGCACCCGAAACTAGAAGAGGCCTTGCTGTACTACATTGTCAGCGCACGGGATGCGTAGCTCCGACAGTGCGAGTGCGGTGGAGCACTCGACCGCGCTAAGGAAAGTTGCCGTCTCCGCCCAAGTGTCGTCCAGAAAGCAGGCGGTAATAACAGATTTCTTCTCAAAATAAAGGAAACGTTTTCGCGCAGCTTTCTTTGTTCTTTCGATATTTCGACCTTCGGATAATTCAGACATTTTTGCCAGTCCCATGAGATCCAAATTAACGAGGTTTTACTGTAGTGGCACGGCAGACTCTATACTTGTTTTGCTTCAATCTTTGTAAGGGGGATGCTGTAATCCAATTCTACTCATCCCTGGTGTACTAGATAGCACCATATTTGCAGAGATAGTCTTCAGATTTTGTAGTTCCATCGAAATATATTTCAGCTTATAAAATATTTGTTATTTGGCTTGTAAATTTTCAAGCAGATCTAGATTGAAGGCAGCAAATATCTTACCTGCAGTCATGGTATGTGTCCGAAGTATATTGCATTAACATAATTGACCCAACCTCTGATTTTTGTTTTCAGTGCCTCTAGCGAATTGTGGATGCTAGGATTGCTTTTGTTTGTTTCACATTATCTACAACACTTTTTTCACCTTTGTACTCAGTGCAGCCCTTGCCGAACGGAAGCTAGCATCGACTAGGCCAATTCGTTCCTGCATCACCAGCCGACCCGAGGATCAGGTCCATGGCAGTCTGCAAAGGTTGTTGATGGTAAGCTGCCTTATATATACAGCTGTGTAATAGCAGCTTGTCCTGGATGACAATTTGAAATGCGTGTTTATGTTTTAGAAAGTGAAATTCGCATGGGCATACTTGCAACGTGAAAGCTTACCAAGCCTGTTCTGATCTTTCATCCTTTTGAGATTTCAGTACAGCCGTTTCTGCTGCACACATACTGCCTACTTCGGCCAGGTAGAGACTTGATATATATGAAGGTAAGCAGGCGATTATCAACTGCTCAATGCTGTCCGTGGTGTTGTTCTCTCCTTATCAGATGACTTACCATGCTTGGTTTGCAAGGCATTTTAAAAGGAGAGCAAGTCCGCTGGTGCATGATGCTCCCAGTACTGAGCAGTCGACGATCGCTTGTTCACACTCGTAGAGATCACGACTGTACTTCAAGCTCGGCAAGTGTGACACTTATGTGATTCAGCCTAGCTGTGGTGTGCTGAGCGGTATATGTAGAGCTAGTTTACTTGAGCACACACAGTGGCTGTGCGGTATAAAACGCGCCCAATTGGCAACTTTAATGCAGTCTCGTGTAGTTCCATTGATGTTTTCTTTTGGCGTGCATGATATGTGTTCACACTTTTTTTTTTCCTCGCTTACCGACAGTCCTAGCTGTCTGCAGAGAGTAAGTGTGAAACATGCCAACAAGCCTCTAAAGCAGTATGCAGTGCAATTTTGGTCTATTGTGCAAGCGAGGAAGAAAACTGCTCGTTTGGCTGTTGAGGCTGCGACATAGACATTAGATAGTTTTATCTGAGCATTGTTACGACCCGCTCCACTCAAAAGGAAAGCACCTGCATGCTCACAACGCTCAGTCAGCAACGACCAGTCGGAGCGCAGATGCCGATGGAGCAGACAACTCCTGCACCCCGATGACCTCTGCCGACTGAGCGTTACGTGCGTGCCTGGTTACTTTCCTGCTCAGTGGCTGAGCGGAGCGGCCCGTAAAAAGCGCTCAGCTAAAACTTTTTCTGATAGGGGGTGGCTGACACATAGATATTTCAGGCAGAAGGATGGCCGACATTGGCTCACATCAATTCTCAGTATGAGCAGCTCTCATCGCAATACGGAAATTATGATTCAAACTTCCTCTACCCCTTTCTGAAGGTTTTGAAGGTGCTCCTAGCAGTATTGTTGGGCTAGACATAATCATACCCAGATCCACTCCAATAAATTCTAAGAGGATGAAGTCAGTTGCCACATAGCTTGTGCAAAGCTAAATCTGGAACTCGCTCCTCCTTCCTGTTTTTCACTGTATTGAGAACCTTGTCTCAGTATGTGATGGGTCTGTGAAGAAAATAGACCAGATAAGCAATATTACTCAGAAAATAGATGTCCCATACATATTAACCTGCACCTACCAGCCACTGTACACCACCTCACTACTGATTTGTTATCTTTCTATTGATTTGCCTGAACTGTTCGCACCTGTAGATATTAATGATGATCACGAGGGAATGTTTCTTGTCATATGATGTCATATGCTTAAAGTAAGTGAGGCTTGCGGGCGTTTTCAAGGGCTATGGGGCATGCCGATGGTAAACACTCAATGTGAGTTTATGGTAGACGCTAATAATATATACTAGTTTCTGGGTAAGTCGCTATTTTTTATTTGGTGAAGTCTGCAGACGAGTTTTAGTCAGGTTGCCATTATGTGGGAACACAGGGGCCATACTCTGCAATATATTATATGTTTACATGTGTCTACCCAATCTCATTTGTATGTGTACAACAATGAGCTGTATTCGCGACTCCAACGATCTATAGGGGGCGCCACCACCAAACAAACATGGCGGCTGGGAACAGGTCGCGTCGGCTCGGCCGGGCCGCCTGAACGGGTAGCGCATTCAATTTAACAGATTTTCTTTTGTTTAATGCTCTATTTTATAGGTATTTCAACTGCGACGGTTAAGTGTAGCCGGTGCAGATAAACTTGCAGAGCATAGTTTTTTTTCCCGGTGCTTTTTGTTCTTTTCATGTCAAACTTTTGTTTCGGAGGTTTCGTTCATTACCGAAACTATGGGCTCCGGAGAGACGGTAATAGACTCTAATCAGTTTTGATCAGGTAAGGAAAGCAGCGATGACTACAGAATTGTTCCACCGACAGTAATTTTCAACTAACTCGCATCACTCGACCATACGACTTATCTGTCGGCGAAATCGAGCTTTTGTGCGTATTAAGAAACAGCTCCAGTCGTCTGCTCGATCAGCAACACAGGCTGCAGGAAAATTACGAAAATTAAGCAAGCTCTTCTTGAGCCAAGCTTGAGCTTCTTGAGCCCCACTAAGCAGCTGATACTCGTATTTCAACTCAGGTTTTAGTGACATTTGAAGTCATTTTGACGAATGTGCGGGTTATGCATTATATTACGTACCATGTCCCACTAAAGGGATATTAGTATATTATTTGGGCTGAAATATGAGCTTACTTGACAAGCTATTAGGTGAACTGCTGAATCAAAGTATATTTGACAGACGGGGAGATACTACCTAAACTCAGCCATATGGTTCTAGCCGGCAGCACGGAGATGATTGCGGACAAATTTGAAGAGAGTCTTCATCGGAGATTCACGCAGAACCCCTCTGCATTAAACTTGACTTCAAATCCTGAATGGAGAAGGAGAGTATCTTTTGTGGCCGGACAACCTGAGCAATGTAGACGAATATTGCTGCTGGCTTCAACGAGGGTATATTATAAATATTGGAGGCGCAATAGATCATAATGTCGTGACAGCTTCTAACTTTGCGAGACGCGTCCCCCATTTTTTGAAAGCAGACAATATCCCTCATTAATCGTATGCAGCGAGGAGGTTTTCGAGAATCAAGTAGATGCGAAATCAGCCCAACTTTTTCGGTGTGGTCCAGAGGCTTTTTCGGTGAAAAGCTGCCAAGATGAATAGCCAATGCACCAACCAGCGTGGGTGGCTCAATCTTGACGCTAATCAAACACAGCCAAATTCAAGAAAAGCAGCTATTGAACCTTCCCATTCACTTGACTGCAGCATTGGGGTTCCCTCCAGTGAAACACCTCGTCTGTTTTACATACCACTTATCAGTTACCGAGTAGTCGTCACTTTGAATGTCATTCGAGCCAGAGAAGAAATCAAAACGTTTTTCCTTGATTCCTCCCCATCCAAGAAATTGAAAGCACGCGATTGTGTGTTGTGGAGTAAACAGGCTTTCAAACACGTGATAAAAAAAAACAATTTACTGAGGCTTCATCACACTGATGAACACTCAGGCAAACTTGAGAAATATTCAGACCTTCATCAAATTACATTGTTTGCCACCGTGTCGACAACACGTGTCCGCGAAAGCCGCCAGAGACGTGGAGAGGCGCAGAGCGACCTGTTCTGGCTGGTTCCCGGTTTTCCCGCTTGGTGCTGTCCGTTTTGCTAGGGTCGCGAATATGTCAAGGATATGATTTGTCATTGTCTCAGTAAGACTAATGAATCGCTATATTTACCTAAAAATGCTGGATCTCTCGCACCTATCGGGACGAACGGCAATGTTAAACTACATGCCAACTACTCCGGCGAGTTTGCCCGTCTCTCGACATGCCCTTTTTAATTAAAGTAGATGATTTCCACGAGCCTTTCTTTGAAGTGGGCCTTCTTCATGCAAGTAGCTAACCTTGATTATGAGATAACTGGGCCATTTTTTGCCGCTTGGTTATCCAGTGTGTTGTAACAGGTGTCCCTTAGGGCAATCAAAGTATTTTTGTTTTGATATAGTTTCCAGATTGAAAATGAAATGAAGACAATTAACGCATTGGTTACAAAAAGTTTTTCTTTTACATGGGCTTCTTGTCTCATGCCTCTGGTTTTCTGGCCACTTGATTAGCTTGGTTTATCTTTTTAGAGGTGATACTTACTTAGTTTTTGTGCTTTTGTTTTGGGTGTTTTTCAGGCTGATTTTCTTTTTTTTGTTCTCAATAGTGTGTATATATTGCGCCGTTGAGTTCAATGAAAATTTGGTTTCGAGTCAGCGCTCTGTCCGTGTCCTTTACCCTGTCCGTCGTCCTTTGCACTGTTTTAACCTTTTAAGCGCTTGCCCAGTTTGGAATTTCTGGATTATCATGTGCAGCTGGTATTGATTTACCCTGTCATTTTACTGTGCTGTTGATTCTCTTTGCAGGTGCTCTAATGAAGGACTCCCCTTCCTGGGTGCATGGTCGACTTGCATCACAAGCTGCATGAAAAGTGTGAAGAACATTTCCTAGGCCCGTGACATGCAGCCTCTTTCATCCAGCGCACTCCTCTAGCGACAAGCCCATGATGACCAGCCACGCTGTAGCTTCACTGGAGCTGACAATAAACAATTACGGTAACAATTTTGTATGTTTTATTTGCTATCATGTGTATGAGCGACAGATGGCTGTGGCAGCCGCTTTACCAATAAGGTGTATACCTATGCCAGAAATTTACTTTCATGTACAGTGCAACATAATTGTTTACACTCATTTGTTGTTAAAATTATTCTTATGAACTACATCATTTCTATTCAGGTGTAAATTGCACACAAAACCACATGTTAGGCTGTATGACAAGACCGGGAACTGTACGATTTTAGCCCGCTAGCCTGGGGTCTTGCTGGTATCTTGCGGTACTGCTGGTAGTGCACCGGGGATTTGTGCTGGCAGCAGCCCGGGAACTCGCTGGGACAAAACAAGCCCGGGAACTGTATGGCTTGAGGCCGCTAGCCTGGGGTCTTGCTGGTATCTTGCCGCGTTACTGGTACTACGCTGGGGATTTGTGCTGGCAGCATCCCGGGAACTGTATGGCTTGAGGCCGCTAGCCTGGGGTCTTGCTGGTATCTTACCGCGTTACTGGTACTATGCTGGGGATTTGTGCTGGCAGCAGCCCGGGAACTCGCTGGGACAAAACAAGCCCGGGGACTCTATGGCTTGAGGCCGCTAGCCTGGGGTCTTGCTGGTATCTTACCGCGTTACTGGTACTACGCTGGGGATTTGTGCTGGCAGCAGCCCGGGAACTCGCTGGGACGCCCAGTGCCGGGCGTCCCAGTCAGTCCCAGTCACTGGCCAGTGACTGGCAATCTCACTGGCCCGTTGTCGCCCCGCGGTGCGTTTCCAGCGTCGCCCCAGTAGGATCTTACCGGCAGACCGGTACCGCCCCAGTCCCAAACCGGCGAGTTGTGCTACTTGGGTTAATGCAACTAACTTTTGCGTCAGATGATAATTGAAAAACACAGCTTCCGACCCCTATTGCCATTGGAGTACATAAAGACATAGTAAAATGCTGCTGGAGACTTGATCTGATTCACGAAATACAAGTGGCCAGCAGCCGCAAGATGCGACTTTGCTGAGAAGTTGAAAAGAACAAAACAATGATATAATTTCGAGTTATACCTGTTTGATACCGTGAAGACTGAGATAATACACTTGGCATTAGGATTCAAGCCGAAGTTATGAGCACGAGCATGTTGCCCTGAGCGACGCTTCTACAGCACGAGCGTGTCTGCTCGCGAGGCATGCTGAAAGCCCGGAGCTGTGGATGGCAGCTTCTCCTACGCATCACTAAAAGTGAAACACCGCATATCCGGGGGACAAACACTTCATTTGCACACAACCGATTTGCCTGAGGAACGGCGGGGGGATAAATTGTTGAAAATGAAGTTGACAAAGAAAGGTCGAATTAAATGCAATTAGATTTAACCAAAATATATGATAATGACCATGCTAAAACGCTCTAATTTTGCATTGAAAAAGTGAAAGCCGTTTACAACTCCCTGTAACGCCGAATTGGAGCGCAGCTCTTGAGGAGGAGGAGGGAAGGGTACTGAGGGGAGGGTAGACTCCTCCTCCTCCTCCTTCTTTTCCTCCTCCCCTCATTCTTTAATATGCTCCGGGGGGGTCGCCCGACCTCAGGGGGGGGGAGGGGGGTGTCGCGTGACCGGGGGGGGAGGGGGGTCACGTGACCTCGGAGAGGGGGGCCACGTCACCCCGGGGGTCACGTGACCTCGGGGGGTCACGTGACCCTGGGAGGGTTACGCGACCTTGGGGTGACCGTGGGAGGAGTCACGTGACCTTGGAAGAGGTCACGTGACCTCAGGGGTCACGTGACATTGGGGTGACCTTGGGAGGGGTCACGTGACCTTCGGGTGACCCTGGTTATGCCGACGGCGACGCCGCTCAAGCCAGAAATGGGCGCCTAAGAGCTGCGCTCTAAAAACACATATGACAGGCGTGGTTTAAAATGCATGAGACACATGAGCACCACATACTGAAATGGATGAATTCACACTTTATGCAGTCCTCGTGTAATCATGGTGTCTTTAGTTCAGAGAATATACGGCCACCTTTGAAACATCTCCACAGATTTTCAGCTGTTCGTGGTGACGGTGTTCATCCTTTAGGTCTTCAAGAAGTAAGTACTTTCTGCAATGGATATTGATATGCCCCACGCTGTTTGCCCGCACTGTATCTACCGGGTGTTTATGAGCGATTGAGAATATTAGTGTTTTAACAGATCGTATTGTTGACTCCGATAACGGCGCTCGATATTCTTCCAAAGCCTTTGCGGAGGCATCGTATTATAATTGGTCATCGAATTCAGAGGTATCAAAACACTCCTCTAAAACTTCATATGTAAAAAAAATGTAAGCAAATAAAAATATTCCTTCGTGATTATATTATTGATCACGCAAGCCCCAATAATATTTAATAAAGCTATGACTTGGGTTTGGGCCAGTTGGTTGTACATAGCTAAATGTGCTGTTGGCCTGCGCCCATTCATGTACGTTGTGTTTCTCCTCATGTTCGTGTAAGTCATTGTCTTCCTCTCATTTTCTGGCCACCCGTATGTCTTGTAGAAGTTCGCTGCGCAACAAATTTAGCAGGCCCCATTGATGAGTTGAAGACAAACATTAGCTAATCATCTACCTAAAATCTCGAAATTACCATTTTTGAAGCATTCGCTTTCGCTGTCTTATTGCAATTATTCATATATGTTGCCTTTCCGCAAAATATTAGAATAGCCGCTGTAAGAAATTTAGACAAATGAATTCTGCGCCACGTTCTTCTTTGGCTAATTGAGGCCCAGAGGAGGCTTATCAATCGAAGCCATCATATATAGAGCGACGGAAGTATCACACGAATGAGGTGTCCACCTCCGCACCTGAAAGATTATGCTCGTAACTTGGAACCGCGTACGTGAAAGAGTGACGTGCACGTGCCTCTTTTCTTACCTTTTTGTGATCATGCGTGAGTCTCGGGCCCAGGCTATTATTAGACGCGCCGCTGTCTCCACAATGCCTCGCAAGAGTAAGGAACTAACTGGAGAGGAGATATTGTAACAGAACCTGCTATTTGATTAGTGCGACCATACTCAACTTCGATTGCGTTTTTTTTTTGTGTGTGTGTGTTTTCTAAATATTTTTGACTGGATTCTTTGATGTCAGGCTACCCGAAAGCAAACATTCATTTGAGACTAGGCACGGATGAAGAAATAAAGTTGATATTGTTTTCGTAAAAAATGTTCCAAATGCCGTGATTCATGATTACAAAGCAAACATTTCCAACTTATATAACAGTGTCACCAGTATATGAGTAGACTTGTCGTCTCCCCTGCGGGAGGCATCATCAGTGCAGCCTAGGAACAACCCGATTAGCTGCCAGCAACCAATCGCTTGCATTGAAGGCGTTTGGTTGCTGGTAGTCAGTCGGGTTGTTCCTAGGCTGCTCTGATGATGTCTCCTGCATAGGGGACAAAAAGTCTACACATAAATTGTTCACATTGTTATATAAGTCGGAAGTATTTCCTTTGTAATTTTTTTCGTGATCATAAATGACTTCATACATATTTATAAAGCAGCGTACACGACTTTCGCTGTATCTAGAATTACTCGAAACAAGCATTGTCGTAACCTTCACCAGCCCAGGTGTTTCAAGGCCTTTTTCAAATAATCATTATTTCCCTCAACTACCATCAGTAGGAATTCTGTTTCAGAACAAATCGTCACTTGCCTATCAATTAAATCATTTTCTTCTTATATTGCTGTAAGAAAGACTGACCGTGGGTCATTAGTTGAACGAGAGCAACAACAGCCGTTATGAACATATATTTACATTGAAAGTGTGCGGCATCATTGACTCATGGCCAGGCCCCGACCCTCCCTTACGTGCCTTCCAGTCCTCGGGATCCCGCTTCCTCTTTCTCTTTGTTGCGATGCCCGCTTTCAGATAAAAAGTTTCAAAACACTCCCCTAGCAAAAAATTAGAAAATGCATATGTCCTGTATGTCAACTTTAGTGTTGAAAAAAATAATGTTTTCATTTTTCCACTGGGCATAGTTAACGTTTCTCTAAACCGGACGGATCGTCGGTGCCCTTATATTATAACTAGGACATTTGTGGTGTGTTTTTTCAAGTCAAATCTACAATTTCCGCGGCATCCAGATGCAATCGCTTCTTTTGCGTGATTTTGCCGGTTTCAAGTGAACTGAATGAAACGCCTCCTGTAGCCGATCCACGAGCTGGAGACAAGGCGCAAAACGTGCGATAGGCCTTTTTCGGGAATCCTTTTAAGCTCTCGTTTGTCACTAATGAATTCTGGTTCTTCTTCTAGGTTTTTCGTTTATTCCGTCTTGTCTATAAGACTGTAAGACTGTTTCTTCCGCTGAATAGCTTGTCTGAATCAATGTTTCCTTAAAGGGACCATGAAATGACCTTTTTACTTTTTCCAGATAACTTTTACAATAAACCGTCAATGTTCACTGAATGCCGAACAGGCATCCGTTTTCGTCTCGGTTTATTAACTTCTACACAAAAAATTATTGAAATATCGACTTTTTCATTCTCTCCAGCTGACCGAAAAACAAGCCGTGACGTAGGTCATTTCCGGAACCGGAAGTTCTCTCGGCAGTAGGAGAATGGGAGTGTTAGCGGCAACGAGTTGGGGTGCGCCGGTAGGTTTTACTGCGCTGATGTCACCGACGTATTTCCAGAATCGGCGCCTCTCATCGCCGCATCGCAGCTGAGCGAAATTCAATGAGATATGTTGCGCTACAGCGACAGAATGGGACTAGTCCCATACGCCGGTATGCCTGTTGGGAAGTGCAGCGAGTCTTCCGGTGAAGACTCCAGAAGTCAACCACCCTGTCATTGTTGGCAGAAGGGCCGGCCCGTGTCAGTCGTTTGCAAAGCGACGTAGATGGCGTTTTTTGCGGCCTCGGAGATGCAGGAGCGAGCCGACGTTAAAAAAGATACGTTTGAACTACGAGTGTCAGCAAGAGCCACGTAAATACCTGTTTACACTCGGAGCGGACGTGCGCGCTTGATGGAAGTGCTGTATTCGCGCTGTTTGTAAGCGCTTTGGGACCGTTCTTTTACGATTGCAACTCGATACTGACGCGACACTCGGCAAAGAAAGGTTGGACCGGGGTTGGACGTATACCTCCCACGAACTGTTATAGCTCGACAGTGACGTGCAGTCTCTCAGAATAAAAATGGCATACCAATAACAAAGTGTACATACCGTGTTACCAAGCTAATCCATACGGCGTTTATTTCAGCTCTATATCACACAAAACAAGAAGATAGAATCGACGAGAGTCCCTTTTCGACGAGTGTTCGTCAACACTGCCTCGAAAAACAAGGGGAAGAGATTGACCTCACCTCTTAATCTAGAATTGAGGTCAGCGATCAAACTATAATACGGGAAGAGTCCACAAGGGTCGCGCGGGCATATTCCATTTAGCACGCCAGCCGGTCGTAGGCAGACGGTCTTGCGACGAAGCAACGCAGCGCCGAGTCGGAATGCCTGCTAGGCCTATATTCTGAGCAGCTCGCTTCGTCTGAGTCGGTGGATCCAGCGTTCTTGTTCGTCGTGGTCTGTTTTAAGTACTGTTTTCTTGCTGCTTGAAGTCGGCACGCGCGGGAAGAACACGTAGAAAAATAAACGTTCAGTCAGTCAGAGTTTTGAGAGGAAGGAAAACAAAGAAAATAAACGTTCGTCGGTCGCCGCCACCCAAGTAACTGTCGGCCCTGCCCTACTGCGCACGCGCAGTAGTTACTTCGTTTACCACACGATAGATGGCGCTTGGCTCTCAGCATTATCAAATTTGGCAATTTTCGCCACACATCTCTAATTATGCTACAAAATGTGGATCTGAATATTATTTAACAAAACTTTTAGGAAACATTCACCGGCTATTTATTGTTTACGATCGCGGTGCTGGTGAGGTAGGCTCTTACCCAATAGGCGACGTGGATTTGGCTGACGTGCTCCATTTCCGCGGATGCATCGTAGTGAACAGGCGAAGGAAGGAAGGCGCAAAAGAGTCCAGTTTTCTTTTAAAGTTCTATAGCAAATAATTTTTTTGGCTCCCTATTTTTGTGTTTTTGTGTTTCTTTTCACACCTTTTACGACGTGCGGTCGATGAAACTCGATTTTAAAATAATTTCATGGTCCCTTTAAGTAGCTAGTTACCTCGTTGCATTTTCGTGTGTTCATTTCTTCTGCTCCTGAATTCTGTATCCGCCCTGCTGATTCTTCGCCTTCATGTTTTGTTCCAGAAACTTCATATGAACCTGCTTCACAATTTTTTTTCCTCAACCAGCTATGACTTTCTTGTACGTGATCATGTAGAAGGTGGTATTTGGAAAGAAGTCTTGCATCCGGCAGTCGTTCATCCGTCCATCGGTCTCATTTTTGGTCCGATCGTTGCGTGTACGACTTCGTTTTCTGGTCTGATTGCTGCACCGTGACGAGAAAATCGTCGGCATAGTTGGGAACTACTTCTGTGACAGTTGCGGGTTTATGATCTTTGCCACCGGCGGTTACAATAACTATTTCCTGACCACCGGCGAACCAGCAAATTTAAAGATCCGTGCAACTGATTTTATTTTCTTAACTAATCTGCGTATAGCACAATATGACACAACGAAATTTTGCCAAGTAGTTGTTTAAAAAAAAAAACAGAGGTTGGTGTAATATGAAAAATATTTTATAATTTCATTTCCTGAAAATGCGATGTAAGTGCGAAAGGCAAATAAACGCCCGAACTTCTGCACCTACGTCGAATTAAACTACGAATTGAAAAAGAATCAGACTATACAAAAGGTGCCACACTCCACGGCTATTATTGCTGAAAGACAGTGTACTCCAACTTAAGTGCTTTTCAACAAAGGAATAATTATATTGCTGAAACACAGATAATATACCTCACATCCCGAGCAAAATGCTTTCTTTGTGTTCTACAGTGATTTTTTCATAGCCTTGATTACAGTTTCTTTATATTTAGCATTTTTGTCTGCCTTGTTAGAATCGTAAAACTCACACGTTACTTATTTGGCAATCGTAGCTTTCTAATCTCTCGATGGTTTCGCCAAGCTGTTGGCCTCTCGTTCTTTCTTCCAAATCATTCTTAATATGACCAAAAGGAGATGTTAATTCCGTGCGCGAGGTAGTTTTTTGCTGGAGGAAACTTTCAATAACGGTATTGCTGAAGGTGTGAATGACTTGGCCGTTCGCCGAATTGGTTGGCGTTTTGTTCACGTTGCCGATCGAGCTTCGGTACGGTGCATCTTGCGAACTCTTGTCGATGATTCAGTCAGGTTCTCACCGTTTTGTTGAGCGCTCTCCCGGGTTTCCGCCCAATGTTGCAAGAACGGCTGACTCGTCCTTGGTTCCATAAGGTCATTCACACCGTTTATTTAAAGACCCCTACATTGCAAGCTTCCGGCATCGTTCACTCAAGCCTCCAACGTTCTTCACCTGCCTTCCTTTCCTCGGGGTCCCCGCTTTTATATAACAAGTTTCAACAAACATTGCAATTAGGGATGACGCGAATGGTAACTTGTAGTATATATTTCTTTGCCGCGTTATAAATGACGGGTGGTATGATCTATACATATTTGGGTGTGTGCATGTGGTGGCCATTTATGGTGCAATGATTTTGCTCACCAGTATATTTTTGGGGAATGATGATTGTTAAGGACGTTTATTATTTTCGTATTTTTGTAAGTAGCTTCTTGTTTTGGTGAGCCATATTCGCCTCTTGTGATGTTTTCATTTATGAGAATGTCTTGTTAATATATGAATATTATACGTATTTTAATACATGTTTTTTCTGTGTTTTGTACACAGACAGATATTGTACTATGTTCTTCCTATCATACTCCCAGGGTAGAATTATAGTGTTTTGAAATATGCAAACAAAATAAATGGACACGGACGGCTAGGTACAAGCAAGCAAACGTTCATGGAAGGCATAAATGCTATTGCGTACTGCAGAAACACAGCCCCATTCCCCCCTCCCCCCCCCCCCTTAGTTTCGGAATGGGAGACACTGGACAACCTAACGTCATCATTCACTATTGCAAGAAAAACTTTTTTTTCCAAAAAGAGCTAGAACATATTTTGTACTCCAGGTAGCATCTGTTCAAAAAAAATGTGCCAAATAAAACTGATTCAATGAAAAATAATATTGAGCAGATTTCACTTAGATACAATTCAAAACATAACTTTTTATTCATACACTGAAGTGAACGTTACTAGAACCAGTCAGTTGGGTAACTGGCATAGAGACTGCTCTGAAAAAGTGGCCCCAATCTGTCCACCAGAACCGAGCTAATGGCGAACACAACGCCACCATTTCTCCCGCAGCGGCCACTCGAGGAACTGCACGTCACTTCTATTTTGGCTTTAATCGGCCATCTTGGCGCCGAAACAGATACACCGGAAGAGGTTACAGGGGTGCCACCCCCGCCTCCACAGCGGACGCGCCGCGAATTTCTACCGAAGTTAAAATGCACCTAGGTCGGGACGCGCTACCTGAAAGGACCGCTGAGGCATGGTTGTATAAAAACAATATTAATTGTTCCGCAAAACCTTGCAAACTAAAGATTATAAAAACATCACGCGCCCTTCATTTTGTACTGAACTCCAAAAAATTTCATACAAAAAGAGTCTTTTCTGTTTGTTTTTACGCACAAACATGCTTTCTAAAAGCTCAAGGTGACCACAGTACAGACAAATGATAAATCGTGGCGCTGTTGTCGTATTTAGCTCGGTCTCGGTGGACGCCAGCGGCCCAGGTTTTGACGGCGAGTTTTCCAACTGAGTGTTCTAGTAACGTTGGCTGAAGTTCTTGGGTTGCCAAAGGCATGGTAGCGCTTTTTTGGACGAGGACAAACGAAAGACAAGACAGACACGAGCGCTGACTGCAAACTTAGGCCCTAAAGCAAGTACCCGTCTAGCGGCCTCAGGGAGCTGCACATCACTTACAGTCCTGACGTTGCAAGTAACCACTGGACGTTTCTTGGGTATGCTGCCTCTAAGACGTGTCAGCGACTGCTGCCAGATGAATTCCGTGCACCGGTCCACGATGCCGAAGAACTCCCGCAGTCGTCGGCTGTCCGAATCCGGCTTGCCAGGGTCCCGAAGAATGGAGCACAGCAGATCCTTGTAGAGACGCACTTGCCGTCGCCATTCAGATCTCAGGACCTTCAGAATTCTTGTGCCATGACCGGCCGACGGCCGCCTGTATGGCTCGCACGCTTACTTTTTGCATACGCTGTAAGCACTTGCCTGAAGAAATTATGCGGCTGTTTGGCGGGTTCCGTCCGTCGGCCGGTCATGGATCAAGAATTCTGAAGGTCCTGAGATCTGAATGGCGACGGCAAGTGCGTCTCTACAAGGATCTGCTATGCTCCATTCTTCGGGACCCTGGCAAGCCGGAGTCGGACAGCCGACGACTGCGGGAGTTCTTCGGCATCGTGGACCGGTGCACGGAATTCATCTGGCAGCAGTCGCGGACACGTCTTAGAGGCAGCATACCCAAGAAACGCCCAGTGGTTACTTGCAACGTCAGGAGTGTAAGTGATGTGCAGCTCCCTGAGGCCGCTAGACGGGTACTTGCTTTAGGGCCTAAGTTTGCAGTCAGCGCTCGTGTCTGTCTTGTCTTTCTTTCTTTCGTCCTCGTCCAAAAAAGCGCTACCATGCCTTTGGCAACCCAAGACCAATACCAACTAGCCCAACATATAGCTTTGGCTGAAGTTCACCGCGGTCGGCGGTGTCATCTCGAAGGAATAATTATTGTATTTCAAATTACAATTTCAACGTATTCTTAACCTTTGGTTAAGAATGCATTAAAGCAGAACAACGAGGCAGAAGTAATTGACTCCGTAAGTGTGACGTCATGGGTCCAAACAAACCGTTGCTAGGGTCGTTGTTATGGGCAAATACACGTGACTCGGTTTCGCTACGAAAACCCGACCGTTCAAAAATCAGGAGTAGGATTTAAACTTCTAAAAATCACAGATATGGAAAGCTTGAATGTCATATATGTTTCGACAGAAGTGTGCCGGTAATCGCGGGTTTCTGAAATATTTACGACTGCAACTTCCGGTCCTCAAGATGCCTGCAGCAGACGACGAATGCAAGAAAAATGACGTCTGCCACACGCCCGACCGCCAAGCCGGCACCGGCGTCTGAATCGGGTGAATAAAGACGATATTCTGATATTGCGTTTGTTTGAAATATAAGTTTCAGACACTTATAAGAATTCTTAGTGGGGTGCGATGCAAAATGTGGTTTATCGAAAGTCCGGGCGTCGATCGAGATGATCGTCTAATAAAAGATCGAAATGCACCCGTGTGGAAAGCACTTCAGGTGGTCGGTAGAGATTCAAAATTTTGTTTCCGGACTCGCGCTGTGGGAGGGTGCTTCGTACCTGGTTGTAACCATCCGTAACCATCGCATGGAGAAAGATTCCCCTTGCAGTTTCTTCAGATTTCCGCAAAACCCCGAAACGCGAAAGAACTAAATAAAAAAAACACAAGGTGAGTTTATTACTGATTGTATTCTCATCGCGGGTTCGATGGAGATCTTCACCGAAAGACCACATCCACTGAATTTAATGTATACAAAAAACAAAACAAAAAAGCGAAATTGCGATAGACCATGCAATATTTTAATAACCTGACAATCTCAATAATAATAATAACAAACGACTTACCTCGACGACGTACGATTTGTTTCTCATGCTGGCCTGCATTACGCCGGTAATGCACTTCAGGTCGTCGTCGTAACTGATCTGCATGACGTGGTTTGATTTTAGGGAATTTTCGCCCCTCTGAACTAAGCTGGGTTCTCATAGAAAAAAAAAAAAAACGCACATTGCGGAGGCCTCTGCGGCCATGGCGATGCACTTGCATGTGTTGCTCGTTTACCGACGCAATTCAATGAAGACGCCCGCTGCAACAGAGGCCAGCAAATTTATCGTGTCGTCTGCTACCGAAGCAAAGCGGAGTAGAATACTTCAGAAATGGCTTCGATCGTAGCAATACGACGCTGAGATGACAAGAACATCTTCATAATTAGATATCAAGAAGTAAGGTTGCTTACAAAAAATTATTTACTTACTTATAAGCGAAAATCTAGCCTCGTGTGGAGTCTCCATGCATTAGTCCATAGCAACGTCCCTAGCAACGGTTTGTTTGGACCCAGACGCCATGTTGTGACGTCATCACTTACGGGGTCAATTAATGGGCTTCTTCTAAAACCGACGCGCCCCATCGCAGCGAAATACCACGCAGTGCACTCTGGAACTAGATGGCCACTCAGTTTCGGTTTCGACTGAGCAGCTTCATCTGATGCTATCACGCCGCGACCGAACGCGCTGCTTGGGTTTTTGATTATCTGACTTTTTACGAATGTAGTACAATACAATCATCCTCGAGTGATACAAAGCGAAGACTTGGGCACCTTCCTTGGTTCCCGAAACACCGGATATTGTGCGTGCGTATGCAAACGTAGTAAGACGTGGCTTAGTCATCTCACCCAAGGAGTGAATTTTTGAGCTCTATATCAGTAATACCGTCTAGTACCAGTGAAGTACAACTGAAATTTGGTCACCTTGAGACCTACACGTATTTTGTTTGCCAAAGGTACGCTTCTTGTTGCTTCATTGGGCGAAAAGCAAGCGGCATCCTCCCAGGAGTATCAAAGTTGAGCCCATCGTTGGCGCATGAACTTTTAAGAAAACGCCATAAATTCGACCCCACTACTGCACTCAAGTTTATATGATGTCTTCCTCGTGTCATCACATATCTCACACTCAAAGTTTATGCTGATAGAAGATTAAGTTTTTGCAAACGCCGAGATCGGCTAGCTACGACGGACGCCCTAGCATGCGCCCCTAATCTTCGCTAAGCCTTTTTGGACGAGCTATTACTGACGCCCAAGATCTGTGTCTGAACGGTGTGTCTGAAATTATCTAGGCATACTGAGTGAGGAAGAAAGCAAACACATAACAAATATTATTGTCATTAACAACCGTCAAATGCGCTTTGAATAATTTAATTTTTTTCGCGCACCGCATAGGGGTTCATGCTCGTCCGGCGCACTTCCGGCGAACGGTGCGACATTCTTCCCACAAGTGCTCAACGTTTTCTTTCTCAAAACGGTTTGTACGTGCAAATGTGCCTATTTGATTGCAGGATAACGTTATGTGCATGCGCGATGTTGAATATTAGTGGAATGTAAGCAGATGGGGACTTCACTTCGTGCAGTGCTGCGGGGCAGTTCATATAAGAGATGAGAGGTGTGTTCAACTGCAGCTTTTCAATGGCGCCTCCGAGTTTTACCTTGCGAACTCAGGCGTATTAAGAAAAACAGTAATTGCATAAAGTTATATTTTGACTATGGACGCACGAAACAAACAAACTTCCTGATCAATCATCAGGAACACAAATGTAAAGGCGCGAGCTCGATGTATTCATACTTATTGATTGCTACAGCTTGTTGATTCGTACACAAGCGAGATCCCCGAGCTTTGCAGCGTCGAGATTCCCAGCACTGGCTCGTCCACATACCTCGAAATGCTAACAGAAAGACTCGAGTACAAAAATAAACAAGCATGTGTCAAGACAAGCTATACGTCTCGGGCTTGTGCTAAAGCTCCGAGGTCTGGCCATTTAAGTTAGTTTAGAGACCACAAAGGACCCTGTCGGGACCAGAAAACATGAGATAACGGTCATTTATAGACCACGCTTTGTGTATAATCTGTTGTCGACGTGTGGATCGAAACCGAAACCATGCCACTCTCCTCCCTCGCCAACTAGTTCCAAAAGTGCAACGCGCGCCGTGTTGCATGCAGGGGTTTATGGAAGTAGTCCATTAATATAAAATACCATAGAGCTCACACTAAACCATTTAATGTGTGACAAAACAACAAAGACTGCGTTTTAATGAACTAATAGTTTATCGACTTTGTGATAATATATAATTAATGGCCACATTATTTTGTGGTTAAACACACTCGCTGCAAGGTACTTGATAGGTGGATCTTGTTCAAAACTAGTTGGAGACAAAATTTATCACTTAGGTGTTTTATATCTACGAGACGATATCACTAGGTACTCAATTTAAACTTTTTATTCTTTACAAGTTAACTAGTATGGCGCAAAGTTCCGTTATCAAGGCTTAACTTATTGTGGTTCATAGTTGTTTGTTGTCTTAATAAGGTAAGTGTTTTATATATTTTATTCAACAAACTTTATCTCTCTAGGAAATTCTGGACTGCCGTTGCCATGTTCAGTGTGCTGTCATTGACTGCCTGCTCCATTTCCTTGTGGGAGGTGCATAACACAGTGTACACTCCATTCGTGCTTCCTACGGCAGATAATTTCAGGTAAGAGCTATACCTCGTTATAAATATAAATATTCTTAAAACAAAAGGTTTATTCATTGTAGTGTCTTCCACATGGCAAGGCACACATTTGGCAAACAGTAAAGAGACATACAGAAATTGTGTAGCTAAAGTAACGCCGAAAAATGTGCCGCAACACAGGTGGCAGGCCCATTCCGGTATGAAGCTGTCGTGCTTTACGCCGTTTCAGACAATGGCCTTTAGTTTTCTGTGCTAGTGTTATGTGATTAACGAATATTGTACTTCCGCTTACACATAAGCAAAAGCTCTGCCGACGCCATGAGAGAGTGGAGGCCAGTAAGCAGCACCTAAAGTACAATGTCACGGCATTTGTTGTTTTTCTGTGCGTGGTCCTGAAACAAACAAGTACAGCGCATGCGCCGTTACCTCAGCGCGAACGTATTGAAGTCTCTGGCTCGGCGCCTACGTAGATTGAACCAAAATATAGGCACGCTTTGCATTGTTCCACGGTGCTGGTATGTTTGGGTAGCTGTGAGTGCATCCCAACAATTGGTAACCTAACCCGTTCTGCCGATGCACTTCAGCCGCAAAGTAGGTGTAACCCCTTAGTTTGAGGCTTGTGCTCAGCGGAATTTATGTATCCTCCGTAATGCAATCCAAAACGATGGATACGTCTCGATCATTAGTGCTTATAAAACGCCTTGAGGCACTGAAGCTGGCTGTGGCTTTCTTAAGACAGCGAACGGTGCGCCAATCGAGAGCCAAAACGCAAGATGTAACATGGTAAGCCGGGAGAGGGGGTAAACGGGGCGGAAAACACAAAGCCAGAGGAAGCTTTGTTTTGTCCGTCCTGGTTTTTTTCCGCTCCGGGGTTACCATGTCAGTATTGAACCATCTCGCCTGCACCCTCGTTTCAGTAGCAAAAGGAAAAGTTGCGCTCCCGTGCTAGGTCTTAAATGGCAAGACAAATGACTGCTTACTGCTCGTGGAAAACGACTATTGACCAGAGGTATTAATCAATATTCACTTCAATTGAAAATTTGCAGTAAGATATTTAAGAAACAAAATAAAATCCCAAATGCCAAATTTAGTAAGGTCATGACATGAGAACTTCATGACCTATAAGCTCGCAATAGAAAAAAAAAAGACATACGATCGGAGGGAGTGACATCACGTACCTATGACATGGTAAACAACGGAATAGTGACAAGCATTTCCGGACTCGTATTATATAGGACTTGAGTTTTTGAACCTATGGAAAATGAAACTTCATAACAAAATGGCGAAGTTTATGCGTACAACACGCTTATGTTTATCCTTATTCTCGTACAACGATAATCATTTTATTCTTGTTGCTTTTCGCTTAAAACGTCGTCCCTACTTTAGCTCGTACTTCCCTGACTTCTTTTCTAATACAATATATCGAATTTTCAGGGTACCGTCGGCACCTTAAATGAGGTTTACCCTAATCCGTCCTACACGGAGCCGCATTCTTCCTTGGCGCTATTACACAACTGCTGCTTATCAAGTACAGCTCTGTGAAAATCAGCAAAGTAGGCGCCTCTGGAAGGTGCCTTATTAGTCATTGAATTAGCCTATCATATCAATGGCTTTCTGGGAATACATCTGTCAGTTCAGTGTATAACACGTTCGGTACCCTCTGATGAGCACAGATCTCAGCGGCTATCGCAGATGCCTCTCTGCATTCGAGCACACTTACCAGAGCTGCGAAGAGAAGCTGAGCTGTGATTCTAGGAAGCATTACCCTTGACAGCAGATAGATACTCGATTTGGAAGAGTGAAATATGATTAGCACAACGAACGTAGACACGACGAATAAAAATTTCTTAGTGATATCACTACCCATTATTGGGTTAACAAGCGGCAATAAAACCGCATAGATCAAACGGCCGCCCTGCGACTTTTCATATTCATATCTTATCCATTTTCTCTAAGCCCATACCTTCAACGGGTGTTTAATATCAGGGGAAATATACTACAGTCAAGAAACGGCACGTATTTGTTTTAGAAATTTAATACTGGCATTTCCGCTGATTTTCTCTTAAATGTTAAAAATAAACCCTTTTTACATTTTGGTTCTTGAATATAGTACGTGAATATAATGTATTTTAACCGCCTCAAAGGCTTTAGTAACAGTAATATATATATTTGGCTCTCCCGTCACACCCCATAAAAAGGTAGACAACTAATACCATGTAGGCCTTCAGAGCTGCACCTAATGATGGTGTGATGATGTAGTGTACTGATGCCAGAGAGGTGCTGACAATGTTTAAATGGAGCGTAGCGGCGAGTGTGAGGGGATGGCGGTGCGGGGTTACAACGGCTATGTGTTGATTAGCAACTGATCTCGCGACTCAGAATATATGGCGGCTTGTGCTAAAGCTCTTTTAATAAATATGAATCTGGTAGAATTACTGACGCACTTTACATGCTTGCGTCGGTGTATTGTGTCGCGTAATATTAATTCAAAGCTTTGAACGTAGAGCTATCTGAAGAACGACCTCCCTGAAATATCATCTACAATACAATCTGAGACGTTCCTTAGTATTAGACATTTAGCATCCGAAGGAGACATGTACGTGGTGTGTTAAACGTAGTGAGATGGTACAGGCTGTGCCCACCACAACTCAACTGATTATCGTTCATTTTAAGCATTTGACACCATCAGCCCAAGCGCTCGTTTCTCACAATCTTTCAGCCTAAACCAAGGTTACATTTCAAGCCTAGCCTAGAAAACACTACCTCCCCTTTCAGTCAAAAAGGCAGAGGGAGCTCAGCTACATCGTTCAACCACCTTTATCTTCAAATTTTATTAAGCCACCCCACATGCTTCGATGCCTTCGGGTGGCTGTCAACGAGCGTGGAGGCCAGAGGAGTTGAGCGAAACGCGTGATGTCTCTCCGTAGGACGCGTTTGAAAAAAACTCTTGGACGAAAATTCGCCACGCGGCTTTTTGTCGCGTTGATGGGATCACTGGGGCTGTAATATTCGCCGTTTTTCAAGTTATATAAATTGGCGAGCCACGCAGGTAATGTTTCCAAGATACGTAATTTTAGTGCTTCGTTGTTTTCGTGCGCTGCAAACACGGCCGTGGTATTTCGTCGTAAACGGCTGGAATACATCCATGTGAATTATTCAGTACTGCCCATTCTTCCGCCGGAGTCCCTGCAATTCTTGTGCTGTGTTTGTTAGATGTGCTTTGACGAAAAAACCGCTCCTCGCCGACGACGAGACTTCAGATGGATGTGGGCAACCCTCTTTCTCGACCTTGTATTTGTGCTGCTCTGTGCTGCCCGAGTCGGATTACACATCCATCAAGGATTACATGCTATCGCTTTTTTTATCAATAATTACACCGCAAGCGTTCTCCTAATAGTAGCCATGGTTCCGTCTCAATCACCACAGTTTTCGTGCTTTAATTTATGAGTTTGGCTCGGCATAAAGCAGTGTTAATTATATTTTGTAATTTCGCTGTCGGTTTACAAAAAAGTAAAACGATTGTAAATGTGCCAATAATGCGATGTCTGTAATATTATTGGTTAAAAATCTTCGGGGAGCGATCAAAGACAACTTTGTTTTCCCGGTTATGTGGTTCATACGCAACAATTCATATCCAACGCACTTGTACGACGTCTGGACAATGCAGAGCAGACGCATCGTAAAGTATTTTTACGATATTGTGCCAACAGTAGACCGGGGAAAAATGACGGTACGCCAATACTTCCGGATATCACTTGGTCAAGCAAAACTGGACATTTGGGCTACTTCGAAACTGTTAGTCGGCCTGTACAATAGCAGTGCACTTCCCTGGCTTATACTTGGGCAAGTTTGGCGCAAGCTTCTGCCAGGCTTGAGCCGATTTGGCCCTAGCTCGCACCAGTCTGGCCCAAGCCAGTGCCGAGGAAGTGTGCTACTTGGACACTGGCTCGATAAGGCCAATTATCGCCCTGCTGCTTGGAAACGCAGAAGATGACAAAGGACCAATGTGTTTCGAGCGCTTATTCAATTTAATTTTATTCTGGAGCGCCTGAAAAACGCTTTTATGACCCACCAGCGAAATACCAAACTTCGGCAGGCCTCCGGGCTTTCTTTGGCACACCTTTGGCACTTCAGTGGCAGGCCAGAGAAAAGCCAAACTTTGTCGTCCTCCTATTCCAAAATTAAAATTTACTTTGACAGCTATGACCCAAGTATGCTAATTACCAAGACACTCATGTCACTAGCATCAGAAAAGCGAAATTTGGCATATCTGAAATCGCAAAATTAGGCGTTACTTTGGCAGTTATGGCTAAAGCCTAGCACTTACTTCTGCACTCCTCTGGTGGACCAGAGAAAAATCAAACTTTGACATGTCCCGAATCCTATATTAGTATTTTCGTGCAGTTATTGCTCAGGTATGGGAAGTACTTTGGCATTCATGTGGTGGACCAGAGTAAAACCAAGCTTTGGTATGTCCGAAATCTCTGACTTAGGCGAAGCGTTGGCAGTTATGGCTCACGTATGGCACGTATTTTGTCAATCCTGTGACAGAACAGAGAAGAGCCAAACAGTGGCGTGACCTAGTATCGCCATAGTAGGGCTATAGTTAGGCAACGTAGCTGGGCACTGACAAGCGCCATGGAGCAAAACTTGATTGCAGCCAAGTAAGGCCCTTAAATTAACCACACTTTCCCTCAAGTTGGGTGTTTCTTTGGCGTGCTACTGGACTGCCCACGAATACATGGTAGTGAATTGCATGAGCTTACAGGAGCGGACCTTAGTTTCTCATTGATAATTTCTAAAGATCACTTACAACTTTCGAGTCTAAGGCAAGTTCTAAAATATTGGCATCTGGTCCGGACCGCTAGCGCAATATTTGATCGGAGACTGGGCGTTTGGTAATGTACAGTGTATTTTTAAAGTAAAACAAGAATCACTTTAAATATTGTTTTTTTTTGTTGTTGTTTTTTTTGGGGGGGGGAGGTGGGCACGGTGTATCATTGGACAGGATATGTATTTGCAGTTCTGCAAGATGTACCATTTCGTCAAGGTATTAGTATGCTCCTGTTGTGTCACGCACATGAACATTTTGCTGGTGAAGCCGAAGTTCCTCATGGATTCCGCATCTTTTGTAATAGGAGTTTCCGGGGCTCCCTGCAATATGAGCATGTAACAGGGGGAAAATATTCTTCCAAATTCAAAAGGATCTGAAGGAATGTTTAATATTCGTATTTGGGTCCTGATAGCATATAATCATTTCAGTGTGCACATTGTCACGAAAAGTGAAGTATTTACCGCCACAATATTCTTAACATATATTTTTAAAATGAATAGTACCAGCTGACTATAGTGAATCACAGCTCGAGAAAGTAGGGCGAGGGAAAGGAAGGTTGGGGAGGAAGAAGGTGAAGAAGCAGAGAGAACACTGGAGAGGAGAGTGGGCAAGCTCCTCCTCTCTCTAGCGTGCCGTCTTCTTTCTCCTGCCCGGCCTTCCTTTCGTTTGCCCTGCCTCCTTGAGTTGCAACATACCTTAGAAAGAATGATTTGTTATCAACATACAACTAATCTTGGGAAATAAACTGTGAAAATACCTTTCATGATTGTAATTGTAATTGTAATCTTTATTTGCTCAGGAGAGCCGTGGCACCGCGGAAAGGCGACAGCCCGTACCATGGAGGCCCGCGGTGCCACGTCTAGTGATGATGATTATGAGATGATATATACAAGGGGGGGAGGACGACGCGGCCTTCTCAACATCGCAAGCAGCGTTGCTTTGGGGTTTGCCAAGACACTTCTACCAGCTGTAAGAAGTGCCTGGGCGAACGGTGATGTCCGGAGGCTTCACCGTGCGTTGCGGTGGGAAAGCCTTGGCAGTTTGATGGTGTTGAGGACGACGTGCTCTTCTGATCCGCCGCACGAGTCTTGGAGGTTCGGCGGCGGTACAGGCCAGTAGGCAAGCGAGCCAAGGTGACCTTCGGTAGGCAGTTCAGTGGACCTTCTGGATGGTAAAGCCGTGGAGATTGATGGTGCGCTCGCTCGCTTCGTTGAAGGCAGCGGCTCCAGGCGGTGGCCCAGTCAAAGTAGACTGCTGCCACCCCCGATGCATTGACGTCCAGGGCTAGAACGTAGCGCCCCGGTCACCCGGTATAGCTTCCTGGCATCGTCGTCGTCGTCATCCATCGTCGGCATCCATCCATCGTCGGCATCGTCCATCGTCGGCATCGTCGTCGTCGAATGAGCAGAAAAGCCTCTTTGTCCGCTCATTCATCATGAGAGGTACAGTACAAGACTGATTGCATATTTTATGTACGCTATCAGTTTCATAATTGAAAAAAAGCAGAATACATACTTACAAATTATTTGTGAATCCTTAGACTTGGTGTAGTTGGTAGTCAATGTTTGAGACATGCAAATACGAAGTCAGAATCACCTTTAGTGCACTTCTAACAAGCCTTTGGAACCTGAAACTTCTGCTTTGACTCAGCAGCACATACCTCACCTCTGTTATTCCTATAGTTCGTTTCACTCTTTATGCGAGCGCAGCCGAAACTATAAACACGATCATGTTGCCTGAACAGTGCTTCAACTGCCGTGAAATTTACGAAGTGCCTAGCTATCGAAAATAGATGTCAACAGGAGATAGTCGAAAGGCCAGAGTATTAGTTGCACACACTTACTTGCTTTCAAGCTTGCAGATTGAATTAATTATTTATTGATTCAAATGTGCTCTTAAAACTGATTGGAATTTTATTGGTTCATGTTCATGGTACATTTATTTGTCTTTTCACCTTGAAATAATTTAGAGACTGATGTGGGTGTTCAGGCAGGATGCTTTTATTTTCATAACATGCAAGAGGGCAACAAATTAGATTAGGTATTGTAAACTGTTTTTATATACTTCACATTTGTGCCACTGCTATACTGTTTCATACAATGCACACCAATCAATAATATAAAGGCTACTGCCGCGGAAGCTGCTACACCTGGCATATCATTCGTTTCATAGCGTGCACAGGAAAGAGACTATGCTCCGTTTCAACGATAACTTCGCGAACTGTGGAGACTGCGCCCCCTCCCCCTCCCCTCCCTCCCGACCCAATAAAGGCGTCGGAGGAATGTACGTGACAACACTCCATGGTCGAGGCCTGTTTATCACCACAGCAACAGCGCCGTCCGCGACGAAAGATAGTTCTATTGTTTTTTTCTTTGTTTTAGTAGTGTTGCCGTCAGACTCTTCTGACTGCCACACGACACGGAAGAAAGACGAAGACATGTTACCTTTCAACGACACTTATTACGGATGGACACTTTTTTGAAAAAAAAAAACACAAAAAGGATGAATTTTGAACGATGTTCGAACAATCCCAGCCGTGAATCGACGCCTTCGGCTCGAAATGTCGCCCTAGCATTAGAATCCGCAACAGATTCGTGGGCAAATTGAACCTGTGGTTGTCTCATAAAAATTTTCCTGAAAAATTCGCTACCCTAGCGGGCGACAATGTTGCCGTGGTAGACGTTCATAGGAAGTTGTGTGGTTTCGCAACAGATGACACTTGGTCAGCGGACGACAGCCGGTTCCGCCGGCCGGGCCTAGCATTTGGCGCAGTGACACGAACGCTCCCGTGATGTGCTGTCCCGTGCCTCGCTGTGACGTTCCTACTGGGTCGAGGGAGCCGTAGCCTCCACAGTTCGCCAAGTTATCGTGAAACGGAGTATACACGTAGTTGTTGGCTTGTGCAAGTAGCTTTGCCAGCATCATATATTATGTCTGAAATAGAGTATATACCTTGAGAAAACAAATAAAGCCACTCGACCTTTCTACTGAGTGTGTTTGTTCATAAATAAAATCTGTTTCCAAGTAGCTCATGCAGAGCAGCTAACATGCTACTGGTTCCAGAAAAGACATGAGACATCCTTGACGAATCTACTGTAGCCGCCAAGCACACCAAAGTAAATACTTTCGTTTCTAGGAAATTGGAATCGACCAAATAATTCAAAGGGAAGGCACACCGCGAACAGCTTTGGTGTGAGTGTGAGACCTATCCGCAGCGACGATACTGAAACCTCGCGTTCCATGGTCGCTAACACATGCGATTATCACTCAGTGTCTGGCATACTTAGGCATTGAGGAAGCAAGAAACAAGTGTGAGGTAGTGGACTGGAACTGCGGATCAAAATGGGACTGTCTTGACATTCTTCACGATAACTTGTGGGAACCCATCGTGTTCCTTCCCACCGCATCTTGCGCTGCCGACGCCGTGTGGCGATAACACCGAAGGGGCGTTGCCGAAGTGGACACTCTCGTGGCCACAGCGGCGCTGCCCGAGGATAACAAGCTAAAAAGAGTGAAAGCCGTTTACAACTCTCTGTAACGCCGAATTGGAGCGCAGCTATTGAGGAGGAGGAGGGAAAGGCTACTTGGGGGTGGGTCACGTGACCTTGGGGGGTCACTTGACGATGCCGATGACGTCATCAGTGACGATAGCGATGCGGATACCGATGACGTCATCAGTGATGATGACGATGACGATGCGGATGCCGGTGACGTCGTAAGTGACGTCACTGATGACGTCATCAGGGATGATGACGATGACGATGCGGATGCCGGTGACGTCATCGTCTGGAGGGTCACGTGACCTCGCAATGGTCACGTGACCTCAGGCTGGTCCCGTGACCTCGGGGTGGTCACGTGACCTCGGGGTGGTCACGTGACCTTGGGGGGTCACGTGACCTCGTGGGGTCACGTGACTTGGGGAGTCACGTGACTTTGGGTGTCACGTGATCTTGGGGGTCACGCGACCTCTGGGGGTCACGTGACCTTGGGGTGACCTTTGGATGACCTTGGTGGTCACGTGACCTTGGAATGACCTTGGGGGTCACGTGACCTTAGGGTGACCTTGGTTACGCCGACGCCGACGCCGACGCTGACGGCGACGCCGCTCAAGCCGGAAACGGGCCCCTAAGAGCTGCACTCCAAAAGGACGGAGAGACGACGGTTACGATTCTCGTCTGCGTGGGACGTCAGACAATGGCTGCCTGGCTTCTTGAGCGAGGGGCTCTGATTGCCGCCGCTAGCCGTTGACCAGACCAGAGCTACGGTCCCCCATGGAAGGTGACTGCCTGACTTCTGCACCGCAGGGCATTCATTGCCCCCGCAAGCCGGCAACCTGTCGCAAGCTGCGCCCTCTCCTCCCCCCCCCCCCCTCCCCTATATGACAGTGCCCGTCCAAACAAACGCGGCCACTTGCCTGGAACCACAGCTTCCCATGGCCGACGTTGCGTGCCGCCAGAACATCGGGTAGCCGACCCATGACGGCGTTTGCGCGTCGCCCGCCGACCGCCTGCACATTGACGAGAGGCTTGCCTCGTAAACATTGTTGGATTAATAAAGAGTTAAACTAGAGCGTGTGTCGTGTCCACTCGAGGAAGGGGCGTTAAAAAACCCACAAACTGAATGACCAATATCTACCGGAGTCTGTTTCTCGATATCAAAGCCTATCTCATAGAAATGACACATACTGTTAGGACGTTCGTCACTTGCACAATGGCTTTTGCTTGACCTAGTCACCCGAGCGAACAAAACAAAAATACATACATGTTAGTCACCTTTAACTCCCGTGTCAATTCCCTGGCGCGCTTGTTAGCTAGGCTTGGGAGGCGCGCAATCTCCGAATTTGTAGCTCGATATGTTTGGTTCGAAGATGCACTGCGTGACACGTATTGCAAAGAGACGGCATTTGGCAATTCACTCGAGCTTGTTAATGTGAAACAAAAATTTTGTACCATCCGAGTCTGTTCCCTTTGTTACACGTAACAGCCATTCAAATTTAATTCCTTTGAAAAAAAGAAATGATTCCGTTTTTTTTGCGGTAAGATTTTGAGTTCTATGCCTTTCTAGTGGCATGATCAAAACCGTTCACTGGAACTACTACACCGATTACGATATATCACTATACTGCACCTCACCTAAGTGCGAACGAAGCGTAAATTACAAACGCTATGACGTGACCAGCACTTTCACTGCGTGAACGCACATACATGGCAGCTATGATCAAAGCTCGAAACTCGCCCATATAGACTTTACTTTGCTCGCATTTAAAAAGAAACGGGGCATAGTTTGTACAGCCTCCGTGTAGTTTCGAACCGAAAGGGGGAGTATACGTAAATGGATAATAATAATTATTATTATTATATTAATATCATTATAATTCTTCTTATTTTTATTCTTAATATTACTATTAACATATATTCTTAAATATCAACAGTGGAGATGGGGTTCAGCAAATCGCGAAACGCTACCTTTTCAGCTGTTTTTCAAATAACAGCCTATCGAATCCGCGACACGAGATTTACAAAAACCATCTAGAAGACAAAATCGGGTGTGTTCGTAAAGGAAACACAAGGTAACAACAAACTTGCCGGCTCAATCGCACGGCGGTCTCATAGTGATCGGCGCAACCGACGTTTTAATCGTGAGGCTAGACAATCGCCTTCTTTTTGATGCTCTTCTTTGTCTTTATCTTGGAATCTTTAAAATGCCTTGAGGAAACGACGGAGAAATCGTAAAACGCACAAAACTGCTCGATCTTGTGAATTCGGCAACTTGTAACCGGGCTACAATGAACAAAGAACACACGGTCGCCGCTATGACACGGACGCCATTACCGGCCCCTCGGTTTGTTTACCACAAGCCTCCCTTCACACACGTGCGAGGGCGGAGCTTAGTGGGACTCGTTCTTAACCTTCTCTCCCGCCTTTGCACTTCCATTTCCACGCGCAGGACACAAAAATGAGCCCTCTTTCGAGGCGTATACAGTCCTCGCCCTGCAGTTGTAAAGGTCGATGGACGTAGACGATTCCACAACCTTCATGGTGAGTTGGTTCATCAAATCGATTTAGGAATTTACCTTTTGGTTTTAGGGGTCATGCAGTCATTGCAGTACTGGCTGCACTTACATTCATTAGTTAAATCAGTTTAAACGATTGTGGAATTACCGACTGTCTTCGAGTAATCTATCGGTCGGTTTTCGTGCTCTGGTGTCGCAAATCCAAAATCTGGATTCAGAACATGTACCTGACTCCTATCTAAAATCACTCATGGAGGAGTGACGTACCCATTTCAGCAGCTTCCTCGTTTTCTCAGTCGCGCGATGTTGATTTGAGTTTCCACTAAGAGACGCGTCTAAAGTAATGACGAATGACGACGTCCGGAACACGTCTACGTCACATTCTTAAGCACTGTAGAGAACGGAATTTTTCCGCCACCTTTATACGTGCTCAATCGGAATTGGGCATTAAAACGCGAAATGGAATCGATGAATACATCGAGTCAGTTGGCGAATGAAAACGGTATTTTTTTTAATAGCAACATACTTTATAAAAAATAACTAGAAGTTATTTTGATTTTCTATAGATTTTGCCAAATTATCATGACGTTACTTCATCATCTAAAGTGTGCCGAGTCTAATATACACGCACGTGTCTTAATCCTGGAATTTTCGAAATGCCTCGAGCAGACGAAGGAGGATTCGTTAGGGGCACAAAACTGTTCGATCTTGTGAACTCAACAAATTCAAAAAGGGCTACAATGAAGAAAGAACACAGGGTCGCCGCTACGGCACGAGCGCAGTTACCGGCGCCGTGCATAGCGCACGAGCACACGGCCCTCTTGCGTTTTAAAGCACATTTTTATTTGTTTCGAAATATAGTCAAACACCCAATATATTCGTTGTATCTTAATTATCGCTCTTATGAACACAATATTTGATGTCAATGAGAGCTATACTTAAGATACAACCTTTCTACATCTATCAACACTGGAATGCAAAAAAGAATGGCTGAATTTATTCTTTTAAAAAATGAAGTACATAGGTTTTCTTACCATTGAAACTCGATTAAACTAAAGGCAGTGAACACTTTGCTGATCTTTTCTCATTAATTTTATATTATCCACTCACGCCGTAACTATATAAACCTTTACATATAAATGAAAGCAGCTAAGACCCTTTCATTATTCTAAAAGTATCATCTGCAAGTATGGGTCACATATCTTCATGTTCAGGCATCCAGATCACAACTTCAAGTACTTTTTTAAACAAAGTACAAGGATACTGTATAAAATAATATTCGGGTATTTTTTTTCAGATAAACCTATTCTATTCGTATGTTTTTATCTCGATTGATTTTTATATGTTTATTTTACTTAATTTACAAATCTAACTAGGCTCATTGGTTGCCACGTGAAATTTGTTTCATAAGATATTTTATTAAGCAGACGGACGTTATATTGGTAGTTTTGTATCACTGGAAAAATGTATAAATACAGTTTTTCAGAATATGCTTTGGTTAGGCCCTGAGGTTTTAAAAAATAGGCCTTGATCGTTTTATTAGTTGTACCCGTAAATTGTGTGAAGGTATTTGTGGGCGTCAAATTCATTGCAGTGCTGTTTAAGCACAACTGAGTCGTACTAATTATTTCCAGAAATAAAAGTTCAAAAAGGCTGTAAGTAAAAATTATCTCCGTAAGTAATTTATAAATTTCCAGATTCCAAAATTATTTTAAAAAAATTAAGATTTCGCAACAAGGTTGAAATTGACTCACAAAATGCGGATAATTGATTCATCCCGCCTTCGGTCGGGGGAAATATAGAAGCGGAGCATGTTGCTCAAACCCGAGGAAGTACAAATAGAAATATACGTACAGGTAAATTTGATAGCTTGTATTAGCTTTTAAATGTGTAATAATTCGTTTATCTATTTATCAACCCCATCAATTCCGGTGCGCAGAGCTTAAAATAACTGTAAAAACCAACAATGTGCCGTACATATCACAACTTAACCAAAATTTCAAATACAAAATATTTTAAAATTGCCAGTGCAGTGTATTTTCCCATAACTACAAATAATGGATTTTCTTTTGTCCAGAAGGTGTATGAAGGAAATAAGCTTTGACGTTAGTAACTGGTAGGATTTCGCGTTACTGAAATAATTGAGTAAGAAGCAAAGGTGAGATTGGATGAAAATAGACTGACTTGATATTAAAAACAATCGCAACAAAGACCGCCAATTGAAGAAAGGTAATCACGTTAAACGCTATAATAGTACCATCGACAGGAATTTGGATGAATATGCGACGATGTGTACTCATTTGATACCTGCCGGAGAGAAGAACAGATGTAAAATCGCTCCGAAGAAGACAACTCAGTTTTACGTCGGAGTTTCAGTATAAACCATAGTAAACATAAACCCCCACCGGGTTTGGGTGCACCTTTGGTGTGAACGTGTTCGTGAGAAATAAATTTACCTTGTTTGCTTTGTTCCGAGTAGTTAATTTTCAACATGGAAGTTATTGCGATCAAGTGTCAAACAAAATATTCGCAAAATAAAATATCCGACAGTAAAAAGCATATCTGAAAGCAAGATGAATGGCAACGTTAGGTATATGAAAACAAAAACTCGTGCATTTATCTACCGCTACACTTAAACCATTAAAACAAAAAAGCTGGCCGTAGCAGCCTATGTAAACTTTTAAGTTGAGATAAAAAAAATAACAGTCAAAATTTTATATAAATAACAAAGTTTGTCACTTTACTCATACTGAATAGAGTGCGCTTCTAGGGTTTATAATTAAATTCGGCTTTCTTAAAGTCTTTGTCGGCTCCGGAACAAAAAAGAAACGCAAATATTTAAAGGTTATCTGTGCCGTTAACTTCCCAAATCAAGTCTGAGCCCACAGCGGATAGCTGAGTTTTGAGTTGAGTGACGATTTAAAGAAAAATCATAACTTCCATTTGTCTTTGATGGCAATCAGTGGTGATTTAAAAACGCGTTTAGGCCTAGCTTATGCGACCATGTGCGTACAATATCTAAAAATGGGCTTAGGAATAATTATTACAGATTTTTCGAGGAGTAGGCGTCAGGCAAGCACTTTCTAAAAAGAGTAGAAAAACTTCTTGCGGAAATGTTATCAATGCACTGGGAATATTTTCGAGCTCTACATGTTTTTATCTGAGAGATAAAATCATTACTGCAATATAGCGCTGTCACTTTAAATGTTTTCTCTACCTCGAACTATATATTAAATAGACATTCACTTAGTCGTCATTGTAGTTATCCTTGTTGCAACAGAAGATCGGTGATGTATGGTCTCCCATATCGTTCTTCTCACGTAAACTTCAAGATTCCGAGAGGAAGTACAGCACCTTCGGAAGAGAGCTGCTTGCGGCTTACTTAGCCGTCAAACACTTCCGACACTTCCTCGAAGGACGTACCTTCGTCATCACCACAGACCACAAACCGCTGGTCTATGCCACGCAGTCATCACACCAGAACCATTCCCCACGTGAACTGCGACAGCTTTCATTCATAGCGGAATTTACTTCTGACGTCCTCCATGCATGTGAAAGGAAAAGAAAACACCGTCGCAGACACGTTATCACGCCTCGAGCTGAACGCTATGAACACAGAAAAAGAACAGTTCACCTACACTGAACTGGCAGCAGCTCAAGCTCAGGACGAAGAACTGCTGCCAGTTCAGTGGGGAAATTGTTATGGGAGGGCGGAGTGGTAGCACTGCCGAGAGCGGCGGTGAAAGCGGGTTTTAGACGATCCAGGGAAACTGTTTCACGACGTCCCTGTATGAGCTCAGTGTAAAACTTCGGTGTTCTGGCTACGATGAGATATGGACCATCGTAGAGAGGTCTAAGGGGCTTTCTGACCGCATCTCGACGGGCAAATACATGTGAAGACTGGGCGAGAGCAGGGTGAATGAAGACTTGCCGAGCACTAGGTTTTCGTGTTTGTACTGGGCGTAAGGAGCTCATTGCTTCTCTGAGTCGTTGGACATAAGATGATGGATCCATTACCCCTTGTGCCGTTGATGGTTCGGCCATGTCAGCAGGTAGACGAAGGGGAGAACCGTACACGAGTTCTGCCACGGTACAACCCAAATCTGGTTTCAGAGTTGAACGTAGTCCGAGCAACACAACAGGTAGGTTGTCGACCCATGCGTCGGGGAGGGGCTGTGCTCGGAGCGCAGACTTCAGCTGTCTGTGGAGTCGCTCGACGAGGCCATTTGCAGCAGGGTGGTATGCTGTTGTACGCGTCCGTATTGAGCCTAGAAGAGATGTTAGCTCGTGGAATAGTGCGGACTCGAACTGGCGGCCGCGATCGGTGGTGACCGTGGCAGGCACGCCGAAGCGGCTGACCCAGGTGAAAACGAAAGCTCGAGCCACTGTTTCCGCGGTGATGTTTTCTAGAGGCATCACCTCTGGCCAGCGAGAAAATCTGTCCACACAGGTCAACAAGTACGTGAAATTCCGTGAAGTTGGAAGTGGGCCAACGATGTCCAGGTGGACGTTCTCAAAGCGTGAGGATGGTAGGGGAAACTTTCCGAGTGGTGTGTGCGTGTGGCGTTGCACCTTTGACTTCTGGCAGGCTATACAAGAGCGAACGAAGTCCCGAATGTCGGCGTTGATCTTGGGCCATGCGAAACGGTTCGTTACAAGCTCTTGTGTCGCGCGTATGCCTGGGTGGCAGAGGGAGTGGCAGAGGAGTGCACACCGCATGACGTAGTTGTCGTGGAACGTAGGGTCGGGGTTTTCCTGTCGATGTATCGCATACTAAGCTGGTGCCGTGATCGCAGAGGGCAACTTCTTCAAGGACGAGGGATGTGCCGGTCTTCCTGAGGGATTCGAGTTTTTCGTCCTGAGCTTGAGCTGCTGCCAGTTCAGTGTAGGTGAACTGTTCTTTTTCTGTGTTCAAAGCATTCAACTCGAGGCGTCATAACGTGTCTGCGACGGTGTTTTCTTTTCCTTTCACATGGCGGACGTCAGAAGTAAATTCCGCTATGAATGAAAGATGTCGCAGTTCACGTGGGGAATGGTTCTGGTGTGATGACTGCGTGGCATAGACCAGCGGTTTGTGGTCTGTGGCGATGAAGAAGGTACGTCCTTCGAGGAAGTGTCGGAAGTGTTTGACGGCGAAGTAAGCCGCAAGCTGCTCTCTTCCGTAGGTGCTGTACTTCCTCTCGGAATCTTGAAGTTTACGTGAGAAGAACGATATGGGAGACCATACATCACCGATCTTCTGTTACAACACTCCTCCGAGAGCGATGTCCGAGGCGTCGACCATGAGGCACATTGGGGTATCTGGAGAGGGATGCACGAGGAGTGTGGCACTGGTGAGCTCTTTCTTCACGTCCTCAAACACAAGCATTGCCTCCGGGGACCATGATAATTTTGACTTCTCGCCTTTGGAGGTAGAAAGCAGTGCCTCTAACGGCTGTAGAAGGTTGGCGCAGTGGGGAAGGAAACGCCTGTAAAAATTTATCCACCCCAGGAATCGCCGGAGGGCACGCTTTCTTGTAGGCTGTGGACAATCAGTGATAACTTTGACCTTTTCTGGAAGTGGCCGGATACCTTGAGAGTCGATGTGGTGACCAAGGAATGTTAACTCCGGTACTCCAAACTGGCATTTATCAACGTTAATGGCGATGCCATACTCTCGCAGCCTGTCGAACAGCGTGATCAGGTGGTTTTTATGTTCCTCCGGGTTTTTGCTTGCTACGAGGAGGTCATCCAGGTAGGCAAAACAGAAAGGTAAACCACGGAGGATCTGGTCAATAAGTTGTTGAAAGGTTTGGGCCGCATTACGTAGACCAAATGGCATCGTGACAAACTCGAAGAGTCCGAAAGGTGTGGTCATTGCCGTCTTGGGAACGTCTGCAGGTTTGACAGGGATCTGATGGTAAGCTTTTATGAGGTCTATCCTTGAGTAAATGTTAGTGTCTTTCAAATAGGCAGTGCAGTCTTGGAGGTTTGGGAGTGGATACCGGTCCGGAATCGTAGCTGTGTTAAGAGCCCTATAATCGCCGCATGGTCGCCAATCACCGCTTTTCTTGGGCACCATGTGCAGAGAGGACGACCAGGGGCTGGAAGACGGGCGTACGATTCCGAGCTGGAGCATATGCTCAAATTCGTGTCGTGCGACCCGGAGCTTTTCAGATCCTAGTCGACGTGGTCGGCAATGAACAGGTGGGCCGGTTGTCACTATATGGTGCGTGACGTCATGCTTAGGCATCTCGCTGATGTTGCATGGCTTGGTGAGGTCTGGATAGTTCTCGAGCAGGCTGGCAAATGTATTGGAAGGAGGCTTGATGAATGTGCGGCTAAGAGTTGGAGTTCGGGACGCCACACCGGAAACTTGTAGGTGAGTGGTCGCGTCAACCAGCCTCTTGTGTGCCATATCCACCAAGATGTTGAAGTTTCTAAGAAACTCTGCTCCAATAATTGCATAGCTGACATCCGCTACCCAGAAGAGCCACTGAAATCGGTGCCGGAGACCCAGGTCCAACGTCAGTGACTTTTGTCCGTATGTTTCAATGGTGGACGCGTTGACGGCTTGCAGTGACGTGGTTTTGGCGCGGTGTCGTTGATCAAAAGATGTGGCGGGAATAATGCTGACCTCAGCGCCTGTGTCCACCAAAAAGCGTGTGCTGACCAGCTTGTCATGGATGTGGAATAGGCGACCGGTGGGCCGATATGGGTCGCTCGCCGCCACTAGCGATCGGCCGTCCCGTTTTCCTGATCCTAGGAACAGGGAGGGTGACAATGGCGGGCCTCTGATCCAAATTGTCGGTGGTACCTGCAGAGCAAGTTGCCCGAGGGTCGAGGCGATGGTGATGCTCAACGGCGGTTGTCCCGACCAGCGTGCTGCGCGCGGCCTTGTGAGTGCCGCTGTGAGGACTGAGACCGGTGTCGCAATCCTCGGCGAAATTCGGCTACAGTGGTCGTCAAGTCCTTTACAGCTCGACGCAGCTCGGCGATGTCGGAGACGAGGTCTGGAGACTGCTGCGTGGCACCGATAGTGGGGCCGGTAACCTCCATGACTCGATCCGCCAGCTCGGCTAGTTCAACGAGGGGAAGCCTGTGGGCCGCCGCTAAGCGGACGCGAACAGAAGCCGGAAGCCTCTGTAGAAAGAGTTCGCGGAGGATGGCGGCGTCGACGGAGGCCGCCTTGTCACCCAGCAGGTGCTGCAGATGACGCAAGAACTGGCTAGGTCGGCGGTCGCCTAGCTCTTCAGCGCTGAGGAGCTGCTGAAGGCGTCGTTGTTCGGAGGCAACAAGACGACTGATCAAGGCCTCCTTGAGTACGTCATAAGGCGTGTCGCTGACCGAGGACAGCAGAATATCTCGGACCTCGGTGGCGGCTTGCGGCGGGAGGGCGTCAATGAGAAATTCGTACTGCCGAGCCTGGGAGGTAATGCGGTGCAAGCGGAACTTGTTTTCAACTTGCACGAACCAGAGCGCCGGGTCCTCGGCCCAGAACTTTGGTAAGGTGAGGACCGCGGTAGCTCCAATTCCCAAAGTGGCGGTCATCTGGGAGGTACTTGCCGTGGGGCTACTTGACAGGGGGGCTCCTTCACCAGACTGCATGACCGTGGACGTCCGGGTCACAAGTTATGTGGGTACCAGTCAGGTGGCACTCAACATATTTTATATACAATATTTACAAGAAAACCGTAACAGTAGAAAACATCGTCCGATCTAGCCGCCGGTCCGCTCGGTCGCCAAATCGCAAAGCTCGTGTCTCGTGGTCTGTTCTCGTGCGCCTCGGCTTCTTTTCTCTCGCTCCAGTGGTACAGCTGGCACGGCTGCTACATCGTCTTTGTACTTCGTCCCGCTTGTGTGAATAAAACAACAATAGTAACCGGATATGCCTAATATATTACTCAGTGGCCTTTTGATAGACAGTCAACTGAATTGGATGTTCGTCGTCATAAAGGAACAATCTCACGCGTCTAAACAATTTGAGTTGTCAATATACTTTTCCATGAAAAAAAAAACGGAATTTAAATAGTGTTTAAGGCGTCTGCGCCTAACATTCTACTCGGAAAAGGAAGGTGCGAAAGATTCTGCATTAAATATTTTTTGCCATGAATATTATGATTTTTAGACTTTGTTTGCTTAGTATTTATTCATACAAACCTACAATAAACAGCTTTAATCTGGCTATAAGATTGAAGTAGTACTGAGGGCAAGTTAATGATGTGGGCTGTGAACGTAAATATTTAGCAGCGCACTGAGATGGAGGTAAGGCGGAAGAAGCCGGAATTCTCCTTATATCTTAACTTTCGGCAAACCCATAAACTTAGCAGGCAGTTTTATTAAAATAAAAATACGGTACTGTATGTGAATTTAGTAACTCAAGAAGAATTGTTTTATGCATTTCAAATCTTTGAACATATCACCAAAACGTTTAATATCACTTCCAACTGCGAAATGTTGTACCACCCAAATATTCCGGAACCCCACACTCAGAAAAATCCTAGAAATACAGAGCCCGCTACACAAAAGATATTTAATGGATAAAAATGTAAAATATGCTATAAAACACCCGTCCAACTTTAGGAGAGATTTTCAATATAAGTTTTGGTGCGAGCTTTATAAATGACAATGCCAGAAGAAAAAGCGTGCGCAGTTAAGTTCACAACTCCTTCTACTGATTGTGGTGTGCGGCATTGGACGGCATGCTCGGTGTCGCATGAAAAACACTTTATATTTTAGTCAAGCGTAATTAGTTTTTATAATTCTTAAAGTTCCTCAGTTATTATCCGCAATAAAAATGTGCGGTGTCGAACAAAAAAAGAAAAACAAAAAAGAATACATTTGTCTCAATGTGTGTCAATGTCAAATTGACTATATATAGACAAAAGGCTGGTAAATTATGTTCGTATATAAAGCCGCATGTTACCTAAATTCGTATATCTCGTCTGTCTGAAAGGATGAGAGGTTAAAGAATGAGAAAATATTTTAAGCTACCTCCTCATCACAGTTTTGTAGTTTTTGCAAAACTCGTTCGAACCGAAAGAATTTCATAAATTACCTCTACTTATCCTTGTCACGTGAGTTTGTAGTGAGTATTAACGCTATTGATCATAAAAAAATATCATCACAGTATTTCAGTTTTAAAAGAAAAACAGAGAAAACTGAAAATCGGTTTGTCGTTCTTACTGTCTATGGCTGTTTATATTGGTGCCATTTAGTCGTCCCCTGATTGACAGGTGTTGTGTTGAACATCCAATTATTTTAATTATTTTTGCCACTGCAACGTGACGTTCTAATGTCTTAGAGTCACTTGTCTACCCAGCTGCTGTCACCGCGTGCCTCAGAGTGCGCAGCTCTCCCTTCCATGCACCCATTACTCCTAAAATTAAACAGCAAAAAAAAAAAAAAAAAAAAACAGGCTAAGGGATTACGTTGGCATCAAACATTAGCCAATCTTTCCCAAAGAAGAAAGAAGACCCGCCTCGCCCACTGCAATGAGAGCAGACAACAGAGTGCGCGCGTCCAAAGTATATTGCTGCTTCTTGACGCCGACGATGACCCGGCCTGGCTCCTGAGCCCGTGAGTAACGCTACTAGCTATTTATCTAGGCTATTGACAGGCGGACCGTCCGACTCTAACTGAGAGTCCGCGACTGCTCAGAGTCAAAGAGAATGCCTGGATTCGCATTCGCAGACTGCACTGTTACCCTTCGCTACACCACTCTGCCATAAACGAAATGAAAACGAAAAATTAGTCGAACTTGTACATGCAATTTTTCCTTAAGGAGGAGTTGCTGGTAAAACGAAGACAACCAAATTCACACCACCTAGGTGACGGGTTTGCCTCAAGCAATGAGAACAAAGAGGTTTTTCTAAGAAAAAATATTTCTGGGTACCCATTCAAAAAATAGTAATGCGGCTACACATCTTACGTCACTCGCTTGCTCAAAAGAAAATTATTAAACGTTCTCATCTTGTGGTGAATGACTCAATGATAAATGGCGATATTAAAACGCTCCTCGTATATGGAAAGAAAAAAAAACAGGATACACGACAGCAAAAGTATTCATGGCTCCATGTTGGGCGTGAAACTATGAGGGATTATCACTACTAACAGAGTTCCAATGGAGTAACAATAAGGTTATCTCAACACCAGCGGATATCAAAAGATACGTCAAACCTAATAGAGCGGGCCCACTTATTTGATATAACGTAGACAATGTTTAGGTCTAAATTAGCGCTGGTAGGTTGGATTAATTCTTCGTCGGCGTAAAATATCGCTACCTTTTCTTACCTTTTCAAATATATGAGGGCAAGAGAAATGTATTAGAGTAAGGACGGAGTACGGGGTCATTATTTAAAACAACCTTCTAAATGAACTACTATGTCCCCAACTAAATTGCCCCCGTTTCAGCAATGTAAGAAGGTCTGACCTGCCAGGCACGAAGTTCTGATGAGAGAAAGGGCAGCAAAGCGCCGAGGAGGCGCCAGAGTCGCCGACAAACACAAGCTGGAATAAAGGGGAAAAATCTCCCCCTGTCGGTCGTGAGCCACATCCTAGTAGACTAAAGGAAGACGCTCCCCTGGGAAGAGAGCGGCCTCCATATAGTGCCACCCTCCATTAGCACCCACTCACACACCTCGCGAAGAAGTTGGAGTTCGCGGCGAATGCGACCAAGTGTTCCGACCCACGGCATTCGCCAATGCCATCGGGGAAGCGAGAACACAAGAATCCACCATGGAGTACGTCGTGAAGTGCAAAGAAGACGTGTCCTGTGTTCTCCCCAAAGGAGCAAGGCAAGAAAGGCCTGCTCATGAGTCCGCAGAGTAAAGGGCCATCCCGAGAGGTATATATGTCAACGTTCCCCGGCTCACAGACAGGTCGGGACCTCGCGTCCTCCAGCCGAGTATTTCCTATAGTCTGCGATGAGCGTCCGCGATGCGAACGCGGTGGTCCGACTGTGTGAGCCATCAAGCTGCTGATATGCGCCACCCAGACCATAAGAAAGGCGTCGGTGTAATGACCACAGAATGTGCAGGGTCTAAAATTTGCAGTACATGGTGGGTGGTGATAGGTCGCTTCACTCTGGCAAAACTTGTTTCTGCGCTGGAGTCCCAGCTTGAGCGGACATATTTCAGAGGAAGTCAACGCATAGGCTTCACCTCCCCAAGCAGATGTAGGACTAACCTGTCAGAATATTTAAGGCCTAAAAAGGAGCGTGTGAAGGCAGCATCGGAATTGGGAGCTGCGTCGACAACTGCTTCGGCCTTGACTTTGTTTGATGTGATGTCATAACCACTGACAAGTTTCCCTATTAACGATAGTTCAGATGTGTCCAAGACGCACTCCTCGCTGAGCTTGTTTTCGGCATCAGAGATCCGGCGCAGGACCTCCCGCAGGTTTCTCGTTCGCTTATGTGGTGTATTCCCGAATATGCTCATGCCGTCTGTGTAGCAGAAGACGGAACTGCAGCCGCGAAGGAGCCTCTTCATCATGTCTCCCAGGCACCGTGTCCTGGCTTCGTGACATGAAGCTTGTTATTTTCGGCCTAACCTCAATCAAACTGCCCTTCTTCTAAGAAATAAATTTTGTATGGGCATTTACGAGCGGCGTTCATAAAGTTCTTATTATTGTCACGAAGGAATACACATTCAGCAACCAAACTCGAGCAGGAGTTGAGACTTTCTCCACGTGTTTGCCACCAAAAGTTACCCACTTTTTCCAGCGATGGACCAGATGCCGGAGGCCATTGTTGTAGAATTCCTCCAGGTGCTTTCCTCTTATTTCGCACACTGGAAGCGTCTTCGCCATTTAACCAAAGTGTCATGAACTGGGGTGATGTTCTCGAACAACGCTACAAGATTTGAATCAACATCCTTGTCATTTCTTCCCTTCAAATAAAAAAAAACGTATCACTGCATGTGCTTCGCACTGACGGGCAGTGACATTTTTGTTTAGAGTCCCTTGCGGCGTTCCAAGCTAGTCTAGCATGCGGTGTTTATACTGTGACGAAACTAGAGGGACTCGCGCTCATGTTAATGTCTGTTTTGTTCCGTTTTTCTTTAAATTTTATGTGCCGATAATACGAACATTATGAACGCCCCTCCTAAATACATAGTACCGTATGCTGGCGTTTGATAATAGAAGCTTATGCTACGAGGCAGCCAGTATATCTGCAGTCTCATTGCCTGCAATTTCCATATGACTCAAAATCCAGAAAAAAAATAACTAATGCCTTTTTTATCCATAAACCCGTGTTCAAATTCGGTACTTACAAGTTGGGTGAGCTTATTTTTGGTTGGTACAACTTAACATGCTGCAGTAATAACACTCTGCGAGTCGACAGAAAGAATAGCTTTCACCACTTTACTCTGCGCTATACCTTTTTTTTTTTTTTTCTAGTTGCACCAATATTCAGTTGTTTTTTTTCAATGAAAGAGCGTAAATTATATGAATGTGGTTTTTACTGCATATTTATATGACACAAACGAGAATAGACGGGACAATTGCCATCAGTGTTTTCTGATCCTTTAAGTAAAAATTTGTTTCAATATTTTTCAAATACTGTAATAGGAATACATGATTAGATTAGAAATTTGGGGCGGTCGTATGCCATGATTGTTTGACTTTGTAAAATTCGCGTAACCAGCCCGTGTTCCGAGATATCTGCTGCCAAATTATCTACGTAATCCGACCTTTTTTTCTCCCACACCGGCTAACCCGCGAAAGAGGGCACTATAGACATACTTTGCTTCATTAGCCTGATTAAAGTGCAAAATATGGGGAAAAATATGTTGGAAATCGGCTGGTTGCGTAAATTCAACAAGATGGAACAATCTTAGCATATGACCGCCCCAACGTTTGTAATACAAACTTCAAAACGTACCGTAATTAAAGAGTTCAATAACAAATTTTAGCTATTTAGTATCATAATGGTGATGACTATGTTCACATCTTATCTCCGCCGAGTCATATAAACACTTACTGAAAGCCGCATTCCCGTAATGTTTGCCCCTTTATTTAGAAATATGGTGCAGCAAAAAAAAAGAAAGCACCTTGCGTATACAAGGTTTGACATATGCCGTACAGCTGGGAAGTAAAAATGCTGTCGACACCATTTAGGTGAGTCACATGGATAAAAACACTTGAACAAGCAGCAGAGCCTGCATACTTTAAAAACGTGGCTTCGTCAGTGTAAAGTTGGTAATAGCCCTTGTACGTTTCTTGCACTGCAAAACATTCCTTTTGTAGAATGTGAGGGGATACATAATGTTTCTTTAATCGAAAACGTTTTAGGAGATGAGCATCTTACGAGTCAGGTTAGTAGAGATAGAGAGGTTTTCAAACAAAGACTCAAGGTCGAACAACAGTAGTTGGCTTATGGTGAAATGTACGACGAAACGTAGATTATCGAATACGTCTGTGGGCTCAACGACTGGGATCCAATAAAGCATTTTAAGCATAAACTGCCTATGTGCACAATACATAGGTGTAGGGCCGGGGCGGTCCCTGCCTGCCGCTATGATCTCTTCAGTCCAGGATCGCCAACGCCCCACAGGGCGAAAATGGGCCGTCCCAAATGCCAGAATCCGGCCAGTACCGCTAACTCTCCGTGGACTCGGCATCGAGGTGCCAGTACCATGTCCTGGCGTGAGCAAGGTGGTGTCCTGTCAAGTTCCCGGAAACTCCGGAAAGATTCCAAGGACGCCGATAAGTTACCGGGACCCGACGGATTCTCGCGTTTGAGACCGGCCATTTCACCCCTCGGGGAGTTGGCCTTCTATGCCGAGACCGGTTTCACGGGAAGTTCCTGGCAGAGGCCGGATTCTGGCCTGTGCTGCGAGAACGGATACATAGTTCCTAAAAGAGCTGTGATGCCTGTATTCGTCACCCTATAGGATAAAAAAGGGGACATACAATATTGTTACCATGAGGTAGTTTATTTTCACTTTCTGTCAAGTTACTGCTCCGTACATTGCCAGGTTGGAGCACAGCAGGCTCGATGAAAGTGGCTGTGTGTCTCCAGGAAGGTGAGATCTTACCAGTTTCTTCACCCATCCGATTCGGACAAGTAACAGCTTAGTTTCTTAACCAGGTTGACGGCGCACTTCAGAAGGCGAGTTCTTAATTGCAGCGTCGGCAAAACAATCGTCGGATGACAAAAACCAGTTGACCGACAGGCCAAATCAATATCTCGGATATCAGTTCTACACAAGCAACTGTCGCTTATTGTGCAGAAAACTCTAATATCAAGTGATTCTCGAAGTCTTTGACAGAACGTTAGTTGTGTTATTCCTCATGAGCTCCTTCCAATCATCTGTCGCTGCTTCAATAAAAAAATTGGCATTCCGCTCACATCAGAGCTGTAAAGGTTTAGAACTAAAGGTGAAATTATTCACATCTGTGTGGGTGGCCTGCAATCTTAGTGAACGAATATATTGTACCAAATAAAACAAACATGAAAACAATGACTAAGCATATTCTAATGGGACCGTTCGGCTGGGCCAGGGCGCGCGATGGAGCGATACCAGTGGCGCCGCGCCGTGGCCCAAATTCGCCCTACTTAGCCGTACGCTCGTCCCATCGCGCTGCCAGTTGCAATGGCGGGCACCGCGTTGAAGTTTTCTGTCCGTTAAAGAACTGCCATCATTTTTTAGAGAGGCGAACCTCCGCGAAGAAAGGTTGCTGTGCGTCAGGTCTCCGGGGTGGAGCAAATAATCCAGGCATAAGAATAATTGTCTTTTGCGAAGTGTGTCTCGCAAGTGCAAGACAGCGTCGACTGTAACATCCGACTCGAGATAAATGCTATTTTTCTTTATGGTTTCGCTAGCTCTTCAAAGTCAGGGCTATTCGGACCAAGATGAGGATGTAATATTGTTTAAATTGTATTTTTGCGCACAGCTGCGCTGTCGCATACACACCTTGAACTCAAGTCGCTTCTCGGAGTTACCGGCTGATGGAAGCATGCCGCACCTGTTCTAATTCATTTGAGTGAAGTTAATGACGAGGCACGCACAGCCTGATCGCAACACTGGGTCAAGTTCTAATAAAAAACCGAAACGGTACGTCAATAAGGCCTCCGCTTTTATTTTTAGCGAGTCCAACAAAGAAATATATATATTACTATACGCCGCAACACTTTGCTGTGTTTGCGCGCATCTGTCGCTGCCGTCAAAGCGGTAGAAACGCAGTTCATGTACGTGCGTCAGTAACCCACTTTTAATTTTATTAGTGAAGAAAGGGATCTCCAATCGACTTGCATTTGCGTTGTTTATTTATTTATTTATTTATTTATTTGTTTATTTATTTATTTGTTATACCCTCAGGGCCGAACCATTACAGAGGGGGTGGGCAACGGAAGTACAAAAACGCTGAAAATGGTTAGTCCGGCACAGATCATGAATAGTAACTTTTTAGTGCTTCTTTAAATAGAACAAAATCGCCAATGGTCGCAATGGGTGAGGGAAGGCCGTTCCAGTCACGAGATGTTTTTGGAATGAAAGATTTGAAAAAAGAATTTGATATGGAAGTGGGTATACCAACTTTGCAGCAGTGATCGAGCGTCCCCCTTTTTTAAACTTATTTTTATGTGACCGCAGAATTATAATTTTGAACACTGTTCCGGTTCACAACTAATAAAAAAATTTGCGTCACTATTTGCTTTGTTAGCTGTTTAGGTACAATTAAACTTGATATATCTTGAGCCTATGTGCCAGGAGAGCATCGTCAATATTCCTTCTCTCTCTCTCTGCAAGAAAAGATTACTTAATTTTAAATTTCAGTCCTGAATGTTTAGTTATGGGCCTTTGTGACGTGCACGGTCCCCGTCCTTTTTATGCTGCTTTCAATTTACACATCTTAAATTGCCAACACATTCTTATTGGTTGACCGAGGAATGTCCGGGTTTGATGTTTTAGAGGTACTTGGAAAGTTATTATGCCTGTTGTAGGTTAACTACACCATTTTAATAATATAAAAAAGAACTAGAGTACGCGTCCCTCAGTGTAAATCTTTTTTAGACTATGCGCTCAAGTCAGTGCTCAATACGGGCTATGATTATCTGCCTCATTGGCCCTCATGTCTTTCGCTGCTTACTCGCCTTCTCTTGTAAGCATCAGGGAACAAAATTGATAGAAATTACTGGAAGAGCGCAGGAGAGCAGGTGCGTATATTGACAATTTGGATCAATTCCCGAGACTGGGGCGAAAAATCTAAAAATATTAACAGTGTATGAGAGATGCCTCTTTCTGTCCACGGTTGATGTTTCTAGTTTTCTTGACCCAGTCTCCACTAATTTATCAAAATGAAAAATTGGCTAGTAAGCAAAGCGAGCTGAGTTCTCAAATTTAAACTTGCTTAATAAATAGTAACTGCATAATCGGATTTATTTTGTCGACACCCACGGGGAACCATCCTAGCTATTACATTATGAACATCTAACATCGCCAACACGCTCAAATTGGTCGACCCAGGGTGGTTCTAGTGTCTAATTTTGTGACGCCCTTAGGAAGTAATTAGGCCTGTTGTGGGCTAACTACATCATTTTAATATTATATAGAAAAGCTAAAATACAGCCGTCAATTTATTTTCAATTATGCGTTTGAAAGTTTGAAAGTTTATTGGGTTTTTCACGGGCCATGCCCGGTAGGGAGGTAGTGGCAAAAGGCATTTCTGCCTGACTGGGCCTCTACCCCCCACAGTTTACAGAAGTGCAAAAGGTGGCACAATCATTGTATCATTCCCTCTGCCCAAACACACATGCCTGTGTACGCAAAATACATTTCATTCAACGGACTGAAAAAAAATGTTCATTTCACACAACAAAATAAAGAAAGAAAACTCAGAAGTTCTAGTATTCACATGTCCAGTGGTGAACCCAAGGTAACAAAAAACAAAACATTTCTACAACGCGTAACAAATGTCCTTGTCTATAATAATTTGTTTTATCCCTTTCTTGTACTTATAAAATGACAGTGCAAAATCAGTGTAATCTTCCATAGTGTTTAGTAATGCAGGAATCTGATAATCGATTTTTTGTTTTCCATAGTTCGTACGCACCTTAGGAGTTCTACGTTTACTATTTCTCAATAAATAAAGTTGTGAAGCAGATTCATCCACTCCGTAGAGTTTTCTTTTGTGTATTGTCTGCATAAGTTTGAAATAGTAGATTTGATTTGCTTTGAGCATGTTATGCTTAGTAAAATAAGGGCTGCTATGAAATTCGCGAATATTTCCACGGTAGTTTTCCAAAATTCGCAGAACCTTTTTTTGAAGTACGATTAGTTTACCATAGTTTGTGGACGTGGTTGTTCCCCATACCATAATTCCATAACAGAGCCTCGAGTAAAACAGGGAGTAGTATAAGTTTTTGGTAAGCCAATTGGGTATTAAGTTTGCTATTTTATACATGCATCCGACCACTCTTGATAATTCCCCCCTTAACTTGTTAATGTGAGTTGTCCAGGTGAGTTCTTCATTGAACCAGACTCAAAGAAACTTTTGTTCTTCTACTTGAGCTATTGGGAGGCCATTGAACTGTATATGTCAGTATTCAATAGGGGCTAAAATTATCTGCCTAATTTTTCCCCAAGTCTGCTGCCGCTTACCCGCGTTCTCTTGTTAACATCGGGGAACGAAATGGGCGGGTAAGCAAAGTGAGCTTGGTTCTCAAATTTAAAGCATTTTATATAAAAAAATGGTAACTGCATATTCGGGTTTCGTTTGTAGACAGCCATGGGGAACCATCGTAGCTATTACATTAGGCACTAATCGTAGGACATCAGTGTCGGATTGCGGGCCCCACGGGCGCCAGCTCATACCGCCCCCAAGCAACGCAAAACCCCTGCATGCTCTCGCGTGTGACCTACGAAAAGTCCCTATTAATGTGACAGGCAAGCGTAGCTACATTACTGAATCACGCGACAAGATAGAGAAACAATAATTAAACCTGTCCTCCGCACAGCTGGCGATTCATGCTTCTGGTGATCTTTCTTGAATCACCTCCCAGGAACCAAACAAAACTTTCCGGGAGGCGGATACCTTTCTGTTTAATACGATGCTGTGACGTTTGGGTGCCTTTTGCATTCGGTACGTTACTTTACGAAGCGCGAGCCAGCACAAGCGCACCAGCCTCCTGCGTCGTCTGCTCCTCGTACTTCTAACAAGTATCGGCGCGCCTCGCCAGGGGGAGAAGTGGCACTGCGTATGCGCAGCGAAACTTCAGCCGCACAGCCCAATAGTCAAGCAGCCGAACGTATCATAATCTTATAATTATTTTGGCATCCGATTTTCCGAGTTCGAATACAGCTCAGAACAAACTACTTTTTTATTTATTTCCTTTACTTTTGGCACATGCTCTCAGCGCAATATTGTCAATTAAATGCCACTCTGTTTAAGCAAATGTCTGTTTATAACTTGGGCAGATCTCTGCCGACACCTTCGTTGTTTTATTTTGCCGTCGTGTTGCCTCATCAGGAGTAAAACATTCATGTCATCAAAATCACGTCCTAGAGCCACTTGTAAATATTATGCACCCTACTTCAAAACTGCATCACAAGTTTATGTCTACCGCCTAAAAACCTACTCCAACTTTTTTTTTATATATTTTTGTTAGGCATTAACCGAGTTTTTGAGGACATAGTTGTTTGTCTTGCATGAGTACTTGCGCTTCTCTCCCATGCCTGTAAACACAATTAAAGATTTTATTGTCTTTTTTAAAAGCTAGTACCGTGGTTCGGCGAGCTGCCCATGAACTGCACAAGTTACCAGATTTTTATAGCTGGTGTCAATCAAAACAGGAAATGATTTTTTATATATTAAATAAAGCATTAGGCCTCACGATATAATGCCCTCAAGTCATCCACGTGTCATCGGGTGATAGCCAATCACAGTTATTGATTTGCCAGGAGAAAATCCGACACTTGAACATGCTACTTCAAAGCTCGTTGAAGTAGTTGTTTTACTCTAAAAATGTCACGAAATGTAAAAAAAAATGAATTCTGCGCTTTATTAGAACCTGTAAGGGTCTTGTTTTACATAGAGAACTTGACTGTGAAGAAGCACTGTTTATGCACGCACTACTTCGTGTCGGGTTTTTGCAAAAAAAAAAAAAAAAAAAACACGACACTATTTTTCTGTTTGTTTATTTCGGCAATGCCAAATTAAACCTTTATTTTCTGTCTATTCATTCGTCGTCTCGTCAATTGTCATTCGTGACAATACTAGATAATGAACGAACGATCTCGTTTTTTCTCTACTGTTTTGCTTGCATCTGAATGGCCACCGGGTAAAGCAATGAATTACGGAGTTCATTGCTGATTTACATATTTCAACCCCGAAAAGACGCCGTTGGCATACGTGCTCATTGTTGGTGACGCAGTGTTTAGGATAACGAAGAGTGGGAAAGTGTGGTTCTGTGTATCCACAGAAAATAGCGCCTCTAGGATGCACCTTGTCCGTTCTGCCGAAGAATAACGTCAAAAAAAGCAACCAATTTCATCGCTTTCGAGAGCGCACATAAGGCCCGACCTAAAAACCTGTCCCGCACGCATCCAACTAGACCGATTTAGATGAGATTACAGCGCGGCCCTTTAGCGGCGAGCCAAAAACATGAAACTTAATTTATATAGCTACGTCTAGATGGCCCTGCAAAATGGCACCGCCCTATTGACAAATCCGCCAAAAGCTTCCAGTGACATCCGGTGAAATCTGGTATAGTTTCACCCGTTTTTGTCCGGAACCAGGGTAGTTTACCAGCCATTGTTCGAAGATTTGCCGGCAGCTAATCTTGGTTACCATATACCGGCCGCAATTTTCCTTTACCACACGACCCGGCTTTGCAGGAAGTTTCTAGCAGCTGCTACTCCCTTTCCCGTTAACCGAATTTCATTGAAGCCGACGCGTGGAGATGGGGAACGAGACGAGCCGTGGACTGGGTGTGGAATTATGGTGCCTAGAAAGCCGCAAGCACGAGTCCCCACGAACCCTCTCTCCCTCGCATTGGGTGCGTGGAAGAAATGCTAGGGAGTCTTTTTGCTGTTTCCTTTGAAGAAATCCGTTTTTTTCTCCCTCAACACGCGCGAACTGGGTAACGAGCGGACGCTCTCAGTGTCAACTTCCCCTTCGATGTGTGCGACCTGAATCTTCCAGAGCAGCTGGGTGTGCAGATAAAAAAAAAATAAAAAGATGAGAGACGTTTACAACTTCTTGTAACACCGATTTAGTGTGCAGCTCTTGAGGAGGAGAAGGGGAGGGTATTGCGGGAAGGGTATTGCTCCTCATTCGTTCCCTCCCCTTTTCACCCCCTCCTTCTCTTACGCGCGAAACGCGCGTCGTCCCGCAATGTTTTGATGAAGTCACAGTGACGTGTCGTCACGGTGACGTTTCGCCACGGTGACGTTTTGGCACGGTGACGTCCCGGCACGATGAAGTTTCGGCACTGTGACGTTGCGTCGGGATGCATTATGGGACGTTTCCCATAATGCACCGAGTGCCCTATTGAAAAATCTCACTTGTATAAGATATTTTTGTGTCCAATAAACACATATGAATTATGCAAGATATATAGGAACATATTTATTTATTTATATATTTCAAATACCCTCAAGGTAATAATACATTGAATAGGGGAGAGGACATCAAAATAATGATTACAATGTGCACATGTTAGTTACAACCCTCTTAAACAAAACAATATAAGTAATGTTAGCTATTGAGGCGGGAAGGTGGTTCCAATCCAATGATGTTTGGGGAATAAAAAAATATTGAAACAACGAAGTTTTAAAATTTGGTATACCAACTTTATGGCTATAATCAATGCGAGCAGAGCTGCAGAATGGTGGGATAATTAGTTTACGACGAAGGTCAGCATTTTGATGAAATATTTTATGGAAAAGACACGAACGAACGATTTTACGGCGATGCGTTAGTGATGGCAGGCCTATAGAGGTTTTCATGGTAGAACCGCCGGCAGAGCGGTGATAGTTCGACATGATAAAACGGACTGAACGGTTTTGGACAGATTCAATAAGGGAAATTAGTGAATGGTGTGAGGGGTCCCGCACATCGGCAGCATATTCTAATTTTGGGCGGATGAGAGTTTTGTACATGGTTAGTTTCAAGGAGGACGGAGCGAGAAAGAAATTTCCTTTAAGGTATCCTAACACACGATTAGCATTGTTAATCACGTATTCGACATGAAGTTTCCAAGAAAGGTTAGACGTTATATGAACACCAAGGTATTTATGACTTGACACTGATGCGAGAGGCTTACTGTTTAGGTGATAAGTGTGAAGCAGAGATGAACCACGTGATATTCTCATATATTTACATTTGTCAGTGTTTAGTTCCATTAGCTACTGGTTACATCATAATGATATCTGGTTAAGGTCTGATTGTAGAAGTAATGTGTCCGATATGGCAGTTATTTTACTATATATTACGCAATCGGCCGCAAACAGGCAAATGGAAGTAGAGATGTTCAGTACCAGGTCAATAATGTAAATAAGAAACAGTAGCTGGCCAAGCACGGAGCGCTGTGAAACGCCTGATCGTCTGGAACATATAAGAATGGTATAAGAACTATATAAGAACTATATAAGAACATACAAGCACCATATAAGAACCTTTGGTGAAGTTCCTTACATTTTTCATATATGGTTCTTAGAGTTTCTTATATTACTCATTGCTCTTATATAGCTCTTACATGGTTCTTATATGTTCGTATATATCTTGTACGGTTCATATGTGTTTATTGGACACAAGAAATTTCTCATACAAATGGCTTTTTCACTAGGATGGTTACGTCGACGCCGACGCCGTTCAAGCCGAAAACGTGCCCCTTAGACCTGCGCTCTAAAAATATATATTTCAGTGCCCTGTTACTTGTGCCTCTTCCTCCGTCCGGCTTCAGAAGCATCCAGCCTGCAAAGAAGACGCCGCTGTGACGGCATAAGGGACGAGACCGTGACTGGGCTCAGGATTTCTCAACGGCGGCAGATGTTGGTGGCGCATTCTTGGTTTTCCCTAAACGTGCTACTGACAGTGTGTGTGTGTATGCGTGTGGTGCACCTGGTAAGACTTATTAGTTGAACTGCCGTGCATCTAGGAATTTAACCAGCGGAGTGGTGAGTACCTTGAAAGAAATATTTTCCGACAAAGAACTCAGTTGTTTTTATTTGGTCTGACTGTTTTTGTCTACAGCTGCGCAAATTGTTTCCCTAGTATCGACCCTGTAAAATAAAGTCATGGAACTTTCAAGTCTATATAAAATAACCGTTTTGATTGTTGCCGAATGGTTCAGCATCTGCTAAACATACACCGCCCACGGTTCACATGCTACTTCTTAAATGACTTTGGTTGACGTCCGAAAAAAAAACACAGTACGTTCCGGTGAATTAAGGCAAATCCGGTGACTTCCGGTAATCCCTGGTGAATCAAGGAAAATCCGGTGACTTCCGCTGAATTTCCGCTTTACCGGAAGTAAAAAGAGTCGCATAACCTAGAAAAATATATATTTACTGTAAATAAAAATGTGGTAAAAAGTCTAGTGACTTCGGAAAAATTCCGGATACACCGGAAATGAAAAGACTCACATAGTCCTGTAAAATCGATTTTTTTACTAAAAATGAAATTCCTGCAAAAAAAAAAAAAAAAAAAAAACTTTTTCTTGAGGGCGCCATTTGCGCGACTCAACTGTAACTGTACGTGCAGGTGCAGAGTTCCCAGAGTGGCCGCTGCGGGTGGAATGGTGGCGTTGCCGTCACGTATAGTTTGATTCTCGACTGCTGATCGGAGCCACTTTTTTCAAAGCAAGCTCCTATTGCAGTTTCACCAATGAGATGTAGTAGCTTTGAGGTTTCACTAGGATAGAGAGGACCTTGCTGTAGAAAGCCGCGTGGATATCATGCAAAGATTCCGACCCTTTGGTCGCACGTTCAAAGCGATGGTCGTGACATCCACGTGACACACCATTCCGGCTTCGAAGGCTTTGTTCATCAGGCTCGTTTCACTCTTTGTCGTCGTCGACTAACGCTAGACCTAAAGTTACGCTTTGAGCTCTAAGGTCGGCAACCGGTACCCGCAGCTAGGGAGATGATGATGATGAGAGGACACGCGATTTCAGGACGCGCCGGGCCAGGCTTCACACTCCCGCCGCTGCCTCACCCAGCGGAGCAGCAGTGGCCAGCGAGTCAGTGATGCGTTCTCATTCACAACTCATAACAAGTGCTAGGTGCCCTCGGAATTTTTTTAGGATGCTTAGAGCTCGAGCATTGAGTTATCGCCTTTATTATACGATATAAAAATACTATTTGAGTGCGCCATTGAGTTTGCAGTGTCGATAGCATTTTTGCAGGGATATGTTGTTTACTTGGGGTACCCTTCTTATAATTTCTCTGTGAAGGAAAAACAACCTATATACAATCCTACAACTCATAGTTTTCTTGTGTATAGCTGGTTTAATAGCACAATACCTAGGCGAACGTTAAAAACGAAAAAAATGAACTAAAATATATATCATAAATTCTCTAGAATATAACGGCAAATATTTACACGTGCATTACACTTTTGTAGGTTTATTTACTTTTTCATTCGTAATTATAGGTATACAACATCATAATAGTATAACGTATGCAGGTTCAAGGCTCCCTTGTTTTTCTTTTTGGGAGCATGGTGCGATTTCGGTCAGCGGCAAAGCCGTTCAGGTTCATTCTTCTGGTTCTGTTGACGGGTAGTCATAGTCACCATCCCACCTCATGCAGCGACCTTCCCTTTCGTTTCCAACATGTACACAAAAGCAGCCGCCACTGCAATCGGTCCACGTTCCATCCGTCTTCATTGTACACTGAAAAATAAAGTAGAATCAGAGGCGCGGTAAATGTGAATTTCGTGTTTTCAATGTTGTTTAAAATGTTATCTCAAGTAATAAATTCTGGCAATACATATATATGTAATTTACTTTGGTATTGAAAGGGATGGACATTTGTGTTATATGTCCAAGTCTACTATAGTTTTAAAAATACGATAATATATTTTTGCCTAAAATAAATATTGGAAAGTAGTGTTCTCTAAGATGTCGCTTGGAATGTTTTGTTTCGGTAGAAGCAAAACTATTAATTGCAGATGACTAAAAAACAACATTTATGTAGTTAAATATAGTATTTTAAAATGGTAGATTGTGTTTGCTTTAACACAGAAAAAAAAACTTTAAATATCTAACTGCTCAAGATTTTATTTATGCACCATTTATAGGATACACAAAAAAAATTATAAATTATATTACACTGCACAAAGCAAATTGTAATTACTACACTATCTTGGCTGAATTGCTTATACCGCATGTAAAATATAGGTGGTCTATGTGTCGACTGTGTATAAATATCTCATGCGAAAAAAGCGCCTAAATTTAGTACATAAATGAAATAAACAACATATTTGGCTAAACCAGATTAAGTTAACATTTCTGTACGTTCCACATAATAAAAATATATCAACCACTAAAAAACCGACATTATATTTTAAAAAGAAAAACTGCATGAAGCATCATGTTTTTATCTACAACTTTTTTTTTTGCTTCAAGCTGCTGATAACAAATTAAACTTAATTTTAATATTATAATATTTAAAAATTTTGAAATAATGCAAAACGAAATTTTAAAGTTAAATATATCTAAATCGGAGAGAAAAAAGCAAGTTTGAACACCTCAATCAACAAGTCTTCATTTTATGACAATCATAAAACCTCCCTCTGCAGACTTCATCTCAAGCATTCAGTGCAGTGCTTATGGCTTTATTAAAAGGAACACAATTAACAGCCACAGGCCACTCCACCTTGTATCTTTTATGTCTTGCGATGGCTTGCTTTACCATTAAATTACAGTACTTTTACCTACACGATGATTCCTAAAATATTTTCCGATAAGAAGTTTTGTAACATTAAAGATACTATTTGATCGTCCATTTAATATGCAACCGCTATTTTTTACAAATCGATTATTTTTCAAGAGTGAAGTATAAGTTTAGTTTTTAGTTTCGATAATAATACTCTAATACCAACTAATTAAAGTATAATTATTTTTGGGAAAAGTGTTTGAGTAGTGTTACGTAATTAAATAATTTCTGCCATGATGTACCAGAATGTTGCGGTGGTCCGTACCAGGGACACGATGGTGTGCGAAATGTTGTACATTAAAAGGTACCGTTCTTCAACCGGTGCTTCAAGTATTTGCTTCCAAAAATATGTAACACCAACTTTCAAGCTTATAACCTAAACGTAAAAAAAAACGATTGTGCCGATGATGTGGCGTAATCGGAACGTCATATAGTGTTGTCATAAAAACTAGACAGAAAAAGATAAAAATAAGACGATTTTCAGTTTATTTGAAATGTATGTATTCTAAGAGCAGATTGTTCAGTTATATATTGCATCAATTTTAAAGCTATCTTTAAACAGCTTTACGAATAAAAGTATTTGTTTCCAATGCTCTTAAATTGAACTTACGTTTGTATCGCAAAATTCGGCTTTAATGGAATTGTCGGAACTTTGAGGGCCACTTGATTCTTTCAATCCGGCGGAAGCCGAATGGACACTGAAAAGATTAAAAGCTTTTTAATAGTAGTATATACTGAGTTGAGGTGCTTTAGTAAAAAAAAAAATTTGAAGTGTTTGAAAAATCACAGGCAGTTTAATCAGGTCTCTTGGAATATGAAAAAAAAACTAGAACATTTATCATTGCGCGAGATAATAATACTTCGTTTAAGCAATTCAAGGTTGTTAAGTACTGTAACTAGCGTTTTTATTTAGGCTTTACGATCTGTTTCATAGAAGATAGAGCAGCACTAATGCCGTCAGGTGGGTAATACGGCTAGAGGCACCTAATAAAAGAGACTAATCGTCACGAATGGTTGTACATTTGAACAAAAAAATCTTGAATTACTTAGTTAAAAAGAACTCATATTTTATGTGCGATTTTTACTCTTTTTTGGTAAACTCAAGTTTTTAAATAGCAAGTTGCTTAGCGTCATCGAACCCCACTAATCATTCCTTCGCACTCGCGGAATCGCAGGCGAATCCAGGAGGAAATTAACGCCGAGAAGGGAAATCGTTTTGCCGGTGACGGAATATTCGACCGCGGTAGCAATTGGTCCCAGACCAAATTTTTCCCTGCAGATAATGTTTCCAAGACACTGCAGTCAATCGGAAGGCACGGAGGAAATGGCGTCTCCCGGCGTCCCATGCTGACCGAGTCGCCCGAGTCGTTGGGGTTGCCGCCGAGGTTGTCGGAGTTCTCTAGTTGCGCAATAGGCGCCGCCTCGCTGGTACCGTCGTGTCGGCAGAAAAGCTAGTCGAGACTAAATTATACATTCCTCCTCGACACGAGTCACCTGAGCAACGAAGTCAGTGCCCAGAAAGATATGTCGAATAAAATTTGCGCAAATCGTACGATACGTACGCAAGTTGTCTTCACTTGCTCGTTATTTTGGTATTTACTTCTCGTGACGCCGAGAGAATGTTGGGCAGTGTTTCGGCACTGCGGGTTAGCGTTAACCTCAAGAGGAAGTTAACACCGCTCAGGTCAAGGGCAGTCTGCTCTTGACCTGAGCAGACTGCCCTTAAAAATTTTTTTAATAAAAAAGCGAGTTTCACGGATACATACTTCCTACTGCAGCTGTAAATGTCGACGAATTTACAGGATTGAATAACCTTTACGGTAAGTTGGTGAAATAACTGGATTCAAAAGTTAACCTTTTGGTTTTAGTGGTCATGCTGTCATTTCGGCACGGGAGGCACTTACAAGTGCCTCCCGTGACTAACGTTGAAGCTGTTCAAAATCGTGGAGTACGTTTTATCTATTCTAACTATCATCGCACCGCTAGTGTACCATCTATGAAAACCTCATAGTCCCTGCCTCTTCTTTCCTTACGGCGAAAAATACCTCATCTATGCCTTTTCTACAAAATTTATCACTTCAACGCTTCACTAAAGGATAAGCTATTCCTTAACCCCGCATATATCTCTTCACGTATTGATCATCGTTTCAAGGTCGGCATTCCTCACTGTGAGACATCAGCATACAACGACTCCTTCATACCATGAACGTCTTCTGAGTGGAACCACCTTCAAGCATCTTTAGCAGCTATCCCATCACTTGATCTATTTAAAGAAGCGCTTACTAATCACTTTTGTTATTATTTTGTCGAATTGATTGTGCTTTAATCACTGCCTTTTACGTTTGTATTTCCTTTTGAGTGAATTCTTATATGCCCCACCCCCTCTGTAATGCCCTATGGGCCCTGAGGGTATTGAAATAAATGAATAAATAAATAAATAAAAGTAGAGGTTGAATCAATTTTTACTACTGTGAAAATACCTACCGTCTTTGAGTAATTAATCGGTCTATTTTCGCGCTTTGGTCTCGCAAATGCAAAATATATATCTAAAAAAAGTACCGAACTATAATCAAAAATCACCCGTGCTAGGGGCACGCAGACATTTCAGCATCTTCCTGCTTATCTCGTTCTTGCGATATTGATTTTGAGAATCCACTAAGAGATGTACCTCACATTTTTATGAATTGTTAAGAACGGAATGTTTCGCCCTTTTTATTCGTTAACATTCAGAATTAGGCATCAAAGCGCGAAAGGAAATTGATGAGTACCTTAAGTCAGTTGAAAGAAGAATAAATTAAATATATTCGGTTTTATTATCAAATAGCAACACATCCCCCTAGAAAAGGAAAAAATAAAATAAAAATTTCATTATTTTAGTAATTTAGCTAAATTATCGTGTAGTTGCTTCATCCGAATCTGATATATGAGTTGCGCATACGGCGGCCGTACGACTTACACCACGTTGGTATCTGTTTTTAATTATACTCAAACACACCTTTGTATATGTTCTATCTTAATTATTGCTCTGATGAAGGTATTATTTGATGTCAGTGAGAGGGATATTAACGATGCAACATTTCTGAACGCTGGAACGCAACGCTGGAACGCAACGCTAGAACGCAATTTTTTTCTGAATGTTATCTTTCAAAAAATGAATTTTATTCGTTTGTTTTACTGTACAATCTGGATTATATTAAGAGCTACGAACACCTTCCTGATTATTTTTAATTATTTTATATGTTATGTGTACGACGTTAGTATATAAAAGTATAAATATAAAGGAAAACAACTAAGCCTTTTTTAATGCTCTAAAATAATATATCGCAACACTTGTTTAAGTATCTTCATCTTTAGGTATTCAAAATCGCATCTTCGAGTACATTTAAAGTAAGCATAACCTATTGTTAAACGTGCTATTCGTGTATATTTCCAGATAAAAATGTTTTATTAATATATTTCACTTCTATTGATTTTTGTGTGTTTATTTTAACGACTTCACAAATAAAACTAGACCGATTGCATACCACGTGGTATTTGCTCATAAAAAATATTATGAAGCAGACTGTCGATATGTTGGTTGTATTGCGTGACTGAGAAAATCTATAAATGTAGTTATTTACAATATACGTGGGTTTAGCCCCGAGGTTTTGAAAAATAACCATTGATCGTTTCATTAGTAATACCCGCAAATTGTATGACAATATTTGTGGACGGCAAACTTACTGCAGTGCTCTTTAAACACAGTTTTGTACAATTCAATATTTTTAGAAATAAACTTTCAAAAAGGCTGTAAATACAAATCGGCTCCTGTATGTAATTTATAGTTGAACTGCCAGCGCCCGAAAATATAGAAAAAGTAGATCTCACAAAAATATTGAAAATGATTCACAGAATGAGGATGAGTGCTGCATCGTGCCGTTGGTTATGAAAAAGTTTGAGCGCAGCATTTTGCAACCAAACTCGAGGAAGCACAAACAATAATGTACCTACAGGTAAATTTGCTACCTCGTTGACTTAAAAAACAAAAAAGTATTAATTCGTTTTTTTATTGATCGTCCTGAGATTGATTACTAAGCTTAAAATAATAAAGAATTATACCCTTCCTATCCCAGTGCCTAGAGCCGACATTAACTCAAAAAGGGAACAACGTAACATCCATAACAAAACTGAATCAAAATCTAAATACAATAAATTTTAAAAATGCCAGTGCATTGTATTTTCCTACAACATCGCATAACGCATTCTCGTTTGTCCAACAAGGTTTATGAAGGGATTAAGCTTTGATATTAGCAACATGTACGATATCACCGTTATTGTAATATTTAAGCAAGAAGCGAAGGACAAATTGGATGAAAAGGGACTCACTTGATATTAAATATAATGACAAAAAGGACGGCCAATGGAAGAAAGCTGATCACGTTAAACGCCATCGTAGTATCTTTGAAATGAATCTGAATGAATATACGACGATGTTTGCGTATTTTATACCTCCAGTAAAGAAAAGCCGGATGTAACAGCGGTTCAAAACAGCGTCAGATTTACGTCAGAATTGCATTATAAACGGTAAACAGAAACATCTGCGGGGTTGAATGAACCTTCGGTGTCAATATCCACGTGCAAAGTACATATAACTTTTTTGCTTTGTACGATGAAGGTTTTTTTATGAGCATGGAAGTTGGTGCAATAAACTTTTAGACAAAATACGCTTCGAATAAAATATTTGACAGTAAAAGGTCTCCTTTATAAAAAGATTCATGACCACGTTGTTTCTATGAAAACAAAATCATATATATTTTTCTGCTGCTACGCTTGCGCTATTATAAAGAAGTTGGCGGTAACGGCCTACGCAACTTTTCAAATTGATTCATAAGAATAATATTACGGAAAAGATATGAAAATAAAAAGAATTAAAGTCACTTAATATATACTAAATTGACTGTGTTTTTAGGGGATATATTTCAGTTTAATATTGAGCGTATGTAACACTTGGTTTTATTCATTCTTTTATTCAATCAATTGCATCAACCGGGGTCGGATTCCTTAAAGGGGCACTGACACATCAAAATCATATTTTTTTTTATTATCCGAAACGGTCGAAAACGATGCCGGGACATTACCCTCAAAATTTGAAATTTGGGAATTCAGTATTCGTGAAGTAAAAAAACAATTTCCAAATGCCGAATTCGAAGTTCCCGCGCGATCGGCGCCGGTGCCTTGACGTCAAAAATTGCGGAGACCTGAGAGTCCCCTTTCCTGTCACCACTCCCTGCTGTTGCCATGGCGACCCAAAGCGAGGAGGAAAGGAGCGAGCGCCGGCTAGCACCGGCGTTGCGGCGGACCGGTTTTGAGCGGTGTCGCCTGTTTTCCGTTGGAGGATACAAATCCAGGAGACGGCACCACAACGAACTCCCGATTTTTGGTATTTCAAAAAGAAGGGCCGTAGTGCGTTCGCAATTGCGTTAAAAAACATGTTTTAGGATTGCCGTCATTAAATGTTATAAAGATGCCGCCTACAAAGCTTTTAAATTTCCTGATTTTTGACGTCACCGATCAAAAGAAGCGAGGAGGCGAGAGGCGGGAAATTCAAACGGCAAAAATAAAAAGGCGCGCGTGCGCGCGGGAAAATTTTTTTTCGCGATGCGTTTTTTTTTTGCGTGTCTATGGCTGCAACTTGCATCGTTTTAGACAATAAAAATAAATACGACCTTTGGGGTGTCAGTGCCCCTTTAAAGTCTCTGCTCTGGAAAAATAAACCGGAAATATTTAGAGGTCATGACTCGACCTCCGACAGATTGTTTCATCAAAACTGAACCCACTTGCTTAATCAAGCCTGAACCCAAAAAACGGAATCCATTCATACAAACTTGCAAAACAAGCCTTAACTTAGCCATAAAAATTGAAGTAGTACTAAGGGCAAATAAATATTCTCTGTTCTGAACTTAAATGTCAAGATGCCACCGTGATGGACGTAGAGCAAAGTAAGCTAGAATAATCCTTATATTTCTTTCCGCAAACTCATACATTTAGCTGGCTATGTCATTAAAAAAAATTGCAAGAAACTAGAATTCTCCTCATTATTTTGTTTCTTTGCAAACCCATAATTGTTTCAGATTTGTTTTATTTAAAAATATTTTTAAAAGATGCGGTACTGTAAGGGACTTTATTTTAGCGTGTACCAATTTCTTGCGAATTGCAAGACTTTAAAATATAAGCAAAACGTTTAACGTCTCTCCCATTCTAGAAATATTGGGCCCCCGAAAGATTGGGGAACCCCACACACAGCAAAATTCTACAAATATTGAGCCTGCAAAAATCAAGTAGCTTCCATATTAATATATAAAATATGCTGTATCAGATCCGTCCGATTTTTGAAGTCCCCATCTCCATCTGTTGATTGTGGTGTTCGGCATTGAATGCCATGCTCGGTTTAGCATCAATTCCGTCTTCATTTTTATTCAAGCCTAATTTGTTTTTATAAATCTTGAAGTAATTCAGTTGATCCAGTTATTGGCCTTCATAAGAAATGTGAAGAGTCGAACAGAAAAAAATACTGTTTCAAATATCTGATTATATATAGAACTGCTGGCATATTATTTTTCTATTTAAAGACATGTTACCTGAATTTGTAGATATCGTCTGCCTGAAAGGACGATAGGTGAAAGATCGAGCAAAGTATTTACCATTACCTCCACATCGCAGTTTTGTAGTTTCGTGGCGAACTCGTTTGAAATGAATTTAAGAAATATCTTAAATGACCTCTGATTCTCCTTGTTACGTTCGTTGGTAGAAATGATGAACGCTATTACTCATTAAAAATATCATCGCAGCATTTCAGTTTCAATAGAGAAACAGGCCAACTCTTATTTCCATTATCATGCTAACTGTGTACTGCTGTGTATGGTGGTCTGTGATTTAGTCATCCTTTCATTGACCGGTGATGTGCTAAACATTTGATTCTTTCTGCCAATGCAATATACAGTAGAATCTTGTTCGGGATTGCGGGTATGAATAATTATGTCGGGTTGTTTACTGGACCCACATGTTCTCTGTTCGATGGTATGCTCGCGCTTCTCCCTCGCCCCCCCCCCCCCCCCCACCCCTCCCCCCGCCCCTAAAAAAAACGTATTTAATGATTAAAACTTGAAGGACGCTTAAACTCTGCCTTTAAAAGTGAAACGAAATAGCGTTCTCATGACAAATTTGCATTGCTTTCTCGTTCGCCGTGCAAGCGTGCCTTCCGAGGCCTTGTCAGTAGCATGTCTGCCTTGCAACTGAAGAATCGTGGGTTCGATTCCCTCCTTAGATTCTTGAAGTCCTTCTTTAAGGAAAATAAATTAATTTATAAAGTAATATCATTCGAGACATGCGTCAAGATTTATTTTGCATTACATGCCATGTTATTTTAATCGCTTTCATTTGACGTGTGACGTCATGTTTATGTGAGTGTTCCGAGTTGTTTGAAATTCCCGCGCGGGTTCAAGTGGCTCTGACGTCATCACCCTTTGACCAATCAGGATTCGACTCCCGCCATCAACGCCATCTTTACTTCTACGCCACCGAGGCCTCCTTTTCTGCGACACGAGTGCGTTAACCCTATCACCGTAACAAAATTTCTGGCAATAAGTTTCACGATGCTCAGCGTAATTCTTCGCACTTCATTATCCACAATTTTCCGCATGAATATTGGTAGTATATAAAGGATAATTATGACCTACTTAAAGTTGTTTTTGGAAAACTGATTTTGACAGCAAATTTTGAAATGAGTTCTTTTGTAAGGCATGACGCCGAGATATAATATACACATATTCAGTGACCACACGTTTTTTGAGGTCATATATATAAAAAAAATCCTGTCGAAACCTCTGCTCATAAAATAGCTGCTATTCTTTGACATTGTTTTTCATAATCTTTATGTGAATCCCAAACGCTTCGATAGGAATATCCACGCGATTAAGGCATCCTACAAAACACTTGCATACGAGACACGCGAATAGATCAGGAACAAAAATTATAACTAAGAATTGAACACGCCTTAATATCAGCCACCAATATTGAATGAGATACTACAGAAAAAAACGTTCCGTTACTTATTTATGCATGCCGGAAATATGCATTACGATCACCAAACGTTTTTACTGCATCGAAAATGGTACTCATTGTAATTTCAATCAACAAAATGTATAGACTTCGTCCTTTGTGTTGGTGGAAATGACTTTGAGAATGAGACTATTAAAGGAGGTGGACTATATAAACGAGTTAGCTGAGTTTGAGACGTCGTCCTCTATATTTTTTGTCTCTTGTACGTTTTGATGTTTCTTCTCAACCGCAGTCTCAGGTTAATTCATCATGGTTAATATTCACCAGCTCGCCTGCGCCCTTACGATTTTTTATGACCAAATTAGTACACACTCTAGAAAGATAATGAACCATTTAATCAAAAACATTTACCCCATTGAAATGCATCGTATGGATCTTGGTAAAAATAGGGCAAATACAAGGAAAGAAGAATATAGAAACAAGATAGTGGCGCTTGTTTGATGAAACTTGTGAACAGCCTGGCGCTATGCAATATTTTATATCGATCGACTGGGAAGGAAAACACCCCAGAGAATAATCGAGGCCCGCGGATGTCTTTTCCCATGAAGCGACATCGCAGTCAGATGACACCGACTCAGAAATTGAATCCGAACCCGATGCCGAGCTTCCTCGAACACAATGACTGGACACGAGTCCCTAGCGCACGCTGACGCAGCACTCGTGCACACTCCGAGTTGTCCCTGCATCTCACTGTGATGACGTCAACATGCTTTGATTACTCTAGGTGGTGCTGGGGAGTCCCAGCACCTCTGACAATTGGTCCCGGAGCCGGTACCCAGCATTATGCTGAGCGGTGCAGTCGGCACTCTTATTAAGATTGCAGGAGAGCCTGCGGTTAATATCGACGTGATCAGGCTTCTCAAGCCTCGATTTTATACAACAGCATGTGAATTCTGACCAATACTTTCCTGTACATATCTTATACTTAGTTTCTTATACCTGCAATGGAAGCCCGCGAGGGCGGTGTCCCCGACAGAAATGGGGACGAGTTAATCTTTTAGGCCTATTGATGTTCCCATATAAATTCACTCTTCCCACTTTTTCGGCTCTCATTTGGTATTCATTTTGGCTTAGAATAGCAGAACAGTTAACAAATTTCTCAATCCCAGTTTAAATCCGAGCACACACCCCAGTCGATTGATCCGTTTCGACTTCAAAGGAGAAGTTGTTTCAGTCAGTAAATGGTGTTTACGCAGTCGTGCTTAATTCTTTTTCTCATCAGTTGGCATTTTTTTGCTTTTTGAACCTGGTAGAACCGTCTCAGCGTGTCCAGCGGTAGTTCTGAGATATGCTTTCGTCTTATCTCTGATAAACTTTCTTCCGTTTCCATGTATGATTCAGGCCTTGCAGCTATTGATTAGCCAGTGTTTGGTTGACCGCATTTCTTGTGTTTGTCTTGAAACTAATTCAAATCAATCTTTTGAAGGAAGATGTCACCGCGTTTGCTGTAAAGAAGTGCACACGAGAATGATTGAATGATACCAACATAACGTACGATTTAGTATAATTCAGCTAAAAAAACTAACTATTTTTGATGGTTTTAGGTAAATATAATGGCGGGAAAGGTCGCGCAGATATGAATTATTCCCGGCGGTTGGTTACAAACGAGTAGTCTATATTGAGATACACTGCAACTCACCTTGCTTTTTTTTTACTTCGATATCAGTGAGTTTGGCCTTTAGCCTGTTTCGCTCCATCGACTGCGCTCCATATGGACGCGAAAAATGTTCGGCTTTCCGCCAGAAGATTCCACATTGACGTCACGCCGCTCCACAATGTCGTCACCCCGCACATCACGTCACCTGTTACCAGGCATCAGCTAACACTTTGACGTGATATTGTCATGTCAAGTCACGGCGCACAGTGACGCCCCTCGACCTAATCACATCTGGTACACCATGAGTCACTTGATGTCATAACGTGAAGTAACACCGTGACATTACGTGACATTCGGACGTCACGTGACAATATGTATTCAGGTGAAACAGTGACAGTTTCTAGAACCTTAATCATAAGAAGGCTTATAAAATAAAAAAAAAAATTAAAAAAAAAAGTTTTTATGCTACAAATTCAAGAAAGGTTCCCAGGCGATAAAACAGATAAAAAGATGCGAGTGTTAAGGCGGCGAAACAAAAGGTTTGAAATTATATGGAGCTACACGCTTGAAACCTTAGTACTCGATTTTAGAACTGTTCTTCAGTTTCCACAAAGCTATGTTAGTTTGTGTCCAATACCATTGCATTAGACATTTAGGCAGCCCCTGCAACGACAGGAAACGGTTCTTACATACAAGATGCGGTTTCGCCGTTCCCTTGGTTTCAATCTTGGACACACAATATTCGAAGTTCTCTTAATTAACACAAAAAAGTCCCAGTTTGCGTCCAATAAAATTGTTTAAGAGGTTCCCGAAATGTACTCTACCTAATACACTCTCGTTGCTGCCGAAACTCTACGGAATTTTGTCCGGCGTCTTAGACTTCCTGAAGGACCTTTTAGGCTCGCTAACCAGCATAATACGTGGTGATCTGCAATGAGCAAGAAGGAACGTCCAAAGATGTACTGTGGAAATTTACCAACTGCTCCAATTGCAGCAAGAGGTTTTTTTTTTTGTGATTACTTAATAGTTTCCGTTTTCACAAATCACTGAATGTCCAGGCAACATGTTTCTTCCTGCCAGGCAAGGAAACAATTGCTTCGAAGAATCGTGGTGGAAAAACACCGAGTGCTTTGCAGCAAAGACCCTAGCACCTCCACCAAGATGTTACGCCGATGTGAACATTTGCGCTAAGGAGCAAAGCCAGCGGGGGTGGTTTACAACCTTGGGTTTTAATCTGACTGCCCGCCAATGCAAAAGCTAGGACGTGCTCCAGGCCTCTGCTCCATCGCGCCGTTTTTCTTCTTCTTCGTATCAATATTTAATATATTTTGAAAGGTGCGCTCTTTAAAGCGTTGGTGCATAAGAAAATATACATAAATTTAAGGCGATTCGTCACCGAGATTTTTTCCAAGCAAGCACATATATGGGTAGAAAAAAAAAATAAAACTCCGCGGTATCAGCGCAAAAAGGGACATCGCTATTACTCAGGGCCTTTTTAGGTCTAAAATTTGAGAAACGGCGTTTCTTTGGGGGCACCTTTCTGATAAACAGCAATAATTCAAAACTAAGTCGTCGTCGTTCATTCAAAACTTCAGCGTATTGTCTCCCAAGTCTCTTACAAAACATTTGCTTCTTTCTCCTACTACGCCTAATGTTGATTAAAAAAAAACACCACTCAGCACTACACTCTTCACAGGTGATTGTTACTAGATGAAAAATTAAACGACAAGAAGTAAATTGAGGTGTGCTTTTATTTAGAGATCTGTCAAGAGCAGAAGAGAAAACAAGCTCCGAGCTGTATTCCCGCACAAAATATCCACCTCAGCAGATTGTAGAAATAAAAGTTCGTAGTTCAGTGTCCGGAAAAAAAATGAAGGGATCGATGACCCCGAAGAGAACACATTGTGCACATCTGCGTTTTCTTTCGCCATAATTGTTAATACCAGAGAGCAGGAATAAAGTTCATATCAACAAGCGCAGATGCACACCGTTCCTCAGATTGTGACTGCCAAAAGGCTGAAGCGCAGGAGGTGCTAAAATCGCGGATCCTGATTTCCCTATGTTGCCAATTTTCTTACAATGGAGCGCTGAAATATAGTTCGAAATTTCGTTCGTAATCTGAATATTCGTTTTTTTTTTTCTTTTGGCTATTTTGTTTATTTTGTCGGAAAATATGTGCGAATGTAGTTATGTGTAAATGCTTTCTACGCTTTAAAAAATGGCGACAAACATTATCTTCAATGTCGTAATGTGCACGAGATACAAAAATTTAGGAGATATCTCTTCGATCGTGCGTAATCCACGAAGCAATCGGTCCGGTGGTGAAGAACGTATATTTTTAGCAAATTGGGGAAACTGACTTCGTGTCACTTGAACAGTAAAGGAGTAAAGGGAGAGAAGTCTACTGGGGGAGAAAGAAAGCAATATAACGCGGTGAGGAGATATATTGGGTGAGGGAGGAAGAGGGTAGAGAGGAATGGGGAAAATGAAATGATGTGTAGCATGGCGAATAAAACAGATGATGAGGGCTGTTACCGGAAGATAATGGGGACTGAGAGATAGAAGGGGGAGGGATGGGGAGAGAGAAAGAAGTTGCTGGAGATGGAGGCGAGAGGGAGAATCACCGAGGGAAAGAAAACAATGCGGAGACCACCCTAGAAAAAAAAAGATGTGGAAAGAAAGGGAGAGAAAGAGAGAGATAAGGAAAAGTGGGAGGGAGAGAAAGATTGGTATTCATTGTAACTTACAGCGCGACTGGAACAAGGACAGACAGAGTAGAAAGCACAGCACACACACTGAACTACCACCTGATTATCTTCAAAAGAAAAAAATACACATGATGCTGTTGCTGCTCGCGCAGGATGCCCGTCCATGGCCCGGTTGCTTCTTCTTTCACTAAACACAAAACCAGCCGAGTTTTCCCAGATCCAAAAACCTGATCTCACTGCTCGTCAAAGTCACTGTGGGCGGGCTCACACACAAGTATCCGTTTTGTGTGATGCAGTACGTCTTAAACATATCTCGGGGTAGTTTGTGCTTGTGTCTGAATATCACTGTCGTGTTGGTGAAAATCGGCTGGGATCCGCAATCACGGTAATGCATCGCGAGATGTGTGTAAGCGAAGAGATCGGTGTGTCATGGGAGGTTTTCGGCAAATTTCGCGGGAAAACTGAATTGCTGTATATTGACACAGGTCACGTGACGTCAATTTCTCCTACAAAGTTTACCTGGAAAACTGGATTGGTCTTTATGTCATGTGCCGTTTATTTTCACACTATATGTAGCGGAGAAACTAAATTGGTCTATATAATATGAAAAGTAAGTGTATACATTATGAAAAGTAAGTGTATAATATGAAAAGTAAGTGTATACTCAGCGCGTGTGCTTGTCTTCCTGAGTGTCTGGTGTGAGATTGATTTTTCCTGCGCTGTCACCGTCAAGTGTATACATGTTTTAGATAGACAACGTAACGCTGAGTTTCGTCAAGTCAGATTCGCGCTAAGTATAGCAAAAAATACCAGCACGAACGGACGGAGAGGCATAATTTGGGATTGGCTTCTACTGAAGAAAAAAAAAATCTTTCAATCTCAATCAGGTTCGTATCGGTACCTGCTTAATCATACCAAAACAGATTTAGAACTCAGTTTAGCAGTACAACCAAACTGCCCATTGCTTCGATGAGACGTTTCGTCGCCCTATTAGAAATGCCTATAGGTTTGAGAACGGCGGTACGCTGACTAGTTTATACCGCATAGTGGCGTGGTGGACCGGTTTGAACCTGCTCACAGATTTTATCAACCTGCTTAACAGCTCATTCAAATTGTTTACATGTTGGATTATAGCGGTATGCGTACATGTTTACACTGTATAACTCCTAGGCGGACTCGTTTCTCGGGGCAAGAAAGACAGAGAAATGGAGAGCGGGCCTGTCCTGGCCTGTCGGATGTTCAAGGTTGGCTGGGCTTGGGAGCGCCGAAGTTTTTGCGAAGGGAAATGAAAGGTAGTTGCTGGACAAAAGAAAATATAGACGATTTACGTTGTTGACAGTGAGCGACCTGCGGCCGAATGACGAGTACCCGGCCGACAAAGGGAAGGAAAGCAACGTGGACGCAGAGTAAGTTACGAAACAGCGGCAGGACTGAGTGTTTGTCGGCCGCGTTCTGTAGGCGGACATGTACAATTCAGTAAAAGGAGGTAATTAAGTTTAGGTATGAATATTAGCCTGAGAAGTGATCTGAGTAGATTTGACATTACTTAAATGGAAAGTAATTGAGTAAATTATTAACTATCGCAAATTGTACCAAATTACATTAGAAGTTTTTTTTTATATTCCTGATCCGCTTGGGGGGGAACTTCTGTTAGCCAAATATAAAGCGGCATGTGTTTTCACTGAAGTGAGTTAATTCATCGCTCAACTTGTGCGTGCCTAATTTCTCTTGCACTTCTTTGTTTTCCAGTCAATGATGTACTGCGGATGTCTCATCTTTTACTTTAAGGTTTAGCACTGACTGAGCTTCATTTGGTAGACAGTGTTTCATTGTTTACATTGTTCCTAAAGTACATTTAAAAGTACTTGAAGTTGTGGGCACCCTGACGGCTCCCCAGCCCGGTTGCCCGACTGCAGGGCACAGGGGGGAACTGTTCCCGCGAGGCGGCGACGTTACGCCGGCCACACGCACATCGCGTGCGCCGACTTGATAAGGCGGATCAGAGGCCGCGCACAAGGGAGTCGCTCCCTGGACTCAGGCGCCGCTGGCAACAATGTTAATCGTCTTGTCCATGTCCAATTAAATGTAGTGTCTTGTTGTTCAAACCGTTGGCTCCGTGGTATTCCTCAGGGTCGGGTATGCAGCAAGGCAAACCGACCGCAATGGCGCCCAACCGTGGGATGCTACCCACTCGCAGGAATTTCAAGGGACTTGGTTTCTTCTTTCGGTAAGCCTTTTCCCCACTCCCCGTGATTCTCACCGTCGTTGCGTGCTTCCGTGACGTCCGCATTTGATGTATTGGCGTGTTTCTGACTTTCTATTAAGGCAGCGGCAATCGTTTTGCGCGCTTGTGTTGGTTTCTGGGGGGCGCTTCCTTTTTTGCGCTTCTGTGGCGCTTTTGGTGAGTTTTGGTGGCTTTTAATCTTTGTTCTTGCAAGAATGCTCACCCGGGAGCAGGAAGCCGCGATGGCCTCAGCGGCACAAATGAACCTGCTTACGAAGGTTACGGAGATGTGCCACTCCGTGATGCAGCGCCTGGCCCAGACGCCTAGCCAGCAGGAAACCCCACCGCGAAAGCCCCGACTACACTTGACTGTTCTAGTCTACGCGGGTACGACGACGTCAAGTCCGTGGCAGACTTCCTGGGCGAGCTGCAGACGTATCACCTTGCCTCCGGTGCCTCGGAAGCCTTCATCGTGGATCGGATTGTCCCGCTGGCGTTGCAAGCCAGCGCCAGAGTTGGTTGGTGTCGCATGCCCCCTTCACCAGCCTGGCGGACTTCCAGACAAGGCTTCAAGAAGAGTTCCTCTTATTCGGCTATACAGGGAGTTGTAAACGGCTGTTATTTCCTGTGGAGGTTTTCCAACCGTTTTTCTCCCAATTACCCAAGCACTGGGCATTCTTCAGTCGAGAAGTTGTCGAAGTTTTTCAGTCATTTTGTTGCCAGTTGCCAATGCACTGAGCTGTCTTCAGTTAAACAAGAATCTGTGGAATGGACGTATGTTCGTTTATTCGTTTTCTTGTGAGCCGCCGAGCTCAAGTTTCATGTTCATACGTGGACGTGATACGCTACCATACAAGAGAGGAAGTAAAGTTTTGTCGTTGTTCTTCTTGGATGGCGGCTTGGTAGTCTGGTGGACGATGAAGGCTTTTGGAGGTTCCGGGTTCAAGACATTTATTTACATTACAAACTTTGTACAGTTTTATGTACAAGTAGGGGAAGTTTGCATCTCCGTCGAACTTCTTTACGGTCGTTCCAAAGCAAGCAAAAATCGCCCCTTCCCGCCCCGTCACGAGCTTTTAAAACCTCGGTCCCTCTCGCCCTCGGGAAGGGATCGGCCAATAGGTTTGAAACCCCTCGGAGTCACGTGCTGCCACCCGTCCAATGACCGACAGGGCGCAAACAGGCACATTCGTCAAGTTCCCAACGGACCCGAGGTGACAGCCCCGTAACTCCGACAGTGGTCGTCGTCGCCGTCCTTGCGGCGCCACAGAGAGCCCCTTAGTCGAAATCCGATCGACCACGGGGGTGCGCGCCGAGCAGCAGCCGCCTCCGTAAACAAACAAAAAGATAACACTTCTCGCGCACAGCGACCACCCGGGGGCTGCCCAACCTGCCTCGCACCGAGGCCCGCAATCCCTAACGAACCCGAGGGGAGAGCCCAGTAACATCGATGGGGGTCGCCGTCTTCGCGGAATCACAGCGGACACCTCGGTCGAAACCCGACCGGCCGCGGAGGATTCGCCGAGTGGCAGACGCCTCCGCAAAAACAAACAATACGAAAACACTTCCCGCGCCCATTGACCACCCCGGGGGGGCGACCAACATGCCTTGCCCCGAGGCGCTCCAGCGGCGGACGGGCGGCCGCTAACAAAATAAACAAAACAAAACACTCCGCGGTGTCACCCAACCTTACAGAGGAAATAAGTCATATGTTCACAAACCTTCTAAAACGATAGATGCTAAGTGATATAAATGATAAACCCACATGACCATGCATAGTAAACTGCTTAATTGCCATAGTTATAAGTTATGGGAGTATTAACGTTTCTTTTCAGTTTTGTACTACCCCTGATATTTATTATTTTAGCCTGAAGTCCAAACCCTCCTCATTGTCAAGCAGGTCCTCAGTACGATGGGACACACCAGCTACACGTCTTTTTAGAGGATCAGGGTTGTCAGCAGCGGGACTAGAGTTCACTAGTGAATTGTGGCTTGTTCAAACAGGTCCTCTACAAAAATAATCCGATCTTCTTTATCGATATCAACGAGGAATGCCTTTTGATATTATTGATATTATTAACTCTTGCCTCAGGTCTAAGCCTTCGTCATTGTATCAGCACTCCTGATACAAACAATTTTGTCTACGTCTAAGCCATTCTTTTGGTACTGAGTTTTTGCTACCGACAAATCTTCATTTCTGAATAATTTAAGTTTATCGTCCTCTTCAGATCAAGGACGAGGGTGATCGAGGACTTGATGGAACATGTCTGGGACTTTTGCGTCAGTTGTGACTGCTGAAGTCTTTCCTTCTTAAATGTCCGTGCGGCCCCTGCTGCCGTTCCTGTTTTTGCGGCCCCTGCTGCGGGTCCTGTTTTTGCGGCCCCTGATGCCGGTTCTGTCCCTACGGCGCAAGAGGTCATCCTCCCACTGCGGCCCATGCCACTGCGGCCCCTGCTGCCGCCCATGCTACTACGGCACCAGCCCTGGCATTGCTGTGGCGCCTGGTGTCCATAGTCCTGCGGCCCCTGGCGCCGCCAATGTTGCTGCGGTGCCAGGCGTCGTTCCCCATCCTACGGCTCCTGCAGCCCATGTAGCTGTGGTGCCTGGTGCTGCCAATGTTCAGGCGGTACCCGGTGCCCTTCCCGTTCCTGGCGTACGCGGCTCCAGTTCTGTGGTGCCCGGTGCCCTTCCCATTTCGGCGGAATCCGGTGCCGTTCCTGTTCCTGCGGCACCCTGTATCGTTCAAGATGCAGTGGCAGTCCCCTGTGCCGTTCCTGATTCCAGTTTCCAAGCGGCCTTCCGCGCCGCTGTACTAGTCAATCAAGCCAGCAGCTAGCCACCAGTCCCACCGGCTGCCCCGGCTCCAGTCTTCCAAGAGGCCCCCAGGTTCGCTGTCCAGGAGGGTCCTGAACCTTCCGTTTCTTCAAGCGGTGCAAAATTGAGCACCGCATAAAGTTCATCCCAACTGGGACTCGAGTATTCCAGCGAGCTTCCGTCATCTAGCGGTCTCGGCGGAGTCCCTGGACTCCGTGAGGCCAGAGGTCGCCACACTTTCCGAGCCTTCGGTGGCTCATGATTTAGCAGAGGACCGGGAATCGAGTCCTGAGGCAACCCAAAAATCGACTCCTACATCAGGTGACGGTGGTGCAAACACACCACCGGCGACATATCGTACGAAACTTTTTTTATACTTTTTTAGAAATATTTTTATTGCAACAACATATATCATTTAGATATCTCCACATAAACGGCACAATTGATTTTACGTTTAGGCTATAAGCGTTCAACAAGGTGTTGCATATGTTAGATGGAAATACTTGAAGTGCAAGTTGAAGAAAGGTACATTTTAATCTACAAAATTGTAAACACCTTCGTAGCCCTCGACCAAACTACCGCAACGTTCTTGCATATTATGGCAGAATGTATTTAATGATGACGCATAATGAGAATACTTTTGCTAATGCATTAACACTTTTATGACTTAGTATTAAAGTAATCGTATCGAAACTAAAACCTAAACTATTATTTCAGTCTTTAAAAATGTACCGACTAGTCCCAGAGAGCGATTCCGAATTAAATGTACCATCAGATAGTAATTCCCATATTATTAAATCTTTCACGGCGCAAATTTTCAGAATCATCCCTCACATAAAACACTTTTTTTATTGGTACAGCAAGCCAGCATAAGAAAGCAAACTGCAAGGTGGAATTGCGTATGACTGCTCTGTTCCTTTTATTAAACCATAAACATTGTACGGAACGCTCAGGGCAGTCTGCAAGCGGATGTTTAATGATCGTCATATATTGAAGAAGTTTTCATTGAAGTCTTCAGTACTTACTTGATTTCCTCCTAATTTTAAATGCAATCATTGGAAACTTTGTTTTGCATTAGTTTTAATTTTTAAATAATATATTGAAGCGTACTGAGCTTCACCTAATTTATTTACACTATTTACATTAGGTTAAATCTGAGACGTGACGAGCTGATCTTGCGGGTGCCGTTGTTCCTCGATGTCTGTCCTGTCTCGAGCGCCGAGAGAGTCCGTGATCGCGCGGGCACTTCTTTCACTTCTTTCGCGCTTCGCTGGGAGCCGCTACATGGTTCCCCCCCTAGCGAGGTTGTGTGTAATACGAGCGATGTGTGCGATGTGCTTGTGAACGAAGTTGCATCAATTTCTTGTAGCTGATTGTTTGCGAGATGTGCAGGCTTAATGCGGTCAATTGAAATTACTCCTGCTCGGCCGTTGACTGAAAGCAGGAATGTTTTGTCAGTTCGTTGCAGCACTGCATAGGGTCCATCATAGGGACACTGTAGTGGACGTCGCACCGTGTCGTTTCGCACGAACACGTGACTGCAGTGGTGAAGGTCGGGACTTATGAAGACCTTGCGTGACTGAGTCCTGGTTTGGATTGGTTGGATGTTTTGGAGAACCGAGCGTAATCGGCTGGCGCAGTTCTCGCAGTCTATGTCACTACTCTTTTCAGTTGTCTGAAAAAATTCACCGGGTAGTCGGAGGGTAGTGCCGTAGACCATTTCGGCGGAGGTGCACTTAAGTTCGTCTCGCACGGCAGTGCGGATGCCCAGCAGCACCATTGGTAGGACTTCGGTCCATGGGTTTATTGACGTGTGCGCTCTGAGTGCCGCTTTCATCTGTCGGTGAAACCTTTGCACGAGCCCGTTTGAGGAGGGATGGTATGCTCTTGTTCGGATGTGGTGTGCACCGAGAAGAGTTGACAGTTTATGAAAGAGAAGACTTTCGAACTGTCCGCCTCTATCGGTTGTTATTGTCGCCGGCACACCAAAACGGCTGGTCCACATAGTAATGAATGTGTGGGCGACAGTCTCCGCGGTCATGTCTTTCATAGGCATTGCCTCTGGCCAGCGAGTGAGCCTGTCCACGCACGTCAGCAGGTAACGATAGTCGTGAGACGGAGGCAGCGGTCCCACGATATCTAGGTGTACGTTGTTGAATCGGGCACCGGGAATTTGGAATGTGCCAACGGGTGTCACTGTGTGGCGATGGATTTTGGCTCGCTGGCACTGTTGGCATGCCCGTGCGAAGTTTCTAATGTCTGACTTCATCCTTGGCCAAACGAATCGAGCTGAGATGAGGCTTTCTGACGCCCGTATCCCTGGGTGGGAGAGTGAGTGAAGGGTGTCAAAGACGACTCGTCGAAACGGTGTCGGCACGTAAGGTCGAGGATGGCCAGTTGAAGTGTCGCAGGGAAGTGTTTTGTTGCCTTCAGGAATTGCAATGTCTTCGAGGACCAGCGCTGTTGACGAAGAGCGAAGGTGCTGAAGTTCTTCGTCGAGCTGTTGCGCGGCGGCCAATTCCTGGAAATTGATAGCTGTCTGCTCAGTTGTAAAGGTGTTGACACAGATCCTGGATAGCGCGTCGGCGACGTTGTTTTCTTTGCCGTTGATGAAACGGATGTCGCTTGTGTATTCAGAGATGTAAGCCATCTGTCGGACTTCCCTTGCTGTGTAAGAGGAGCTGTTTGATGTTAGGGCATATGTTAGGGGTTTGTGATCTGTCAGGATAACAAATTGACGTCCTTCCAGAAAATGGCGGAAGTGTTTAACGCCCAGGTAGATTGCTAGAAGTTCACGCCCGAATGTACTATACCGGGCTTCGGTGGGTGTCATTTGCTTTGAGAAAAAGGAGAGTGGTTGCCACCCGGAGTCGGTAAACTGTTGGAGTTGAAAGTAAACTTCGGAGTTGAAAAGAAACGCCAAAAGTTCTGTGGGGATTCCCTCAAGAACCGTGAGAGCACATTACCACAGTAGCTTTCCTTTGCTTGCGTCACAAGATCCTTTAACTGCCGTCCTAAATTCGCTATCTCAGTGGGGTTTCTAACTTTGTTTTTTCTTCGGCATTTTATCTTTCGTATTAGTTGCAGAATTTCCCTCGTTATCCAAGGATGCCTCCTTTTTGCTCTCACTTTCCTTGAAGGAACAAAACGACATATACAGTGGGATACAATATTTTTAAACTTTATCCACAGCTCGTTGACATCAGATAGATGACTGAAATAATCAAAATGCTCTTCTAAGTAGTCAAGAACAGACACATCATCTGCGTTCTGGAAATCGTGAACTAAATATTCGGGACGGGTGTTTTGGGATGTTTTTTTTGAGAGTTGCGATGAAAATACCAACATCTTATGATCTGACACTCCATCTATGATATCAATCTCGTCCACTTCAACCAGATTGCTAACAAAAAATAAGTCTAACGTTGATTGACCAGTATTTGTTTCTCGGGTCGGACCGATCACTAACTGTCTCAGGTTGAAAAAAAAGCAATATCAAGAAGCAGTTCTGAGGACAGTACCTCATTTGTACCCACTTGGCTAGTTGTCCAATCAATACCGGGCAGGTTAAAGTCCCCTGTCAAAATAATTGAAGCTTTGTCGGTAAATTGTAGGGCCATGTAGTCATATAAATCTTTTAAAAACTTTGGCGCGGTGTTTGGGGGCTTCTAAACGGCACCTATAATAAATGTATTTCCGTCGATCGTTACTTTAAACCATAATACCTCACCGTTGATAAGGCAATTTATTGGAACCAAATCTACCGTGTCTTTAAAAATGATAGCCACGTACCCCCCGCCTCTTGATTCTCTGTTTTTCCGAATCATTTTGTATGGAGGTGGGACAATTTCATTGTCCCCAATACCATCGTGCAGCCAGGTCTCCGTAATTACAACAATGTGAGGGTCATGAAACAACGAGATCATTTCTAGTACGTCTACTTTATTTAATATACTTCTAGCATTGAAGCTCAATATCTTAAAAAATTTCAGCGGGTGCTTACTAACTCATTTGTGGCGTCACTTATTGTTAGGGTGAGTTTGCTGTTTGTTTGCTTTACACATCTGCCCATTGATATCATCCCACAAAAAAAAATGAGACTGTTTCGATGTTATCGCAACTGCTGCCATCGAACAAGAGCTGCGTGCGACTGATGTGCGCACGTCTACTCAATAGATGTCATTATTAGGCGCCAAGCAAAAAGCGGGCATAGCACTGTGCGTGCCTTGCATTTTTAATGGGCACTGTCAAAGCCTAGCGATAACAAAAAGCGGAAGCGACCGTGACTTTGCGATACAACTCCCACTTAACACTCAGGAAAACTAAAATATTAATCTGATAGCGGCGATTTTAACGTTCATTTTAAGCATTTGACACCATCAACCCAGGCACTCGTTTCTCTCAAAATCTTTCAGTCTAAGCCCAGGTTACATTACTCGCCTACAAAACACTACCTCCCCTTTCAGTCAAAAAGGCGAGGAAGCTTAGCTGCATCGTTCAACCCCCTTTATCCTCGCATTTTATTAAGCCACCGACATGCTCCTGTGCCTTTGGGTGGCTGTCAGCGAGCCCGCCGCTTTAGGCAAATCAGATAAGTTGAGCGAAACGCGTGATGTGTCTCCGTAGGACGAGTACGAAAAAAACTCTTGGACAAAAAAATCGTCATGCGACTCCCTGTGGCGTTGATGGGATAACCGAGACTGTAATCGTCGCCGTTTTTCAAGTTATATAAATTGGCGAGCCACGCAGGTAATGTTTCCAAGATACGTTATTTTAGTACTTCGTTGTTTTCGTGCGCTGCAAACACGGCCGTGGTTTTTCGTCGTAAACGGCTGGAATACATGCATGCCAATTATTCAGTACTGCCCGTTTTTCCGCCGGAGTCCCTGGAATTCTTGTGCTGTGTTCGTTAGTTGTGCTTTGACAAAAAACCGCTCCTCGCCGACGACGAGACTTCAGATGGATGTGGGCAACCCTCTTTCTCGACCTTGTATTTGTGCTTCTCTGTGCTGCCCCAGTCGGATTACACATCTATCAAGGATTACATGCTATCGCTTTTTATCAGTAAGTACGCCGCAAGCGTTCTTCTGATAGTAGTCATGGTTCCTTCTCAATCACCACAGTTTCTTGTGCTTTAATTTATGAGTATAACGATTGTAAATGTGCCAAGAATACGATGTGTGTAAAATTATTGGTTAAAAATCTTCTGGGCGCGATCAAAAACAACTTTGTTTTCCCGGTTATGTGGCTTATATGCAACAATTCATATCCAACGGCCTATACAACGCAGACTTGTACGATGTCCGGATGATGCAGAGCAGACGCATCGTAAAGTATTTCCACGATATTGTGCCAAGACTAGGCCGGGGAAAAACGACGGTACGCCAATACTTGCGGATATCAAGTGGTCAAGCAAGGGGGGATCGGTGGCCGAGTGGGCTGAAGCGCACACCCAGCTCGACGCGCGTGGAGCGAAAGCTCGCGCTGCAGAACCCAGGGATCCTGGGTTCGAGCCCCACCCCTGCCCGTTTCGATCTGGATGAGCATCGTACCGGCGTGCGGTCGTGTATCACTACTGCGTGAGCACGTTAAAGACCCCAGGTTAGCAGTCGTACTGCACTGGCAAAATTGCTCATCTACAGTGTAAACCAGTGTCGCCTCATCCTGGCAGACCAACCTTACACTGTATAAACACTAAACGTCCAATTTGACTTTTGACTTTTTGTGGTCAAGCAATTCTGGACATTTGGGCTGTTTTGAAACCGTTAGTCGGCCTGCACCCTAGCAGTGCATTTCCCTGGCTCATACTTGGGAGATTTTGGCGCAAGCTTGTGTCAGGTTTGAGCCAATTTGGCCCTAGCTCGCGCCAGTCCGGCCCAAGCCTGTGCCAAGGAAGTGGACTACTTGGGTACTGGCTCAATAAGGCAAATTATCGCCGTGCTGCTTGGGAATGGAGAAGATGACAAAGGACCAATGTGTTCGAGCGCTTATTCAATTTAATTTTATTCTGGAGCGCGTGAAAGACGCTTTTATGACCCACCAGAAAAATGTCAAACTTTGGCCCGCCTCCGGGCTTTCTTTGGCACACCTTTGGCACTTCAGTGGCTAGCCAGAGAAAAGCCAAACATTGGCGTACCCCTATTCCCAAATTAAAATTTACTTTGACAGCTATCACCCATGTAGGCTAATTACTTAGACACTCATGTGACTAGCATGAGAAAAGCGAACCTTTGGCATATCTGAAATCGCAAAATTAGGCGTTACTTTGGCAGTTATGCCTCAAGCCTGGCACTTACTTCTGCACTCCTCTGGCGGACCAGAGAAAAATAAAACTTTGACGTGTCCCGAATCCTATATTAGTATTTCTTTGGCAGTTATTGCTCAGGTATGGAAAGTACTTTGGCATTCATGTGGTGGACCAGAGTAAAGCCAATCTTTGGCATGTCCAAAATCTCGAATTGAGGAGAAACTTTGGCAGTTATGGCTCACGCATGGCGCGTACTTTGACAATCCTGTGGCGGAACAGAGAAAAGCCAAACATTGGCGTGACCTCGTATCGCCATAGTAGGGCTATAGTTAGACAACGTCGGGTGGCACTGAAAAGCGCCACAGAGCAATATTTGATTGGAGCCAGTTAGGCCCTTAAATTTGCCACACTTTCGCTCTAGTCGGGTGTTTCTCTGGCGTGCTACCACACTGCCCACGAATACATGGTAGTGAATTGCATGAGCTTACAGGAACGGATCTTAGTTTCTCATTAATAATTTCTAAAGATCACTTACAACTTTCGACTCCAACCCAAGTTCTAAAAGATTGGCATCCGGTCCAGACCGCTAGCGCAATATTTGATCGGAGACTGGGCGTTTCGTTATTTACAGTTTATTTTTGAAGTAAAAAAAATCACTTTAAATGTTTTCTTTTTCTTTTTTTTTTTGTGGGAGGGGGACGGTATATCATTGGACAGGATTTGTATTTATAGTTCTACAAGATGCACCATTTCGTCAAGGTATTAGTATGCTCCTGTTGTGTCACGCACATGAACATTTTGCTGGTGAAGCCGAAGCTCCGCTTGTATTCCGCATCTTTTGTGAAAGGAACTTCCGGGGCTCCCTGCAATATGAGCATGTAACAGGAAAAAAATATTCTTCCAAATGCAAAATGATTCGAAGCAATGTTTAATATTCATATTTGGGACCCGATGGCATATAACCATTTCAGTGTGCACATTGCCACGAAAAATGAAGTATTTACCGTCACCACACTCTTAGCATTTTTTTCTAAAATGAATAGTACCAGCTGACTATAGTGAATCACAGCTCAAGAAAGTAGGGCAAGGGAAAGGAAGGCTGGGGAGGAAGAAGCTGAAGAAGCAGACAGAACGCTGGAGAGGAGAGTGGGCAAGCTCCTCCTCTCTCCAGCGTGCCGTCTTCTCCCTCCTGCTTAGCCTTCCTTTCGTTTGCCCTGCCTCCTTGAGTAGCAACAGACTTTAGATAGAATGATTTGTTGTCAACATACAACTTATCTTGAAAAATAAATTGTGAAAATATCTGTCATGATGAATGAGCAGACAAAGCCTCTTTGTTCGCTCATTCATCGTGAGAGGTACAGTACGAGACTAATTGCATATTTTATGTACGCTATCAGTTTCATAAGTGAAAAAAAGCAGAATACGAACTTGCAAATTATTAGTGAATCCTTAGACACAATTTAGTGGGTAGTTAATGTTTGAGTGATGCATATGCGTACTGAGAACCAGCTTTAGTGCACTTCTGACAAGCCTTTGGGCCCTTGAGACATCTGCTTTGACTCAACACCGCACACCTCACCTGTGTTATTCCTATAGTTCGTTTCACTCTTTATGCGAGCGCAGCCGAAACTATTAACACGAGCATGTTGCCTGACCAGTGCTTCAACTGCCGTGAAATTTACGAAGTGCCTAGCTATCCAAAATAGATGTCAACAGGAGATAGTCAAAAGGCCAGAGTATAGTTGCACACACATTCTTGCTTTCAAGCTTGCAGATTGAAGTAATTATTTATTGATTTATATCTGCTTCTAAAACTGTTTGGAATTTTATTGGATCAGGTTCATAGTGCATTTATTTGTCATTTCACAAAGAAATAATTCAGAGACAGATGTTGGCGTTCAGGCATGAGGCTTTTATTTTCATAACATGCAAGAGCGCAAAAAATTAGATCGGGACCTGTAAACTGTTTTTATATACTCAAAATGTGTGCCACTGCTATACTGTTATATACAATGCACAGCAAGCAATAAAATAAGGGCTACTGCCGCGGAAGTTGGTGCACCTGGCATATCATTCGTTTCATAGCGTGCACAAGCAGATACTAAGCTCCGTTTCACGATAACTGCGGAGGGCTTAGCAGAGGGGGAAACGCGGTCAACGAAAACTCCCTATTGCCGTGAGGCTTGCCTCGTAAACATTGTTGTGCTAATAAACAGTTAACCTAGAGTGTGCGTCGTGTCCACTCGAAACCCACAAACTGAATGAAAGATATCTGCTGGAGTGTGTTTCTGGATATCAAAGCCCATCTCCTAGAAATGACGAATACTCTTAGAACGTTTGTCACTTGCACAATGACTTTTGTTTGACCTAGTCTCCTGAGCGAACAAAGCAATAATACATACATGTTAGTCATTGTGAACTCCCGTGTCAATTCCCTGGGGCGCTTGTTAGCTAGGCTTGGGCAGCGCGCAATCTCCGAATTTTTAGCGCGATTTGTTTGGTTCGAAGATACACACCGTAACACATATTGTAAAGAGACGGCATCAGTACTTATTTGGCAATTCACCCCAGCTGGCTAATGTGAAACAAAAAGTTTGTACCATCCGAGTCTGTTCCCTTTATTACACGTAACATCCATTCAAATTTTCTTCCTTTCAAAAAAGAAATGATCACGCTTTTTGTGGTAAGTATTGAGCTCTATGCTTTTCTTAGTGGCATGATCAAAACCGTTGACTAGAACTACTATACCAATTACGATATATCACTATACTGCGCCTCCCCTAAGTGCGAACGAAGCGTAAATTACAAATGCGATGATGTGACCAGCGCTTTCACTGCATGAACGCACATGCATGGCAGCTATGATCAAAGTTCCGGACTCGCCCATGTAGACTATACTTTGCTCGCATTTAAAAAAGAAACGGGTCTGAGTTTATACAGACTCCGTGTAGTGTCGATTCAAAATGGGGAGTATACATAAAAGGATAACTATTATTATTATTATATTATTGTCCTGACTATTATTAATATTATTTTTAATACCTACTAATATTATATATTCTTAAATATCAGCTGTGGATATAGGGTTCGGAGAATCGCGAAAATGACACCTTTTCAGCTGTTTTTCAAGTAACAGCCTATCGAATCTATGTCACAAGATTTATAAAAAAACACCTAGAAGACAAAATCGGTTGTGTCCGTAAAGGAAACACAAGGTAACAAGCAACTTGCCGGCTCAATCGCACGGCGGTCTCAGAGTGATCGGCGCAACCGGCGTTTCAATCGCGAGGCTAGGCAATCGCCTTCTTTTTGATGCTCATTTTCGTCCTTTATTTTGGAATCTTTGAAATTCCAAGAACAAACGACGGAGGAATCGTAGAAGGCACAAAACTGCTCGATCTTGTGAACTCGGCAAATTGTAACCGGGCTACAATGAACAAAGAACACACGGTCGCCGCTATGACACGGACGCGGTTACCGGCGCCAAGGTTTGTTTACGCCAAGCCTCCCTCCACACACGTGCGGGGGCGGAGCTTAGTCGAAATCGTTCTCAACCTCCTCTCCCGCCTTCGCAACTCCATTTCCATGCGCAGAACACGAAAATGAGCCCACTTTCGAGGCGTATACTGTCCTCGCCCTGCAGTTGTAAAGGTCGATGGACTTAGACGATTCCACAACCTTCATAGTGAGTTGATTCATCCACTAGATTCAGGAATTAACCTTTTGGTTTTAAGGTCATGCAGTCATTGCAGTACTGGCTGCACTTACATTCAGAAGTTAAACTAATTTAAAATATTGTGGAAATACCGACTGTCTTCGAGTAATCTATCGGTCGGTTTTCGTTCTCGGGTGTTCCAAATCCAAAATCTGGATCCGGAACATGTACCTGACTCCTATCTAAAATCACCCATGGAAGGGTGACGTAGACATTTCAGCAGCTTCATCGATATCTCAGTCGAGCGATGCTGATTTGAGTTTTCACTGAGAGACGCGCCCAAAGTAATGACGAATGACGTCGTCCGGAACACGTCTACGTCAAATTCTTATGCACTGTAGAGAACGGAATTTTTCCGCCACCTTTATACGTGCTCATTCGGAATTGGGCATTAAAACGCAAAATGGAGTCGATAAATATATCGAGTCAGTTGGCGAATGAAAAAGGTATTAATTTTTTAATAGCAACACACATTAGTAAACAATAACTAGAAGTTATTTTGATTATTCTGTTGATTTTGTTTAATTACCGTGACGTTACTCTATCATGCAAAACAAAGTATGCCGAGTCTAATATACACGCACATGTCTTAATCCTGTAATTTTCAAAATGCCTCGAGCACACGAAGGAGGAATCGTAAGGGGCACAAAACTGCTCGATCTTCTGAACTCGGCAAATCCTAACAGTGCTACTCTGAACAAAGAACACACGGTCGCCGCTATGGCACGGACGCCATTACCGGCGCCGTGCATATCGCACGCGCACACGGCGCTCGTGCGATTTACACCACATTTTTATTTATTTCGAAATATACTCAAACAACCGTTATATATGTTGTATCTTTATTATCGCTCTTACGAAGATAATATTTAATGTCAATGAGAGCTTATGCTTAATATACAACCGTTCTATATCTATCAACGCTGGAATGCAAAAAAAAAGGCTGAATTTATTCTTTTAAAAAAATGAAGTACATAGGTTTTCTTAGCATTAAAACTCGATTAAACTAAAAGCAGTGAACACTTTGCTGAATATTTCACAATAATTTTATATGTTCCATGGACGCCGTAACTATATAAACCTTTAAATATAAATGAAAGCAGCTAAGATCCTTTCTTTGTTCTAAAAGTATCATCTGCATCTCTGGGTTACATGCCTTCATGTTGAGGCATGCAAATCTCTACTTCAAGTACCTTTTAAACCAAGCGTAAGGTACTGTTCAAAATAATATTCGAGTATTTCTTCAGATAAACCTATTCTAGACATATTTTTATCTCGTTCGCTTTTTATATGTTTATTTTACTTAATTTACAAATATAACTAGGCTTATTGGGTAACGTGAAATTTGTTTTATAAGATATTTTATTAAGCAGACTGACGAAATGTTGGTAGCTTTTTAACGCTCGAAAAATCTATGAAGAGAGTTATTCAGAAGATGCTTCAGTTAGGCCCTGAAGTTTTAAAGAATCAACATTGATCGTTTAATTAGTTATACCCCTACATTTTGGGAAAATATTTGTGGATGTCAAACTCACTGCAGTGCTGTTTAAGCATAATTGTGCCGTACTCAGAATTTTCAAAGATATAGGTTCAAAAACGCTGTAAATAATAATTATCTGCGGTATGTAATTTATCCATAGATGTAAGTTTCCAAAATTATAAAAAAATCAGGTATCACAACAAGCTTGAAATTGATTCACAAAATGCGGATAATTGCTCCATCGTGCCTTCGGTGGTGGAAAAGATACAAGCGGAGCACATTGCTCAAACCCGAGGAAGTACAAATAGAAATCTACCTACAGGTAAATTTGAAAGCCTGTATAGACTTTTAAATGTGTATTAATTCGTTTATCTATTTATCAACCCCATTTATCCCAGTGGCCAGAGCTTAAAATAAATGTAAAAACCAACAATGTACTATACATATAACAACTTAATCAAAATCCCGAATACAAGATATTTTAAAAATGCCTGTGCAGTGTATTTTTCTGTAGCTATGCATAACGCATTATCTTTTGTCCAGAAGGTGTATGAAGGGAATAAGCTTTGACGTTAGCAACTGGTAGGATTTCGCCGTCACTGAAATAAATGAGTAAGAAGCAAAGGTCAGATTGGATGAAGATGGACTATTTTGATATTGAAAACAATTGCAACAAAGATCGGAAATTGAAGAGAAGTAATCAAGTTAAGCGCCATAGTAGTTCCATCGACAGGAATTTGGATGAATATACGACGATGTGTGCTCATTTTATACCTGCCGGAGAGAGAAAACAGATGTAAAATCGCTGAAAAATCTCACTTTTACGTCGGAATTTTAGTATAAAATAGAGTAAACAGAAGCTCCCACGGAATTCGAGTGCACCTTTAGTGTGAACGTGCCCGTGAGAAGTAAATTTACTTTGTGTGCTTTGTTCCCGGTAGTTAATTTTGAGCATGGAAGTTGGTGCAATAAAGTGTCAGACAAAATATGCACCAAATAAAATATCCGACAGTAAAAAGCACATTTGAAAGGAAGATTAATGGCCACGTTATGTATATGAAAACAAAAACTCGCATATTTATCTGCAGCTACACTTAAACCATCAAAACAAAAAGCCGACTATGCAATTTTTAAGTCCAGATATAAAAATAACAGGCAAAATTGTGTATAAGTTAAAAAATTAGTTACTGTACACATTCTGAATAGACTGAGTGTTAGGGTTTATAATTGAATTCATTATTGAGCGTTTTACGCTTCGTTTTATCCTTGGTACAATTTAATCAAATGCATCAACCGAGATCGGCTTCCTTACAGTCTTTGTCGGCTCCGGAACAAAAAAAGTAAAGTAAATATTTAAACGTTATACGTGTCGTTAACTTCCCTAATCAAGTCTGAGCCCACAGCGAATAGTCGAGTTGTGAGTAGAGTGATGATTTAAACAAATATTATAACTTTCATTTGTCTTTGATGGTAAACACTGGTGATTAAAAAACACGTTTAGGATTAGCTTATGCGACCATGTGCGTACGATATATAAAAATGGGCTTACGAATAATTATTACAGATTTTCTGAGGTGTAGGCATCAGGCAAGCACTTTCTAAAAAGAGTAGAAAAACTTTTTGCGGAGGTATTTTCAATGCACTAGAAAAATTTTCGCGCTCTACATTTTTTTCCTGTGAGGTGAAATTATTACTTAAATATAGCGCTGTCACTTTAAATGTTTACTCTACCTCGAATTATATATTAAATAGACATTCACTTAGTCGTCAGTGTAGTTATCCTTACTGTACTACTGCCAGCTCATGTGAATAAAACGAATAGTAGCCGGATATGCCTAAAATATTACTCAGTTGCCTTTTGATGTTGGTCGTCATAAAGGAAGAATCTCACGAGTCTAAACAATTTGAGTTGTCACTAAATTTCTCCAAGAAGAAAAAAATTTAAATCGTGTTTAAGGCGTGTGCACCTAATATTCCACTAAGAAAAAAGAGTTGTGCAAGTTGATGATGTGTGCTCTGAACGTAAATATTTAGCAGTGCACTGAGATGGATATAAAGCGGAAGAAGCTGGAATACTCCATATATCTTAACTTTCGGCAAACCCATAAATTTAGCACGTAGTTTTATTTAGATAAAGAAATGTGGTACTGTACATGACTTTAGTAACACAAGATCTATGTTTTTACGAATTTCAAATTTTCAACATATCGTCAAAAAGTTTAATATAATTCAAACTGCGAAATGTTGTACCACTCAAATATTCCGGAAACCCACACTCAGAAAAATGCTAGATGTATAGAGGCCGCTAAACTGAAGATCGTTAATGGATAAAAAATGTTAAATATACTATAAAACATCCGTCCGACTTTAGGAGAGATTTTTAGTAAAAGTTTTGGTGCGAGCTTTATAAATGACAATGCCAGAAGAAAAGGTGCGGGCAGTTCAGTTCACATCTCCTTCTACTGATTGTCGTGTGAGGCAATGGACGGCATGCTCGGTGTCATATGAAAAACATCTTTATTTTTTAGTCAAGCGTAATTAGTTTTTATAATTCTTGAAGTTCTGCAGTTATTGTCCGCAATAAAAATCCGCGGTGTCGAACGAAAAGACAACAACAAAACTCAAAAATATTAATGTCTAAAAGTGTATCAAAGTGATTATATATATAGACATAAGTCTGGTAAATTATTTTTTTATATAAAGGCACGTGTTACCTGAATTTGTATATCTCGTCTGCCAGAAAGGACGATAGGTTAAAAATGAGCGATATATTTTACGTTACCTCCGCATCACAGTTTTGTAGTTTTTGCCAAACTCGTTTAAAATTAAATAAAAAATTTCTTAAATTACCTCTACTTACCCTTGTCACGTGAGTTTGTAGTGAGTATTAACACTATTTATCATAGAAAATATCATCGCAGCATTTCAGTTTTAAAAGAAAAACAGAAAAAAATGAAAATCGGTTTTTCGTTCTTGCTGCGTACGGCTGTTTATATTGGTGTGTCACTTAGTCGTCCTTTTATTGGCAGGTGATGTGTTGAACATTCGATTATGTTTGCCAATGCAACCTGGCGTTCCAAAGTCTTAGAGTCACTAGTCCACCCAGCTACTGTCACCGCGCGCCTCAGAGTGCGCAGCTCTCCCTTTCATGCACCCAAAACTCCTGAAATAAAAAAACAGGCTACAGGAATACGTTGGCTTCAAACAGTAGCCAATCATTCCCAAAGAATCCGCCTCGCCCACTGCAATGAGAGCAGACAATAGAGGGCGCGCGCCCAACGTATATTGCTGCTTCTTGACGCCGACGATGACGCGGCCTGGCTCCTGAGCCCGTGAGTAACACTACTAGCTATTTATCTCGACTATTGACAGGCGGACCGTCCGACTCTAACTGAGTGTCCGCGACTGCTCAGTCAAAGAGAACGCCTGAATTTGCATTCGCAGACTGCACTGTTTACCCTTCGCTACACTACTCTGCCATAAATGAAATGAAATAAAGTCTCGACCACGCAAGGTAAAGATAAAAAAGAAAAATTTGTCGAACTTGTACCTGCAATTTTCTCTTAACGAGGAGTTACTGGTAAAATGCAGAGAACCAAACTCACATGACCGAGGTGGTGGGTTCGCGTCAAGCAATGAGAACAAAGAAGTTTTCCCAAGAACAAATATTTCTGGGTACGTATTCAAAAATAATAATGCGGCTACACATATTACGTCACTCGCTTTCTCAAAAGAGTATCATTAATCGTTCTCATCTTAAGTTGAATTGCTCAATCATAAATGGCGATATCAGAACGCTCCTCCTATGGGGAAATAAGAAAAAAAAACAGGATCCACGACAGCAAGAGTATTCATGGCTCCATGTTTGCCGTGAAATTATGAGAAATTATCACTACTAACAGAGGTTCCGATGAAGTAACAATAAGGTTATCTCAACAGCGGCGGATATCTAAAAGGATACGTCAAACCTAATAGAGCGGGCCCACTTATTTGATACAAAATAGACAATGTTTAGGTCTACATTAGCGCTAGTAGGTTGGATAAATCCCTTTGTCAGCGCATAATATCGCTACCTTTTCTTACTTTCTCAGATATATGAGGGAAAGATAAATGTACCACAGTAAGGACGGAGTACAGGGGCATAAAGTAAAATAACCTTCTAAATGTGTCCCCAACTAAACTGCCCCTGTTTCGGCAATGTAAGAAGGTCTGACCTGCCAGGCCGAAGTTCTGAAGAAAGAAAGGGCAGCAAGGCGCAGAGGAGGCGCCAGAGTCGCCGACAAACACAAGCTGGAATAAAGGGGAAAATTACTCGCCTGTCGGTCGTGAGCTACATCCTAGTAGACTAAAGGAAGACGCTCCCCTGGGAAGAGAGCGGCCTCCATATAGTGCCACCCTCCATTAACACCCACTCACACTCCTCGCGAAGACGTTGTAGCTCGCGGCGAATGCGACCAAGTGTTCCGACCCGCGGCATTCGGCAATGCCATCGGGGAAGCGAGAACACAAGAATCCACCATGGAGTACGTCGTGAAGTGCAAAGAAGACGTGTCCCATGTTCTCCCCAAAGGAGCAAGGCAAGAAAGGCCTGCTCATGAGTCCGCAGAGTAAAGGGCCTTCAAAGAGGTACATATATCAACGTTCACCGGCTCACAGACAGGTCAGCGCCTCGCGTCCTCCAGCCGAGTACTTCCTGTAGCCTGCGGTGAGCGTCCGCGATGAGAACGCGGTGGTTCGAGTGTGTGAGCCATCAAGCTGCTGATGAGCGCCGCCCAGACCATAGGAAAGGCGTCGGTGTAATGACGACAGAAAGTGCAGGGTCAAAAATACGCTGTACATGGCGGGTGGTGATAGGTCGCTTCACTCTGGCAAAACTTGTTTCTGCGGTGGAGTCCCAGCTTGAGCGCACATATTTCAGAATAAGTCAACGCATAGGTTCCACCTCCCCAAGCACATGTAGGACTAACCTGTCATAATATTTAAGGCCTGAAAAGAAGCGTGTGATGGGGGCCTCGGAATGGGCAGCTGCATCGACAACTGCTTCGATCTTGACTTTGGGTGATGCGATGTCATAACCACTGACACGATGCCCTGTAGTAAAGATAGTTCAGATGCGTCCAAGGCGCACTCCTCGTTCGGCTTGCCTACGGTATCGGACATCCGGCGCAGGACCTCCCGCAGGTTTCTCGCGCTCTTAAGCGGCCTATTCCCGAATATGCTTACGCCTACTGTGTAGCAGAAGACAGAACTGCAAACACGAAGGAGCCTCTTCATCATGTCTCCCAGGCACCGTCTCCTGGCTTCATGACATGAAGCTTGTTATATTCGGCCTAATCTCAATCAAACTGCCCTTGTTCTAAAAAATCAAGTTTTATGGGCATTTACGAGGGGCGTTCATAAAGTTCGTATTATTGTCACGAAAAAATACACATTCAGCGATCAAACTCGAGTAGGAGTTGAGACTTTCTCTACATGTTCGCCACCAGAAGTTACCCACTTCTTCCCGCGATGGACCGCATGCCGGAGGCCATTGTTTTAGAATTCCTCGTTTTGAGTGTTGAGGAATCTTTCCACTTAAGCAATCACTTGGTTGCCGTGCTTGAAATACTTTCCTCTTATTTCGCACACTGAAAGCCTCTTCGCCATTTAACCAAAGTGTCATAAACTGAGGTGATGTTCCCGAACAACGCTCCAAGATTGGAATCAATATCCTTGGCATTGCTTCCCTTCAAATAAAAAGAAAACGAATCACTACATGTGCCTGGCACTGACGGGCGGCGACATTTTTGTTTAGACTCCCTAGCGGTGTTCACAGCTATTATATCATGCGTTGTTTATACTGTGAGGAAACTAGAGGGACTCGCGCTCATGTTAATGTATGTTTTGTTTTTGTTTTTTTTTATTTTTTTTGTGCCGATATTTCAAACCTTATGAACGCTCCTCGTAAGTGCTGGTACCGTATGCTGGCGTTTGATAATAGAAGCTTATGCTAGGAGGCAGCCAGTCTATCCGCAGTCTCATTGCCTGCAATTTCCACATAACTCAAAATCCAAAAAAAAACAAAAAAACTAATGCCTTTTTTATCCCTAAACCCGTGTTCAAATTTGGTACTTACAAGTTGGGTCAGCTTATTTTTGGTTGGTATAACTTAACATGCTGCAGTAATAACACTCTGCGAGTCTACAGAAAGAATAGCTTTCGCCATTTTACTCTGCATTATACCGGTTTATTTTCTTTCTAGTTGCACCAATTTTCAGTTTTTTTTTTTTTTTTAAATGAAAGAGGGTAAATTTTATGTATGCGATATTTACTGCATATTTATATGGCACGAACGACAATAAACCGGACAATTACCATCACTATTTTCTGATCCTTTAAGTAAAAATTTTTTTAAATGTTTTAAATTACTGTAATAGAAATACATGTTTATATTACAAATTTGGGGCGGTCGTATGCCATGATTGTTTTATTTCGTAAACTTCGCGTAACCAGCCCGTGTTCCGAGATATTTGCTTCCAAATTATATACCACATCTGACCTTTCTTTCACCCACACCGGCAAACCCGCGAAAGAGGGAACTATAGACATACTTTGCTTCAGTAGCCGGATAAAAGTGCAAATTATGTGGAAAAATATGTTGGAATTTGGCTGGTTACGTAAATTCTACAAAATGGAACGATCTTGGCATATGACCGCCCCAGCGTTTGTAGTACAAACTTCCAAACGTACAGTCATTAAAGAGTTCATTAACGAATTTCAGCTATTTAGTATGATAATCGTGGTTACTATATTCACATCTTATGTCCGCCGAGTCATATAAACACTTTGTAAAAGCCCCTTTATATAGTTATATGGTGCAGTAAAAAAAAACACCCCGCTTATATAAGTGTTGACAGTACGCTGCATAGCTCGGAAGTAAAACTGCTGCCGACACCATTTAAGTCAGTCACATGGATGAAAACACTTGAATAAACAGCAGTCTACATACTCTAAAGTCATGGCTTGGTCAGTGTAAAGTTGGCAATAGCCCTCGTACGTTTCTTGCACTGAAAAACATTCCTTTTGTAGAATGAGTGGGGATACATTATGTTTCTTAAATTGAAAACTTTTCAGGAGATGTGCATCTGACGAGTCAGTTTAGTGCAGATGCAGTGGTTCTCAAACGAAGACTCAAGGCCAAAATATAGTTGGCTTATGGTCAAATGTACGACAAAACGTAGATTATCGAATACATCTGTGGGCTCGATGACTGGGATCTGATAAAGCATTTTAAGCATACACTGTCTAAGAAGCACAATACATCGGTGTAGGGACGGGGTGGTCCAAGCCTGCCGCTGTGATATCTTCGGTCCAGGACCGCCAACGCCCCACAGGGCGAAAATGGATCGTCCCAACTGCCAGAACCCGGCCAGTACCGCTAAATCTCCGTGATATCGGCATCGGGATGCCAATACCATGTCCTGGCGTGAGCAAGCTGGCGTCCCGTCAAGTTTCCGGGGACTCCGGAAAGTTTCCAAGGACGCAGATGAGTTACCCGGAGCCGGCGGATTCTCGCATTCGAGACCGGCCATTTTCGCCCCTCGGGGAGTTGACCTCCTATGCAGAGACTGGTTTCACGGGAAGTTCCTGGCGCAGACCGGATTCTGACCTGTGCTACGAGAACGGATACATAGTTCCTAAAACAGATGTGATACCTCTATTCGTCACCCTATAGGATAAAGAAGGCGACATAAAAAGTGAAAGCCGTTTACAACTCCCTGTAACGCCGAATTAGAGCGCAGCTCTTGAGGAGGAGGAGGGAAGGGTACTTGGGGGGTTCAACTGAACGGAGGGGGGTCACGTGACCTTGGGGACATGACGATGACAATGCCGATGATGTTATTAGTGACGTCACTGATGACATCATCTGTGACGATGACGATGCGGATAACGATGACGTTATTAGTGACGTCACTGATGACGTCACCAGTGATGATGACGATGACAATGCGGATTTCAGTGACGTCATCTGTGACGTCATCTGTGATGATGACGATGAGGATGCGGATGCCGGTGACGACATCAGTGACGTCACTGATGACGTCATCAGTGATGATGACGATGACGATGCGCGTGCCAATGACGTCATCAGTGATGATGACGATGACGATGCGGATGCCGGTGACGTCATCTGTGACGATGACGTCATCGGGGAGGTCACGTGACCTCGGCGGGGGGGTCACGCTATCTTGGGGGGTTCACGTGACCTCGGGGGTCACGTGACCTCAGGGGAGTCACGTGACTTCGGGGGGTCACGTGACCTCGGGGGGGAGTCACGTGACCTCCGGGGGGTCACGTCACCTTGGGGTGACATTGGGTTGACCTTGGTTACGCCGACGGCGACGGCGACGCCGCTCAAGCCGGAAACGGGCGCCTACAAAAGGGGGCGTGGAACCGGCATGGCTACGGCGGTGCCCTTCACGTTGATTTTACTGCTTTCGCAGGTCAGCGGTTTCTCTGGCCAACGGCAGTGCTTCGACGGATGTGAAACTTGCAGTCTCTTTGCGCCTCGGATTATCAACGGTATCAACGAAATCAAGACCAGCGAGGGAACCGACCTTCCCCGTGACGATGCGGACTGGATGATATGCAATGCGTCTGATTTCGGCGAGTGTATCGTCCCGGTCTACGAACAGTGGGAAAGTTATCTTCCCATAAACCAGCTACAAAAGGCGTTGGTCTGCAGTACTCCAGTGGGGCGTGGAACCGGCATGGCTACGGCGGTGCCCTTCACGTTGATTTTACTACTTTCTCAGGTTAGTGATGCAGAACTCTCTCCTCTTTTCTCAGTTTATGTTTTGCCGGTTCCACCCCAAACACTGTTTGCCCAGGCAGCACAAGATATTGTGCCGACATTGGTCTCAGCATGGTTAAGGTGGCCCCATATGGGCCCAGCTTGACCAGTCTAGAGCCAGCATTCATGATGCCGGCACTAAACTGGCTACATGACGGCTACATTGGCCGTTTCTGCCAGCGTCCAACCAATATTGCGGCATCCCGGCTACATGACGGCAACATTGGCCGTTTCTGCCAGGTTACAAAAGATATCGCTGCATCCCGGCTACATGACGGCAACATTGGCCGTTTCTGCCAGCTTCCAAAAGATATTGCTGCATCCCGGCTACATGACGGCCACATGACGGCAACATTTGCCGTTTCTGCCAGCTTCCAAAATATATTGCTGAAAATATATGAAGTTCTATATCGGGCTCTGTTTTGCAACCACCGACTGACGGCACTGCACCAGCCAAGTCGCGGCAACATCGCCGGGATTCTTCCATATGTACTAGGAATATTTAGACACATAAGCATTTTTGCCTATAAAACCTTAACCACCAGACTTTACAACCTGAATTGATTGATGTTTCTTTCATCTTCGAGTGCTGCTCTTAGGCGTCCGTTTCTGGCTTGAGCGGCGTTGCCGTCGGCGTAGCAGTAAAGCGTCGGCGTAACACATTTTCGTGACGCGCCACAAAAAGGCGTTAAACCGACGTGTTACGCAACGCGTCACGAAAAAGTGTTACGCGACGCCGACGCGTTACGCGACGCGTCACGAAAAAGTGTTACGCGACGCCGACGCGTCACTAAAAAGCGTTACGCGACGCCGACGCGTCACTAAAAAGCGTTACGCATACGCGTTACGCGACGCCGAGGCGTCACGAAAAAGCGTTACGCTTACGCGTTACGCGACGCCGAGGCATCACGAAAAAGCGTTACGCTGACGCCGAGGCGTCGTGGAACGCATCGTCATAACGTTTTTTTGGGACGCCTCGGCCTCGGCGTCGCGTAACGCTTTTTCGTAACACCTTGGCGTCGCGTAAGGCGTCCGCATAACGCTTTTTCGTGACGCGTCGGCGTGATGCTTCTTCGTGACGCCTCGGCGTCGCGTAACACTTTTTCGTGACGCGTCGGCGTAACGCTTGTTTGTGACACTTCGGCATCGTGTAACGCGTCGGCATAACGCTTTTTCATGATGCGTCGGCGTAGCGCTTTTTCGTGACACGTCAGCGTCGCGTAACGCTTTTTCGTCACGCCTTTGCGTCGCGTAACGAAAAAGCGTTACGCCGACTGTGACCGTAACGGTAGCCGTAACGCGTCGGCGTGACGCGTCGCCGTCGGCGTAACCGCGCGGTGCATTATGGGAAACGTGCCATGATGCACCGCGGTGCCGCGCGTGTTGCATTATGGGACGTCTCCCACAATGCACCAAGCGAGAGGGAGGAGGAGGAGAAGGGGGAGGAGGGAGGAGGAGGAGGGACAAGGATGAAAAAGAGGCAGGAGGAAGAGGGCTCCCCCCTGACAGCTCCCCCCGCCTCCCCTCTACCTACGTCACTGGTGTATGAAAATCTCAAAATAACCCGCTGTTACTGAGCCCCGCAACTCGACCAAAGCTTCAGACAAAAAAAAAAAAAATGGAAATACAAATAATTTTTAAGCAAAGCATAAAAACTCAAAACAAACACCCACTAATTAATTAAGATATTGCATATCCTCACATATAAAAAAAAAGTCAAGTTAAATTAAGATGTCGAACACCCTGTTCCTTTTTTTTTTTCTTTTTTGCACATAAGTTGACGTAGATTTCAGTCAGCAAACAAAGGTTATCATGGAACGTATAGCAGGAGAGGAAGCTGGGACATTATGTCTGCTCGCCCAAAAAATTGACTTCAAACTGCGTAGAGAACAAGATAACTCCAGTAATGGCTGGCCACGCTAGCGACACCGGCCACCGAAATATAAACTGCGACTGCAGTAGAGTTGGGTCGAAACCGAAACTATATGCCGCAGTCATATACTTGTCCGATCCAGAGCCACAGCCAATTCAAAGTCTAATCCAAAGCCACAAGCAGCTTCTGGAGTCTGGATTCTTTTCCGTCCCGTCCGTGCAGACAAGGGCCTGTTTGAACCTTCAACGTGCGTGGGTCAAATGATTGTTTAGGTAAGTTTTCTCGATTTCATATTCATGATGCATGCCCGAAAAGTATCATCTACATGTGCTGGATGATCTTCCGAGCACCGTAGTTTACGTTGCCACCGTAATTCGGATGATATTTAACTTTTTCGACGCTTGAGCGGTCTCCGCGATTTCGTGTTGCGTCGCAGTTCTGAGGGATGCTGGCTGCCTTCGGGAAACGATCGCTATCGCTTGTGGAGGCTGTTCGTTCAAGCCTTGCGTAAATGCAAGCCGCTATCTCGAGAATCCCGTGAATGTTCTGCGATACCGGAGCACTGCAGAGACGCTGATCAGATTGTTTCGAAAGTTCGCGTTGCTATCGGCGAGCCCTTCGGACACGCTGTAAGTGCCAGGCGCGCTAAAACTGAGCTGTGCTGTCAAACGCTTGGACACGGATCTTAGAACGAACGCCTTGAATGTGTTCGGGACGGCGACACGCGTGAAGAATTGGATGGTTTTTACTTTGACGTCTCGTCTCGTCCCTTCTCACGCTTGCGACAGCGTATCTTGGTCAGCGCGCGCTGGCTTTTTGAGCTGCGTCCAGCGGGATGGCGCGGTTGGGGTGCTGGCGTTTAGCGGGTTTCAGCGGGTTGTTAGAACACGCTCCAAGCTGGGCGTCGTCGTAGCGCTCGCGTACGGCGTGTTCCCCGCGCCGGCCTGCTCTGCGTGTCGTCGGTGTTCAGGCGCGCGGGCCTAGTGTTGCTTAAAAGTGTTGACAGGACCCTGTTAAGCTCGTCACTTCCGTTGTTTTCTCCCTTACGGGCCCTGCATATATGTCTAGCCTTGCGAGCCACCCAGAGTACTACTACTGTAGCTAATGAAGATTATTATTGTTTGGCTTAATGGCGTCTTAGTTTACCCTGGTCGCATTCGTGACTTCTAGAACCCGGGGGTGCACACATACTTTACATGGCTGAGGAAAGAGGTTATATGTAAGCAGTGATAGAGTGTAGGCGAGCTGGTAATTAATCGACATCTTGTAAACCCTGAGATGTTCGTTCGTTTTTTTAGTGTTTCCCATATCAGGGTTTACAAGATATAGGTTATACGATTTGATTAAAATGCTCAAGAAAGTTGCAGTGTAAAAATCGCACGCCTGGCAGGTGCTCTCGCTTGTATAGTGGACAGCTCGCAATGAAAACTCACACGTCTGTCCCTTTTCGCACTCCGAAAACGGAAGCTTTGCCATGGTCAGCACATTAACATTCTGTGGTGCTTAGCTGGTGGGGCAGTAATGTAGGAGGGGGAAGGGGTGCGGCAAGCAAACAATTTTCAAGATGCAATTGCTTTCCCCCCCCCCCCCCCCCCCACGCACACACACACAGATGTTCAAAACTTCCGCTGCTGCCGCACCCAAAACAGCCATGACATCTATCGTCTACTTACAAACGTGCACATCATTCTATTAAAAAAAAAGAAAAATCTACAGTAACAAATGGCTGGGGACCAGTGGCATACCAACTTGTTTTTGAGTGAGGGGAAAAACGACACCCCCCCCCCCCCCCCCCCCCGAGCCGGGGATGTGGGATACCGAAGCTCGCCGAAGTGGTATCCCTTCGGCGAGCGGCGCCGAAGGGATACCACTTCGGCGCCGCCGGCCAGTGTTTGCCCTGCCCAGTGGCGACTGTTTAAGGGGGGGGGGGGGGGGGCTGCAAAACACATTCCTTGCCCCCCCGGTTGGTACGCCCATGCCAGGGACCTTTCAAGCATTCCCTCATCTATTAGTGTTGAAAATCTTCAGAAGACGTGTATAGTCTTGTGCTGAGGTCATGGGGGCAGTGGCATAGGAAAGGGGGGTTCTTTTTTTTAATAATATTGTTTACTGGAAATGACTGATTTTCCTGCGGCCCCTCCCCCCCCCCCCCCCTTTTCCTATGCCACTGCCCCCATCACCTAAGCACAAGACAATACACGTCAGAAATTGCACGCTGCTCTAGTTTCTGTTTTTTTTTTTTTCTTTCGTCAATAAAAATATTTAACCCTACCAAAAAAATTATCGCCAGAACTTTTTTTCTTTTCTTTCCTTTTTTGTTTGGGGGGGGGGGTGGGGGTGGGGTGACGTGTTTGGGATTCTCTAAGTTTTGGAGTGGGTACAAGATACCCACCCCTTTCCCCTAACCCCTCCCTCCCCCTGCGACAAACACATACACATACATGGATTGCCTGTGTCCGATCCCCGTGGCGTGAGTACCGTTTAATCTGAAGTGCACCACCCAATGCTAATTAATTTTGTTTTAATAGAAGCAAAAACATTTGCTTGAAATTATTATAATTCTGAAACCAGAACCACCAATATTTTTATAGACTCGTCGAGGCTCAAAGCCAGTGTCATTCACAACACAAAGCTGAGAACTTCTAAACCACTCTGTTCATAGCGGGACAAAATCGCACCACACGCGAAGTGCAGATAAATAAAATCCAACACACTCAACGGCTTCGTGCCAACGCCTTCGTACCTTAATCTCCTAGTACCCCCGTACAGTGTCCGCGCCTCCGCACGCAATCCGCACTCCCACTAGAATCTACTCACACACTTTGAGTGCGGATAAGAATCCAACAAAATCCGCACTGGGAGTGCGGATAAGAATCCAAAATTATTCACACTCGGAGTGCGGATTAGAATCCACCACTATCCACACTCGGTGTGCGAATAGGGACAGCCACAAGCCAACTCCCACACCTGCCAGGCGCTCTCGCTTGTACAGTGGAGACACATTCAAATCAAGGAGATCCAGCTTTGAATGTGAAGGCTTCCTACTTCAACTTTTAAATACTTGAGGTTCTGTTAAAATTGACGGGAGTCTCTTAAAGCATTTTTGGAACCATGTCCAAAACCCAGTGCTGGGTACAATTTTAGTCTAAAAGGCTGGTCCACACTGTTGCTACCCGCTACGACTGAGTCTCACAAAACCAGTCTTCAAGCCACTTGTGACAGCTTATGATCGTGCTGCGCAGCAGCAATGCTATTCGTAAGCAACTTAAAACCCTGTTTTGTTCAACTTGGGTCATAGTCGGCTGCAACAGTGTGAACCAGCTTTAACACCTTAGGTGAATGTAATCAACAGTAACTTCAGGATAAACTTGCGCATTGTACTACCCCAAAGTATTTTGACAACATCTCCGGTGTTGATTCTTGATTTCTATCTCAGCAATACAGATCACGTCAAAAGGCTTGTTGATTGCTGTGCATGTGCCTATCAAGCGAGCTGTGCTATTTCTAGGTGGTGTTTAATTTGTTTTGAAGTTCCCTGGATCTTTTAAGGGACCGGTAGGTATCTAAGCTCCATATGCACACTGTTCTTAATACAATTACTTCATGCAGAAGTTAATCTTTCTTATTTGGTTGAGTTTAATGGTGGTGTCGTCATGGTCTTTGCACTGTCGACGACAAGAGAAGCGTCATGTTGCACTTGTTCTTTTGTTGATCCGTGAAGCGAGTTCCGGTTTCTTTTTTGTTCCAGAATGTCAGTCTGAGTCTTATTCATGATGTTGCAGGAAGTCTGTATGATGACGAAAAAACTGCAGGTGACTAGAAGCTGCCGATGAGCTGCCAGTCCGGATGGCAGCTATCAACACGGCAAGGGCCTGCAGGCGCATCAGCCCTCCCCCCGTTCCTCTACTGCCATTGGAGACAGGATGCTTTGTAAAAGGTGAAACAGGGCCCTTGCACTGCTTCCACAGCGCCCTGCTGGATTTATCTCACATTTTGATTTTCAAAACAAACAACATTACAAACGCCCACTCTAAATTGGAGATAATCATAGAGAGCTGGGGGTTGAGCCCTTGGTAGGTACGATAGTTGGTAAGTGTTCATGGTCCCTTGCTTGGTCTGTGCATGGAATTACGAATAGCTGCATTTGCGGAGCTAGTTAATTATGCAAACACAAAAAAACAAAGCGTGACCTTTTTTTTTTTTTTTTTTACAAAGAAGCATTCTGAAAAGTGTTGGATTAGCATTGGCTGTTACTAAAGCCTTCAATTTGCTCTTCCGAGTTAGAACAAAAGAGCAACCCATCTTTTCTTGTACACCACTTTCTGTGGCAATAAAAAGAAAGCTAGGGGGGGGGGGGGCAGGCAGGTGCAAATGGCTCCGTGTTAGCGCACCACGTAGTTCTGAACTTCTTTTGGTCTCGGTTTGAGTTTGGGTTTTGGCATGTCAACCATGCAGTTGCTAGAGTGCATCTTTTTTGTACGAGGATTGCAGTTGAGGGAGTTGAATTGGGATTGCCGAGCATGGCAGGCACATTCACATCTCTTTACTTTCGGGTTACCCTGCACTGCCCGAAGGCATTATTGCAGGGGGGGTGAGGGGAGGGGAGGTATGTAGTCAGTCGTGAAGGTAGAAATACGCCCGTGCATATGTACAAAAAAAAAAAAAAAGAAATGCAGGCACACAGGTAAATACATTCAAAAACAAAAGTGAGCCCAGAATAAGTTGAAAGCCACATCGGTTGCTCACATTCTATAGTCGGTGACAGGTCAATAAGGAAGTGGAAGCTGCTCCCACCTTTTTCCACTATAGCAGACTGAACCCTGGAGAGGAGGCGCCCTCCTTTCCAGCGTTTGCTCTGCTAAAGGGGAAAGAGGTGGGAGGAGCTTTTACTTCATTCTTGACCTGTCACCGACTATAGGTACCTGCCAACGTTCCATATTTTTGGACGTAAGCCAACACTTTGACCTGTAGGATGAATTGGGCTGTTGTATATTGGGTGTATCAAGGAGGGGCCAGGCTCTTTAAATCGACTGCAAAATTCGTTTTCTTAACCTATCGCACTACGACTTTGTGCAGCGTTGCTCAGGGATGGTGCATTTTTTTTTGTAAAATTTGCAAAGAGCGAACTTACCTGAGAAAAAAGTAAAGAAAGAAAAAGGCTTAGCTCCTATGAAAATGCGAAGAAGCCAAAGGTCTTCAAACAATATGGCGCCATTTCACTAGAGAGACAAAAGATGGCGCAAGGGGTCACGACGCCAACTGCGCCAACGTACGAGCATACGGCGCCGAAAGCTGGTGTCTTTAGCAGACAATCTTTTCGACTCAAAAGTGGCACAAGCTTTTCTGATATCAGTTGCCAATGCATTATTTTATTATCCTTACTGATAAAACATATTGAATGGTCACATAATCGATTAGAAAAGTGGTTTGTTGGGATATTTTGGCTGTTTTTTTCGGAGTACCGATGTCATCTGCTTTGCAGTTCCTTGTTGTTACCGCGCCTGTTTTTGTTTCTGCGACTGTCGCCGCCTGCGGAATGCACTCTACTTTTGAGTTGAAAAGATTGTCTGCTAAAGAGGCCAGCTTTCGGTGCCGTAAGCTCGTTCGTTGGCGCAGTTGGCATTGTGGCCGCTTGCGCCATCTCTTGTCTCCGGTGCGAAATGGTGCCGTATTGTTCGAAAACCTTTGCCTTCGCCGCATTTCCATAGGAGCTAAGCCTTTTTCTCTCTTTACTTTTTCCTCAGGTAAGTTTGCTCTTTGCAAATTTTACAAAAAGTGCACCATCTGTGGGCAGCGCTGCAGAAGTCATAGCGCGATAGGTTAAGAAACCGAATTTTCCGGTCAATTTAAAGAGCCTGGCCACTCCTTGATACACCCAGTAGTTACCAGATATGTGTGCAGGTCACTCATGCAGTTGTTAATGACCATTGGTACCCAACTCAACCTCGTGCAGGGTGTCTATGGACTGGAAAAATGGTAATGTTGAGGAAGTTAACGATTGCAAAAGCCTGAAGATTTCCACCCTAATCACCATCGATCAGGGATATTCAGCCTTTCTTTGTCTGAATGTCAGCAAAAGATACGTGTGGTGTGACACATAAACCTTCCTACTCAGGAACTCAGCCAGCTTGTCAATGTAAATCTCTGCTTCGAAACTATAGAGTCTTGGGAGAATCCAGAGATACAATTTAATCTCGAAATGTATGAAAAACACAAACTTCTGTACTCTAAATGAAGTGCTGCTGCTTATGGCAGTGCTGCTTATGGCAGTGCTGCTTATGGCAGATTTGTGGAATGGTTTCATAGTGCGACAGGTTGTCTCTAGAGCTACCCATTTGCTCCCGAATGGACTTTCCATGGGACTTTTTTACAGGCTGTGAACATCATGGCTATTGAGGTAGTTTCTGCTGCGGGGAAGAGAATATCCCTCAGCTTGACAGTCCACAGAAGCTTTAGCAGCCAGGATTTTGGATGTTGCGAGAGCAATGACGTTTGCCTTTAGCTCATATTTTTTGCCACAAGTTGTCAACCAACCGCCAGGGTTGTCTCATCCGACAGCAGGACATGCCGGCTACTGTGGCATCATTTAATGCTGTCGCTTAGAGACCACCTTTAATGAGTGGGTGGTATAGAATGCTAGAATGCAGAGGTGCATTCCAGACACCATGCTGTAGCATCTGCTGCTGGGATGTTCTGATTGTTTCTCATTGCAGTCATTACAATTTTCAGATTGTTTCTTTTCTTCAGTGGGAGCTCATGAAGGTGGCACTGTGCACAGAGGGACAGAGTGGCTGACAGTGAGCTGCCCAAGACAACCTACTGGCTCTCGTGACCATCTCCGAAAGCCTTTGGATGGGCTAATTGACAGGCATGCCTGGACATTTATAAACGGTAAACACAATCTAGACTACCTTTGAATTACGCCTTGGTCTAACTGCTGTTGCCAGGATACCATGTTTGGATGCTAGAATTGAACTGGATATGCTAAGCGGCACATGTGGCCAAGTAGGGACACGCTGGGACGCTTGTCCACAAACTGCGCTTCCCAGTCCATGAGCCACCAAAGACCCAGCCAAAGAGATCCCAAGTCAAGTCAAAGTTTTCTGTTAATCTTGCTAGTAGCAGCGTCGTAGTCGTTAATTAAAATGTCGGCGTTGCCCCGCTCATTGCGGCACACCGAGCAAAGCAGAGCGAAAGAACGGAGATAAAGACTACCAAAAGTGACGTCATTAGCAGGGTCCGACAACCCTTGCTTGCCAATAGGCTGACTTGGGGATGCCAACGATGATGTCACAAAGCTTTGGACAGGTTACATGTGGAAGAAAGGCTCAGTGCATGCTCTGCTATAATTGCTGCACATATTCAAAATAAATGCAGTTTACAATGTCTTTTGCCCAAGTTTAGTGCGATTACTGAATTAACGAGCCAAAATGCTATGTAAGTCTGCTCCTAACTCAGATTTCTTACAAAGTGCTTCAAGCTCCCTTTAATGCTAGTTTGACTTATTTGCACAAGCCTGTGCCTGTGCACAAACTAGAGCCTATACATTGCTGTACTATTTTACATTTAATGCACTGCCAAAGGAAAAGGTTCAGATACAATTAAGTCCAAGCAGCTAAACCGTTAATTTGAATGTGACATACAGTAGACTCTCATTATTTCAAACTCAAGGAAGCCACGAATTTTGCATGAATTATCAAAAGCTCAAATTATCAGAAGTTCATCTAAATATGTTACAAGATAAATTATGATTTTCTATATGGATGGCTACACATACAAAACAGATATTTCATGATTTCCTCTGCACAGGCCCATTAATCATAAGCTGGTATGCCATTCATGAAACATTGGTAAAATTTATGACACAAGTTTATTCAACCCTCAAAAATGTTGTTTATCAGGGACTGTTTAGACAGCACATGACACCTTAAAACAAAATTAAGTTTGTTCGACCAGAAAAAAGTTGTCTATTAGGGACTGTTAAGCAGGGACCCATGAGTAATGGAAACGGGCATTGTGCTGCAGTTTCTGTAGCAACTTGCGTGAACACTGCGATATAAAGCCATGCCGCCACATCACAGCATCCTTGCAAATTGATATGGAAACTGCCGCGCGGCGCCCGTTTTTGCCGCTCATGTGTCCTCTGCTTCAGAGACGTATATAGAGATAGTTTAACCATTCATTTGGATGTATAGAAGGCAAATGAGGAGGCGCCTTTCGCTTAAGGTGGGCTGGGCATGTTCCAGAGCATTTTCACAAATTCGTATGTTGCCAACCAGCAGCCGCGCATAATATCCTGGCAGTGGTTGTGAGAAACAAAATTAATGAGCTCGTCGGAGTAACTCTCGGTGACTGGGGTGCAGTGATGTTTTGATCGTGGTCATGCAAAATCACGGTGGAAGATATAGAAAATATCAAAAACGTGCGCAACCTGCTGAACGATTGACGTATTCCGTACACCAGGCGTCGAAGCGATCAGACTCCATTTGAGCAAAACAGAAATCAAGCGGAACATTAGTTTCCTACATCTACTTGCATAACCATAATCGAAACAGTGCATGCACCATACTTTCAACCATGGAGAGTTACTACATTTAACTCCAATGCACTTATCAAAACCGTTTCTCGCTACCATAGCTAGGGGATTATTTTCAACTTCTGGTTGGCCAAGAGAGATTGTCGAACCCTCTATCTGCGTTTGATGCAGGCCTTGGCTCTGCTTGCTCCTTTCATGTACCAAGATCTATATGTACGGCTCTGCTCTGCTTTAGCCCTGTAGAGTGTGCTTTTTACTGAGCACCAGTGCACCGCAGGAAAACAAAGCCTGTGAAAGCAAGCTTCACAGGTGCTGCTTCTTCGCAGTGCACCGGTGCTCGGAAAGAAGTGAGCTCAACGGGGCCGCGAGAACAAAAAGTATGAATTACACGAAAACGTCGTTCAAATTAAGCGGCTGATGAATACATTGAAAACGTAGCGGGACAGCCCAAGTTTTGAAATTTGTTTGACTTAACCAGACGTATTAAATCTCAGAGTTTGAATTATCGTGAGCCTACTGTATACTCTAAAGGAGATATGGCTCACTTGATTGTGCTTAATATCACTGAATGGTTATGCAAATTTTAATTTGCTAGTTTTATTTCTCAAGCACTTGTTGTGTTGGGGTTTTGTTTTATATATCATGTGCAGTAGAAAGGTGGGGAGCTGGGCTAGGTAGTAAACACGTTGCTTGCTGATGTTAACCATGTATGTCATATACAGCTTGTTGTGATTGTGTATTGATTTCGAATCCTCTTCTGCTCTTTATTTCAGGCTGCTCTTATATGCACCATGAAGATATCGAAGAGGTCTCCAATTGAAGGACAACTATAAGCACAAGCAAGGAGGGGCATCTAGATGGCGAGTGCAAGGACAACTGTAATGTAAAATTTCTCCCAACTTAAAGCAAGGCATGCCTTCTTCCAATATAGGCATTGTGGCAAAAGTTCTTAATTGGTTCGTTTGTTCAGCTGTCATCTCTACGAACAGCTGATCTCACACAAACAAAATCCTGGCAATGAGTTGTAGAGGTTGTGTGCTCTTTTTCTTGTTGAACTCTTGTTGTTTTGTGTAAGGATAAAAAAATTATACAGGTTAGTATATTGAATGACAGAGCCTATAAACTCTCCATACCAATCCATACCTCAAAAGTTTCATGTGACTTCGGCTTGCTTGAACATGGAAGCTGTTTGCACTAAATAACGGAGCACTAGACCTTTCCGTCTTCTTGAAGCCCATAGCTATGAGCCATCCGCACCAATCCTGCACCTCCGATACGTCAGGTGACACCCCTGGCAAAGGTATAGCCCTTCCAGGGGAGTCGCCTGATGTATCGGAGGTGCGGGTGGTACGGATGGCTCGTTACTTTGGCCTTATCTAAGGCCAAAAGGTATAGTGCTTCATTATTTAGTGCCGACAGCTTTCATAATTCCTACGGATAGCCCTCCGTAGTGAGCTACAGACATTCCGTCATTTTACGAAATTATGTGCCTTATTTTTACAGACTCCAGTTTCTAGATTACGGGAAATCTTGCCGGTACTATGGAACCCGGAACTTTTACCCATAAAATTGAGTGAAAGTTTTTTGCAGTGCTCCCATACCCCTTGTCCAAGTCGAAGATGGTCAGACATCTCCGATTCCCTCTAAAATGAAGCATCCGTTTTCATTGAAAATAAAGACTTTCACATTTGATGTCGTGGTACGTCATTCGCATTCTTACGTATTTCAAGAAGACATTTAAATCCCAAAATGGTTCAACGATAACGGCCACAAAACATTTTGAAAGACGGCTGTAAAACGGTTTCGAAAGAGGGTCGAAAAACGGTTGACGACATCGGTCACAAAATGGTTGGCGATATCGGTCTCAAAACTTTCCCCGTTATCGGTTCAAGTTATTGGACCGATCTGGAGCCGGGGTGCAAATCATTATTGGACCGTTATTTCCTAAACCTTTGACCGATATTTGTCCGTTATTGGTCCAATATTTTTGTGCTGCCTGGGTGCTTGCTTATCAAGATATTCGGAGCCTGAACGTCGGTCGCGACGTTGCTTTCGTCTGCTACGGCGTTTCGCTTTCTATTTTCTGTTACTCCTCTTGTGTGGGGACATAGAGCTTAACCCGGGTCCCACTACGGCGGAACAATTGCAGCAGCTCTTGGATCGCCAAGCGACCATACAAGTGAAGCTTGCCTCTATCGAGACCACACAGGTTGAGAATAAGGTTGCCATTGATGATCTGGTCAACCGGATGACGTCATTAGAATCCAAGCTAAATAGACTTGACCAACTGCATACTGCTATTAAAGAGTGCAAAACTGAATGCGAGAACCAAAGGCGTGAGTTTGGGGCATTGATGGCAAGGGTAGATGATCTCGAGAACCGAAGCCGACGCTGCAACTTAATCTTCTATGGTGTCCCTGACGCAGAAGCTCGCGAATCAGATGCCGTCTCAGAGAAACGAATTTCAGAGATCTGTGAATCAAGGTTGGGCCTACCGGCTGTGGTAATGGAACGGGCTCACAGGTTGGGCAAAAACCGTCCACTGATAGCCAAGTTCACCTCGTTCAAAGAAAAAGAGTTAATTTTGAGAAATGCACGGAAATTGAAGGGAACTCCATTTAGTATTTCTGAGGATTTCTCCCAGGTGGTGCGAACGACAAGGAAACGATTATGGGACTTTGCCAAGTCACGAAGAAAGGATGGCGACAAAGTGAACCTTAGATATGACACGTTGCTACTGAATGGCACAAAGTATGTCTATGATGACGAGACAAATCAAGTCGTACCGCACAGATGACTGCGTCAGCCTAATGGAGTAAATCTTTCTTTTCTTGTAATAAATTGTCGCAGTATTAAGAATAAAATTCATGAATTTTCTGCACTTGTAGATTTGGTAAAACCCTCTGTGATTCTTGGTACAGAATCCTGGTTAGAGGCAGACATCGGTGATAATGAAGTCTTTCCTGATGGTTACACATGCTATAGAAAAGATAGAAATGCTCATGGTGGTGGTGTGTTTATTTTGGTAGAGAATAGCATTTATTCTAGTGAAGTTTATGTTGGTACTGGAGCCTGTGAGGCCATTTTTTGCCAATTAATATTTTCCAATAACAAGATACTTACAGCATGCAGCTTTTATCGACCACCTGATTCTCCGGTCGACGCGATGACCCAGTTAATAGCAATGACAGAAGCAGTGCGAACGGATTGTGTCGTTATCGGAGGGGACTTTAATCTGCCAAATATGGTCTGGAGCGAGCAGGGTAGAGCTATCGCAACTGCAGGGCGATTGAATCAAGAAATGGCGAATTTGACAAATCTTTTTGCACTCCGACAAATGGTGATAGAACCAACACGTGGAAATAATATTTTAGATTTATTACTAACCAATCAGCCTCACCTCGTCCGTTCTACCCTGGTTGTGCCGGGCATTAGCGATCACAGTGCTGTGATCTGTCATATGAACGTAGAGCATGTAAAAACAAGCAGAGGTGTAGCTAGGCGAGTGTACAATTTTGAGAAAGCTGACGTAAATAGGATAAACGAAGGATTGAACGCGTATTATACTGTGTTTGAAACGGAAGCAGAATACAAAGGAGCGTCTGACCCAGGTAGCACGCCAGAGGAATGCCCAACTTGGGCAAAGGTCTGGCAAACATAAGGGCCCAACTTTGGCGCAGTTAGGTTTTTGCACCATGGCATTCATCAGTGCCAAAGTACGGTGCCTAACTATAGCCATAGTTGGGCGATCCTCTGGCATGCCAAAGTTCGGCTCTTCTCCGGTACGCCAGAGGAGTGCCAAAGTTGGTGCCATACTTGAGCCATAACTGCCATAGTAAATCCTAATCTGGGAATTCGGGGCATGCCAAGGTTTGGCATTTCTTTGGTCTGCCAGAGGAGCGCCAAAGTTGGTGCCATACTTCAGCCATAACTGCCAGAGCAACGCCTAATTTCGGTATTTGGGACGTGCCAAGGTTTGGCGTTTCTCTGGTCCGCCAGAGGAGCGCCAAAGTTGGTGCCATACTTCAGCCATAGCTGCCAGAGCAACGCCTAATTTCGGTATTTGGGACGTGCCAAAGTTTGGCTTTTCTCGGGTCCGCCACAGGATTGCCGAAGTAGTGCAATACTAGAGCTATAACTGCCACAGCAATTCCCAATTTGGGTATTTTGGACATGCCAAAGTTTGGCGTTGCTCTGGTCCACCACAGGAGTGCTAAAGTTGGTGCCAGATTTGAGCCATAACTGCCATAATAAAACCTAAACTGGGAATTCGGGGCATTCCAAGGTTTGGCGTTTCTCTGGTCCGCCAGAGGAGCGCCAAAGTTGGTGCCATACTTCAGCCATAACTGCCAGAGCAACGCCTAATTTCGGTATTTGGGACGTGCCAAGGTTTGGCGTTTCTCTGGTCCGCCAGAGGAGCGCCAAAGTTGGTGCCATACTTCAGCCATAGCTGCCAGAGCAACGCCTCATTTCGGTATTTGGGACGTGCTAAGGTTTGGCGTTTCTCTGGTCCGCCAGAGGAGCGCCAAAGTTGATGCAATAATTCAGCCATAACTGCCAGAGCAACGCCTAATTTGGGTATTTCGGACACGCCAAAATTTGGCGTTTCTCTGATACGCCACAGGAGTGCCGAAGTGTGCCATACTTGAGCCATAACTACCAAAGCAACGCCTAATTTCGGTATTTCAGCCTCGCCGAGTTTGGCTTTTCTCTGGTCCGCCACAGTTGTGCCAAAGTAAGTGCCAGACTTGAGCCATAACTGCCGCAGTAAATCTTAATTTGTCGATTCGGGGCATGCCGAAGTTTGGCTCTTCTGGCTACCCACTGAAGTGCCAAATAAGTGCCAAAAGTGGCAAAGAAAGCCGAGAGGCCAGCCCAAGTTTCGAATATCTCTGGTGTGTCACAGAAGTGCTCTTTTACGCGTCCCAGAAGGGAAATAAAATAAATAAGCGTTGGAAGCACGATAGTAAGATGTCATCACCTCCGTTCCCAAGCAGCACGGCAATACTTTGCAGTATCCTGCCAGTGCCGGCCGAAAGTCGGTTCCAATATCGCTCAATTGTCCAGTTTTGCACCACCGTTTGATACCCGGCAGGTATTGCCGTACAGCTGTTTCGCCCCGGCCTAGCGTTCGCGTAATATTGTGCGAAAACTCTACGATGCGTCTGCTTCGTATTGGCCGAACGTCGTGCAAGTATGTGTACGTTGCATGTCATTTGTTGCATATCCAATCACTTATACGGACAAACAAATTTTTTCGATCGCTCCCAGAAGTTTATTAAACAACTATCATTACACACAGTGTATTCTCAACATATTTACAAAGGTCACACTTCTCTGTAAAACGAAAAGCAAATTATAAAATACAATTAACACTGTCCTCATGCCAAGCAAAACTCATCACACGTAAAACCGCGGAGAATGAAAGGAAAGCAGGACGACTATCAGAATCATGCTTGCAGTGTACTTACTAATAAAAGAGCGATATCATGTAATCCTTGATAGATGCATAATCCAACTCAGGCACCCCACAAACACATTCGAGGAAGAAGGTTGAGCACATTCAACTGACGTCTCGTCGTCGGCGAAGAGCAGTTTTTGTCGAAGCGTGTCCAACAAACACATCACAAGTATTCCACGAACTCCGGTGCAAAAAATGACTGTTACCGAAAAATTGGCATGGACGTATTCCGACCGTTTACGACGAAAAAACACGGCCGCGTCTGCAACGCACGAAAGCAACAGAACACTGAAGAGTCCAGTTCGAAAACCGGACCTACGTGGCCTGCTTATTTCTATAACTAGGCAAACGGCGAAAACGACAGCCCCAGAGATCCCATCAGCGTGACAGAAAAAGTCACGTGACAAATTTTCGTCCAAACGTTTTTGTCCTACGCGTCCTATGTAGAGAGGTCACGCTGAGTCACGCGTTTCGCTTCATCCTTTTGATTTGCTTAATGGTACGTTTACACCTGAGAAGAAATCCTGCCGCGGCGGCGGCGACGAGCGCGTTGCGTTTACATCCGTTTCCTTCGAGAAGTGGCGGCAGCGCCGGCTGCGGCAGCGGTTCCCGTAACGTCTCGTCAAATATGACGAGAAGGCGCGAGAGTTCCCGCCTCGGCTCTCTCTCTCCCGGCGTTGCTGCTCCCGGAAGAACGATTACTCGTGACGTAGGCAGCGTCGCGCCGCGCAAGAATGGCATATCCGGTCAGCGAAACGCCTCGTTCGGCGGCAGAAATAGATCCCGGACCTAAACGGCTCGCCGCCGCGTTTTCCGCCCAGCGTTTCGCCCCAGCGGCAAAAGCTGGGCGGATTCGCTGACGGATCCGCAAGTGTAAACGTACCATAAAGCGGCTGTCGCGCTCGCTGACAGCCACACGAAGACGCAAAAACAGGTGGGGAGGATTTGCAAAAGGCGAGGTCGAAGGCGCATCAACAACGCATAAAAGAAAGGCCGCTTCTGCCGGTGACCTTGTCGCCTTGCCTAGTATGTCAGCGTTCGGCTTCCATTAAAGGGGTCATGAAACGCTTTTCCAACTTTTTCCCAAATACTTTATTTGTTTGTATGTAAAGTATTTGTTTTTCCTGTTTCGCTTTCCTCCTCAACTCATAAATCGCGCATTCCACCAAACAGTTAAAGAAGACGAAAAGGGGGAGTCCCCTCTTGCTCGCACTCTCGTTTGTGTTATCCTGGACACATCCATTCTCCCCCTTGAAGATTAGCCCGTCGCTCAAAATTCAGACAAAAGTCGCTTTCCCCACCCCGTTCATTCCGAAGCTGACAGTGCTGTTGAAGCTACGTGCTCGTTGGGCCAGCCACACTTGCCACGTGAGCGTGGAAAATGTGGCAGCAGAGAATGAAGTCAGGTGATGAAAGGGAGGCGGCTGATTGGTCCGGCAAGCGCGTAGCTTCCACCACAATGTCAGCTTAGGGGTGAAGGAAATAAGTGAGGTCCGGTTGCGTGTGACGTCAGTTTGGACCCGATAACGCGCTTTTGGGACCGCGGTTGTGTCACAGTGAAAAGGCAGAGAGGTTGCGAAGGGGAGGAGGTACGAAATAGTCCGCTTTGTTTTCAAATTTTCGCACTGAAAGTCAGGCTTTTGACTTTCTACCTTTTTCTTTTGGTCCACTGAACGATGTGCTATTAGTAAAATCCCAATCTAAAATGATTTATCCCAACCCAAAAATCGTTTCATGGGCCCTTTAAGGGCCTCAGAAAGATAATCTCCTTTCTTGAGAGCGAAATGGACGGGGTGGTTATGTTTTCCGGGCTTGTCGCCATCCGATAGGCCTCAATTATTTCGCTCCCCATTTGCTCGCAGTGGCCTCCCATGGCTGTCGTGCCGGTGAAATTAGGAGCGCAAAACTACTCCACAAGCCGGGCGAAGACGTGATAAATGTAATAACAAAAACGGCTTGACATAACAAAAATAACAATTTAATTAAACGTTTCCCCTCCCATGCGGGAGGTATCTTCAGTAGAGCGCAGAGCGAGTGAGAGTCGCACAAAAAAGTTCGGTTATTTAGGCATAAAGTTTGTGTACACGTCCGACAGGGGGCCACGGTTCTTGTTTACCAGCGATGAATCACTTCCGCGTTTGTCGTTCTGGATGAACCAAGATTCCAGCAGCTTCCTCGGTTCCCACCTTTTATCCCCCTCCAAGGTCGATGCCTTGTCAATGTCAAATTGGTGTCCTGACGTCCATGCGTGGTCGACGAGTTCGGACTTGAAGCGGGTGGCGGTCCCGTGCGTGTTCTTTTAGTCTTGTTTTCCTTTTTCGTCCCGTCGCTCCAATGTAGGAAGCGTCACATTCCTTGCACTGTACCTGGTAAATCACGACCCTTTCTGCCTCTGGCGGGGTCGGATCTTTTGGCTTGGAGATAACATTGGCGATTGTTCCGTAGGGTTTGTATACAGTTCGTACCCCCAACGGCCTAAGGCCGCGTCCCAATGCCTCCGAAACCCTTAACGTAACGTGTTCGTTCGGCTCGATCCAGGCTCCGATGCGACATTTGTTTGTTGGTCAACAAGAACGCATTGCTCTTAATGAGTTGAAGTCAGACAGCTCCATCATGATTTTAAAGGCCGACAAAGGAAAGAGAACCGTTGTGCTTGATAGGGATGACTACATGAAGAAGATGTATGAAGTTATAAACGACAGTCACTATTTCGTCAGGCTATCAAGAGATCCCGCTGCTAAGTCCGAAAGAGAGTAAAAATAAAGGACGCATCAGTGACGACCTGTCGTCTCTTCTCCTTTGACGCCGCGACACCCAAGATGTATGGACTCCCCAAAATTCACAAACCGGGTTGCCCCCTACGCCCGATTGTATCTTTTATTAGTTCATCCACTTACAGCCTTTCCAAATATCTGGTTATGATTCTGAGCCCTCTTACAAGAAAAAATTAGTTTAGCGTCCGGAATTCCCATGACTTTGTTGAACTTATACGCGCTCAGACCCTGCTCCCGCACGAGGCTATGGTATCCTTTGATGTGATTTCATTATTTACGAATGTCTCCAACGCCCTGGCGGTTGATGTCGCCCGTGACCGGTTGTTGGCAGACCAGTCGTTGTCCACTCGCACAACCCTCCTTGTTGAAGACGGTATACTCCTTTTGCGTTTTTGTCTCAACCAGTGTAATCTTAGTTTTAATGGGGACATATATCGTCAGGTCAGTGGATGCCCTATGGGGAGTTCAGTTTCCGTAACCGTCTCGAATCTCGTCATCGAATGTGTTGAGGAAAGGTAATGTCTGGCATTGATTTCCCCGTGAAGTTCTACCGTCGTTATGTCGATGACACTTTTGTAATGGTTAACAGAGAGAACGTAACTGATTTTCACCGCAATTCGAATAGTGTCCACCCCTCAATTCAGTTCACCTGCGAACATGAAACCGATAGTACCTTGCCGTGTTTAGATGTACGTGTCCATAGAAATAGTGAACCTTTTTTTAAGATGGAGACATCCGTATATCGTAAACCATGTGACAGACAAAACTTTCTTGACTACCACTCTCATCACCCTACTGAACACAAAAGCTCAGTTGTAAGATCGTTACTTCATCGTTTAGAAACTGTCCCATCTAAGTCAACACTTAGCATTCAAGAACTTAGCCATGTGCGGGAGGCTTTGAAAAAACGTAACTACCCCTACTGTTTTGTCAATCGCGTTAAGAAACAAATGTCCCGTCGGCGCCCGGATCGAGCCGAACGAACACGTGACGTCGTGTGCATCTCGGAGGAATTGGGACGCGCCCTTAGGCCGTTGGGGGTACGAAAGAACAATTGTCAATGTTATCTCCATGCCAAAAGACCCGACCCCGCCAGAGGTGTGATCTACCAGGTGCACTGCAAGGAATGGGATGCTTCCTACATTGGAGAGACGGGACGAAAAAGAATAACATGACTAAAAGAACACGGATGGGATGTCGCCAATTCCACTAACGCCACCCGCTTCAAGTCCGAACTCGTCGACCACGCATGGACGTCAGGACACCAATCTGACTTTGGCAAGGCATCGACCTTGGCGAGAGATATAAGGTGGGGACCGAGGAAGCTACTGGAATCTTGGTTCATCCAGAATGACAAATGCGGAAGTGATTCATCGCTGGTAAACAAGAACCGTGGCCCCCTGCCGGACGTGTACACAAACTTTATGCCTAAATAGCCGAACTTTTTTGTGCGACTCTCACTCGCTCTGTGCTCTACTGAAGATGCCTCCCGCATTGGAGGCGCAACGTTTAATTAAATTGTTATTTTTTTTATGTCAAGCCGTTTTTGTTATTACATAAATTAGGAGCGCAACCGGGACATTTTCTCCCGTGAATGACGATCGGGTGCTTGGACTCCGAAGCAGCTCTTTCGGCGTCCATTTGATGTTCTCGGAGTCGGTCGTTGAGGCATCGCCCCGTTTGTCCGATGTACCTGGTCCCGCAGGACAGGGGGATCGCGTACACTTCCTTCGCTTCCTCTCCTTCCGCAAGATTTCTCTTCCCACGGAGCGGGCGGGTTTTGAGGTTGAAGCCGAAAATAAAGTTCGCTCTTTCCACTTTTTTTGCGTTTCCTCCTCTCCTGCCCTCCTTTCCTCCCTTCACCGACCTCCCCCGAGGGGCCAACACGGAGAATGGATTAGGAGACGCCTCCGTTAATCCGGCATAACCCGCCGTAGAGGGGGCGTGCTGCTTGACTACAGATTATCTCGCTGCACAAAAAAAAAAAAAAATAAATAAATAAATAAATAAATAAAATAAAAAATAAAAAACGTCGCGGGCAGCGATTTAATGCGCTTTGCCGGATGCGTAATGCTTCGTCCGCCTTGAACAAGCTGGTATGCATTGGACTAACATTTTTCGAAGCGCGGCAGGTTTAGTGTAGGTCCTATCATAATGGTCCTGCAAGACTTCCCTGCCCGCCACAAGCTAGCCAATAATTCAAGGACATTACGACGGCAGCGTATTTAAACAGTGTAAAATAAAATGTATATAATATTTATAAGAACACCATCGTCTTCACTGCTTGGCTTTCAAATTTTTAGCGCCGCAAATAATCGTAATCAAAATATGTTTTTATAATTGAAGACCCCTCGTCGTGCATCGAACCCAAAATTACGCTTACGTGAAACATGATTCGGCGCGGCAGCAACTCGAGTCACCGTAATTTTTTTTTTTTTTTTAACGTGGATTTTGCTTTTTAATCTAACTGAGGTACCACTGGCAGAACACGAATCCCATACTTGGAAGGATCTGAAAACTCATATAGCTGGTTGAGTGAATGCAATACTATCGCATTCGTTGAAGCTCGATTTGTTGATTCGAACTTCAACAAATCACACGCACCCATTCTCCCTATTTCTGTTTACCCAGTCATAGTCGTTCCCTCACGATGCAATACGAGTACAAGTAACGGCAGTTTATGCAATGTTGACAATACACAGCCGTGATCGCACGGTTTTTAGAAGCGCTATAGAACGAGCACAAGCGTCGAATTTCGGTACTCTGATTGATTTCTGTCTTCCCGCCGTGACACCACACGAGAAAAGCGATTTCGTTCTGTCTGTGAAACTAGGAACAAAGAAATCAAGATATAACCACGTAATAAAACAACGCGAAATGGATCTCTGCAGCCAATACCCAACCGTTCGCGAGGTGACTGGGCAAAAGCATATATTACCTCCGTGCCTTTACCCTCTGCGCACGGCCAGAGAGAGTCATACAAACTCCTTTGCGCTATTATCAACACGATTGCGTTTGCAAGCCGGTAGTTTGACTCAGCTGGTATTCGTCCCTTCTGACTTTCATAGCTCTCTATGAAACCAGAAAGGTAGATACATTTATCCATTGGGTTGGTTTGCCCGGGGCCTCCAGTTATTTACGGCCAAAATCACACTAGAGGCGCTTCAGCAATGTTCACTCTGGTCGACACACGTGCTCCTTAAAAATGCCTGTCGTCAACTCTTTCCCAAAAGATACTTGAAGAGCCAATCTTAGAGACCGACGGATAACGAGGCCTTAGACCTCAAAGAAATTATAACAGAAATTTGGCGTCGTCATTCCCGAACTGGTTGCCGGACGAAATCCAGGGTTGGTAATAGTAACATAAGATACGTACGGCAGAATTCCCTGCCATAAATAAAATGATTTGGCTAACGCCAATGTAACGCGAAATAGGTGCAAAGAGTTTTGCGATAGGAAGCGTAAACCGAAAAAAGGGAAAAAAAAAAAGAAAGAAAGAAAGAAAGAAAGAAAGAAAGAAAGAAAGAAAGAAAGAAAGAAAGAAAGAAAGAAAGAAAGAAAGAAAGAAAGAAAGAAAGAAAGAAAGAAAGAAAGAAAGAAAGAAAGAAAGAAAGAAAGAAAGACTGAAGAAAAGGAGAAATTAGAAAAAAAATCTCTGGTGACTTGGCCTAAAAAAAATTCTGTTCATGTGATTTTTCTTGCCAGTGACCAAACAAAAAAAAAACGAAAAAAAAATAACACGAGAAAAAAAACAACCCCCTGCCCGGTTTCGAAGCTAGGCCCTCTTGATCGTGAAACTAGCGCGCTATCCGTTGCGCCAGCATAACCTTTTTTTTTTCTTTCTTTATTGCAAGTTGCGCCAACTTAACTCTGCCTGTAATGCTCACGCATTCCCACATCATAGGCGAAAGCTTAGGTGCCTTCGCAGTTTTTCATGCATGTGTTATTTTTATTTGTGGCAAGGGTTCACGTCCAGAATGCTTTCAGAGTTTTCGACCAAAACGAGTTTTCTTCATCCGAGTCACCTTCTAGAACCAGTAGACCGCACTGGGTCGTCCGGCTAATCAAGCAGCTATTTTCAAATTCTCTGGCGTGCCCGTCCTCGGATTCGAGGTCGCTGTTTGACAAGCTTAACTTTCTTCCACCTGGTAGCCGGAACCTCCACGGCCAGCTTTGTTCCGTCCCCACTCCCTCTCGAGAGGATGGCTCGCCCCGAGGCTAATCCCATTCTCTAAACCTCTTTCCATCCAACGATTGACCTTTCCCTCCCCGTCCCCCAGCTTCGGGAGAGAAGGTTCTTCTCTGCAGAACGTCCCGTTTGTACAGCGGCTTTAAAGTTCAGAGATTGTCCTGTCTTTATCGTCCCTTTTGTGTCTCCACTTTTTAATGTTTAAAAAGTATCAACACGCTAAAATAGTACAATTTCCGGGATTTCATTTTCATCCCCCAAGTGTGATGCGGGAACCGCGCGATAGAGCCACGGTCGTTTCCGCACTTTGTTATCGCTAGGATTTGACAGTGCTCAATCACAATGCAAGACACGCAGAGAGCCACGCTAGCTTTTGCAATGCGCCGCATAAAGGGGTGTCCAAACAGGACACGACTCCGACAAATCGTGAAAATTGAAGCGGGCTTGAAGCGGGCGTGTCCGCTTCAATTTTCACGGTTTGTAGGAGTCGTGCGTTTTGTAGTGTCCTGTTTGGACACCCCTTAATAATGATATATCTTGTTGAGACGTGCGCACATCCGTCTTGCGCAGTGTTAGCTCAATGGCAGCACTTTCTGTAAAGGCGGATTCACACCGGGGATAGCAGTCGCGCGATCCAGCTAAATCGCATCGCAAAAAAAAAAAGAAAAAAAAAAGTAATTAGTTGGTCAATTTGGCGTGCGCGATGAGCGAGTCCAATGCCTTCGTTGGCGAGTCGCGTCTCAAAAACTCTCGCTCCGAACGCCGTTGGTTGGCTCGGCCTCTCCGCGACTAGAGTGCATCGCAAAACGTCGGGTCAGCAAGCGACTGCTCAAAACCCGTCACGTTTTGCCCGCGATGGTCGCTTTTGCGATGAAAGTTATGGCGCGACTAGATCGCATCGCCGGTGTGAACGCGCTATAATGTCGAACCAGTCTCACGGCGTGTCCCGATATTGGCTTGTGTACCTACGCGCGAGTAAAACATCTGGCACAATTTGCGTTTGCAAAGCCTGCTCCAGGCGCGTCAAAACATTCAGCCAACCTTTGGACTGCAGAAATCAAGAGACAAAACCAAAATAAAATAAAGTTGCCAGCCGAATAAAACTTGATTTCTATTTAATTAAGATGAAGACCACCCGCGTACATCAAATACCTCATCAGCCGAACTCCAAGGCAGTAAGCCTAGTTCTGGCACTTGTTTGGCACCTTTGGCCCGTCGCTGCCAGATCACAGCCAAACTATCGGGAAGCGAAGCCTAACTTGGGCACTCGCTTGGCGACTTGGGCCCAAAGATGCCAGATCTCAACCGAACTACAAGGTAGTAAGCCTAACTCTGGCACATTTGTGGCGATTTTGGCCCGAATGTGCTAGGTGACAGCCGAACTGTCAAAAAGTGAAGCCTAACTTTGGCATTAGTTTGGCGATTTTGGCCCGAAAATGCCAAAGCTCTGCCGAACTATAAGGTAGTAAGCCTAACTCTGGCACATCTGTGGCGATTTTGGCCCGAATGTGCCTGGTGACAGCCGAACTGTCAAAAAGTGAAGCCTAACTTTGGCATTAGTTTGGCGATTTTGGCCCAAAAATGCCAAAGCTCTGCCGAACTACAAGGTAGTAAGCCTAACTCTGGCACATCTGTGGCGATTTTGGCCCGAATGTGCCAGGTGATAGCCGAACTATCAAAAAGTGAAGCCTAACTTTGGCCTTAGTTTGGCGATTTTGGCCCAAAAATGCCAAAGATCTGCCGAACTAACGGGCAGTAACCCTAAATTTGGCATTTGTTAGGCGATTTAGGCCCGAAGATGCCAGATAATAACCGAACTACCCGGCAGCGAAGCCTAAGTTTGGCACTTGTTTGGCGAATTAGGGCCAAGATACCCAGACTGTTGCCAAGGGAGGTCAGGTTTGGCACTACTTTGGCTTCTTCGGGCTTTTTAATGCCCTAAACTGCCAGACGCAAGCCAAGTTTTGGCCCAGAACTCGGTGCTGCCTGGGGAGCTATGGCTTTCGCTTAAAGACAAAATCTGTGAGCTCAGACAGCGCTTTGTTCCATCAAGGACACTCACAACAAGACAGGTTAAGAGTAAACCGTGGTTTACAAGGGCTTTGCGCAGTCTCACACAGAAACGACAAAGATTATATCGTAATTATTGCATAACGCCGACACTTGCAAATTGTGAAAAATTAAAAAAAGTAGCATATGAATTAAAAACAGCCATTTGCATAGCCAAAAATACGTTTAGTAATTCAATTGAGTCACGTCTAAAAGACAACCCGAAAGAATTTTGGAAACATGTAAAAAGAAATGGAAAGGATGTCGTAGACATTCCGCCGCTCACTTCCAGTGATGGCATTGTCCATGATGACATCGCTAAAGCAGAAACATTTAATCAGTACTTCAGTTCAGTTTTCACCACCGTAATACCAAGTGATGACGGGGATAGACAGGCGTTCCGAGGAGGGGTGGGTGATATGAATGATATCGTTATCAGTGAACATGGAATTGAATCACTTTTGCAGGGGCTGAATACTTCTAAAGCAGGCGGTCCTGACGGTTTACCAAACCACATTTTCAAACTCTGTGCGCGATCGCTATCACCTTTTCTAAAAATAGTTTTTATGAAATCACTGAACGAAGCTTGCCTCCCAGATGTCTGGAAAAACGCTACAGTCGTCCCAATTCACAAATCTGGTCCGCGTAATGACGTAGGAAATTACCGCCCGATATCGCTAACGTGTGTTGCGTGTAAAGTCCTAGAGCACATTTTGTATACGAGTATCGTAGAGCACATGAATAGGTATTGTTTATTTAATCCCCGTCAGCATGGTTTCAGGAGGGGACTATCCTGTGTAACACAACTAACCGAATTTACCCATGACCTGGCGTATGCTTTAGATAGACGTCTCTCGGTAGATTGTGTATTTTTAGATTTTAGGAAAGCTTTTGATACGGTACCGCACTCTTTACTAATTGCAAAACTGAATAACTACAATATTAACCCGCAAGTGGTTTCCTGGGTCTCCGAGTATCTGAGACAACGAAGTCAGTTTGTCGTTGTAAATGGCTCACAGTCCTCTACTGTGCAAGTCACATCTGGTGTACCGCAGGGATCGGTCCTGGGGCCACTTCTCTTTTTGTTATACATTAATGATATCACCGAGGGAGTAGTGTCGCAGATGAGACTTTTCGCGGATGACTGCGTTTTATATGGGGCTGTTGCTTCTGTTGAGGATGCTAATATCATACAGCGGGATCTTGATCGAATTAACCAGTGGTGCCTCAGATGGCGTATGCAGTTAAATTTAGGGAAAACTGTTTTTATGACATTCACAAGGAAAAAAACCCGTACGCTGCATCTTATGCCATAAATAACAATATTTTATCAAGAGTGTTAGAATATAAATATCTGGGGGTAAATTACACGACTGACTTAAGATGGAACACACACGTTGATTACGTAGTGGCCAAGGCTGGTAAAATATTAGGGTTCCACCGTCGTAATGCAAGAAATTTCAATAAAGATACTCGGGATTTGCTCTATAAAACATACGTCAGGTCAGTCATGGAATACGCCTGTGTAGTCTGGGACCCGCCCACAGCACGTGACAAAATAAAACTAGAAAGACTGCAAAACTTAGCTGCTCGGTTTGTTACCGGGAATTATAATATAGATTTCAGCGCAACACGCACAAAAGATGTTTTAAAATGGGAGCTCCTCGAAACTCGCAGAAGGAGACTTCGTTTAAAGTTGTTCCATTGCATTTATCATTCGACAGTTGGCATTCAAAGAGACATGTATATAATGCAGCCCCACTATCAATCAGAGCGCGTTGACCATAGTTTCAAGGTGAGAGAAATTTCGTTCAAAACAGAGGTATTTAGGATGTCCTTTTTTCCAAGAACTATCTACGAGTGGAATCGATTGCCTCCGTCTTTGGTTGGCGTTCTGTCAAATGATCACTTTTTTTCTCTGTCAGATTAAATCTAGCTTGAGTTCTTCCCTGCGTGGTTTATAAGCTATGTTTATATGTGTTGTTTATAAGTTTCTATTTCCTTGTATGGTTTATAATTAAGGTTTATATGTTGTTTGAATGATTTATCTGCCGTGGAGCAGAGGTCTGACTGACATTGTACGTTGTTTTTTGTATGTATATCCCCCCCACTGTAATGCCTGATTTGGCGCTGTGGGTATTGCATAAATAAATAAAAAAATAAAAATAAGAGCTGCACTCTAAAAGTAGTTACCGTGAGGTAGTTTATTTTCACTTTCTGGGAAGCTACTGCTCCGTACATTACCAGGTTGGAGCACAGCAGGCTCGATCAGAGTGGCTGTGTGTCTCCTGGAACGGGAGATCTTACCAGTCTCTTTGCCCATCCGATTCGGACAAATAACAGCTTAGTTTCTTAACCAGGTTGACGCGGCACTTCAGAAGGCGAGTTCCTAATTGCAGCGTCTGCCAAACAATCGTCGGATGACAAAAATCAGTTGAACGACAGGTCAAATCAATATCTCGGATATCAGTTCTACCCAAGCAACCGGTCGCTTATTGTGCAGAAAACTCTATCAAGTGCTTCTTGAAGCCCTTGACAGATTGTTAGTTGCGTTATGTCTCATGCGCTCCTTCCACTCATCTGTCCCTGCTTCAATAAAAAATTGCCATTCCGCTCACATCAGAGCTTTGAAGGTCTAGAACTCAAGGTAAAATGATTCACATCTGTGTGAGTGGCAGGCAATATTAGTGCAGGAAAATATTGTACCAAATAAAACAATTATGAAAACAATGACTCCCTGAACCCTATCTCCGAATCCATTTTTGATATGGTGAGCATATTCTAATAGTCAAGCAGCCGAACGCATCATACTTTTATAATTATTTTGGCATGCGATTTTCCGAGTTTGACTACACTTCAGAACAAACTACTTTTTCATTTATATTTTTATTTACATTTAGGACATGCTCTGAGCACAATATTGTCAATTAAATATCATTCTGTTGAAGGAAATACCTGTTTATAACTTGGGCACATCTGTGCCAACACCTTCGTTGTGTTATTTTGCCGTCTTGTTGCCTCATCATGAGTAAAACACTCATATCATCAAATTCACGTCCTAGAGCTACTTGTAAATATTGTTCACCCCATTTTAAAACTGCACCACTGCTTTATGTGTACCGCCTAAAAACCTACTCCAAATTTTTTTTTTTTATGCATGAACCGGGTTTTTGAGGACATGCAGTCGATTTGTTTGTCTTGCATCTGTACTTGCAATTCTCTCCCATGCCTGTAAACACACTTAAAGATTTTATTGTCTTTTGTAGAAGCTAGTACCTTGGTTTGGCGAGCTGCTCATGAACAGCACAAGTTACCTCATTTTTATAAGTGGTGTCAATAAAAATATCAATTTTTTTTTCTATATTAAAACAAGCGATAGGCCTAACGATATAATGCCTTCATGTCCCCCACGTTTCATCGGGTGATAGCAAATGTACTTCAGAACTCGTTGGAAGATGTTGTTCTACTCAAAAAATGTCACAAAAACGTTAAAAAAATGATTTCTGTGCTGGATTAAAAACTGCAAAGATCTTGCTTTAGATAGACAACTTGTCTGTGAAGAAGCACTTATGTCTATGCACGCACTACTTGGTGTCCGGTTTTTGTAAAAAAACATGACACTATTTTTCTGTTTCTTTATTTTCGCAATGCCACATTAAAAGTTTATTTTCTGTCCATTCATTTGTCGTCTCATCAGTTGTCATTCGTGACAATACTAGATAATGAACGAACGATCTCGTTTTTTCTCTACTGTTTTGCTTGCATCTGAATGGCCACCGGGTAAAGCAATGAATTACGGAGTTCATTGCTGATTTACATATTTCAACCCCGAAAACAAGCCGTTGGCATACGTGCTCATTGTTGGTCACGCAGTGTTTAGGATAACGAAGAGTGGGAAAGTGTGGTTCTGTGTATCCACAGAAAATAGCGCCTCTAGGAAGCACCTTGTCCGTTCTGCAGAAGAATAACGTTAAACAAAAGCAACCAATTTGACCGCTTTCGAGAGCGCACACAAGGCCCGACCAAAAACCTGTCCCGCACGCATCCAACAAGACCGATCTAGATTCGTTTACAGCGCGGCCCTTTACCTACGAGTCAAAACATGAAAGTTGATTTATATAGCTACGTCAAGATGGCAAGGCAAAATGGCACCGCCCTATTGAAAAATCCGGCAAAAGCTTTCCATTGACATCCGGTGAAAACTGGTATAGTGTCACCCGTTTTCATCCGATACCTGGGTAGTTTACCAGTCTTGGTTCGAAGATTTGCCGGCAGCTACTCTCCGTTACCATACCTTATGGACCTTTCCAGCGGCAGTCTCTAACGAAGCGATTTCCAGCGCGCATCCCTGGTTTTGAGAGTGTACGTCAGTGTTGCCCGACTGCGCTGAGCTGTGGGTTTTCTCGTCAGTAGGCTGTGGAAGCCTGCGCAGGAGCAATTTCGAACTCTGGTAGCGGCAAAATCGCCTCGCTTTATTTTTTCTTTTGTGTTCTATGGCGAAAAGATTTTCTCGAAATTATTAGGAAAGCGTTGAACTATTTTTGAGAACAAAAAAGTGAAAGCCGCTTACAACTCCATGTAACGCCGAATTAGAGCGCAGCTCTTGAGGAGGAGGAGGGAAGGGTACTGGGGGGGGGGGTTCAACTAACAAGGGGGGGGGGGTCACGTGACCTTGGGGGTCACGTGACCATGGGGGTCACATGACCCCCCCAATGCCGAAGATGTCATCACTGACGTCACTGATGACGTCATCAGTGACGATGCGGATACCGATGACGTCATTAGTGACGTCACTGATGACTTCACCAGTGATGATGACGATGACGATGCGAATGTCGGTGACGTCATCAGTGACGTCACTGATGACGTCATCAGTGATGATGACGATGACGATGCGGATGCCGGTGACGACATCAGTGACGTCACTGATGACGTCATCAGTGATGATGACGATGACGATGCGGATGTCGGTAACGTCATCAGTGATGATGACGATGACGATGCGGATGCCGGTGACGTCATCAGTGATGATGACGATGACGATGTGGATGCCGGTGACGTCATCAGTGACGTCACTAATGACGTTATAGCGACCCTTACGGTCAGCACAAGGCGGTCTACAAAAGAAAATGAAGAAGAGGCGGGGCTCGCGCGTCGCGGGCACATAAAAAGCAGTTCGAATCCTACCGGTGTCTGTACTGGTTGCTCTCAATCCAGCTCCTACAGATTTGGTGACCCGGTATCGGACTCACACCTTCCACCCTGCTGCTGTTTCCATGGCTCACGCCGGCCCATCAAACGCTCCTCACAGCGACGCCCTCCTCACGGCAACGATCCAGAACATTCGGCTTCCGCCTTTTTGGTCCAAAAATCACCGAGTATGGCTCATGCAAGTAGAGGCACAGTTCCGTCTCCGGCACATCACCAGCCAAGAGACGAGATACCTTCACACCGTCTCCTCCTTGCCAGCCGAAGTAGCCGAGGAACTGGCCGACATTCTCTCCACACCGGATCCGGTCAGCCCCTTCGATCATTTGAAGGCAGCCATCCTTGACCGGAAGTCCGAATCGGAGCGCAGCAGGCTGCAACAACTTCTCACCACAGAGGAACTTGGTGACAGACGCCCATCGCAACTCCTCCACCGAATGCGCCTTTTGCTGGGAGACCAAAACCAGGACCCCAACAACCATCTCCTGCGTGAGTTGTTTCTCCAACGTCTTCCGCAGAACATGGTTCTGGTGCTAGCGGCCGCGGAAGACATATCACTAGACAAGCTTGCCGAGCTTGCTGACCGAGTCGCAGACTATTCGAGGTCCCCTAGCATCAGCACCGTTACTCCTCTGTCACCAACAACAACGGAAGACTCAAGATTTTCTCGTATCGAAGACCGCATTGATGCTCTAAGCCGTCAACTTGCTACCCTTGCACCTTTGACGCGGCATCGCCAACCACGGTTCCGCTCCCGTCGACGCTCGGGCTCTCGCTCCCGTTCCCTGGAGCGCACCTCCTCCAACAAAGGTGAGGACGACACTACATCGGGTGTGTGCTGGTACCATCGTACCTTCGGAAACGCTGCCCGCAACTGCACCCCACCTTGCTCTAGGGCGGGAAACTAGATGACCGGGCACTGGCGGCGGCAAGCGGCACCGGTCAACAGGAAAGCCGCCTCTTTTACGTCGTAGACAGGGTAGCTGGCCATCGCTTCCTTATCGACACTGGAGCCGAGGTCAGCGTACTACCGGCCTCTTCTTTAGACCGACAACGCAAGCAAAAGACCTCCCCGCTCCAGGCGATCAACAACTCACCTATAGCCACCTACGGTCAGCGGTCCGTCACACTCAACATCGGACTGCGCCGCACATTTCGGTGGCTATTCATTGTCGCCGATATCAAGCAAGCTATCCTGGGCGCTGACTTTCTCAGCTTTTACAACCTTGCCGTAGACATTCATTCACGGCGCATCGTTGACTTGAACACACACCTCTCTGTGAATGGCGTGCTCTCAACCACCACTACGACAGCCATTCGCGCGTTTTCGCCGTCGTCAGACTACGAGAAAATTCTTGCGAATTTCCCAAACATCACGAGACCGCACACAAGAGAGTCGCCGGTGAAACACACCATCACTCACCACATCGCTACCTCTGGCCCTCCCGTTTTTGCTCGTCCTCGTCGACTGTCTGGAGAACGCCTGGCCATCGCTCGTCGCGAGTTCGAGCACATGCTCGAACTTGGAATCGTTCGTCCATCGTCGAGTAACTGGGCATCACCTCTTCACATGGTCGCCAAGAAAGATGCAGGCGACTGGAGACCATGTGGTGATTATCGCGCCTTGAACGCCGATACTCAACCTGACAGATACCCACTGCCTCACATACAAGACTTCACCGGGAATCTGGCTGGATGCCAGATCTTCTCCAAGATCGACTTGGTGAAGGCATACCACCAGATTCCGGTGGAGCCTGCTGACATCCCAAAGACCACCATCGTTACACCTTTTGGCCTCTTTGAATATGTGAGAATGCCATTTGGCTTGCGGAATGCCGCCCAGACTTTTCAACGCACCATCAACGAGGTGACGCGCGGCCTAGATTTCGTATTCGCTTACCTAGACGATATTTTGGTCGCCAGCGCCTCAAAGACAGAACATGAGGAACATCTGAGCGCCCTTTTCACCCGGCTTGACGACTACGGTTTGGTCATCAACCCCAACAAATGTCTTTTCGGCGTAGCCAACATCGAATTCCTGGGCCACCTCGTTACCCCACAAGGCATCAAGCCTTTAGAAACCAAAGTCACCGCCATTCGTGACTTTCCTCAACCAACATCTTTAAAAAAGTTGCGCGAATTCTCGGGCCTAGTTAACTTCCATCGTCGGTTCCTGCCGAAGTGTGCTGAGTACTAAAACCCCCAACTGACCTGCTCGCCACCAAAAAGGAAGCCTCGGCGTCTCTGAATTGGAGCGAAAGTGCAGCGTCTGCCTTTTTGTTAGCGAAACAGGCACCTGTTGACGCCGCAATGCTCACCCATCCTGCTGCAGACGCGCCACTCCGACTCCTCACAGACGCATCAAGCGTAGCTGTCGGCGCGGTTCTTCAACAGAACGTTTCTGGATGGCAGCCACTCGGATTTTTTTCACACAAACTCAAAGACGCTGAACAGAGGTATAGTACCTTTGCACGGGAACTTCTAGCAGTGTATCTATCCATCAAACACTTTCGCCACTTCATCGAGGGCCGGGACTTTTACGTTCTGACCGATCATAAGCCCCTGACATTTGTGTTCCATCGAAACCACACCGACTACACCGCGCGTGAGATCCGGCACCTCTGCTTTATCTCAGAGTTTACCGTCGATCTCCGACATGTCAGCGGCCACGAAAACACTGCTGCTGACGCACTCTCTCGCGTAGCAAACATTACTTCAGTTCAACATCCAATGGATTTTGCAGAGCTAGCAGCCGCTCAAGACGAGGACCCCAAGCTACAACGCCTTCGTGACTCTTCTGCATCTCTCAAGTTCGCTGACATTCCAGTACCTCTCTCTCCAACAACCGTCACTTGCGAGACGTCAACCGGCGTTTCACGCCCGTTTGTACCACCAACGTTTTGTCGGACTCTGTTCGACCACTTGCACAACAAAAGCCACCCGGGAATCCGGGCTTCACAAAAATTGATTACCGCTCGCTTCTTTTGGCCGAACATGAATGCGGATGTCCGCCGCTGGTCTCGAAATTGCCTTAAATGCCAGCGTGTCAAGATCATCCGACACACCGTCACCCCGATCTCACCATATCGCCTACCATACTCGAGGTTCGCTCATGTCCACCTCGACTTGGTTGGACCTCTTCCTTCATCTCGAGGTGCCTGTTATCTGCTGACTTGCGTGGACCGGTTCACTCGGTGGCCCGAGGCAATCCCTGTCCCCGACATGACAGCAGAGAGAGTCGCGAAAGCCTTCCTCGACGGCTGGGTGTCCCGTTTCGGCTGTCCTACAGTCGTAACTACCGACAGAGGACGACAGTTCCAGTCCGCCCTTTTCGCGGCTTTTGTCTCCATCCTGGGCGTCCGACACATTCACACCACCGCCTATCATCCATCAGCTAATGGCATGGTGGAACGACTCCACAGGCAGTTGAAGGCAGCCCTCGCCACCTACGAGCCGCGCGAACGTTGGGCCGACCATCTCCCCCTCGTCCTCCTGGGCCTTCGCTCGGCGCTCAAGGCCGACCTCGGCTGTACGACAGCCGAGCTTGTATATGGTTCCCCATTGCGTCTCCCTGGAGACTTTTTCTCTCCAACCTCTCCCGACTCTCAGCATGAACCAAGCAGCTATGTCGCAGACCTTCGACAAACCATTCGTGAGCTGCGAACAGTCCTTCCCGCTCAGAGGAGTCCTCAACACATTTTCATGAGCCTAGACCTTGAGTCGTGCACCCACGTCTTCTTACGCGCGATCGTACTCGTCGACCTCTTACACCAGCTTACGATGAACCTTTCAGAGTGCTCGAACGCCAGGTCAAGACCTACATTCTCGACATCAACGGTCATCATGACGTTGTGGCTACAGACCGCGTCAAACTGGCCTACCTGGACACTGCCCTGCCTACTCCCGCCTCTGCCATCACCACCCCATCGCCACCTTCGGCGTCTGCACCTAGACCCCAGCGCGTCACTTGGGCTCCTCCGGCACCTATCGCTCTACAGGGGGGAGCCCTATAGCGACCCTTACGGTCAGCACAAGGCGGTCTACAAAAGAAAATGAAGAAGAGGCGGGGCTCGCGCGTCGCGGGCACATAAGAAGCAGTTCGAGTCCTACCGCTGTCTGTACTGGTTGCTCTCAATCCAGCTCCTACAACGTCATCAGTGATGATGACGTCATCAGTGATGATGACGATGACGATGTGGATGCCGGTGACGTCATCAGTGACGATGACGTCATCGGGGGTCACGCAAAATCGGGGGGGGGGTCACGTGCCCCCCACGAGGTCACGTGACCCCGGTGGGGGGCTCGCGCGGTGCATTATGGGACATTTCCCATAATGCACCGCGCAGTTACGCCGACGGCGACGGCGACGCCGACGCCGCTCAAGCCGGAAACGGGCCCCTAAGAGCTGCGCTCTAAAAAGTGAAAGCCGTTTACAACTCCCTGTAATGCCGAATTGGAGCGCAGCTCTTGAGGAGGAGGAGGGAAGGGTACTGAGGAGAGGGTAGGCCCCTCCTCCTCCTCCTTCTCCTTCTCCCCTCATTCTTTATTATGCTCCGGGGGGGTCACCTGACCTCGGGGCGAGGGGGTCACGTGACCTCGGGGGGGGGGGAGGGGGGTCACGTGACCTCGGGGAGGGGGGCCACGTGACCTGAGGGGCCACGTGATCTCGGGGGGTCACGTGACCTCGGGGGGTCACGAGACCTTGGGGGTCACGTGACCTTGGGAGGATCACGAGACCTTGGGGGTCACGAGACCTTGGGGGTCACGTGACCTTGGGGTGACCTTGGGAGCAGTCACGTGACCTCGGGGGTCACGTGACCTTGGGGTGACCTTAAGAGGGGTCACGTGACCCCCCAAGGTCATGTAACCTTGGGAGGGGTCACGTGTCCTGGGGGCCACGTGACCTTGGGGTGACCTTGGTTACGCCGACGGCGACGCCGACGCCGCTCAAGCCGGAAACGGGCCCCTAAGAGCTCGCTCTAAAACAAACAAATGAAAGCTATTTTCGGCGAGTCTGTGCGTGCCAGAACAAATGCAAATGGGATGCTTGTGACCCCCCTCCCCCCCCTCGGGGGGGGGAGGGGGGTCACGTGACCTCGGGGAGGGGGGCCACGTGACCTGAGGGGCCACGTGATCTCGGGGGGTCACGTGACCTCGGGGGGTCACGAGACCTTGGGGGTCACGTGACCTTGGGAGGTCACGAGACCTTGGGGGTCACGTGACCTTGGGAGGATCACGAGACCTTGGGGGTCACGAGACCTTGGGGGTCACGTGACCTTGGGGTGACCTTGGGAGCAGTCACGTGACCTCGGGGGTCACGTGACCTTGGGGTGACCTTAAGAGGGGTCACGTGACCCCCCAAGGTCATGTAACCTTGGGAGGGGTCACGTGTCCTGGGGGCCACGTGACCTTGGGGTGACCTTGGTTACGCCGACGGCGACGCCGACGCCGCTCAAGCCGGAAACGGGCCCCTAAGAGCTCGCTCTAAAACAAACAAATGAAAGCTATTTTCGGCGAGTCTGTGCGTGCCAGAACAAATGCAAATGGGATGCTTGTTTCATTTTATGTTGATCTTTTTAACGGCACCATACACTCAGCCGTGTCAACCTACAAAGATCTTAACTGCCTAAGGCCCGCTTCAGGCAGAGCAATTTCATCCAGCAACTTGACGTAGCAACACCAGCAACACGGGCCGCCCGCGTTCACACGCAGCAACCGAACTGCTCCGACTTGCCATCATCATCATTAAATTTGATTTTTCTTTCACTATTTAGACGCCCAGCTACGCGCTAAAAACGCGTTCTTATATCTTTGAACGGCGTTGAGAATACTAACTAATTTGTCTGAAACTGTTTATTTCCGAAAACGATCCATTTCAAACCAGAGCTAAGTCTTTAGCTGTCATCATCACCACCACAGGGGTGTCACGTGAAAATATCGCGTCTTTGATTGGCTGCAGCCGCTTCAACTGTCTTCGAATTGCTCCGAGTTGCTCGCTTGTTCGAGCAGGACCCGATCTCAGCAATTCGCGTCGATCTAGGGAAAGCTAGGGAACAACCCGCCAGCAACCTCACAATTGCTGGAAAAGTTGCGCCGTCTGAAGCGGGCCTAACATATTCGACCACACCAGAGGATAGCCGAACTGCATGGGTATTGCGCCCTCACTATATGAAATTCAGCGCGTCTCATCAATCGAACAACATATGTTGTACGTACCCCACGGTGCCGCGTTATCCGAACAGGATTTGAGAAAGGTCTCAAATAACACAGCATATCCAATACCGACAGTGTCGACGATAGTCACTTCACGAAGATCGGACGGAATCCGGCTTGTCTTGGGGTACGTTTTGAAGAGTGATGTTTTTTTTTACACAGCACTAAAGCAAATGAACGAACGTGTCTATTTAGTTGCCATACCCCAAACCCTATCAGCTACTTCTCGCCATGACAGGGAACATATCCGGGAAGGCTTTTCGGAGATTATCTCAACGGAAATAATCCTCAAAGAACGTCGAACGGCCAGCGTCGCGGGCTGCTTGACGTTCGCTTTCTTCGCTCGCTCTCTTCGTTCGTTTCCTGCGAAGGTCCAGGAGGCTACAAGCCCTGGTATTCCCTGGTTCTCACAGTGGAAGATCACAAAAACACGCAAGCATCCTGAACAGGCAAATAGAGTAAACACTTTCAAGGAAAGCCGGCGAACTCCGAACACACAATGCAGGTGGGGAGTCGCGCTGACTGGGTTTCCACAGCTCAGGCGGGTGGCAGAAATTTTTGGCTGATAGTCGAGTCGCAAAATGGCGGCGGCCAGCGAGCTGTTTCTGGAAAGGTCTATACCGGCAGCAATTTTCCTTTACCAGACGACCCGCCTTTGCCGAAAGCTTTAGCGGCTGTTACCTGTTTCCCCGTTAACCGAATTTCACTGAAGCCGACGCGAGGAGAAGGGGAACGAGACGACCCGGGGACTGGGTGTGGAATTATGGCGCCTAGAAAGCAGCAAGGACGAGTCCTCACAAAGCCTCTCTCCCTCGCACTGGGTGCGTGGAAAAAATGCTAGGGAGACTTTTTGCTGTTTCCTTTGAATAAAACCGTTTTTTTCTCCGTCAACACGCGCGAACTGGGTAACGAACGGACGCTCTCAGTGTCGATTTCCCGTTCGATGCGTACGACCTGAATCTTCCAGAGCAGCTGGGTGTGCAGACAAAAAAAAAAAAAAAAATGAAAGACGTTTACACCTTCCTGTGACACCGATTTAGAGCTCAGCTCTTGAGGAGGAGGAGGGGAGGGTATGGAGGGGAGGGTATTCCGCTCCTCCTCATCTGTTCCCTCTCCGTTTCATTCCTTCCTTCTTTCACGCGCGAAACGCACGTCGTCACGCGACGTTACGGTGTACTCACAATGACGTTTCGCCATGGCGACGCTTTGCCACGGTGACGTTTCGCCATGGTGACGTTTCGGCACTGTGACGTTGCGTCGCGGTGCATTATGGGACGTTTCCCATAACGCACCGAGTGCCCTATTGAAAAATCTCATTTGTATGAGACATTTTTGTGTCCAATAAACACATATGAATCATACAAGATTTATAAGAACATATTTATTTATTTATTTATATATTTCAAATACCCTCAAGGTAATAATACATTGAAGAGGGGAGTGGACTTAAACAAATAAGTACAATGTGCACATGTTAGTTAGAATCCTCTTAAACAAAATTATATCTGTAATGTTATCTATTGAGGCGGGATGGTGGTTGCAGTCCAATGATGTTTGGGGAATAAAAGAATATTGAAACAACGAAGTTTTAAAATTGGGCATACCGACTTTATGACTATGATCAATGCGAGCAGAGATGTAGAATGGTGGGATAATTAGTTTACGACGAATGTCAGCATTTTGATGAAATATTTTATGGAAAAGACAAAAAAGAAAGATTTTACGGCGATGCGTTAGTGATGGCAGGCCTAAAGAGTTTTTATGGTAGAGACGCTGGCAGTGCGGCGATAGTTCGACATGATAAAACGGGCCGAACGGTTTTGGACAGATTCAATAAGGGAAATTACTGAAAAGTGTGAGGGGTCCCACACAGCGGCAGCATAATCTAATTTTGGCCGGATTAGAGTTTTCTACATATTTAGTTTCAGGGAGGACGGAGCGAGAAAGAAATTTCTATAAAGTATCCTAAGATACGATTAGCACTGTTAATCGTGTATTCGACATGTAGTTTCCAAGAAAGGTTAGACGTTATATGAACACCAAGGTATTTGTAACTTGACGCTGATGCGAGGGGCTTACTGCTTAGGTGATAAGTGTGAAGCAGAGGTGAACCATGTGATATCCTCATATATTTACATTTGTCAGTGTTTAGTTTCATTAGTCACTGGTTACACCATAATGATATCTGCTTAAGGTCTGATTGTAGAAGCAATGTGTGACATATGTCAGTTAATTTTCTATATCCTACGCAATCGTCAGCAAACAGGCAAATGGAAGAAAAGATGTACAGTACCAGGTCATTAATGTAAATAAGAAACAGTAGCTGTGCACCTGTATAAGAATTATATAAGAACATACACGCACCATATAACAAAACTTGTGTGAAGTTTCTCACGTTTCATGGATGGTTCTTATAGTTTCTTATTTTACTTATATAGCTCCTATATAGCTCTTATATCGTCCTTATATGTTCGTACATATCTTGTATGGTTCATTTGTGTTTATTGGACACAAGAAATTTCTCATACAAATGGCTTCTTCACTAGGGCGGTTGCGCCGACGCCGACGCCGTTCAAGCCGAAAGCGTACCCCTAAGAGCTGCGCTCTAAAAATATATATTTCAGTGCCCTGTTGCTTGTGCCTCTTCCTCTGTCCGGCTTCAGAAGCGTCCAGGAAGCGAAGAAGACGCCGCTGTGACGGCATCAGGGACGACACCGTGATTGTGCTCAGGATTTCTCAACCGCGGCAGATGTTGGTTGCGCATTCTTGGTTTCCTGTAAACGTGCTACGGACAGTGTGTGTGTGGATGCGTGTAATGCACCTGGTAGGTTTTATTAGTTGAACTGTCGTACATCTAGGAATTTACCCAGCGAAATGGTGAGTACCTTGAAAGAAACATTTTCCGATAAAGAGCTCAGTAGTTCCTATTTGGTCTGATTGCCTTTGTCTACAGCTGTGGAAATTTCTTCCCTAGTATCGACCCTGTGAAATAAACACATGAAACTTTCAAGTCTATATAAAATAACAGTTTTAAATTTTACCGAATGGTCCAGCATCTGCTAAATATACACCACCAACGGTTCACAGGCTTCTTCCTAAACGCCTTCCGTTGACGTCCGAAAAAAAAAAAACACAGTACGTTCCGGTGAATTAAGGCAAATCTCGTGACTTCCAGCAATCCCCTGTGAATCAAAGAAAATCCGGTGACTTCCGGTAAATTCCGGCTTTACCGGGAGTAAAGAGCCCATAATTTAGAAAAATATACTTTTTACTGGAAATAAAGTTTTGGAAAAAAATCCAGTCACTTCGTAAAAATTCCGCATATACTTGAGCCGAAAAACTCACATAATCCAGTAAAATTGATGTTTACTGGAAATGAAATTCCGGCAAAAAAACCTTTTCCCTAGGGCGCCCTTTGAGCCACTCAACTGTAACTGCACGTGCAGGAGTAGAGTTCTTAGAGTGGCCGCTGGGGGTGGAATGGTGGCGTTGCCAGCGCGTATAATTTGATTCTCGAATGCTGATCGGGGCCACTTCTTTCAAAGCAAGTTCCAATGGCAGTCTCCCCAATGAGTTGTAGTAACTTTGAAGTTTCACTAGGATTGAGAGGACCTTGCTGTTGCAGGCCGCGTGGATATCATGCAAAGATTCTGACCCTTTGGTCGCATCTTACCACCTGCAACGAAACCATTTTTTTGTTAAATCCTACTGATGAAGGCGAAGTTTTCTTCACATTTATAAACATAAAAAATAGCTGTAGTCATGACTCTGAGGATCACCGAATCGGACCTGTGAAGCTTGTCTTAGATTTGATACTTCCATGCTTAACTCATTTGTATAATCTTATAATATATTCGGTATATTCCCGAAGAGGATACAGGTTGTTAAAGTTTCTGTTCTTTATAAAGGTTGGGATATAAATGATCTGACTAACTACCGTCCGATTTCCATCCTTCCTATTTTTTCAAAGCCCATTGAAAATATTATGTGCTCTCGACTTTTCTATTTTCTAGGCAAATACTCCTTGTTGACGGAATCCCAATTCGGTTTAGGAAGTATAGATTAACAGAAATATCTTTACTAGTTCAGAAAGAATTAATATTAGAAAATTTTGAGAACAAAATTTTAACTTCAGGGATTTTCATAGATTCCAGCTTAGCGTTCGATCGAATAAACCACCAGACTCCCCTATTGAAAATTTCATCAAGATACGTAATTTGGGACACTGACTGCCAATCAGCAGCCTTGGTGGAAAGTGATGGACCATCAGACGTCATCTGATGGTCCATCAGATGGCGTCTGACTGCCACTGCCAAGGGAATTTCATCGACAAGGGCAGCATTTATATAAGAGTAAAGCTATACGCACTCATAAATATCGCCAAATGCCTCGATAAAACAAAATGTTCGAGAAAAAAAAAAAAAAGCAGGACTACCGCGGATGGAACCCGCGACCACTTGCGTACAAATCGGACACCGTAACCCCTATGCTATGCCACCGCTTAGGAAACTCGATTTGACCATCCGTTTTATACGAGATGACTCGGCTGCAAATTCAGTTAAGCCTTCAGCATGTTATGCAAAGCTCTCGTACATTACTCGCCGTACTTCAGTTCTACTCACCTGCCATGTAGAGTACTTTCGAGCCGTAGAACGATCCTTTTTTTCGCTCATCTCCGGCCCTCTAGACCTGGTACACCTTGTCGTCTTCAACTACACCGCTAAAGTACCTTACATCGTCGGAACTCACAACAGGCTGGGTCTTGCTGAGTAGAAATTCTACTAAAACATAAGACATTGTAGAGCCCGGGCAGGATCGGCAGGTTGGAGCAAGCGGGCAAACAAAACGAGTCGAGAGCGATCGTTCATGAAAGCTCGGCGAAGCCTCTATGGCCGAAGCGAAGTCAGCGAAGTGGCGTGTTCGGCGGGCTTCTGATCAAGGTTGTCGGTCGGCTGGGTGTCATATCTCTAACATGAGCGGTTTTATGGGCTCACATCCCGAAATCGTTTTCTTGTGCATAGATTATTTTTTGTATTCATAGATTTGACGAAATAGTGGTATCCGAACGAACTTTACGTCCTTTGACCGTACGTCTGTCTGCACGTCAAAGCTTTTTGACGTTCAGTCAGAACCAATCGATGTACAATCAGAATGGCCATCAAGACATCTTGATGGCATTTCGCGGCGGCCGACTGCCACCAGGAAACCATCAGAAAACCGACAAGTGGAGTCTGACTGGAGTTTGACTGTCGGTCAGAGTAACTTGTTGGCCAATCAGACATGCTTGACGTACAGTCAGGCACAGTCAGCGGTCCACTAGAATACATTGACTGCCAAACAGGGTTACATTGATGGATTTTTCCTTCGGGTCTTCCTGAGAAGTTAAAATGTTACGGTATACGTGGTATACCGTAACATCACTTATCACATCCCTTATCACTTCTTGTGTCCTACCTACAATACCGCCACCAATATGTTCAGAGAGGAAACTCGTCCTCCAACATGCAGCGCAGTTTCTATGGTGTTCCACAGTAAGCATATTAGGTCCCCTGATGTTTATTATTTACGTCAATGATATTACAAAGATAGAAACTTCCGCCAAGTTGATTATGTATGCAGATGATACCAGCATCTTTTTTTTCTGACTCAAGAGAAGACATACTCACTTGCAAAGGAAACTATTTTTTACGAACGTTAAAACACTGGGTCACAATAAATGCTCTGTCTATAAACCCGTCCAAAACAAAAGAAGTCCTTTCTAAATGTACAGGATCACGGATCGCATTGTCCAGTGATATGTAATCTGGGCCAAACATAGTAGAATGCGTTGACAGCGTAGAGACCCTTGGCGTTGTGTTCTCACAACACATGTCGTGGAATCCGCATGTTTCTTACGTACATAAAAAACTTTGTAAAGTAGTAGGGATAATGAAGAGATATAGGAGAGTATTTTCTGTAACTATAAAAGAAATTAATATATAATTTCTTTTTTATTCAATTCTTTGTTTTTGCCATCTGGTCTGGGTGACAACAAAAAGTAACTTTGACAGGCTGAGGTTAATGCAAAAAAAAAAGCAATAAGGATAATTGAAAATGTCCCACGTGATTATAGTTCTCTTACTTTATTTATAAAGCATAAAATCCTTGACGTATCTAACATCTACTCTAATAGATTATCTGTCACATATCACCGTGCCTTAAGAGAACACATTACAATGATTTTTGACCTCGCTAAACTTGAAAATAATGTATCATTATTTTGCTCACGTTATTGGCATCCATGGCGAATCCCATCATCTAGAGCTAATTTTAGCTTCCAGAGGTTGCGTTAGATATTACCGTCACTGTTGAACACATTATATTCCCGAGAAGTTGATTCACCTTCATTAAATGCCCATACAACTCAGGCTTTCTTATATAGAGTGAAAATGTTTTTTATATGTTTATTATATCTTCTACTTCAGCCTGCTTTGAAGCGCAACCTATTTTAAATTACACTTATTTTATACGACATCTCATATAAGTTATCTTTATTGTGTTTTTCTTTCGTGTCTGCCGGTGAGTGTTGGTAAACTTTTGTTAAATGTCCGTAAAATTTAAACTTTCCAGTAATAAATATGATGTTTGTCTCATGTTTGTTATATCTATCTATTTAAATGTGTATTGAGGTGATACTTAATATATTGCTAAATGTCATGTTACATAAGTTATTTTCACTGTGTTTTTTGTGTGTGTTTTTGATGACAATGCCGCTCTGCCCTGTGTTTTAGGGGGCAGGAACCCATCAAGCTGCAGCTTTTTTCCCAGCCCCCCTTGTCACATGTGTGTAAAAGCGCTCTGACAAAAATAAACTGATTCTGATTCTGATGTTAAAGCGATGGTCGTGACATCCATGTGACACAACACTCTGGATTCGGAGGCTTTGTTCTTCAGGCTCGTTTCACTTTTTGTCGGCGTTATTTTTGTTTCGGACTGCAGTTGCTATCGAAGGTTGCCGCGGCGTAACACGAAGTGGAATTTTATTTTCTTGAATCTAACAGCTGGCTTCGGCTATGTTAAAAATGGGCTTCATATATACAATTGAAATGTGTCAGCAAGAAGGAGAATTTAAATTATTTAGCGAATATCAGTTAATTAGGTCGAAAATTGTTTGTTTATGCCCGTACCTTTTGAGAGAAACTCAAGTGCGCATTGTTGAGGCTTTTTGTATGGCATGATATTTGTTTAGATTTAGTCAATAAAATATCGCCAGTTCAAGATGGCAAGACGTTTTAGTCATCTGACAGCAATAGAAATACAGGGGCATTAATTACTCTCGGGAAAGGGGGGGGGGGGAGGGGGGGAGAAGTAGATACTTTCGGGTGCTCACCGCCTCTATATTATTTGACGAAAAATATTTAATTGCGCGGAAATTCTGGACGTTACTATTATTTCTCTTTTTGAGGTCGTTGCGCAGAACATTTTGACAAAAACGTAAACTATTTCAGTGTAGCAGACTTTATGCAGCAATTATTGTTGGAAAATGCCGTCTTGTATTGCCCCATGGTGTCTGAGCGCAAGGATGGGGGCGTGATATGATGTTTTCTTGGTATTTTAATAGATATGTCGGGCCGCCCATCAGCGTAAATTTTGTTTTTGTTTTAATGCGAAAGCGTTGGCTGTTCCATCGAGCGAACCGGCATTATCTGAATGAAGCCGGCGTAATCATTGTCTATAGCGGCGACAAATGGTAACAACATTCCGCAGAGCGAAAGCGCAATGGGCCCTATATTCCCATTGGATGCGACGCGTCATGTGGTTCCATAGCAACGGCCTCATCTTTGCTAAGGAGCCAGTGGAACTGCTGGCGGCGCGGCGTCAAGGGGGCACGCAGGTATTCGCTTGTCCGACTTTAGGCTTAACGTCAAGCCGATCGTAACGCATTGAGCTCTAGCATCGCCAACCGGTACACGCAGCTAATTGACGTGACCGGAGGGGGGGGGGGGGGGGAGGAAGGTACTCGTTGGACTAACGTTAGACCTAACGTTACGCTTTGAGCTCTAACGTCGGCAACCGCTACCCGCAGCTAGGGAGATGATGATGATGAGACGACACGTGATTACAGGACGCGCCGAGCCACGCTTCACACTTCCGCCACTGCCTCACCCAGCGAAGCAGCAGTCGCCAGCGAGCCAGGGATGCTTTCGCATTCACAACTCATAAGAAGTGCTAGGTGCCCTCGGAATTTTTTTAGGATGCTTAGAGCCCGTACATTGAGTTATCTATCGCCTTTATTTTACGATATAAAAAATCTATTTGAGTGCGCCATTGGGTTTGCAATGTCGATAGCATTTTTGCAGGGATATGTTGTTTACTTGGGGTACCCTTTTTATATTTACTCTGTTAAAAAAAAGCCGCCTATATACAATCCTACAACTCAAAATTTTCTTGTGTATGACTGGTTTAATAGCAGAATACCTAGGCGAACTTTAAAAGCAAAAGAAAGAACAGAAATATTATCGTAAATTCTCTAAAATATAAAGTCAAATATTTACACGTGCCTTATCACTTATGTAGGTTTATTTACTTTTTCATTTTTAATTATAGGTATACAACATCATAATAGCATAACGTATGTAGGTTCAGGGCTCCCTTATTTTTCTTTTTGGGAGCATGGTGCCATTTCGGTCAGCGGCAAAGCCGTTCAGGTTCATTCTTCTGGTTCTGTTGACGGGTAGTCATAGTCACCATCCAACCTCATGCAGCGACCTTCCCTTTCGTTTCCAACATGTACACAAAAGCATCCGCCACTGCAATCGGTCCACGTTCCATCTGTCTTCATTGTACACTGAAAAATAAAGCAGAATCAGAGGCGCGATAAATGTGAATTTCGTGTTTTCAATGTTGTTTAAAATGTTATCTCAAGTAATAAATTCTGGCAATACGTATATATGTTATTTCCTTTGGTATTGAAAGGGATGGACATTTGTGTTATATGTCCAAGTCTACTGTAGTTTTAAAAATACGATAATATATTTTTGCCTAAAATAAATATTGGAAAGTAGTGTTCTCTAAGATGTCGCTTGGTATGTTTTGTTTCGGTAGAATCAAAACTATTAATTGCAGATGACTAAAAAACAATATTTATGTAGTTAAATATAGTAATTTAAAATGGTAGATTGTGTTGATTTGGACACTGAAAAAAACCCTTTAAATATCTAACTGCTCAAGATCTGATTTATGCAACCTTTCCTATTATACACAAATAAAATTATAAATTATATTACACTGCGCAAATCCAAATTGTAATTACTACTCTATCTTTGCTGAATTACTTATACCGAATGTAAAATATCAATGGAGTGTGTGTCGAGTGTGCAGAAATATCTAATGCGAAAAAAGCACCTAAATTTAGTACACAAATGAAATAAACAACATATCTGACTAAACCAGATTAAGTTAAGATTTCTGTAGCTTCCACATAATAAAAATATTTCAACTGCTTAAAAACCGACATTATATTTAAAAAGAAAAAAAACTGTATGAAGCATTATGTTTTTATCTACATCTGAAAGGTCCTTTTTCTTCAAGCTCCTGATAACCAATTAAACATAATTTTAATAATATAATATTTAAAGGTTTAGACTTAATACAAAACGGAGTTTCAAAGTTTAATATGTTTAATTCGGAGAGAACAAGGCAAGTTCTGAACGTCTCAATGAAAAAGTTTTCATTTATGACAATCATAAAACCTTCCTTTGCAGACTTCATCTCAAGCATTCCGTGTAGTGCCTCTGGTTTTATTAAAAGGAACACAATTAACAGTCATAGGCCACTCCACCTTGCATTTTTTGTCTTGCGATGGCTTGCTTTACCTTTAAAGTACAGTACTTTTATCTACACGATGGTTCCTAGAATATTTGCCGATAAGAAGTTTATTAACATTAGAGATACTATTTGATTGTCCATTTAATATGCCACCGCTCTTTTTTACAAGTCGATGTATTTTTGAAGAGTGAAGTATTAGTTGAAGGTTTAGTTTCAATATTAATACTCTGATACTAACTCATTGAAGTATAATTATTTTAGAAAAAGTGTTCGGCTAGTGTTACATCACTAAATAATTCCTGCTATGATGTACCAGAATGTTGCGGTAGCCCGAACCAGGGACACGATAATGTTCAAAATGTTGTAAATTAAAAGGTACCTTTCTCCAAGTTGCGCTTCTAGTATTTCCGTCTAAAATATGTAACGCCTACTTTCAAGCTTATAACCTAAATGTAAAAAACGTTTGCGCGGTTGATGTGATGTAATCAGAACGTCACATCATGTTTTCATTAAAACTATACAAAAAAAAGATAAAAATAAGAAAATTTCTATTTTCGCTGAAACGTATGTATTATAAGAGCAGATTCTTCAGTTATATGTTTCACCAGTCTTAAAGATATCTTCAAAGAACTCTACAAAGAAAAGCATTTGTTTCCAATACTCTTCAAGTGATCTTACGTTTGTATCGCAAAATTCGGCTTTAATGGTATTGTCGGAACTTTGAGGGGCTCTTGATTCCTTCAATCCAGCAGAAGCCAAATGGAGACTGAAAAGATTAAATGCTTTTTAATCGTAGAATACTGTGAGTTGAGGTGCTTTAGTAAATGAAAAATTGAAGCGTTTTACAAATCACAGGGAGTCATAATCAGGTCTCTTGGAATGTGGGCAAAAAACTAGAACGTTTATCATTGCGCGAGATAATAATACTTCGTTTATACAATTCAAGGTTGTTAAGTACGGGAACTGGTGTATTTTTTTAGGCTTTGTGACTTGTTTTATAGCAGATAGAGCAGCACTAGTGAAGTCAGGTGGGTAATACCGTAGGCGGCTAGGGGCACATAATATAAGAAATTAATCGTCACGATAGGCCGTACATTTGAACAAAAACATCTTGAATTAATCATTGAAAAAGAACTCATATTTTATGTGCAATTTTTACTTTTTTTTATTAAACTCAAGTAGCAAGTTGCTTAGCGTCATCAAACCCCACTAATCGTTCCTTCACACTCCCGGATTCATTTCATTTCATTTCATTTCATTTATTTATCCCTTAAATGCCCACGTGGGGCTTTACATAAGGGGGCGGGCAGTATTTCTAAGAATTAAGTACACGGTAAAAACAAGAAAAACAAACAAAAGATAGCAAAAACGTCAGTTACGAGCCGTAAAAGGCGGCAAGTGCTTCTCTAAATTTTGAAGTGTCCGATATGGTTACTATTGAATCTGGCAGTTGAATCCAGGTGAATCCAGGAGGAAATTAACGTAGAGAAGGGAAATCGCCTCGCCGGTGACGGAATATTCGACCGCTGTAGCAATTGGTCGGTGACCGATTGTTCCCCTGCAGATAATGTTTCTAAACCACCGAAGTCAATAGGAAAGCACGGAGGAAATGGCGTTTGCCGGCGTCCCATGCTGATCGAGTCGCCCGAGTCGTTGGGGTTACCGCCGAAGTTGTCGGAGTTCCCTAGTTGCGCAATAGGCGCCGCCTCGCTGGTATCGTCGTGTCGGCAGAAAAGCTAGTCGAGACTAAATTATACATTCCTCCTCGACACGAGTCACCTGAGCAACGAAGTCAGTGCCCAGAAAGATACGTTGAATAAAATTAGCGTAAATCGTACGCTACGTACGCAAGTTGTCTTCACTTGCTCGTTATTTTAGTATTTCCTTCTCATCAAGCCGAAGGAATGTTGGGCAGTATTTTGGCACTGCGGGTTAGCGTTAACTTCAAGAGGAAGTTAACACCACTCAGGCCAAGGGCAGCCTGCTCTGATATCCACGAGAAACCGTAGATACGCGAATGTGACGGGTCAAACAAATGTGAACGGCGCCTTTTGTGTGTTTCTTTCGTTTTAATTCAATGTAGATTACCAACACGCTCAAGTCTATAATTATCACTAGTTTATAATCTCTAATCTGGAAGGTATTACGGAATTCTTAGCTCCTTCTACGACTGATCGTGACAATTGTTCTGCTATATTTTTTTTCCTTTAGCGAACAGCGCACTCGCAGAAACCGAGTTAGTGTATCTCTCACGAATACTATTAAACGAATAGAAACTCCTAAAGAAATAGCTTGTGTAGTGTATGCACTGTATAATGTGACTTTGAAATTTGTTTACAAAAAATGTGAGTTTTACGGATACATACTTCCTACTGCAGCTGTAAATGGCGACGAATGTGCACGATTGAATAAACTTCACGATAAGCTGGTGAAATAACTGGATTCAAGAATTAACCTTTTCGGTTTAGGGGTCATGCTGTCATTTCTTTACGGGATGCACTTACAAGTAGAGGTTAAATCAATTTATACCATTCTAAAAATACCTACCGTCTTTGAGTAATTAATCTGTCTGTTTTCGCCGCTTTGGTCTCGCAAAAGCAAAATATGTATCTAAAAAAAGTAGCAAACCCCAGAGGCTTTCTGGCTATCTCGTTTTTGCGATATTGATTTTGAGAATCTACTAAGGGATGTATCCAAGGTGCTGACGAATCACGACGATTGCGACATTTCTACCTCACATTTTTAGGAATTGTTAAGAACGGAATTTTCCGCCCTCTTTATTCGTTAACATTCAGAATTGGGCATCAAAACGTGAAAGGAAATCGATAAATACGTTAGGTCAGTAGAAAAAAGAATAAATTAAATATATTCGGTTTTATTATCAAAAAGCAACACATCCCCCTAAAAAAGAAAAAAAGAAAATTATATTTTTATTTTTCTAGTAATTTAGCTAAATTATCGTGATGTTGCTTCATCCAAATATGATATATGCGTGGTGCATGCGGCGGCCGTACGTCTTACATCACATTGGTATTTTTTTTAAATTATACTCAAACATACCTTTGCATATGTTCTATCTTAACTATTGCTCTGATCAAGCTATTTATTGATGTAAGTGAGAGTCATTTTAACGATACAACAATTATATGTCCCCAACGCTGGATGCAATTTTTTTCTGAATCTTATCTTTCAAAAAATAATTTATATTCGTTTGTTTTACTATACAATCGCGTATATATTAAAAGTTACGAACACTTTGCAGAATATTTCTCTTTTTTTATGTTACATGTACGACATTAGTATATCAAAGTATAAAGATAAAGGAAAACAACTAAGCCTTTTTTAATATTCTAAAATAGACAATCGCAACACTGGGAAAAATATCTTCATCTTTAGTTATTCAAAATCACACCTTCGAGTACATTTAAAGTAAGCTTAAGCTATTGTTAAACATGCTATTCGTGTATTATTCCAGATAAAAATGCTTTATTAATATATTTCACTTCTACTGATTTTTTTGTGTTTATTTTATTGACTTCACCATTATAACTAGACCGATTGCATACCACGTGATATTTGCTCATAAAAAATCTTATCAAGCAGACTGTCGATATGTTGGTTGTATTGCGTGATTGGTAAAATCTATAAATGTAGTTATTTACACTATACATGTGTTGAGCCCTGAAGATTTAAGAAATAGACATTGATCGTTTTATTAGTAATACCCGCAAATTGTGTGACAATATTTGTGGACAGCAACTTCACTGCAGTGCTCTTTAAACAAAGTTTCGTATATTCAATATTCTTAGAAATAAACTTTCAAAATGGCTGTAAATAAAAATTTCCTACCGTACGTACTTTATAGTTGAATTGCCAGTGCCCGAAAATATAGAAAACGTAGATCTCACAAAAAGCTTGAAAATTATTTACAGAATGAGGATAATTGCTGCAGCGTGCATTTGGTTACAAAAAGGTTTGAGCGCAGCATCTTGCTACCAAACGCGAGGAAGCACAAATAATAATGTACCTAGAGGTAAATTTGCTACCTCGTTGACTTAAAAAACAAAAAAAGTATTAATTCGTTTTTTTTTTATTTATCATCCTGAGATTGATTACTAAGCTTAAAATAATTAAGAATTAAACCCTTCCTATCCTTGTGCCCAGAGCCGACATTAGCTCGAAAAATGAACAAAGTAACATTCATATCAAAACTGAATCAAAATCTCAAATACAATAAATTTTAAAAATGCCCGTGCATAGTATTTTCCTACAACATTGAATAACGCATTCTTGTTTCTCCATCACGGTGTATGAAGAGATTAAGCTTTGATGTTAGGAACTGGTATGATATAACCGTTATTGTAATATTTGAGCAAGGAGCGAAGGATAGGTTGGATGAAAATAGACTCACTTGATATTAAGTATAATGACGACAAAGACGGCCAATTGAAGGAAGGTAATTGCGTTAAACGTCATCGTAGTACCTTTGACAGGAATCTGAATGAATATATGACGATGTTCGCGCATTTTATACCTCCAGGAAAGAAAAGCCGGATGTAACAGCGGCCAAAAACAGCCCCAGTTTTACGTCAGAATTGCGTTGTAAACGGTAAACAGAAACATCTGCGGGGTTCAATGCACCTTCGGTGTGAATATCCACGTCCAAAGTACATATACCTTTTTTGCTTTGTACGATGAAGGTATTCTTGAGCATGGAAGTTGGTGCAACAAAAATTTTAGTCAAAATACGCTCCGAACAAAACATCCGACAATAAAACGCCTCCTTTATAAAAAGATTCTACCCCGTTGGGTCCATGAAATCAAAATCAGATGTATTTTTCTGCTGCTACACTTGCGCTATTATAAAGAAGTTGGCGGTAACGGCCTACGCAATTTTTCAAATTGATTCCTAAGAATTTTATTAAGGAATATATATAAAAATAAAAAAAATTAGAGTCCCTTAACATACACCTAATTGACTGTGTTTTTAAGAGATATAATTCAGTTTATAATTGAGCGTATGTAACACTTGGTTTTATTCATTCTTTTATTCAATCAATTGTATCAACCGGGGTCGGATTCTTAAAGCTTTTCTCTGCTCCGGAAAAATAAACCGGAAATATTTAGAGGTTATGACTCGAGCTCCGACAACTTGCTTAATCAAACCTAAACCCACTTTTTTTTCTAGGTTTTATGGCAATCAGCTGTGATTAACCAAAACGTTTACGTCTAGCCAATGCGACCAACTATGTACAAGAGTTAAAAATGGGCCTAACAAGAATTATCTTGGATGTCTCGATGTGTAGGTATCACAGTCACTGTCCAAAAAGTTTAGAAAATCTTCCTGCGGAAGTTTTATCGATGAACTAGGAATAAATTCGACCTCTTTACATATTTTTTGTGAGTTCAAATCGCTACTGAAAGAGAGCTCTACGATTTCTTCGAATATTTGCTTTAACTCGAATTATGTCTTAAGTAGACTGACTTAATCAAAATTGTAGTTATCATCTATGTGCTGTGCTTGCTTATGTGAATCAATCAATAATAGTGAAAGGATATTGCAATATATTACTCAGTGGCCTTTTGAAAAAACCGCCATCTGAATTGGACATTGGTAGCTATCAATGAAGAATTTCACATATCTAAACATTTAGAGTTGTCACCAAATTTCTTCGAGAACAAAACGTAAATGTATTTAATGTTAACGGCGAGAGCGCCTAATATTCCACTAAGAAATGAAAGCTCCGTGAGGTTGTGCATTCAATATTTTTTTCGAAGAATAGCATGACTTTATATTTTAGTTTTGCTTAATATCCATTCATACAACTTGCAAAACCATCCCTAACTTAGTCATAAAAATGATGCCGCACTAAGGGCAAATAAATATTGCGTGTTCTGAACTTAAATGTCAAGATGCCACCGTGATGGACGTAAAGCAAAATAAACAAGAATTATCCTAATATTTCTCTCCGCAAACCTATAAGCTTAGCAGGTTATGTTATTAAAAAAAAATTCCAAGAAACTAGAATTCTCCTTTTTTTTTTCGTCGTTTTCAAACCCATAAATTTTTCAGGTTGTTTTATTTTAAAAAAGTTGAAAAATGCGGTACTGTAACTGACTTTATATTAACGAGTACAAACTTCTTGCGAATTGCAAGACTTCAAGAATATCACCAAAACGTTTAACGTCTGTCCCATTCTAGAAATCCTGGGCCCCCGAAAGATTCGAGAACCCCACACAGAGCAAAATTCTACAAATATAAAACCCGCAAAAATCAAGTTGCTTAACATATGAAAAATTAAAATATGGTTTAAAATATCCGTCCGATTTTAGAAGTTCCCATCCCCTTCTTCAGACAAATTTCTGTCAATAAGTTTCCACGTTGCTCAACGTACTTCTTCGCACTTCATTATCCACAATTTTCCGCATGAATATTGGCAGTATTTAAAAGCGAACCATGAACCACTTAAAGTTGTTTTTGTGGGAAACGGATTTTGACAACAAATTTTGAAATGAGTTATTTGGTAAGGCATGACGCCGAGATATAATATACACATAATCAGTGACCACTTGTTTTTCAGGTCATATATATAAAGGAATCCTCTCGAAACCTGCGCTCATAAAACAGCTGCTATTCTTTGACATTGTTTTTCATAATCTTTATGTGATTCCCAAACGCTTCGATAGTAATATCCACTCGATTAAGGCATCCTACAAAACACTGGCAAACGAGACACGCGAATACATCAGCAACAAAAATTATAACGAAGAATTGAACACGTTTAAAATCAGCCATTAATAATGAATACGAAACTACAGAGGAAAACGTTCCGTTATTTATTTATGCGTGCCGGAAAAGCGCATTATTATCACCAAACTTCATTCAAAAATTATATAGACTTTCTCCTTTTGTGCTGGTGAAGATGACCTTGAGATTGAGACTATATAAGGAGGTGGACAATATAAACGTGTTAGCTGAGTTTGAGACGTCGTCCTCTATATTTTCTGTCTCTTCTACGTTTTGATGTTTCTTCTCTACCCTACTCTCAGGTTAATTTAATATGGGTAATATTCACCAACTCGCCTGCACCCTTACGATTTTTTCAGTGAACAAATTAGTATACGCTCTAGAAAAATAATGAACCATTTAATCAAAATATTTTACTCCATTGAAATGACCCGTATGGATCTTGGTAAAAATAGCGCAAAGACAAGGGAAGAAGAATATAGAAACAGGATAGTGGCGCTTGTTTGATGAAACTTGGGAACAGCCTGGCGCTATGCAATATTTTATATCGAGCGCAAAGAGTGCCTTTTTTATAGCCAAAGTAACGGGGGAGAAAAACACCCAAAGAAAATAATCGAGGCCCGCGGGCGTCTTTTCCCATGAAGCGACATCGCAGTCAGATGACGCCGACCCAGAAATTGAATCCGAACCCGATGCCGAGCTTCCTCTGACACAATGACTGGACACGAGTCCCTAGCGCACGCTGACGCAGCACTCGTGCACACTGAGTTGTCGCTGCATCTCAGTGTGATGACGCCACAATAAAATGCTTTGATTACTCTAGGTGGTGCTGGGAAGTCCCAGCCCCTCTGAGAATTGGTCCCGGAGCCGGTATCCAGCATTAAGCTGAGCGGTGCAGTCGGCACTCTTATTAAGATTGCAGGAAAGCCTGCGATTAATATCGACGTGATCAGGCTTCTGAAGCCTCGATTTTATACAACAGCATCTTAATTCTGACCAATACTTCCGTGTAGATATCTGCGTACGGATGCAGGAGTCTGTATCGTTTCTGGATTGGAATTCTGGCACCCTGGCTCGGCCAGTAGCCGTGTTGTCGAATTCAGAAAACTTATCCGCAGTGTAGGGTAAAATATAGTTTCCAAGTACAAAGAGAAACTTCAATAAAACAAATGTGAACCATGAAAATAGTTTATATCACGTCAAAAATGGTGCTTCGTACAATTAACGCTCTAAATCAAGGTAAACATAATGCCAATTGAATCCTCTAGATTATTTCACACTGCTAGTGTGCTCCGGCTTTGGTTGAACCATTAATTGGTGTTTATTTCACCGTGTGCATTTAGTATTTAGATGGTTCTGCAGACATTTCCGCTTCGTCCTTCACTAAGTCCCCCCTCGGCCGACCGTCCAATTACCCGGAGTCAATTCAGCAGCGACACAAGTGTATGATCACGGCGGTAGTCGACTTTGTGCATCTGCTAGCTATGACCGTCTAAATCAGTCAAGCGCATGAAATGCACCTTGAGGCTGCACTTTTTCTTCGCGTGGTAGTATTAACAGGGTATCAGAAACGCACAAAGAAAATGAGCGCCTGAAAGTGCACTTTTGGCTCTCCTTGATTGACTATACGAGAAAGTAGTGTTCGCTTCCGTGGGGCCTAATGTTAAACGAGGAATAGTATCCCTTTCATGATTTCTCATTTGTTTACCTCGCTTCAGTATCGTATATTTAATGTTAGTAGAACAAAATTATATTTTAGAAGAAAACCCGCCAGCATGACAACGGAGACTTTTGTAAATACGAATATATCTATAGGGCACTTGTAATCGATCTCACGCTATTTTTTTAAGATTACCAAAAATGAGTAATGCATTTTTGTTCTGCAATTTCAATGTTTTTTTTGTGTATCTAAAGCTGGGACAAGATTGAATTTATACTTCAGTTTAAATTAACTGCTTTGGCTAACAAATCTTTCTTCGTGGGAAAGAATGCAAAGGTTGCCTACCAACGACCGTACAGTCAATGTTGCGGCAACGATCTGCCGAGAGTCTCTACCTTTAAAAGAGGGAAAGACTCTACTAAATTTGGGCCGGGAATATAGCACCGTGAACGCAGTATTCTTTTTTGTAAAACTAGGTTTTCTTTATATGACGAACTCTTTTTGTGACAAGCTGCCTTTTTCAAAAAAGAAAATACTTGCTGAGAGTACTCATTCTGCTATCTGTTCGGAAAGATGTTCACAAGTCATTTCTGTTGACTCCAACTACTTTGAGGGACTTTGCCCTTTTAGATGCTTAAAGTTTCATATACCTACGATGGATGCACGCGAGGGCGGTGTCCCCGACAGAAAATGCGGACGAATTAATCTTTTAGGCCTATTGATGTTCTCATGTAAATTCACTCTTCCCACTTTTTCGGCTTTCATTTGGAATTCATTTTAGCTTAGTATAGCAGAACAGTTCACAAATTTCTCAATCCAAGTTTAAATCCGAGCACACACCGTAGTCGATATCTGTTCCCACTTCAACGAGATGTTGTTTCGGTCAGTAAATGGGGTTTATGCTGTCGTGCTTAATTCTTATTCCCAAAAGTTGGCATTTGTTTGCTTTTTGAAACTGATAGAGCCGTCTAAGTGTGACCAGCGGTAGTTCTGAGATGTTCTTTCGTCTTATCTCTGATAAACTTTATTCTCTTTCCTTTCCATGTATCATTCAGGCCTTGCAGCCATTGATGTGCCATTGTTTGGTTGACCGCATTTCTTGTGTTTGTCTTGAAGCTAATTTAATGCAATCTTTTCAAGGAAGATTTTACCGCGTTTGCTGTGAAGACGTGCACACGTGAATGATTGAATGACACCAACATAATGTACGATTTAATATAATTCAGCTGAAAAGTCTGTTTCACTATTTTCGATGGTTTTAGGTAATTGTAATGGCGGGAAAATCGCGGAGAGATGAATCATTTCCGGCAGTTGGTTACAAACGAGCCGTCTATTTTGAGATACACTGCAACTCAACTTGCTTTTTTTTTACTTCGATACCAGTGAGCGGGACGCTTGGCGTGCTTCGCTCCATCGACTGCGCTCCATATGGAAGCGGGAAAGTTTCGGCTCTCCGCCAGAGGATTCCATATTGACGTCACGCCACTCCACATTGACGTCACCCCGCACATCACATCACCTGATACCTGGAATCAGCTGGCTACTTGACGTGACATTGTCATGTCAAGTCACGTCGCACAGTGACGCCCCGCGACCGAGTCACATCTGGTACACTATGAGTCACTTGATGACATAACGTGAAGTGACACCGTGACATTACTTGACATTCACACGTCACGTGACAATATCTATTCAGGTGAAACAGTAAAGGTACGCAGAGCATTATTCATAGAATGCTCATAAAATAAAAAAATAAAAAAAAGGTTTGTGGCGACTAATGCAAGAAAGGTTCCCAGGTGATAAAACCAATAAAAAGAGGTGAGTGTTAAAGCGGCGAAACAGAGGGCTTGAGGTTAGATGGAGCTCGATTTTAGAACTGTTGTCCAATTACCACAAAGGGGTGTTAGTTTGAGTCCAATACCATTGTATTAGACATTTAGGCAGCCCCTGCAACGATGGGAAACGGTTCTTGCATACTGATGCAGTTTCGTCGTTCCCTTGGTTTCAAACTTGGACGCACTATATTCGAAGTGCTCTTAAATTAATACAAAACAGTCCCAGTTTGCGTCCAATAGAAATGTTTTAAGAGGTTCCCAAAATGTACTCTACCTAATACATTCTCGTTGCTGCCGAAGCTCTACAGAATTATGTCCGGCGTCGTATACTTCCTGAAGGACCTTATAGGCTCGCTAGCCAGCCTAATACGTGGTGATCCGCAATGAGCTAGAAGGTACGCCCGAAGATGCTCTGTTTAAATTCACCAACTGCTCCAATTGCAGCAAGAGGTTCTTTTTTTTGTTATTACGTAATAGCTTCGGTTTTCACAAATCACTAAATGTCCAGGCAACATGTTCCTTTCGTTCCAGGACAGCAGACAATTGGTTCGAAGAATCGTGGAGGAAAGACACCGAGTGCTTGGCAGCAAAGACTCCAGCACCTCCATCAAGATGTTGCGTTGGTGTGAAGATTTGCGCTAAGGAGCAAAGCTTTTTCCAACATTGGGTTTTAATTTGACTGCCCGCCAATGCAAAAGCTCTGACGTGCTCCAGGCCTCTGCTCCATCGCGCCGTTCTTCTTCTCCGTATCACTATTTACCATATTTTGAAAGGTGCGTATCTTAAAGAGTTGGGGCATAAGAAAATATCCATAAATTTGAGGCGATTCGTCGTCGAGATTCTTCCCAGGCAAGCACATATTCGGGTAAAAAAACAAAAACGCCGTGGCATCAGTGCAAAAAGGGACATCGTTATTGCTCAGGGCCTTTTTAGGTTTTAAATTTTAGAACCAAAGGCTCTTTGGGATAAACTTTCTGATAAATAATGATAATGCAGGACTGAGTCGTCGTCGTTCATTGAAATCTTGCGCGTATTGTTTCCCAAGTCTCTGACAAAACGTTTGCTTCTTTCTGCAACTACGCCAATTTTGATTTTAAAAAAAAGCCCTCAGCACTACTCTCTTCTAGGTGATTGTTACTAGATGAATAATTAAACGACAAGAAGTAAATTGCGGTTTGCGTTTATTGAGAGATTTGTCAAGAGCAGAACATACAACAAGCTCCGAGTTGTATAGCTGCAACAAATGTCCACCTGCTCGCGGTGTTTATTACTTCTCGAGTTCAAAATCCTTCGAAATAAATTTTCGTAGTTCAGTGGCCGGAAAAAAAAAGAAGGGATCGATGACCCCGAGGAGAACAAATTGTGCACATCTGCGTTTTCTTCCGTGATAACTGTTTCTACCCGAGAGCAGGAATAAAGTTTATATCAACAAACCTAGATGCACAGCGTTCCACGGGTTGTGAATATCAAAGGCTGAAGCGCAGGAGGTGCTAAAATCACAGATCCTGATTTCCCTATGTTTCCAATTTTCGGACAATGGAGCGCTGAAATATAGTTGGAAATTTCGTGCGTAATCTAAATATTCATTTTTGTTCTTTTGGCTATTTTGTTTATACGGCCGGAAAAAATGTGCGAATGTTGCTCTGTTAAAATGCTTTATAGGCTTTAAAAATAGCAACGAACATTAACATTAATGTCATGAAGTCCATGAAAAACAAAATATAGGAGATATCTTTTCGATCGTGTGTAATCCACGAAACACTCGGTCCGGTTGTGAAGAACGTATATTTTTAGCAAATTGGGGAAACTGAGTTCGTGTCACTTGAACAGTAAAGGAGTAAGGGGAGAAACGTTTACTGGGGGAGGAAGAAAGCAATATAAGGCGGTGAGGAGATGTATTGGGTGAGGGAGGAAGAGGGCAGAGAGGAATGGGGAAACTGAAATGATCTGTAGCATGAAGAATGAAACTGATGATGAGGGCTGTCACCGGAAGGTGATGGGGACAGAGAGATAGAAGGAGGGAAGGAGTAGGGAGGGAGTATATGTTAGGAAGGTTGTTTTCCCCGACCCCGATGGACCACCTTGAAGTTGCCGTCGAGGACCGGAGGATCGTGGATGAAGCTAATTGCTTGAAAGCTGGATGCGTCGGTGGTGATGCAGAGGTGACCGACAACTCGGAGGGCTTAACGATATCAACAAATCTTTACTTCGATAATAAAAAAGAATCTAAAATTTATATAAAAGACAAGTGCGAACAGATCCCGCGCTGTAATAAACTGCCGCGCACGGCTTACAGACTACAGGGGACGCCTCGGCGTCAGGTGGTCCTACCGTGCACGGTAAGGACGGCGACAACCTTGCAGCTGCGAAGATGAAGACGCTCTCGCGCAAAACATGTAACGCGGCGCACCGCGGGAGGTGAACGTAAGTGGGGTCGCTCACGAGCCCGTTCCAAAACTCAAAGATTTCTCTGACCAGCCGGGGTCTAAAACAGCGTGCTCGAACTCGTCCAGGCCAAAGAGGGTTCGACCCTGGTCCCATTGGCTAGAGGAACCAAACTACAACACAAAACGCACTTTCGACCAATCGGGTGAGAGGGCATTGCTCCGAGAGTAAACCATAAGCCAAGCCTTGATTCTCAGAACCCGACCATAAAATACGACTTATGGCGTTCCTATCTGCCACAGAAGATACACATTCGCGACCGGCGAGAACCACCGAGACATGTCGGCTGGGGCACGTCTATGCCACCGCGATAGGCTGTTGGCAACAAAGTAAGAAGAAAGACTCGCCGAGAATATGCAGAATATATAGGGAACGCCTGGTCCCAAGGTGTCCCGGAAGTGTTCCGATACACGACTCAGAGAGCTCTGAAGCACTGTGTCTCCCAGCAAACGACTTGGCGACCTTTGACGTGGTAATGTCTCGGCCGTGGGTTCCCCGGCAAACCTTTACGTCTGGCCCCGCGTCTCAGGGTCAAGGGGTAGACGCACGCGGCGCTGAGACAGCAGCCTCTCGTCGGCAAGTTAAGTGTTTTCACGTGGGTTCGAAAACCGGGGTTCCGCATGAAATGCAACGAAGAGGGCGACATACCCGCGGCCATTTCCCGGATACCAAGAAAAGCTCATAAACAAGCAGAATTCCAACTTGTAACGGCACCGGACCCCTTGAAACACGACATTCGACTCCCAAAGCGCCTCCCCATTCCCGACCGAAGCGCCGTCAGGCGGCTAAACAAAACAGAGCGGGGTATGCCGTCCTGTCGGTCGAAAAAAAGTAATAAATAAAAGCGACGACCTCTACACGTCCCTCCTAAGACTGCGCCAGGACTTGGACTGGTCAGCAGTTAAAACAAATAAGAGTGGTCGGCAAAACCCAAAAACACAACTACAACTTATGCGAACATACTTGGAAAAACAAATTAACGGGGCTTTCCTGCAAAATCCACAAGATTATATGGTATAAAAGCTAGCAAGAAAATATAACCATGAGTAATGAAACGAAAATACGCGTGGCCATCAGAGAACGAGGTTAACTGTGCCACCTACTCGCAAACATAGAAGCTAGACGGGTGTTCACAAAACCATTACTAAAGCAATAAAAATATTCAAAGTGCACAACAAAACAGCTACAAAAAAAATCAACAACTAGGCAGTATTTCAACAGTCATTGCGCGCGGTGATAAACATAATAACGCAGTTGTGACGATAAGTTCCCGCAGTCTCTTGTAGATCACACTCCCGCAGCCAGAACATAGTTACAGAAAAACGCTACAATCCTGTGTTCTTGCGGAAATGTCACAACAGCTCAGGCACACAGTCTCAGGTGGTCCACATGCTCACGGTAACCGTAGGTGGACCCACCCTTCTGTCGCCATGGGGGACACCGCCGTTTTATGCGCGCCACCGCCTTCCGGGTTCCCAGGTTACCACCCACGGAGACTGGTGTACGTCCCCGAATACGTTCCTGCGGACACCCGAGCTGTGCTGTCGGGTTCCACGAAGCGCAGGTCTCAACGAAAGTGCCGCACCCAGCCAGACCGGCATCGCGGATCGCCGTCGCCAATGTCGAGTCGTACCTTTGTGTTCCGAACGACCCTGTCCGCTGTTTCGCTTTATCGAGAGTCGGATTGTCATCGGTCGTTCGTAGCAGGGGGCGAGAGGTTCTCAGCTGACCGGCGTCATAACAATTTAGGAAAGGCTCTGCGCTGTCTAACGCAATAGCCACCCCGGCCGCTACCTGGGCCGCACATACCACTCTGTCGGGGTGCGTTCTCCTGAAGACGTCGGCTCTCATCCCATTCGTGTCATGCGTCGCACCAGTGGAAAGCGCTTCCCGTGCATCGAAGGCAAGCAAGCAGTCGGTGTGCGGGGCTAGATCATTCGTCAGGGCACACATTACCGACACCGTCCCGCACACCTCCTCGAGCGCCGGAGAGTCTGGTTTTATCAGAGACATGGGAAGTGCGACCAATTTGGCCTTCGCCTTTTCCCCGAAAGCGGACTCGAGCGTTACTGAACCGCTGAACTCGACCAGCCCGGTCGGCAAAAGGGACTCCCCAGCGACCGTTATTTCGGTGCCCGAGTCCAAGAGAGTCCGAATCGCCTGTCCGCCGCACGTCCCTTGAACGTGCGTCGATACAGAAGGCGCCGGCCACTCTCTCCATACGCTTAATACTCTCATATTCAGCGGGTCCGGCCCAGGTTCATCCAGAAGAACGTGTCGCACATTCGCGTGCGACGTCGACGCCTTCGTCTCGCGTGTCTGTGTGCATTCCGCCGCTCGGTGTGGGGGACTACCACACACGTGGCAATTACGCGGGGGCTCGTGGGGTGGCCCTGCGGGGGGTCTCCCGTCGTGGCGGCGGTTTTCCCCCCAGGACCCTCTCGTTTCTCCCTCTGCTGGACTTCGAGCGGTGCCCTTCGCTGTGTCGTAGACCGCCAAAAGGTCGGCCATGCCCGCGGGGTCAAGCCAGTCCTTGCCCTCTCGGAGGGTGACGTACTCCCGCGCGCCCTGCCCCACTGACTTCTTCATACGGTCCGCAACCAGTAATGACGAGAGCTGAGAGAATTCAGTCACCCCCTTAGCCTTCAGATAATACTGGAGGTAGCCAGCGGTTCTGGTGGCAAACTGCTTCCACGTATCGTCACGTCTTTTTAATGCAGCGGTAAACCTTTTGTGATACTCCTCCGCCGAAAGTCGTAGTTCGGCGAGCACCACGGACCTCAGGTGTTCGATCGTAAATTCGCCGTTCTTTATGCTCGCGCAGAGGTACGCTAAGCGGGTGGCAATCAAAGGGTATACGAGGTGCGCCTGATCTTGACGGGCACGGCATACCTCTGAAAAAGGCTCTTAACGGTCTCAAACCATACCGGCACTTCGGCGTCGAGGGGAAATTTTGGAATTGCTCCGTGGAGCATTTTGGAATAGTGCTTTGGCGCCTCTCCCATTTTGATCTCAGGATCCCGCCCGCTACGCCCAGCCCTCGCCCCTCTTCGAGCGTTCAGGTCGGGCAACTTTAACTTAATTTCCATCTGCCGAAGACGAATTTTTTCCCTCTCAAGTTCTAGGCTCCCGTTCGTCCCCTCTACTTGGCAGCTAGACGGCGAACCCGCTCCCCTATTCGCCTCCATGTCACTGCTGTCCGCAGCACTAGGCGGAACAGTGGAGGTTCCACTTCTCGTTTCGGGCATTATGCCTTCCTCAGAGGGTGTCCCCCAAAACACTGACAGAGAGGAGAGACTGCCTTCCTGAACTTAGTTGCCGCTCTCCGAGTGTCGTCGCCGCCCGTCAATGGGGATGTCAACATCCCAAGCAGCACATAAACGTAAAGAAAACGTCGAAAGAACGTCGAAGACGTCTGTAACGTGACGTCGTAAAACGTCGAAGGTACGGACGTTACCCTCCTTCGACGTCGATGAAACCTTTAAATGTCCGCGAGAAAAGGTGCACAGAAGGTCGAGGGGACGTTCCAAATGACGTTTGTTGCACGTCACATGCACGTCTCAGTGGGCCGTTGCGTCCTCCCTCGACGTTTATGATACGTGTGTTTACGACATCCGGACTACCAACGACGTTCACGGAACGTCGAAAAACCTGTCCAAATTACGTTCCCTAGCCGTCGTGGGAAAACGTTGAGTCCCCCCCCCCCCCCCCCCCCCAAAAAAAAAAAAAAGTATTTTTTTTGTATTATTGCGAAGGCAAGTTGCTATCATGCAAGTACGAAGGAAGTAACTAAAACACAGGTTTGGTACGAACTGTTTATTTTTGCATTTTCAGACACGAGATGCAATACAGAGCCCTGGATGTGCCAGCCTCAAAGATATAAAAGAACAAACAAATTCACGTAAATAAATGAACAAGAGACGATATCACGCGGCGCGGAATGTTCCACCGCTTACCTCGTTCTGCTTCTGATTAATGCGCTGACGCGCGTGCTTTAGCCGTCCCATTGCGCGTAGCTGGTACTCGCTGCGTGCACGGGAATGGTTTCAGAAGGGGAATCCCGTCCGCTGGGCGTTCTTGATTGGGATCGTCGGAGGCGTCTGAAGGGTCTTGATCAGAGACTGGACTTGACGCGCCGTTATGTGCATTGCCACTTGTTTTCTGGGGGGGCGTCATTCATATCCTCACAGGCACCTTGATCCGAGCAGTAGGACGATTCAACGTGTGAAGCGTTATGGCCTTGAAAAAGGTCCTCGAGCCGTGACTGAATACGACGGCGTTTTTGGCAAACACCGACTTCTTCATGGGGGCGACTTGAACGACTCATCCAATCGCAGCACTTATACTGTATGCAGACTCAAAAAAAAAACAAAATCATGGCGACATAGCAGCTTGCCTGGTAGACCCGTAGAACTGGCTGACGGCCGGTGCTAGTGACTGGCTTTCGGAAAAAGCTGGACCGGGTCCCAGAGCTGTTCTCTTTGGGCCAATTCGAAGAACAGAACATTCAGTGAAATATTTTGGGAACGACTGAGAAAATACGTGCGCCCGGAACTTAGGCTTGTCAATTGTTCGTCGTCGCTATCTTCCCCCACTTTTCTCTCTCGCCCTCTTCTTGCCAAGTTTCCCGACGCATCGCATGGGGCTCTATGGAGACGCCACTGGCACCTCCTCTGCCTACCTTTCCCCCTCTCTCTCGCGCCGTGCCGGCTGCTTTTTTTTCTTCTTTTTGTCTTTCTTTTTTTTTTTGTGTTTTTTTTTTTTTTTTCCGGCACGTAAGTGCGGACTGGGCTTCTTTTTGGACCGTCATCTGGGCCATTCAGGGGACGGCATTATGGATGTCAATTTCCACAAAGCGTTGACAGTATCTACTGGATTTCGTCATTGCCGGGCATTTTTTTTTTTTTTGAGTCAACTTCAAAAATGCGCAAGTGTGCAGTGAAGTTGTTGTGTGCTGGCATGCGATTTTCGATTGGGTACGTCACCAGTGGCAATGAAAGCCAGATCTGTACTGACAGTCACGTGACAAGACTTTGCGCCCCGATCTACCGAAAGCGCTAAGCGCTGGAAGTTGGTGTTATGAATGAACTGTGATGTTGATGCCAATTTATCGGTTGTGCGCAGGTGAGCATGGGTTACAAAATACGAAGAGAAATTGACGAACCTTAAAACAATCTCGGGTGGTCGCGGAGCAGTATGGATGCTCCTAGGAAAGGATGCAAGCCTGAAATCACCGGGAGAGGGGATAGTCTGGCGGCGCCCCTGACGCGCGTGCCAGGGCCCAGGACCCATGGAAGACGACAGCGCGCGTGAAAAATGCAAGAATGGTACAATTCGATCCGTTCTAGACGCCATGGGCTTCGCAAATTAAACCCGTAACAATATTTTAAACAAACCAAAATTATAACAAGCACATCTAAAAGGAATGATATTCCCAACATGCTTTCATATTATTTTTTTTTCTTCCGTGTACATTCAGTTTTGTAAATGCCCTCTTTAACGTCATCGATGTGCGATTAATAGCATTTTGAAATAGCAAATTAATGTATAAATAATTAAACTTCTCAACCTCTCAAAAATTAAGTTTTGTTAGCGACTCTCGAGCACGGTCACCTTGAGCACAGTGATTCTGCGGCTGGAGATTATGCTGGAAAATCTAAAAACGTCGAACAAAACGTGAGTGGTCGACGATGCCAGCACGTCTTGTATGACGTTTACGACATTTAGGTGTGAATGCGACGTCGCTGAAACGTCACTGACGGGACAATAATGTAACGTCACCCTGGACTTTATTTTAACTTTGAAGACACGTGAGTGTTCGACGTTGCTAAAACGTCTTGTCTTGACGTCGTGGCGACGATGCCGACGTTAAAGTTGAAACGTGACGTCGCCAGCACGTCACGCACAGGACGATAATGGGACGTCATTTATGAACTTCAGTTCAACGTCAAAGAAACGTGAGCGTTGGACGTTGTGGGAACGTCGTGCATCGACGTCGTGGGAACGTTGACGACGTTTGAGTTGAAATACAACGTCGTCACAACGTCACCGATTGGACTCTAATGGAACGTTATATAAGGACGTCACCTCGACATCGAAAAAACGTGATCGAAGTCATGCGGGACGTCACGGACGTCCGGGACCTTTTCTCGACGTTTCCACGACGTTTTGTGCTGCCTGGGATGGGTTCCCCCGCAGCTACTGCCGGCGTCGTCTTCTTGTGGCGCCTGATGATGCTTGAAGGTGCCGACGACGTCCACGATCCTGTCGACTGCGCCAGTAGATGCTAGGAATGTTGTTTTCCCCGACCTCGATGGAATTCTTGAAAGTTGCCGGCGAGGACCGGGGGATCGTGGATGAATCTAGTTGCTTGAAAGCTAGATGCGTCGGTGGTGATGCAGGGGTGACCGACAACTCGGAGGGCTTAACGAGATCAACAAAACTTTACTTTGATAATAAAAAAAATAATCAAACAGCAACATAAAAGACAAGTGCGAGCAGATCTCGCGCTGTAATAAACTGCCGCGCACGGCTTACAGACTGCAGGGGACGCCTCGGCGTCAGATAGTCCTACCGCGCACGGTAAGGACGACGACGTACCTTGTAGCTGCGAAGATGAAGACGCTGACGCGCACGGCAGGTAACGCGGCGTACCGCGGGAGCTGAACGTAAGTGGGGTTGCTCACGAGCCCGTTCCAAAACTCAAAGATTTCCCTGTCCGGCCAGGGTCTAAAACGGCGCGCTCGAACCCGTCTAGGCCAATCAGGGTTCGACCCTGGTCCCATTGGCTAGAGAAACCAAACTACAACGCCTACACACAACGCACTTTCGATCAATCGGGTCAGAGGGCATTTCTCCGAGAGTAAACCATAAGCCAAGACTTAATTCTCAGAACCCGTGGATAAATAACGACTTATGGCTTTCCTATCTGCCACAGAAGGTACACATTCGCGACCGGCGAGAACCACCGAGTCATGTCGGCTGGGGCATGTCTATTCCACCGCGAAAGGCCGTAGGCAACAAAGTATAAAGAAAGACACGCCAAGCATATACAGAGCATATATGGAGTGCCTGGTCCTCGGGCGTCACGGAAGAGTTCCGATACACGACTCAAAGAGCTCTGAAGCACTTTGTCTCCCAGGAAACGACCTGGCGACCGGTGACGTATTAATGTCTCGGCCGTGGGTTCCCCGGCAAACCTTTACGTCTGGCCCCGCGTCTCAGGGTCAAGGGGTAGACGCACGCGGCGCTGAGACAGCAACCTCTCGTCGGCAAGTTAAGTGTTTTCACGTGGGTTCGAAAACCGGGGTTCCGGATGAAATGCAACGATGAGGGCGACATGCCCGTGGACATTTCCCAGACACCGGGAAAAGCTCATGAACAAGCAGAATTCCCACTTGTAACGGCACCGGACCCCTTGAAACGCGACACTTGACTCCCAAAGTGCCATCCCATTCCCGACCGAAACGCCGTCAGGCGGCTAAACAAAACAGAGCGGGGTATGCCGTCCTGTCGGTCGAAAAAATGTAATCAATAAAAGCGACCACCTCGACAGATGGGGAGAGAGAAAGAAGTTGCCGGGGATGGAGGCGAGAGGGAGAATGACCCAGGGAAAGAAAACAATGCGGAAACCACCCCTCCCCCAAAAAACAAAAGGATGTGGAAAGACAGGGAGCGAAACGGAGAAATAAGGAAAAGTGGGAGGGAGAGAAAGATTGGTGTTCATCGCAACTTACAGCGCGGCTGGACCAAGGACAGACAGAACAGAAAACACGCAACAAGCGCTGAACTAGCAACTGATTCAATTGAAAAGAAAAATACACATGACGCTGCTGCTGCTCGTGCAGGCCTGGCCCTCCATGGCCCAGGCGCTTCCTCTTTCACTTATCACAAAACCAGCCGAGTTATCTCATATCCAAAAAGCTGATCTCACTGCTCGTCAAGGTCACTGTGGGCCGGCTCACAAACAAATATCCGTTTTGTGTGAAGCAGTACTTCTTCATCATATCTCGGGGTAGTTTGTGCTTGTGTCTGAATATCACTGTCGTGTTGGTGAAAATCGGCTGGCATCCGCAATCACGGCAATGCATCGCGAGATGAATGTAAGCGAAGAGATTGGTGTATCATGGGAGGTTTTCGGTAAATTTCGCGGGAAAACTGAATTGTTGTATATTGACACAGGTCACGTGACGTCAATTTCTCCTACAAAATTTGCCTGGAAAACTGGATTAGTCTTCATGTCATGTGCCGTTAATTTTCACACTATATGTAGCGGAGAAACTAGATTGGTGTATATAATATGAAAAGTAAGTGTATACACGTTTTGGATAGACAACGTAACGTTGAGTTTTGTCAAGTCAGATTCGCGCTAAGTATAGCAAAAAATACCAGCACGAACGGACGGAGAGGCACAATTTGGGATTGGCTTCTACTGAAGAAAAAAAGAAATGTTTCAAATTCAATCAGGTTCATATCGGTACCTGTTTAATCACACCAAAACAGATTTAGAACTCAGTTTAGCAGTACAACCAAACTGCCCATTGCTTCGATGAGACTTTTCGTCGCCCTATTAAAAATGCCTATAGGTTTGAGAACGGCGGTATGCTGACTAGTTTAACCGCGTAGTGGCGTGGTGGACCGGTTTGAACCTGCTCACAGATTTTATCAACCTGCTTACCAGCTCAATCAAATTGTTTACATGTTGGATTATAGCGGTATTCGGACTTGTTTACACTGTGTAACTCCTAGGCGGACTCGTTTGACGGGGCTAGAAAGACAGAGAAATGGAGAGCGGGCATGTCCTGGCTTGTTGGATGTTCAAGGTTGGCTGGGCTTGGGAGCGCCGAGGAAGTTTTTGCGAAGGGAAATGAAAGGTAGTTGCTGGATAGAAGAAAATATAGACGATTTACGTTGTTGACAGTGAGCGACCCGCGGCCGAATGACGAGTACCCGGCCGACAAAGGGAAGGAAAGCAACGTGGACGCAGAGTAAGTTTCGAAACAGCAGCAGGACTGAGTGTTTGTCGGCCGCGTTCTGTAGGCAGACATGTACAATTCAGTAAAAGGAGGTAATTAAGTTTAGTTATGAGTATTAGCCTCAGAAGTGATCTGAGTAGATTTGACAATACTTAAATGGAAAGTAATTGAGTTAATTATTAACAATCGCAAAATGTACCAAATTACATTAGAAGTTTTTTTTATATTTCTGGTCCGCTTGGGAACTTTTGTTAGCCAAATATAAAGCGGCATGTGTTTTCACTGAAGTGAGTTAATTCATCACGCAATTTGTGCGTGCCTAATCGCTCTTGTACTTTTTGTTTTCCAGTCAATGATGTACTGCGGATGTCTCATTTTTACCTTAAAGGTTTAGCACTGACTCAGCTTCATTTGGTAGACAGTGTTTCATTGTTTACAATGTTCCTAAAGTACATTTAAAAGTACTTGAAATAGTGGGCACACTGACGGCTCCCCAGCCCGGTTGCCCGACTACTGGGCACAGGGGGGAACTGTTGTTGCGTGGCGGCGACGCTACGCCGGCCACGCGCTCACCGCGTGCGCCGACTTGATAAGGCGGATCAGAGGCAGCGCACAAGGGAGTTGCTCCCTGGACTCAGGCGCCGCTGGTAACAATGTTAACTGTCTTGTCCATGTCCAATTAAATGTAGTGTCTTGTTGTTGAAACCGTTGGCTTTGTGTTATTCCTCAGGGTCGGGTATGCCGCAAGGCAAACCGACCGCAATGGCGCCCAACCGCGGGATGCTACCCACTCGCAGGAATTTCAAGGGACTTGGTTTCTTCTTTCGGTAAGCCTTTTCCCCACTCCCCGTGCTTCTCACCGTCGTTGCGTGCTTCCGTGACGTCCGCGTTTGATGTATTGGCGTGTTTCTGACTGTTTCTTTTAAGGCAGCGACAATCGTTTTGCGCGCTTGTGTTGGTTTCTGGGGGGCGTTTCCTTTTTTGCGCTTGTGTTGCGCTTTTGGTGGGTTTTGGGGGCTTTTATTCTTTGTTCTTGCAAGAATGCTCACCCGGGAGCAGGAAGCCGCGATGGCCTCAGCGGCACAAATGAACATGCTTACGAAGGTTACGGAGATGTGCGACTCCGTGATGCAGCGCCTGGCCCAGACGCCTGGCCAGCAGGAAACCCCACCGCGAAAGCCCCGACCACACTTGACTGTTCTAGTCTACGCGGGGTACGACGACGTCAAGTCCGTGGCAGACTTCCTGGGCGAGCTGCAGACGTACCACCTTGCCTCCAGTGCTTCGGAAGCCTTCATCGCGGAGCGGATTTTCCTGCTGGCGTCGCAAGCCAGCGCCAGGTTTTGGTTGGTGTCGCAGGCCCCCTTCACCAACCTGGCGGACTTCCAGACAAGGCTTCGAGAAGAGTTCCTGCCTGCAGACTACTCAACGCAGATTCTCTGAGAGCTCGAGCCAAGGACACAGCATCCGGACGAAAGTCTGGTCCGATACGTTCGGGTCATGCAAGAGCTCTCCAAGAGGGCGGACCCGAAGTCACCTGAGTCAAACAGAGTAGCTCGGGTCAGAAGGCAGTGTCACCCAAGGTACCACGTCTACCTCATCAACCGCACCTTTGAGACCCTTGAAGAGCTAGCCCGGGGCGCCCGCCTCATCCATGAAGCTCTTCATGCCCGGCGGAACTATGTGCCGCCGCCACCCGCCAAGTACGCGGTCGAACTAGCATGCGCATTTCGGGGCCAAGAGGCCTCCACGCAATTGGATTGTCCGAACGCGACCTCCTTTCTTCACCACGTGAACCAGGAGAGTTGGCGACGCATGCATGGCGATCTCCCTGCGGGATAAGCGGATGTTCGCCTAACTCTCGTCGAGAGGTCCCCGGAGGTCACAGCGGGGCCGGTGAGGGTCTCGGGCGGCGGTCGCCACGACAGGAAAGAGGTCGTTGGGCGTGCCCTATTGTAAGCTGGGGCTCAACGGAGATCACCACCTAAGCGAACCATTTTTACCAGTCTGCCCCTGCAAGTGCTGGTGAAAACTGGCATGGTGGGGTAGTAGTCCCGCAGCCAAGCAGCATTCACCCCCGTCTTAGCGGAACAAGCCCTCCACACAACCGCCAGTCGCAAGCCTGGTGGAGGGTCTTCCATAGTGGTTCTTTACCCGATCGCTGGAGTCGGTCCGACGGGCACCTCGGGGCGGGTGGCCGAACCAAGCTACTCTCGTCGGACTGCTGCTCTGAATGCGAGCAGCCCGGCCACCACCGAAACCAGTGTCCAAGACTTCTGGACACTACAAGGGGCTGGGGCCAGAACAACCAGGGAAACTACTACGGCCGGCGACGCTGAAACCAGACAGCCACTCGCCGACGGCCGTTGCAGCTCCTGGGAGCAGTGAGGCCGCCGCACAGATTCCATCGGTATGTCGAATCCAGCCCGAGCCTAACATCATTGAACCGCGCATGACGATTTCAATGCTCGATATTCCCATTGCCGCACTTTTGGATTCTGGGGCCACAATCTCACTTAGAGGAGATTTCGTTTTCGAACTCTGCAAAGCAAAAAAGATAAGCCTCCCGGGAAAGCGAAACCCATTTGAAGCTATCATCTCGTACAGCGATAACAAATGGAGAAGCCCTGAGGCTGCACACTCGGTTTAATGGAAAGAAGCGGCGTCAGCGATTTCTTTATATGCCAGGACTCGTCTTACCCGTAACCTCGGGCCGAGATTCCATTAGAGGCGAAAGCATGACACTTGACTTTTCTGGTGGCGGATACCGGCTGGAACAACAACCAGAGCTTACTCCGTTTACCAGATGGGAGGACAGAATCCGTTACCTGCCCACTGCAGCCCACTTCACCATGAGCCCCGTGAGGTCACGTGGCCTTCGTGAGGCGACGGCCACGCCGCTCGGAGAGAGGAGTAGCAGTCAGGATGAGGACGTGAGGAGGAGGAAGGAGGGGTATTCCTTCGCCTCAGTATGCTTCCCTCCTCCTCCTCAAGAGCTGCGCTCTTGTTCGGCGTTACAGGGAGTTGTAAACGGCTGTTATTTCCTGTCGAGGTTTTCCAACCGTTTTTTTCCCAATTACCCATGCACTGGGCATTGTTCAGTCGAGAAGTTGTCGAAATTTTGCTGTCATTTTGTTGCCAGTTGCCCATGCACTGAGCAGTCTTCAGTTAAGCAAAAATCTGTGGAATGGACGTGTGTGTGTTTATTCGTTTTCTTGTGAGCCGCCGAGCTGAAGCTTCAAGTTCATACGTGGACGTGATACGCAACCATACAATAGAGGAAATAAGTCATATGTTCACAAACCTTCTAAAACGATAGATGCTAAGTGATATAAATGGTAAACCCACATGACCATGCATAGTAAACTGTTTCAGTGCCAGAGTTATAAGTTATGGAAGTATCAACGTTTCTTTTCAGTTGTTTATTGTTGTTGTATATTGTTTTTTTTTTGCCTGAAGTTCAAACCCTCCTCATTGTCAAGCAGGTCCTGAGTACGATGGGACACACCAGCTACAGGTCTTTTTAGAGGATCATGGTCGTCAGCAGCGGGACTAGAGTTCACTAGTGAATTGTGGCTTGTTCAAACAGGCCCTCTACAAAAATAATCCGATCTTCTTTATCGATATCAACGAGGAATGCGTTTTGATATTATTGATATTATTAACTCTTGCCTCAGGTCTAAGCCTTCGTCATTGTATCAGCACTCCTGATAGAAACAATTTTGTCTAAGTCTAAGCCATTCTTTTGGTACTGAGTTTTCGCTACCGACAAATCTTCATTTCTGAAAAATTTAAGTTTATTGTCCTCTTCAGATCAAGGACGAGGGTGATCGAGGACTTGATGGAACATGTCTTGGACTGTTGCGTCAGTTGTGACTGCTGAAGTCTTTCCTTCTTAAATGTCCGTGCGGCCCCTGCTGCCGTTCCTGTTTTTGCGGCCCCTGCTGCCGGTCCTGTTTTTGCGGCCCCTGATGCCGGTTCTGTCCCTACGGCCCAAGAAGTCGTCCTTCCCACTGCGGCTCTGTAGCCGCCCATGCCACTGCGACCCCTGCAGCCGCCCATGCTACTACGGCACCAGCCCTGGCATTGCTGTGGCGCCTGGTGTCCATAGTCATGCGGCCCCTGGCGCCGCCAATGTTCCTGCGGTGCCAGGCGTCGTTCCCCATCCTACGGCTCCTGCAGCCCATGTAGCTGTGGTGCCTGGTGCTGCCAATGTACAGGCGGTACCCGGAGCCCTTCCCGTTCCTCGCGTACCCGGCACCAGTTCTGTGGTGCCCGGTGCCCCTCCCATTCCGGTGGTATCCGGTGCCGTTTCTGTTTCTGCGGCACCCGGTACCGTTCAAGATACGGTGGTTTTTGGTGGCCTTGCCGCCACCCCAGTCCCCTGTGCCGTTCCTGATTCCAGTTTCCAAGCGACCTTCCGCGCCGCTGTACCAGTCAATCAAGCCAGCAGCTAGCCACCAGTCCCGCCGGTTGCCCCGGCTCCAGTCTTCCAAGAGGCCCCCAGGTTCGCTGTCCAGGAGGGTCCTGAAACTTCCGTTCCTTCAAGCAGTGCAAAATTGAGCACCGCATCACGTTCATCCCAACTGGGACTCGAGTATTCCAGCGAGCTTCCGTCATCTAGCGGTCTCGGCGGAGTCCCTGGACTCCGTGAGGCCAGAGGTCGCCACACTTTCCGAGCTTTCAGTGGCTCATGATTTAGCAGAGGACCCGGAATCGAGTCCTGAGGCAATTCGACTCCAACATCAGGTGACGGTGGTGCAAACACACCACCGACGACATATCGTCCGAAGCTTTTTTTATACCTTTTAGAATTTTTTTATTGCAACAACATCATTTAGATATCTTCACATAAACGGCACAATTGATTTTACGTTTAGGCTATAAGCGTTAAACAAGGTGTTGGATATGTTAGATAGAAATACATGAAGCGCAAGTTGAAGAGAGGGACATTTTAATCTACAATATTGTAAACACCTTCGTAGCCCTCGACCAAACTACCGCAACGTCCTTGCATATTATGGCAGAATGTATTTAATGATGACACATTATGAGAATACTTTTGCTAAAGCATTAACACGTTTCTGACTTAGTATTAAAGTAATCTTATCGAAACTAAAAACTAAACTATTATTTCACTCTTTAAAAATACATCGACTAGTCACAGAGAGCGATTCTGAATTAAATGTACCATCAGATAGTAATTCCCATGTTATTAAATCTTTCACCGGCGAAAATTTTCAGAATCATCCCTCACATAAAACACTTTTTTATTGGTACAGCAAGCCAGCATACGAAAACAAACTGCAAGGTGGAATTGCCTATGACTGCTCTGTTCTTTTTATTAAACCATAAACATTGTACGGAAGGCTGAGGGCAGTCTGCAAGCGGATGTTTAATGATCGTCATATACTGAAGAAGTTTTCATTGAGGTCTTCAGAGCTTGCTTGATTTCCTCCGAAATTAAATGCAATCATTGTAAACTTTGTTTTGCATAAGTTTTAATTTTTAAATAATATATTATTAAGATTGCATTTAATTGATTATCAGAAAATTTAACAAAATTCTCTGAGATTTAAATAAACAAATATTGCTTTATTTAGCTTTTTTTACAGCGGATCTGTTAAGGGCTAGTTTCCCCAGGTTCATGTCCGGTACCAAACAAACGCCGACACAAACCCTTGTTGCCGCCGTCTGTCACATATGGCGGTAGCTGTCCAGACTGTTGTGTTTGCCGGATTTTTGCTTGCCGCCGTCGCTCACAGATCGCGGCAACCTTTCCAGCCTCGGCAACCAGACAACCGGTTGCTGCCTTCGCTCATAGATGACGGCAACATTTCTTCGAAGAGCGGGAGCGGAACGAGGAAGAAGAGCGGGAGCGGAACGAGCGGCGATGTTCTCAGCAGCGCGAATGATTCCGCAACCGCGGCGAGGCTGCAACCACCCAAAGTTCCACTGCGTCGAGCGCTTTAGATTAATTTGCGGAAGAAGGGCAGATTGTTTTGCTTGGAAAGCCACCGCCCAGAACAGAAGCTACAGCTCCGCTGTTCTTCCTTCTTTACCAGAGTGAAAAGAGTGGAAGATTTTTTTTTTCGTATTGATAATGACGGTTTTTAGCCGTTGAAGAAACATTTTCGTTTTGTAGACCTTGTTCAAATCTTAAACTAGGATGGTTCATACAAATATGTTGTTCATTTGATTAATGCACTAAATTTAGGTTTTTAACATGCCATATTTCTACGTAGATGACACAACACTTCGCCTCCTTTTGACAAGCGGTATAAGTAATTTTGCAAATAAGCAAATATAGAGTGGTAAATACATTTTGCATTTGTAGAGTGCGATATAATTTATAACTATATTTGTGCACCCTATAAATGGTGCTTAAATCACATTTTAGACAGTTAAATATTAAATGAGTTTTCCGGTGTTCAGATAATCACAACCTAATAATGTAAAGGAATATAGCTTTACTATATAAATATTGTTTTTAAGTTGTCTGTATTGAATATTTCTGATTTTACAAAATCCAGACATTCCAAACAACTTCTTTGAAAACTTTTCTTTCCAATGTGTATATGTGATGGGACAATAAAATATTCACGTGTATGTTTTCTTTCTACATTAAACCTGAACATAAAACACAAATGTTCAAGCGATTCAATGCCTAATTGAAATGCTTAAATATGTATAACCATAATTTATGGCTTCAGATAACATTCTAAACATAATTGAAAATACAAAATTCAGAGTTCCCACACATCTGATTTCACTTTATCCTTTAGTGTACAGAGGAAACTTTATCCTTTATTGTACAGAGCGGGTGGAGTGACGACTGCATAGGTGTACATGTTTGAAAAAGAACAGATAGTCGCTACGTGAAGTTTTATGGTGACTATGACTGGCCTACACCAGAAGCAGAGAACTAAACTTGAACGCGTTCGTCGCTGACCGAAATGGCACCGTGTTCCCCGAAAAACGACAGCGGAACCTTGAAGGTACAGTTGAACTGTTATGCTCTGATGTACCTATAATTACAATTTTAAGAAATAAAGATAAAAAATAAAAAAAATTCACATATAAATATTTGCTAATTGTAGAAATATTATGAAGTATTCTTTTTGTTTTTTCCTTAAAGAGCAAACGTTTTCCGTAAAAAAATAACTTCTTGCCAACCAAATTTGTCTAATTAGACGGAAATATTGATATCCGAATCAATATTTTTATTTCTCTCTTGTAGCAAAGATCTGATGTATTCTTTTGTTTTCTATTAAGTTTTGCAGAATGAATAGAAGCCACACAAAAAGGCTAGATCTTTGTGTTTTTAAAGCTTTTCATGGTCTTATGCCACACTGTTCAAAAATGAGCGTTTAATTACGAGACACATCCCCTGCTAACTTTGCTGCCACAGCATGTTCTATATCAATGTGCTGCACATGTACCATCATTCTTTAGGACGGTACATTTTTAGGAAACACAGTTAGCAGGCTTGTGTCCCGCATACCATTACAAAGGTACCTTTGCTGTTTGCTGCTAGCTATCGGGAGTGTGCCATCACGCTCACAAACAGCATATGTTCTGTTGGAACTGCGATGTTTGTAAATTTTTAATCTTTAGATATGACTGCACGCTCACCATTTTTTACAATGTGTCCCCTCAGATATGTTGTGCTATTTTTACTGAAAAGCTAAACTATGGATTGGCGAACCCCCAGTTCGCACCCAAATTTAGTACATGCAGTCTGGACCAAATGACAAAGTTTCAGATCTTGTCGTGACGCGATTCGAACGTTATAATTTATTGGTGCCTTTCTGAAAATTTCTACACAACCAAATTGAACCAACCATGCTCTCAGCCAAGTCTTGTCAAAAGTCTGGGAAGTTTGTGCCTTGAAATTCTGAAAGAAACCCAGGTAGAGCCAAATGTGTCCTTCTATGGCAAGAGTCAGGGTATTTTGTCCCTAATTTGCCAAAGAAGTTGAAACTGGATACATTGCGTAACGAAAGATTGATACATAATTGGAAGTTTCTCCACAAGCCTGCGAATGCAATAATCGATTCATCTGTATTACTCAGTTGCATTTACCTAGGCGTTCCTCTGATTTTTTGCAGATTGCATTCAATGTTTTATCCTTTGGAATTGCATAAAGCTGAACCCATGACAGGACTACAATTAACGTATAACGATTATGAACAGATTGCTGAAAATTTTAGCCTTGTCATTTTTTATGACGCTGTATACCTAGAAATTTTCTTCATTATATTGTGTTGTTTTAAAATTTCTCTTCCTATTCGTACTTTTGTTCTGCTGTTACATACTAATCTGAAGAGTGCACCACTAAAAAGGAGTCAAGCTGTTCGTGGGCCACTCAAACTAAATTAATGAATGAATTAAAGAAAAATTTAGGCTTCATTTCCTAGCAGTTCGGCTCTTATCTGTCATATTTCGACCAAATTCAGCAAACGGGTGCCAGAGTTAGGCTTACTGCCTGGAACTTAAACTGCCATCTGGCTCCTCTGGGCCCAAGTCCCTAAACAACTGCCAAAGTTAGTATTCGCTTTGTTATTGTTTGGCGGTCATATGGAAGCTATAGGCCAAAGTCGCCAAACAAGTGCCAATATAAGGACGCGCCATGAGACTGTTTCGATGTTATCGCAACTGCTACCATTGAACAAGAGCTGCGTGCGACTGATGTGCGCACATCTACTCAATAGATGTCATTATTAGGCGCCGCAAAGCAAAAATCGGGCATAGCACTGTGCGTGCCTTGCATTTTTAATGGGCACTGTCAAAGCCTAGCGATAACAAAAAGCGGAAGCGACCGTGACTTTGCGATACCACTCCCGCTTAACACTCAGGAAAACTAAAATATTAATCTGATAGCGGCGATTTTAACGTTCATTTTAAGCATTTGACACCATCAACCCAGGCACTCGTTTCTCTCAAAATCTTTCAGTCTAAGCCAAGGTTACATTACTCGCCTACAAGACACTACCTCCCCTTTCAGTCAAAAAGGTGAGGGAGCTTAGCTGCATCGTTCAACCCCCTTAATCCTTGAATTTTATGATGCCACCCCACATGCTTCTCTGCCTTCGGTGGCCTTCACCGAGCGCGGCGGCAGCTTTAGGCAAATCAGAGAAGTTGAGCGAAACGCGTGATGTCTCTCCGTAGGACGAGTACGAAAAAAACTCTTGGACAAACATTCGTCACGCGACTCCCTGTCGCGTTGATGGGATCACCGAGGCTGTAATCGTCGCCGTTTTTCAAGTTATATAAATTGGCGAGCCACGCAGGTAATATTTCCAAGATACGTAATTTTAGTGCTTCGTTGTTTTCGTGCGCTGCAAACACGGCCGTGGTATTTCGTCGTAAACGGCTGGAATACATCCATGTCAATTATTCAGTACTGCCCATTCTTCCGCCGGAGTCCCTGGAATTCTTGTGCTGTGTTTGTTAGATGTGCTTTGACAAAAAAAACCGCTCCTCGCCGACGACGAGACTTCAGATGGATGTGGGCAACCCTCTTTCTCGACCTTGTATTTGTGCTTCTCTGTGCTGCCCGAGTCGGATTGCACATCCATCAAGGATTACATGCTATCGCTTTTTTATCAGTAAGTACGCCGCAAGCGTTCTTCTGATAGTAGTCATGGTTCCCTCTCAATCCCCACACTTTTTCGTGCTTTAATTTATGAGTAGTGCTTGGCATAAAAACTGTATTAATTATTTTTATTAATTTGACTGCCGGTTTACAAAAAAGTATAACGACTGTAAATGTGCAAAGAATACGATGTGTGTAATAATATTGGTTAAAAACTTCTGGAGCGATCGAAAGCAACTTTGTTTTCCCGGTTATGTGGCTTAAATGCAACAATTCATATCCAACGGCCTATACAACGCAAACTTGTACGACATCCGGACACTGCAGAGCAGACGCATCGTAAACTATTTCCACGATATTGTGCCAACACTAGGCCGGGGAAAAACGACGGTACGCCAATACTTGCGGATATCAAGTGGTCAAGCAATTCTGGACATTTGGGCTGTTTTGAAACCGTTAGTCGGCCTGCACCCTAGCAGTGCACTTCCCTCGATCATACTTGGGAGAGTTTGGCGCAAGCTTGTGTCAGGTTTGAGCCAATTTGGTCCTAGCTCGCGCCAATCCGGCCCAAGCCTGTGCCGATGAAATGGACTACTTGGGTGCTGGCTCAATAAGGAAAATTATCGCCCTGCTGCTTTGGAACGGAGAAGATGACAAAGGACCCATGAGTCTGAGCGCTTATTCAATTTAATTTTATTCTGGAGCGCATTTTTTTTCATCCTTGGGTGCAGGTTTAGAAGGAGTTGCGAAGTGTCCTGAGAACTAGCCCCCACCCAATGTCCTGAGAACTACCCTCCACCCAATGTCCTGAGAACTACCCTCCCACCCAACAACAGGTTGAAACATGTCTGCGCGCGTCTTAAAAACAAAACAGGATGAAAAAAAATGTTGCGAGAGGCGCGCGGCGATACCCAGCAAATTCGTTTCTTGATCGTCGAATACCTAAGGATATCGTCTAGCCACTTTATCCCCGTCATGGTTACTCGTATCCTGTGCTCTCCCGATAGCAAATTCGTTTCTTGATCGTCGAATACCTAAGGATATCGTCTAGCTACTTCATACCCGTCATGGTTACTCGTAACCTGTGCTCTCCCGACGACCGACAGCATTATTACAGTGCGGACTCGCAGCATCGAACTACTGATTTGACCGTCCACAAACGCGGTTTGGACCTGCAGTGCAGACTCGCTGCAAATTCACTTAGCCTTGGTTCACAATGTGACTCCATCGCCATGCATTCCGCTTTACGAAAGCGCTGCAAGTTCACTTAGCCTTGGTTCACAAGACAAATTGCTAAATTACTCAAACATCAGGGAGAAAGGGACCGGTGTCACACATGCCCAATACGCGCACGCCTTCCTCGTATAAAAAATTCGAAGTAAGTAACCAAAATAAAGTGTTGACGAACGCACGTGCAGGATGCCATTTGTTTTGTTTTGGGAATTTGATTTAGAAAAGTTACTACAGCTGCGGCCAGCGCGTGCAGCGCGTGGAGCACCAATCCCTGCATTCCACACACTTTCGTAAAGCGGAATCCATGTGTGAACTTTTCAGATATCGAAACAAAAAAAAAAGACCTATTAACCAGGAGAACGCCAGGATTTTAGTCTGCTCACCTTGCTGTGAAAGAACGGTGTGATGCCAAACCGAGGTAATTTTTCTCCCTCTTGATGACCAAATTCTGAAGAAAACTTTCTTATTAGCAAGGAAAACGTGACGCTTTCGGTCTGCTCACCCTGCAGCGCGAAGATCAGGAGAAAAACGATGCGTGAGTTGGGTTGTTCGAGTGCGAGGCAGTTTTATACAGTCCCAAAGCTGGAGTACGCCCAGGGAGTCCTATTCTGTGCAATCGCAGTAAACGGTGAAGTGGTAATGTTTAACGCAGATTTTCCTCTAAGCAAGTACTGTAGGATGTGCACATACGACGACACTTACATTACAAAATGTCTTATTCGCAAGGAAAACGCGAGGCTTTTAGTCTGCTCACACTGCAGTGCGAAGATCAGGAGAAAAACGATGCGTGAGTCGGGTATTTCGGTTGCGAATCAGTGTTATAGAGTCCCAAAGCTGGTGTACACACAATGAAACATATGCTGTGCAATCACAGGAAACGGTGAAGTCGCAATGTTTAACGCATATTTTCCTAAAAGCAATTACTGCGGGATGCGGACGCCCCGCCGACAGAGCCATTAACCAGCTTAAACGAGACAGTGGCTGGAAAGAAGCAAAAAACCAGTCAAACCGCTTCAAGGTCGCTATTTCGAGATATACCGCGCGCGCGCTTTCTCGATGAGCGCTTCTATAGCAGACGTGTGAGACGTTAACCACCTTCATGCAACGTTAACTATCTCAATCTCCATTGCATGTAGTTTCAAGAAGGACGTCGAAAAACAACTTTGTTTGTGCATATTTCATAACTCCGTTTAAAACCGCGGGCTAACAAAGATTAATATGCGCGCTGTACTCGCGCATATCTGAAATTAAATATAGTTGCACATGAGGAAAAGGTTTGTATAAAATAGGGGTAGAAACTGACTCGCTGTCGCGCTACCCAAAGGCAGCCCGATAACTACCCCGTCGTTTTAAAGATGGCAGAGGAGGGACAGCGAGTCTTTGATGTTGTACATTTTCACTTCATCGAGCGTTTTCGGCAAAGAAACCCTCGGTCTTTGGAGGAGATTATTGCGTTTGTCAATCCGCAACTCCTCCACGACTACGGCTCGGGTGAAGGAGAAAACTGGGACGAGGAAGAAGTTGATCCCGGGAGAGATATACAACCAACTCTATTTGCATACTTGGCGATGCAAATGTCGGCGATCCTTGCGGTCGCCTTCGGTGAGTATATCTGCCCTTGCGGGATGCTTTTATCGTATTTTTCACCCTCTGACCTTGTTCAACAATTGACGGCCCGCTTCCGGACTCTACAGTTTTGGGCTGGGTTGGGTGGATCCCGCGGGGCGGCCGAGGCGGCCGAGGCGACGCAGCAGGTGCGAGAATTTGTGCGGGATCATCTGATAGCGGCTGAGCACCTGCTGCCAGTGCGGACTGGTGAGTCACGTATGTACAGCTTGATAGCTTCATCCACTTTTCTTTTTCTTTTTTTTTCAGACTACGATAGTGGTGTGGAGGATGACTATGTGGACAGCGAATAACAGCTGATGCTTCGTGTCATCTCCTCATCGGTGAGAAATCCGCCGTCGCAGAGATTCAAATAATGTCACGTGACCATCACGTGACCGCGGCGCAGCGCCCTCTATCGGATGCAACACGAACCGTGTGTGACGTCACGTGGGCGCCCTCTGTCGGACGCAACTCGAACCCTGGGGAATCACGTGGTTAGAATCACGTGATGAGAGCCGTGCTGATGACATCCCTGATACGTGTCCTTCCCACGCTTCTGACACGCGCCGCGTACGTGACTGATAACAGCTGGTGATTACCAGCTGTTAACCAGGTAATTACCAGGTGTTAACACCTGGTAATTGCGTACGAGGCACGTGCCGCGTACGTGACTAGAGGGCGGGACCTCGATGAGCTCCCAACGCCCATGCCCTGTCATTGGTCCCTGGGATGGGAGAGAGGGAAGAGGCCCCGCCCTGCTGCTTCGGGATTGGTCAGGATTGGCCCCGCCCACCTGGGGCTGTGATTGACAGGTGGCCGGAGTGGTGCAGATTTACTACTACTCCGGGGGATTTCTCCCCAGCACGCGCGAATTACGAGATGAAACCGCGAGGCTTTTGCAAATCGCAAAGCCTGACGTTTTCGCCGTGGGATGCGCGTGCACAAGGGAGAAATCCCCGGGATTTCTCCCTTGTGTGAATACCCCTTAAGGAGCTTCGCCCCTAAAAATTAAAAAAACAGGGGGAAGGTGAGGACTTCTGCGCACTAACTGCCTGGACATGTCATCGTGATGTAGGGGGATCGTCAGATTCTAGCTGGCCGCGTGCGTGAACCCTAACGTTGGAGCGGAGCCTTAAACAAAAATCTTTCTAGTTTGAGGCTCCGCCCCAACGTTTTCCTTACGTCACTTTCTTGTTTGCGACCAGGGTAGCACCCGAGTAGTACCAACAGTTGTCTAGATTTTAAACTCGTTCTATTGCAGGTTTTTCCTGGTTGCCCAAGGTCCGTCCCAGGTCCGCGTGCTCAGATAAGTGGGAAGAAACCAATCACGCCAAACTATTCCCGCGACAACTGGCTGCACGAGACATTTTTTAAGGTGAGAACCTCACTAGACACATTTCGCGAAAAAACGGCGTCGTGGTGCCCGAAAGATTGGCATAAAATTACGTCATGAAGCACACGCCGCGTAATCCTATGCTCAAGGACGATGCCGAGGACGGCGTCGTCCTTGGCGTCATTCTAGGGGCGTCTAGGTTGTCCTAGAGGTCATCTGAGACGTCATTCTCTATGCGTCGTTTTGACGTCGACCTCTAGGCGTCGTTCTCGACGTCTTCCTAGACGTCGTCCTTAAGTTTTCCTAGAGGCCGTCCTAGAAGTCGTCCTAGACGTCAACCTATGCTTCGTCCAAAAGATTGCTCTAAGGGCCGTCCAATACCTCGCTCTTGACGTCGATCTTCGACGTCCTCCGAGACGCCGTCCTTGACGTTGTCCTTGATATGCGCATGGAAACGCAGATGCTTCGTCACAAAACGCCTGAAGCCTTCAATAAGTGTAGAGACGTTACTCAAAAACATTTCACCCGCGGGACTAGAATGCCTTCGCATTCCTACGCAAAAGCAGTCTTAAAGGGACAATGAAGACGATTTTAATTATTCTTTTACATGGTGTCTTTATGTTTCCTGGGAAGCTAGCACTTTGCCCAATTGTTTATAGACATTTGTGAGGCGTAATAGACCCTTTTCGAAATTCAGTGCCATCAGGTAGTTCGTAAAGCAGTTTAGGTTTTGCCATATAAATGGCGGAAAGGAACTTGTATCGACACCGTCACTTTCGCAAGTCAACAGCACGCGAGGAATTTTTCAGTGCGAGTTCTTTCTCGATCACTTTCAGTTCGATGTTCACCAAGAACCTGCATTCAGAAAAAGCTCGAACCCACTCAGATGCCTCGAAAACTTCTGTACACCAAAGTGCTTTAAGGCCGATTGTGTGCCGCCCTCAGATTGATTGAATCTGAGTTGTTAGAAATAAACGCTTACGTAGCTCTTGTGTTCCATTCCTACGTCACGTCGTACTGACACCCCAAATGTACAAACCTCGCATCATCCGCTTAGGAGCATCTTCAACGCCTTCCTTTATCAGTCACTAGAAGGCCGCCATTAGTATGGCACAGATGCCGTACCACGGATGATGATAGGAATCAAAGTGGCCAGACTGAATTTCGGAAAGGGTCTATTCTGTGTCTCAAAAGAACTGAAAAAATCGAAACTGAACTATCTTCATTCTTACTTCTGGATCGCCGAAAACGGAGGTGACGTAGGGACTGACGTCAGTTATGAATAGCCGGTATCGGTAGCATTTAGGAGATCGAAACACTGGTTTCTGTGGTGGACTATGGCAGTGCGGGGGCGCTATAGATTCGTTGGACCTGTCAACATGGACGACACTGCCGCTGTCACGAGCGAGTTCGGGCTCACGTTCAGTGACCTAACACCAACGGAGCGGGAGATGCTCCTAAGGACGCGGCACTCTGAAACGCCTCGCTACGAGAACGTCCAGAATTGCAGCCGACCTCTCAGTCACCGATATAGAGCGATTCGCCGCGGCCCAACTCGCCTACGCCACCGCAACGTCCTTGCCACATATGCTGCCCAAGCTCGGGAAAAGTGAGGAAACAAGGACCACTATGTCCCATGCCTCAGTCAATTGCGCCCTTTTCATATTTTGTCCAAGTGACTTCGACCATCCATTCGAGATATTCTGTACGTGTAATCAGCGCAGTGTTTTTTGTTTTTTTTTTAGTTTGTTTATAGTTGCTCTTGTCCGTTTCGCGTCCAGCGTAGCAAGAAAAAACTTTTTTTTTGTTGATTAATTGTTTTTTGTCTGATTTATACTTTTTATGGTTACTCAAGTGGAAATATAAACAGTGTTTATAAAAATCGCGAGCCAAAACGTGACCTAGGGCACGTCTCTCCTTTCGACCAATCGCTGACGCGACTCTTGTGACGTCACGCTTCAAGGCCCGCAACGTCACGTGAAATCCGCTTCTCCTGACTTTTCCCGCAATTCTCGGGGCGTCGCCGCTATCGATCCCGGCACGATTATTACCGTGGCTCTTAAATTGATTTACGCGGCACGCAAGCGCCGGTTTTGGCTGAAATTTGGGCAACGTTGCCTGGCGTTCTCGCACGTTCGAGAACCCTCTCGTCTGATCGAGTTGCGAATGTCCTACGCGCGGAACCTTCAACGCCGAATGTTTTAGATACCCATACGGGTATAAAAGGTGTTCCGTGTGGCGAGCCTTATACTTGGGCCACACGGGCAACTCGAATGCCATTTACAACGAATGACATTTGAACGATCGGCGAATCAGCGCGCGACACTCCGAGCGTGGGGCGTTTCACGCACGACAGATCGCGAGCAGATTCGTTGCTCCCACGAATGTCATTCGTTGTAAATGACATTCGAGTTGCCCGTGTGGCCCCAGTATTAGTCTGTCTCGCCCCAGCGTTTGACCCTGCTGTTTCGCCGCCATCGACGCCTGTGAAGCAGGCCGTTTTTTTTTTTTTTTGTTTTGGGAACAAGTTAGCCCCACTAAACATTTAGGTTGCTTCAGTTTTTATCGCCTCATCAATTGTCATTCACGACATTTTTGATGGCGTTACGAGGTACCACTTTTCATGCCAGTGAAACATACCCCTCAGTTGATCTGCCGTGCTCGATCTTTCTCAAGTCCCGGAAAGCTTATTCCCGTTGACGAACTTGAAACAGGGGCCAGCCGCCGCACCCCCAAGTCCTGCCCCCGGAATTCGTCACTCTACCGTGGAAGCCAACGAGGACTACGGCCACAATGAGCACCACGTCGCAGCAAGACGGAACACCACCGACTTGCATCGCCTATGTGCAGGCCCCGCCCCAGACGCCGGTGACTTCCTTGCCAAAGAAAATACAAGACAAACGTTTCAATGCACATGACGTTGTTAGCACCAAGTTTATTGCGCCACAGAAACGGCGAAGACTGCGAGCACCTCGCCTCTTAAAAGACACATGCAAAAGAAAAAAAAAAAACTTTTTTTTAAACAGCTTAGATGGGAAAAAAATGTCATAAAACAATATTACAACGAAGAAAAAAAGAAATTTAGGGCTATATGTACGGCGCTATACGAATTTGTAGTTGCGCCCGCCGGCGCCGCGGAAAAGTGGCCCTTATTTATCACGTGGTGCTTGCGCTCTTTCGGAGGCTACGTATGGCGTCTAAAAGTAACTTATTCTTCTTTGTTTGAAGTATAACAAAAAACTAAGATCAATAGGTAATTTTTAGAGCCGACAGGAAACTCCCGAAAAAGCGGAAGCAGACGTGATAGACCTGTGCGCCGGTCAGACAACGGCGGCGGCGCCCCGAAGCAGACGAACTTGCGTGGCGGCGGCGACGACGGCGTGGAGAAACGCGTTGAAGCGGCGTTCGCACAACTCTCAGCGTGCGGCGACGCAGCGCGGCGTCGCGCGGGCCTACCACGTGACCAGCGGCGGCTCCCGCGGGCACCAACTACAAATTCGTATAGCGTTGTAAATATAGCTCTAATCCTTTTTTTTTTCGTCGTAAAATCGTTTTATGACATCCTTTTTCCATCTAAGCTGTTAAAAAAAAAGTTTTTTTCCTTTGCATGTGTCCTTCAAGATTTTGAGATTTGGGGAATTTTCTCGTACCTCGTAATTGGTTTAGCAGTTTAATGACCTCACAGGCCGATTTCAATAAAAAGTAGATGATTTATAGATTTTCTTTTTGATAAAAAAAAAACGGACTCAATCGCTTCTTTGATATCAAAAAGAAAGTTTGCCCTATCAAAATACTGTATTTGCGTCCTTCTTTCACTCTTTCGTTATCGTAATTTAGACACCAACACGCTCAACTATCCACACGCTGTGTGTTGATGGGATTTTTCATTTGCACATTTGAGTGAGTCTTTGCGACTGAAGATCTCGGTCCCGTCAAAGTGTCCGTTGTTATCCTATATGATCCCAGTTGATATCATATTGACAGCACATATACATGTGCTGTGAATATGACATCAAATATAGGCGGCAAAAAAGTCCAAGGAAATCTAAGCACTTATTAGTTGTGAATACGAAAGCATGAATGGTCGTTCGGCCGGTCGAGCGCGCGCTTTTGTGAAGTGGCCGCGCCATGCTGAGCTAAAGGTCCGTACGCACATTCGCGTTTGAACGCGTTTGGGTGCGTTGCGGAGTCCTTGCGGCCAGAAGCGGTCGTTTGCGCACGTTCCCGCAACGCTCGGCAGCGCGACGCAAGCGAGTAGAGACTCGCTCAACTTTCCGAAGCGTTGCGGTGCGTTCGACCAATCAGAAGCCGACCGAGGAGAGGAGGGTGACGTGTCCGCTCGCGCCACTCGGCCGACTCGGTGAGACGTATCCGGTTCTCCGCTCGCAGTGCTTGCTTTTCCGTTTTGGGGAGCGGTGGGGACTGTATTTTCCAAGGCTGCGATGCTCAAGTTCGAGAAAATGCCGGAGAAGCCAGCGGGATTGTAATAAAATGCAATAAAATCATCTGATGGGCTAGATGGGTAAACATAATTAAAAAAATAGCGCAAGGACGACGGAGGGAAGAACGAGAGACAGGAAAGAGCGCTAACTGACAACTGGCGTTTTATTTACAAGAGAAGAGAAGACGAAAAGCAGTGAGGCAATTCAAAGACAAAAAAAGGCGATGGAAAAAGAAGAAGGAAGATAAAAAAGATCGGATTTGAAACAGAAGGATGCTTTTTGCAATTATGTACAAAATATAAAGGAAAAATCAAAAAAGTTAAAAAATTTAAGAAAATAAGGAATAATGCTAAACTAGAAATAAAAAAGGACAAGAAAAAAGGAAGGAGAAAAACAAGAAAAGAATAAGAAAAGGAATTTAGTGTCAACATAATGTGTAGGAAGAATCTTCAAGGGCTGAGGTAAAACTGTCCTTTTCCGATAAGGCTACTGAAGGAGCACGGGTGCAGGCGTCGCCCTTGGATATTATGACGTGTGCTTCGAAGAGTTCTCTACTCCTCTGACCAGAAAACCGTTTGAGGACTTTCGTGTGCTCGAAGAGTGGGGTACACAGACAGTCTCTTACATGCACCGCAAGATGTCCCGCGGGAGATGACCTTAACGCTAGGGCATGTCCCCTTAGCCTGACATTTAGACAACGTCCGGATTGTTCCACATATACCTTTCCACACGAAAACGGTATTTCGTACACTACACCGCTGATGCAGGTGACATATTGGTGTTGATGCTTTACTGTACATTTTGCAGTTTGTTCCTGCTTGTTATTGATTTTTGGGCATAGCCTCCTTAGTTTATCAGGAGCTGACATCACAACCTGTACATCAAACTTGGATGCCGCCAGCTTCAAGTTATGGGAAATGCGGTGTATGTATGGCACTACAGCCGGTCGGCGTCCCTTGAAGTTATTTCTTGTTGGTCTTCCACTTGATGTAATCATGGATTCAGCGACATCGAACAGAATCGAATAAGGATATCCAGATGCCGTGAGCCGTGAGCGGGGTTGTCCTTAGATCGAACATTTCGGCGCTGTCGCTGGGCGCCGCCATGTTGCCGTGCATTTCGCTTACTATTGGTGAGCCGCTAGCGACGATAGCGCGTTCTTACTAGACAGTTTTAGTGGATCGTACGCTATAGCTTTGCGTACGCAAGGAGATTGCGGGTAGTGAGTGCGCATGCGCAGAACACAATAGAAGGGCTAGCGTATTGCGTACGCACGCAACGCTGGGGATTTTGCGTTGCTGGCTAGCGGGCCTTGCGGGACGCTCTCGAGAGATCTCGGACCCAACGAGAGCTCCAGTTTCAAGATGGCGGTTGCCTCGACTGGCGCAGCAAGGGCGACGTGGTGTTTTCCAAGTTCTGTGTTACGTGAAATTGCGTGGTGTTCAGCTCGGCGATTCTTTCTGGGACCTACCGCGGTCGAATCAGATCGCCGTGCAGCTGAAGGAGTGTACAGTGAAAATGTTCGCCGCTCGCAGTGTGCGTCGACGCTGCGATCTGCTCAACGCTAAGCCTATTCCCACAGTTCATCGCCGACGGACGAACGACTCTAAAAGAAATCGTCGAAGTTCTCGCTATGCACTGGACATCAGGGTCATGAATTTCATTCCGCGATAGCATTGATAAAATGTGCCGTTTCCACGGGACGACTGACGGAGGCTCCGTGATCGAATTTGGCTACGCACTCGTACTCGTAGCCTCTGTACCCTGCAGAAAAGCGCGCTTGACGAGGCAGCTGTGGCTTGGTTTAATCTGAAATAAAATGGACACTTTTTCTTTTTCAATATTTCTTTCCAGGAGCAAGGTTGCGCTATAAGCACGCGGAATTCTACGGCTCTAGCAAATTTAACCAAGATCATGAGCGGTGTTCACTCGAAAACGTAACGCACAACTAAATTCGGTCCGAGCAGGTCATTTTTACCGTACGCTATACTATTGCGTATTGCGTACGTAAGGTCCAGCGACGCTATACTAAAACTGTCTATTGGCTCTTGACTGCGGTTGACTGTGTGTCAGCGCAACTGTGGCCTCTGTGTGTACAAGCATGGCGCAAGCACTCTTCGCAACGCAACGCATCCGCTTGCCGCTACGGGACGCACCGCGCTCAAACGCAGATGTGCCTATAAGGAGTGTTCACTGGACGCCATATTTGTGGGTGCTGTTTCGAGCGCATGCTCAGAACGAACTCATATTAAGAGGTTGCTAAGACCGGCAGTCTTGGTGGTTTGGAATGCACGTTGCAAAAGAACTGTGGAAGTTCGGCATCAGCACGCGCTCAGCAGTCGCGCACACAGCAATGGCCGCCAGTGAATACTCCCTATAGACATTAAAGGCTGGACTCCATCGGACGAATATGCTGCGAAAAATCGACGAATTTCACTCGGCGGCTTTTGCCCTGCGCGCGGCATCAGCCCAGTTGGTGCTACGTCGCGCGCGAAGCGAGCATGCCGTCGTGGCGAAGTTCTTCAGTTAATCGTCGCATAATTCGCTCCATGGAGTTCAGCCGCCGTGTTAAGCTCAGCGCGGCTGATCTCAGCACGGCTGAGCTCCTCTTACCGGCGGGCGCGCAGCAGCTGCGCCGCCATGAAGAGGGCTTTTGTGGCGGCGTTTTTTTGCAATTACGCCGCACGAGAGCCAATGGAAGCCTCGTTCCTTAATGACGCGCGCCCGTCAATGGCAGCAAAGTGCATCAGAAATCAGGTTTACTAGGAAAAGGGAATTATAGGTGCTGTTTGGCCAACATTTGTCGTGGTTTCAAAGCTGATGACGTCGGTTCGCTCCATGGAAGAGTTAATGCTTTTGCATTAAAACCAGTTGGGGCAGCGTCTTGAAATTATAATGCTGCGTCCAGTGCAAAAGATTATATTTTTGGCAGTATCATATTCGTTAACTACTCTACTTTGAGGAACAAACAGTAATGTGATTTTTCCTCAAACTTCTCAAAATAGGTTCGACTAATTTTTTTATTTCTGAGTAATGCCACTGATTATACCTTCACATGTATAATTTCCAGCAACGAAGCTGTGAAATAATCGAGTGTATGTTTAATTTAAATGTATTGCAATTCGACAAGTTCACTCAGGAACGTCTCTGGAATCAATTTATTGCAGCCAATTTTTCGGACTTATTAGATAGTCTAATTTAGATTAGCTGCATCATCCTGTAGTTCGAAAGGTTGTCCTTGGCCACGCCAAATGAATTATTCTTCTTTTTATTATTAGAAATAATAAACAAATGATGTGGTCAAATTACGAAAGCAAAATCGAGATCGACAATTCAGCGCAGCAAGACGGTCTAGGAAGCAAAGATGAGAGGCCACGAAGCGCGGTCTAATGAAACAATCGATTCCGTTCTAATGTTAATATTAGCTGACAGATGCAAATATTCCTTCACAAAAATTGGGCATCGCTAGAACTCCGATCGTGCTCAAATAATAAAGTTTCATATAAAGACAACTACCTGATATGAAGACAACTACCGACCATAAGTGCTGGAACTATGAAGCGTTTTGAGCTTTTAAACCTGCTTTATCTTTTTTTGCCACAAAGATTGTTATAATCAGTGCAACTTGACGCAATATATTACTAACTATATAGTTTCAAATTCTTGTCTTCTGAATCTATCCTGGCCTGAAAAATGCCTTTTGATGAATCTTCGCTACAGAACCTGTGGAGCTGTTTTGACTTTAGCAACAATGTAACTTTTCCACATAAAGACATCAGGCAGTGGGCACACACAACATGCCCGGTAGGGGTCAGATAATATATGCATAAATCTCTGCGTCAGAAATCTTCTTAATCGGGCGGAGGCTTAAGCCAACCACTAGCTCTGCGGGGCGAAGAGGAACTACGAGCCGACGGTTCAATCTCGGTTGACTCGTTTCGAACCCTAAATTTCCACTCTTCTTGAAAGGAAAGCGTAAAAAGACTGGAACTTCGCGTAGAGTCAATCGACCCATGTGCAATGAAACAGTAACATCATGGCGCTGTTTTCTTTCTGCAAGTGAATTTTGGCAACTAAATCAACCGAGCGCGTTGGAAACCCTGTGACCTCCGGTTTCAGTTCGCGTGTGTGTGTTCGTTTTCTCGCGGGCGATATGAGCAGACAGAGTCCTACATGATCATTTGGCGTGCCTGCCGATACTTGAGAGAGATATTGTTCCAGCTAGGAATTGAGTACGATGTGGAGATCCCATACACATTTGTCACAAATTGAGAGAATGGAACTTGTAGGGAGTACATGTTCACAAAAAGGCCAAATAAGGTGTTTCAGCTCATATTTTCCGAGGTAATTCTCGTTCAAGCCGTCAACTGAATTTTGAATTATTATGAAACAAAGTATAGAACAATAGGATGACCAAAGTGGTCGTTTCGTTTTCGATAGCATTGTTACACAAACTGGGTGCACCTGTTTTCTATAAGTAGTATGCATGTGACCTAAGATAGAAGAGTTAAAAATTATAATGGGGGTGAGGAATGTCTTAAGTAAAAAAAAGCGCAAAGCTGCAGTTGCTTTTGCTAGGAAAGCAATTTAGAGAAATACCATCCGAAATGCGCAATCCTACATATATCTTTTAATCTACTGCAGCACACATATACACGAATAACTAATCCTCACCCACTAACTTTTTGATCTCGTCACTTAGTTTTTCTCCCCAGTTTAATCCTCCTCGTTTCCCAAGAAGAAATCTGTCCACCATATTTGGGTCATATCAGCACTGCGTGTTGGTTGCATTTCTTGTGACCTCAAAACCACACCCGCAGATACTTTTTTTTTTCGAATTGATACTGAATTACCGAAAACGTTTTAACCTCCGAGATACGCATAACAAAAAAATGTTTAATTAAAATATTTAAGTTATAATTATGTTTTGAAACACATAATTTTTTGAAAAAACAGTGAGTGCGCAGGCGAGCTGGTGGAAGTTGATCATGATCTAGAATACCCGAGACTGTGGTAAAAGGTGGGAAACTTGTTCGAAGAAAAAAGACGGGGGAAAAGAACGCCGAGACGTTCTTTTCATTCAGCATATAATGTAAGGCCGTTATTTTATTTCAAGGCATCGACCCGGAAACAAAAGCATTCTTCGGATTCGCTGAAATGAGTCTCATGACCTAAATGTTTTTTAGAAATATTTTTTTAAAGCTTTTATGGAAGATTTATTTTGATTAAAGAAAACATTTATTTTCTATGTCAATTCAGGCATCGAAATGAATGACGTTTACAATTCCCTGTAATGCCGAATTATAGCGCAGCTCTTGAGGAGGAGGGGGGAAGGATACGGATGGGAGGGTATCTTCTCCTCCACCTCCGTTACCTCTCCTTCTCTGCTCTTCCCTCCTCCTTCTCCTTCCTCCTTTCACCTCCTCTCCTTCTCGTCCCTTCCTCCTCCCCCTCCTTCTCTCCCTCCTTCCCCGTGACGTCACTCGTGGCCCTAGTGACCCTCGTGACGTCACTCGTGACCTTCGTCGTGACCTTCACTAATGACCTTCGTTACGTCACTCGGGACCCTAGTGGCCCTCGTGACGTCAACCGTGACCCTCGTGACGTCACTCGCGACTCTCGTGACGTCACTTGTGACGTCATTATGGGAAACGTCCTATAGTGTAATGCGCGGTTACGCCGACGGCGACGGCGACGCCACTCAAGCCGGAAATGGGTGCCCAAAAACTGCGCTCTAAAATGTTTTATGAGGATTTGTGTTACTAGAAGGGAAGCAACACGACCTGTCCAGGAAAGAAAAATGCCAAAAACACTGCGATTTCAGCGCGCAGATATCTGCCGTGCAGAATCGTGGGAATGGGCTTTTGGAACTGCGTATATGAAGGAACGTATATTACGGAGATGATATTTCGCTTGGATGTTTTATTTTTGTTTGCAGCTCTGAAATTTGAATGTTCATGTTTACCATTTCTTGAATTTACACACCCATTGTTTTAGTTAATTTCGCATGATGAATGTAGATGATATTACTTAGGCACTTTACTTTCTGATAGGTGGTAATCTAAAATGAATTTTGTTTTTTATCAATTTACCCAAAATCTTGTATTTTCTGGAAATTTGAACGTGCTGGAACACTTTATTATCTAGTACACGCACATTAAATGGCTTTTATTCAACATCAATGTCTGTGGAAGTTGAAACGTAGTGAGAAACTCATTATTGTTTAAAGGCGGGACATCCTCAAACAAAGGCCGTTACCAAGATCGGCTCCGCAGGACATCTTGCTCTCATCTTTTGTGTAGCCTAACACGTATTCCATCTTCTGGGTTAAGTACCACTGATGGTACGACAAATCTAAGTGGATCTTGCGTTTGTTCGCATTTAGAGACTTTGTACCTTCTAATAATATTGCATGTGGCCAATTTCACTTCCAGCAGAGCAAATCTTTTTCCGATGCAGACCCGGGGCCCCAGCCCAAACGGGAAATATGCCAACTGTACCTTTTCTCCTTCGCTAAACCTTTCTGGGTCAAACTTAAAAGGCTCTAGCCAAAATTCTGGGTCATGATGAACGTGCCACGTGGGAACTAAGACGTTCACACCAGTCGGAAAGAACTGACCCGATACCGTGGTGTCTTGGGTACAGTGGCGACTAACAAAAAGCACCACGGGCGGATAGAGGCGTAGGGTTTCGCAGACCACCATGTCCAGGCGCTTCAGATGCTGAACGCCATCATATGTCAGCTCTGCTCCATCGGGAAAGGCTTTTGAAATCTCGTTGAAAACACGCTCTTGTTCTTCGGGGTACTTGGCCAACACATGCATAATAAAGGCCAGGGACGATGCCGTTGTGTCGAAGCCGGCGATTAAGAAAAGAAAACAGTTGGACAAGAGATGGCGGTCCTCAAATACTGTAGCATTACTTCCAGACCCCACAGATAATCCTTCTCCGGATGTTTGAGCATCGAGCATGAGCTGAAGCATGTCAGTTGTCCTAGGGCTTTGTCCGCTCCTCCGGAGCTTTACCACGTTTAAAACGTTTTCTGTAATTTTGTTTATGATCTTGTAGTAGCTGGCGTATGGATACAGCCATTCCAGTATTTTTCGGAGGACTGGGAAACGAATTGCATTTACAATGACAGCGTTATCAACGTCTTCGAACACCTTCTGTACGCCCATCAGCAGGGGGTCTGTTGGGTTCTTCTGGCAATCCACCTGAAAACGACAAAACAAACCGTGTATGCACTCTTGATTGTTTAAAGATCTGCAGTTATCAAAAACAAGAATTCAATCAGGTGAGCAAGGGAAACAGACCCGTACCTAGTGTCTGCTTTTGCAAGGATGGGCACGGAGGTACAATTTTCTTGAACACAGCTGTTGCAAGCTCAGATTCGAAGCAATATATTTTGCAGAGCATAGTTCAATCTGCACTGGGAAGTTAATTAAGATTTGGATGCATAACGAACACTTAGAGCAGGCACATATTTTATGATCTTTTGTTGTTGTTGTTTTCTTAATATTTTAGTACTATTCTTTCCAGCGCATTCCACAAGCTCATTTTTGATAGGGTTGGTAACAGCAAAATCTATATCACAATTGTTTCGTGATATAAATTCAAGATATATCCGCGAAAGATAATCCAAATGGATAATCTTTAAAGACCAAACAAGAAACTCTTGAAAAAAAACGTACAACCAGCAGAAACGCAGAGTAAGAGTAAAATATCTTAAGAATTGAAATACGGATCATCCTTCATTGAAGGGAGTATTAGATCTGAATTATGAGGAATTATATAGTCCTTGCAGCATAAAGACAGCAACAGGGTCTTCTCCCACAAAAGCCAAGGCTCGACTCAATAACCACGTCGGAAGGCTTTATAGACATCTGGTGGAGCTCTTCTATCTTCTTTATGGGCGCTAATCTTCAAAAAATAGTACTGAATTACGCCACACTTTTCTTGATGTCATAAGTATGTTATGCTGACAGACTGAAAAATTGCAATTCTCGCACCGGTTTTCACAAGGAAATTGGGGGCTGGAGCACCTCCTGCAGATATTACACTGTGTTTCTCCAAAGGGTAATAATAATCTAAAAAGACGCATAAAAAAACATTCAAGATAACGGGGTCGACATCGGCGGATGTAAAGGTACAAATTCATTTTGATAATTATTTACTTATTTATCTAAATCCGAAATAATATTTGTTGAATACTTGGTTTATCTGTCAGAATCCAATTATAGATGTATTACAGGTCGTGGAACTAGGCTATAACGGCACCATGACAGAACAGCACACGACAAAACAGCACGCGACAAAACAGCACGGTCAAAACAGCACGCATCAAAAAAGCACACCGTCAAAACAGCACGACGACAAAACAGCACGCGTCAAAATAGTACGCGACAAAACAGCACAGCGTCAAAACGGCACAGCGACAGAAGAGCACGTGCCAAAACAGCACGGTGTCAAAACAGCACAGCGTCAGAACAGCACAGCGTCAGAACAGGACATTGACAATAGAACTAGGGTTTGGCGTTTTCGGTTTTAATTATTTTGAAATTCGGCGTACATTTTTCGGTTTTTATTTCAAGCAGAAGTTTTGGGTTGATTGCTGAGGATATTTGTAGACTCATAAACTTTTCATTTTTTTTCGGTTTATTTAAAGGCGTTTGTTTAAAATGAATAGTGAGCAAACCAGGTACTGGATTTCTTATTTGTTGCTGTCTGTGGCAGCGGACGCGACCTGTTCTGCAAGACCTACTGGGGCCCTATCGTGATCTGACATTATAACGTCGTGGGCTCGTATTTGTACACAGGACGAACATGAGCTTTACTACCACTTCGGTCCGAGAGGCAAATATCAAAATCCAAAAATTTACAAGCATTGTACTCAGTGCTTCTTTCCCCCATTTTCACGGCTGCGAGAGGTTGTTAAATCGCGCAGTCCAAGAAACGACAAGAAATCAATCGTATTTATGCCCTCCTCTAGCGGACGGAAGCTAGGGGTGTTAAAAATGTGCGGCGTTTACGAATGCCCTTTAATTTTATTGTTCAGTTCACGATTAAACTTTCTTCTTTGAACAAAGAATTCGACGCACAAATTCCTATCAGGTGAAAAACCCACATTTCGTCCTGAAGACCATTGCGTTGAACCGATCTCGGAGACAGGCTAAAAACTGAGGAAGGAAGTGGTCATACGGTCAGTAATGAAGCACATTCCCCCACCCACCCCTCCAAACGCCCTCGAAAATGCTGACCTCGAGACAGTTAAAACCGAATTAAAAAAAAAATCGTCGTACTTTTACCGGTTTTATCGGTTTAGGCCGAAAACGCTGAACCCTAAATATAGCGATGGAGTTAAAATGCGTGTCTCAGAGTAGGCACTGTAAAGGAATGGAGGGTCTAGGCCAATTCCTCGTACGTCATCTCGTCGACGGCCAATTTGTCGAATCCGTTCTCATGAAGGCTCCCTGGGCAGTACCGAAGCCCTCGGTTTGCGTATTCTGGCAATTTCTCAAGCAGTTCTGCTAATATTGACGCTCAAGTTTGCTGGTGATGTCGTCTACAATAAATGAATCAATCGCACGGCAATGTGCTGTTGTTAGTTGTTAAAAAAAGTGTGTGCCGCAACGGTGTGCTTAGCCCATGCTCTACGGACAACATTGAGGCTGTGGCATGTTTCTGCTTCACCGGTTTCCACTCGATCGAAGCCTTCGTCGGCAATAATCTGTGAATTTAACTCAAAACAACTTCTCGCCTGCACGCTGCAGCCACGTGTTTCCGGGACATTTTATTCACGGCGAATGAACCCCGGAGAATCGGTGCCCATGGTACACCTTGAATACGCTCCACGTTAAAATTACCTTATCTTCCCGGTTCTATCAATGCATCTGAAATCGGCGCATCTCCCGCTTTTTGGGGGGACGCTGTATACGCTTAGGTGGTAATTACGAAACGATGAGTACTACAGAACCTCACCGGACCGCCGCAACGGTTCATAACTTGAACTTATGGATTTCTTTTTCCAAATAACTTTTCATCTTTCGTTGGTTCTAAAAAAAGAAAAAAGAAAAGAAAAAAAAAATACCAGACAACGCGCCCAGCATCGACGCGAAGATATCACCCCTAACTACCCAATCTCTTCAAAGATCAGCGTAGTTAAGTAGTATAGTAACTACTGCTAACTTCGTTTGTTTTTAGCAATAACACAGCAGCACCAGTCGCGACACTGACTTAGAAATGAAATAGGCGATAAATTCCTCTATCACCTAGCGACAATAAACGAAAGGGTTAAGGAGGTTTGAAAATATTCGCGCAGAGAGATGTGAAGAGCGCGCTCGAAGTTGCTACATGCGTGCTGTTTGGTCGCTGTGCTGTTTTGACGCCGCGCAGTTTTGGCACGTGCTCTTCTGTCGCTATGCCGTTTTGACGCTGTGCTGTTTTGTCGCGTGCTATTTTGACGCCTGCTGTTTTGTCGCCGTGCTGTTTTGACGCGGTGCTGTTTTGACGCGTGCTGTTTTGACCGTGCTGTTTTGTCGCGTGCTGTTTTGTCGTGTGCTGTTCTGTCGCGTTCCCGGCTATAACAGTTCTTAGAAGTACACAGGTAAATTATCCGCGATATTGAGTGGGAAAGGTAAGCTGCCTAGAGTCGGCCAAACCAAAATTGAGTGTAAAATAGCACCGAGAGCCGAGCGCTCGATGAAACATCAGACTGCGGCACACTTTTTCTTAGATAAGTGGACATTATTTAGATTTAAATGCCCAGATCGGTTCACAATCTGTCAATACCCACAACCACTGCGAAGGCACACATCACTTTCAGCAATACCGTCTATTGTTCGATTCGTTCAAGGTTAAGGATGATGATTTCTTTTTGTTTTATAAGCACTCACTCTTGAAATCCAAGATTTACCGGAGTTTTGGTGGCAAGTGTAGCACATGACAATGTTAATGAAAAACAGTTTGAAAGTTGCGATGGCACTTGCAAAACTATTTTTAATAGCTATAGCAGAAAGAGACCCGCGAGGCATACAATCTGCGCATGCGTTTAAACATTGTGCTATAATTACAGCGGCTGCTGCGATGTATTTCAGACGATTCGACGGGACGGTGTGCTTGCAACATTATCTGTTTTGAATTATTCATTAACAGCCGGAAGCTAACAGATGTCCAAAAACAACCCACGGACATAAGAATAAAGGTCGGACAAAGTTGTTCATTCTTCATGCGTCTTCTAGTGTTGTTCTGGAACACTTGAAGTTTGAATACCTCTTAAAATACTTCGCACGAATCACTGCTTTTAGGCACAAATCTGCTGACTTATTGAAGAAGTTTTTTTTATTTTTTTATTTTACCATGTTTACAAAGAATTGATATTGGCTCCCGCTTTGGTTGGCAGTCCATGCTAAACTTACTTTTTTGCTCGAGCACCTGACGTCAATACGTGTGGCGTAGCCCCAAGTTTTCATTGACCGACGTTCTTTAGAATATTAACAGGTGAAGGTCCCTGCCTTCGATTGCTGTTCGTGCATCACCGTGCCGCATTATCTTCTTACGCCACAAAATTAATCTCGTAACTTTTTGATCTCAATACATGTTTATGTGAAGAGACGAATTTAGAGCGAAGACAACATCGTCGCTTTTGAGGCTCAAACTGGCCAGGTTTGCTCGTTTCCGCATGCTTTTCTGCCGAGCACGAGTATCTGTCACATCACCTAATCTAAAATCATCAATTTAGTAGAAAAAAAAAATTATATTGTATGATGTCACGATTGTTCTCAAAAACGACAAGAAAACACAAGAGTGGTATGCTTAGTAAATAAGGGCTCTCATCAACAGGTACTGCCAGATGACTTTAGAAAGAAGTTTAACTCTACGTTTGCCGACAACTACAAGGCAGTGTCAATAAACGTGGTCCAGGAAAACTTTGAAGCTCAGCCATGTGCAGAACACGTTGTTTTAAGCGGGGTGTTGAACAAGCAATAGATCAGCGTGTAGCTAGATATCGGTAGAAACACGGTACACGCACACAACTCAGCAGAAGCTGTACGGCCATTAAATGTGGTATTCAAGGCGAAGAAAACGATCCAGATAAAGGTGACACCGACTCAAAAAAAAAAAATGGACGCTGGAATATTAAAAGAGCGACAAAAAGAAGCTTCTACGCTGGAAACATAGTTTAAAAAAGTTGTACAGATGCAGAACACGAAGTATGCGTACACATAGTGTTTACTTCTCCAACAGTATTTTGTGTTGTGGCTATGAACTAAAAGGTGGAAAGCGTTTCAAAAAGGTTTTGGTGCAAATGTCGCTGAGAGGTTACCTCTTGAAAACTGCGCATGATAGTGCAATGGCAGGCCACCGAGACATAAATCGAACCTCCGGCCTGGTGTTAGATGCATTTTATTGGGCGGCAGTACAAGCCGATTTCAAAAGGTTTGTAAAGTCCTGGGTTGCTTGACAAGAAGGTTGTACCAAAAGGTAAACTCAAGATATCTCCACTATTGCGGATGCCCATATTGATAATCTCCCCTTTTGAAAGGGTTACCACATACCTAGTAGGTCCACTCCCAAGTATTTGTAAGGGTGAAAATCGTTGCATTTTGACTATGCCAAATAGTGCCTCGAGGTATCCGGATGCCGCCTCATTAACATCTTGCGAAACTCGTACTATCGCGAAGGAACTTTTAGATATTCTTTTCCGAGTTGGTTCGCTGAAGCAGATCATACTATATCGAGGACTCAGCTTCACACGTGGACTGATGAAAAAGTTAACTCGACTGCTGTCCACTGAGAGATTGCACGCTACTTCCCACAACCCGATATCTAATGGGCTAGTAGAAAGCTAAAATGGCACCTTGCGAATTATGTTGTTTAATATGAGTCAAGAGAAGCCACGCTCTTGGCATCGATACCTAGCGCCACTCCTGTTTGCGCATTGCGAAATGCCGCAAACGAGCTAAGCTTTGCCCAATTCGACTCGGTATATGGTCGTCAGATACGAGGACCATTGACAATGCGGTTGCACGAAGAGCTGGGAACCAATCTCAGGACGACGTATGGGTACGTGCGTGATCATTGCGACTGCCTGAAAGCACAACAGGGCTGGCGCACCATGACCTGGCAACTGTCAATATGTACAAGAATATATGCGGCAAAGAAGAGTCGAAGACGAGGGTTTAAAGTGGCAGATCGCGCCCTGCTCATAATACCATCGAAGAACAAACTTATATTGAATTGGAGGGGTCCCTACAGGGCAGTGTTGTGCCAAATACCCACTAAAAGTATTTAAGATAGGATACTAGATACCCTTTTGAAAATGTATTTATAGTAATATTTAACTTACTTCTACTAGAAACTATCTTGAGTAGAAATAGTAATACCTCGTTAACTCGAACACGGCTATCTCGAAATAATGGTTAAGTCGTAGAATTTTCCTGTCATGGAATGAGCTCCTATGTACACAATGCATTTTGCCCTTGCTTATTTCGAAAGGTTTTCAGGGCGGACTTATGATATCTCGAAATCCCGTCAGCGAAAATCGCAAAAAAAACACGCAAAAAACAACAAAAACTGACACGAAAAATGCGCGGCGTGCCAGAAAAAGAAAACGCGATTGCGAAAAAAAAAAAAAAAACGGAAGAAAACGCGCGAGCGGGAGCAAACAAGACAAAACGATAACCGCGGGTGCGGTGTACGGAGGCGCGGAGAGGATGCGCGATGCGACTCAAAAACGTTTGTTTTATTTATTGTTTTTTTTCAATTTTTTTTTGTTTGTTTTTACGATTTATAATTGAAGAAGCTAATCGCAAGCCGAGGTGTTCGCGTTCCGTGCCCCCTTTCCCTCGAGCGTTTTGTTCCTCTCTGTCTCTCGTTTTCTCTTTACTTCTGGGTTCTTCCGTTCCTTTCCCGGTCGGTCGTCGTCAGTCTCGTGTTTCCCAGAGGTGTCTTGTTCGTTTGGAGTGTCGCTACTCTTTGTTGCTTGTCCGCCATTTTTTTTTTCTTGTGTGTTTCGGTCGTTTTGCGGGGCTACACGAGCAAGGGTCAAGTGTTAATTCGGTCATCGGTTGTGGATTCTCTATTGTTGTTGGCGCGTGGCTCGATTGACCAAGAAGAAGGCGCAGCCCAAACAGTGCAAATCATTGACGCTTGAGAGGAAATTTTTTGTGATCAGAGAAGTCGATGTTGCCGCGATTGTTAGAAGTTTCATTTAAAACATCGCGCGATCAGAGGTAAAAAAATTTCGGTACTTTGCTTACCTCGAATTTTCGCTTTTCTCGAATTTTTCCCCGGTTTTTATGACTTCGAGTTAACGAGGTATTACTGTACTTTTAAAAAAGTACTTGAATTACATTCGAAGATACTCGACGAGTGCGTTGCAACCTGGTATTATAACAATAAAAAAGAAAAAAGACGATGCTTCACACGTGATGACTTCGCTGAAACTCACATTCTGCTTTGATCTTTATGACTTGAAAGAAGAGACTTAGCTGCTGCAATCGAATTTTGAAATAATTCCGGACATGCAACATAGCGTGTACCGAAAGATTTTAGGAGCAAGAGGACTCACGTATTGTAGGCATGGCAACTGGCGTGCTTTAGTTTGACAGCAGGCTCGGCCCATGACGCGTTCCGCAATAAGGTCGTGATATAGCTTGACGCGATTCGGCGTACTTGACAGAGAGTCCGGCTTTGGATATCCCTAACAGCCGTACTTGAAGTTGATCTGGCAGCAAAACGTGATGATGAGTACGCGAATGAACGACAAATGTGCAGGCTCATGAAAAGCATCGGTTAAAGGACAGCTGCCTCTGTCGCTGATCAACAAACAAGAGCAAACATTTTGTCTCCCCGCCAGGGGTGAGAAGGAGTGCTTGTACTTTCGAACTGTCAAAAATATTAGGACCGTCAAGAGGGAAACACAAGTAACTCAAGAGAGCGTCCACAAAGCCGCTTTCAATCCCTGGCTCCCCTGCCGGGGAATTGAGTTGGAGGATTCTGAAAATAAAATGATGTGCGCCTTCGGAGGGAGATAAAGGAAACACTTTTGAACGAGCTTTGGAACCAAAGTTAAGCCACAGTAACCACACATTGGCTTTGAGAAAGCCCAATCTAAGCCACAGCAGCTCTATAAAGCAAGCAGGATCTAGCTTCCTTGGTCGATGTTGTGTTCGCGCTCACTCAAAAAAGTGCTCGCATATTTTCATACCACAAGAAGACACACAAAGGCGGTCCTATATGGGGCTATCCATTTGGTCTTTTGTTGGTGTTCAGAAACTGCCTTTTGCTCATGCCATGTTTCCTGCTCTGTGTTTGGTCGCTGGCCTCCAAGTCTGAAATCGGTTTAGCTTTGCCCTGGTCTCCGACGATCCGTATTTCCGTAGATTGCGGAGGCGACAAAAATAGTCGAAGGTTGAAAAATGTATTTGAGATAGTGAGCATAAGATAGTGAGGAATGTAGTTAAGGTAGAGTAGCCAATATTCTAGAAAAAATGTGTTGTCAAGCTAAGGAAATACTAGCGACCAGTGCTCGAAATACTGTATACTGAGTACAGTATTTAAGCTGGGAGAATCTGCGACAGGGTTCTGCGCAGAAGGAACGAGGTAGATTGCCATACAGACATAGGACAGGCAACGAAACTTTTTCAAATAAATATGCCCAATCTATATGAAGAGCGAGAACCAGTGAGCAGGTGTCCTCAGTGATAGTGCTTAGGGTCACGCCTTTTGATCAACCCAACCCCTCTCCTGATCTGAAATTCACAGAGGGAACAGATTAGCTAATGCTACTTCAAGATTTTAGCCAGGAGCAGAAAAGTGATGTCGTGAACATCTTAGAGATATACAACAAGATATTCACAATTGTGCCGGGCCGGGCGAATCTGTTAAAATGTCGGCTGCAACTGTAAGCGAGCGCCATTCTGTACTGGCTCTTTTATTTTATTTCGCCGAGCGCATTCCAAGCAGGCGCCACTGTGTTTTGCCTTTTTCTTTCATTCGGTGGGCGCAAGGTTCAGTTCTCAGAAGATCGTGATTTATTTGAACTCCTCGGCGCCGGGAATCTCGCACGTGGATGCCCGTGCCATGAAGGCGCGACTGGCTGGCGTCGGGCAGGATGCGGATCGGGTTACAGCCTTGGGCGAGACCAAGCTGCTCAAGAAAACTATGCGGCAGTCTAACAGCGGGACTCAAAGCGAGAGTATGTGTGCGATGGTGGTACGCGACCACCAATACTGTCCGTCTTGTAAACTAAAAAATGTATCGAGAATATTAAATCTAGTGTTTCTTTAATTCCAACAACCCATTTGTCAAGACCTCGTTTATCATCAAGACGTTATTTTATTTGAAACAACCATCGATTACACAACGAGCAAGATATGAGCAGATTCACACTGCTCAATATAAGGTGATCGAAGATGTTAACGAAATGCCAATGTTGCACGTGATTAAAAAGTCGACATCTCAGTAATTTTATCCACAAGTTCTTGCAAAATGTCGGACAAAACCTACCGAGTGTGCATCGACCTTCGGCGACTCAAGGCCTTCAGGTAAGGCCAACTGAACTAAAATAAACATACACACAAAAAAATGTTATACTCACAGATGGATTAACAACTGACTTTTCGTTTTATTCTTCTACTGCTGCCAAGCCATAGGAAGGAAGTATTCTCTTTGGTTCTTCCTTTCTCTTTCTACTTAACGGAATATTTAACACACGAGGAATTTTTTTTCTTTCTCGTGCAGCGCCAGAGAATTAGCACTACTGCACTCATCGCCCTTTTCCTCAATGGCAAGGGCCTTCAAGATTTTACGTCCCAGTTTTTTCCTGCTCCTTGCCACGATGTTTACGTCGTAAAACCGCGCCGGACATTGACACGCACGACAATGGGTTGTCCTTTTCCCGACAGGTGTTTCACTGAAGTTGCGTGCTCCCCTCCCGATTTTTGATGCATCGGCCGGTTTGTCGAATGTAACTTCGGCCGCATGTCAGCGGAATGTGGTTCACAATTTCGTTCTCATACAGGGCGCATTGAGACTTGTGAGCTGTGCCGCACATCCTGTCGCTGTTGCTTCGCTCGTGTACAACCCTGCGACACATGGAATTGGCTTTGTTCGGAGCCAGACACACTACCTAAACGCCTTGGCGTCTAGGAACGTTTTTTTTTTTTTTTTAATTTGTGGGTCATCTCGAGAACACAAAGCGCTGCCACCACCGCATATCGAGTATTTTTCTTTTCCTTTGTAGTGTTATCCGTGCACCGAAATCCGCGCTTGATGGTCCTGCAGACGTGCTCGCCAATCGCAATCAGGAGCGACTTAGGATATCCAGCTTCCTGTAGTTTCGAGACCTAAGTTTTAAAGCTTCGTCCGGCCTGATGGTGACAAATATTAGGCCGGATAGAAGGGCTGTGATGGCCACCCATCGTTTTTCATTCTTGAAGTGCGCTAAGTCACAAGATAGAAACCCTTTGCATGACCCGGCGTGGTATCTCCAGCACAGGTGGTTACCTTTGAAAAAGCCAACGTTGCCGAAGGCGGCGTTGCCGCCTCCAGGCGTTGCCGGAGGCGACCGAAGTAAAGAGCCCTCAAGAATGCCGGAGCGCTCCCAGTCTCCCGACGCCACGCATCGTAACGACGCTCCTGCAATGGTGCCCAACAACCTAAACACTCTCATCGACGCCACGACGCGTCGGCACTCGTGGACACCGGAACGGACTTCTCCTCGGTAAATGGGAGACTCTCGCAACGCCTCTGGAAACTGACTACACCATAGAATGGCCGAAGGGCATGTTATTACCAAAGGGCATGTTATTACACCCGTCGGAAGGTACACCGCCCGGGCTAAGAGTCATGATGAGACGTGTTCAGTGAAGTTCGTTGTTCTGCAGGACTGTGCGAGACGATAGACCCGGAATGGTCTTTTTCTGCGAGTACGGCGCAGTCATCAACCTTGGAGAGAATAGATTTGCGCTTCGGACACCTATTCTGCCACCAGAGAAACCCTATATAACGTCACTGTCCGTCGGAGTCCTCGTCGACCATGTAAACCTTACGCCACGAACATTTGCTTTTGTACCCGTCGGGACAGACAAAGCTCCTTGCGTCGAAGTTCAGCTTCTGGGCAGCGTCCATTTGCTTCTAGCACGAGGAATCGGCGTCGCAAGAGTTGCAACGCGGCTTCAGGACGGGCCTGCCATGGTCCTCGTTACAAACTTCGACACAAACCGCAAAACCTTACAAAAGGTACCATCGTGCGCCACATCGATGAACTCCGGGACACAGCAGAAATAATTGCAGTCTCGCAAAACCCGTCTTCAACTCAGTACCAAAGGATGCCCCTCGACACCGGACATTGAGCCGAATCTTTCTGCTACTGAACGACGACAGCTCTTCGAGCCTCTCGGCGGAATCAGCGAGTGCTTCGCTACGTCCTCGGAGATTTGACAAACGACGATAGCGAAGCACGGCATTGTGACCGACGACGACGCCCTCCCTGCTGATCAATTGCCTTACCGAATCTCTTTGAATAAAAGACAGGTTATTCAACAGCAAGTTCAAGGAAAGCTCGACGGGGACATCATACAGCCCTCAATAAATCCGTGGGCGTCCCGATTTTTCTTGTAAACAAGAATGACGGCGACCTGATGTTCTGCGTGGACTATCGTCGTCTGAACCTTGTGACTAAGAAGTCGTCCGTCCGCTCCCACGTATCGATGATACGCTACACCGGTTGCGCCACTGCCGATATTTTTCGTCGATGGACCTGAAGAGGGACTAATGGCAGACTGAAGTCGACAAACGCGACCGCGAGAAAACTGCTTTTACCACTCCCGATGGACTGTATGAGCTTAAAGTGATGCCGTTCGGACTTTGTACAGCACCAGCCACCTACCAGCGTGACATGGACACTGTGCTGGCATGTCTGAAATTGCAGAGCTCCATCGTTCACCTCGACGAGGTAGTATTTACACGGAATTTCAACGAACACCTGGGACGACTTCGAGCGGTGCTGCAAGCCATCAAGAGGGCCGGTCTGTCACTCAAGCCTACAAAGTGTGTGTTCGCCTACGGTTAACTAAAATTCCTTGGCCACTACGTGAGCAACGAAGGTGTTCGCCCTGACCTCGTGAAGATGCACGCCGTAGCCGCATTTACGCCGCCATCTTACAAAAGGGCGTAGGTAGGTTTATCGGACAATGTGCCTACTACAGACGGTTGGTTCAAGACTTTGCCACTCTTTCCGCATCGCTGACGAACCTAACGAAGGACGCCGTGAAGCTTCAGTGTGAAAAGGATCACCAGTGGTCATTCAAAGAGCTCAAACGAAGACTTTAGACGCCCCCAAATCTTGGTCATTTCGACCAGTTTGCTGAAAGAGACATCCATTTGGACGCCAGTAACACCGGACTTGGCGCAGCACTGGTCCAAAAGGCAGGAGGGCTGTAAGCGCGTCATCGACTACGCAAGTCGGACGCTGTCTAACGCGGCGAGGAACTACTCAATGACTCAAAAGAAGTGCTTCGCTGCCGTCTGGGCAATGCCAATGTTCCGCCCGTACTTGTACGGAAGTTCGTTTAGAGTGGCTACAAACCACCACACGCTCTGCTGGCTCGCGAATCTAATGGACCCCCGAGGACGCCTCGCCCGGTGGAGTCTGCGACTGCAGGTGTTTGACATGACCGTGGTGTGCAAGGGCAGTCGAAGGAACACACAGTGATGCCAATTGTCTGTCATGGGCAGTGTCGCCAACCTCCAAAGTCGTTTCTTCCCACAATTTTATCGAGGAATTCCCTAGAGTTCCCTAGATTTCCAGAAAATGAGTTAATTTGCGTTCATATTCAGACTATCGTGATGGAGTAGTGATTTAAAGGTTGAATTTTGTTCGTGAAAAGCTTTTTACATAAAAAAAAACTTTGTTACGCTGGCCTTGTGTGGCCCCTCCAAAGCGCTGTTGTTACCGCTGGAGATTATCTCTGGCCCTGACAATATACAGAGAAGCCTTTTGTCCGCCGCACTCGGCCGGCACGAGGAGGAAAGAGGGAAGGACCATGCCTTTAAAGCCCTCTGAAACCCGTTAAAAACAATCTTTAGATTTGAACAAATTTTTCTTTGCTCCTAAACGATGAAGAAAATCCCTAAATCTAGGGGAACATCCCTAAGGTTGGCAGCACTGGTCAAGGGCCCCCGTCGAGGCCGATCCTGCCTAAACTGAAGACGACGACGACAAGTGTTTTCTTAGTGCACTGGATGTCAGTGACATGTCTGCACTCCAAAGAGATGACCCTGATCTGCGAAGACTGATCGAGCATCTAGAAGGACAAGGAGGCGCTGTTCCCCGCGTTTTCATACGAACACTGCCAGCCTTCTTTATCCGACAAGGTGTGCTGTACAAAAGAAAACTTCATCGTCAACAGCACGGCGTGGCTGTTGGTGATCACTTACAGTCTTCGAGAAGAGATATTTCAAGGCTACCATGATTACCCAACGGCGGGACTCCTTGGCTCCAGCAAGACTATCACCGAGGTACGCGAAAAGTACTACTGGCCCAACCTTGCGAAGACAGTTCATCACTACACCCGATCTTGACACGAGTGTCAACGACAGAAGAAACCACCCAAGAGACCGGCAGGAGTTCTTCAGCCTAGTGCGCCACCCTATGCCCCATTTCCAGCAAATTTGAATACATTCATTTGGACCGTTCCCACCATCGACGCAAGGAAACAGATGGATAACCGTCGTGACCGATTACCTCACACGGTACGCCGAGACGACAGACCTTCCTTTAGGTACAGCTGTTGAAGTCGCCAAGTTTTTCGTCGAGTCCATTGTCCTCCTGCACAATTCCCTCGATGTCCTCATTACAGACCGTGGATCAAAGCTGACGGTTCGCTCGCTCAAGATATCCTTCGTCTTATTATTACCATCCACCGTCAAGCCACCGCGTACCATCCGCAGACAATTGGACTAACAGAAAGACTAAACAAAACTATCGCCGGCGTTATCACCATGTATGTCACCTAAGAGCACAAGACCTGGAATGAGGTGTTGCCCTACGTCACGTTTGCTTACAGCACGGTGGTGCAAGTGACCACGGGAGTAACACCATTTCAGCGGGTGCCGTAGAGTTCATTCAGAACCGCTCCACCCGATTTATACTTTCTTACTATCATCACACAGCTAGCACCACTTTTATGAAAGCGTCTCTATCCTTGCCTAATCATTCTCTTCATCGAAAGATATCCCGTTTATGCTTGATCCATATGATATATCGGTCTAACCCTATTCATCGCCAAGCACTATTTTCTGAACCATTTTACAAATCATAACGCACCGATCATCGATTAAAAGTTGGGATCCCTCATTGCAGCACATCTACCTTTAATTCCTCTTTTTGTCTCAAACCTCGAGTGACTGGAACCGCCTTCCTGCAACCATTGTCACAATCACTGCTTCAGATAAATTTAAGATTGCCATTACTAACCTGTTACATGATGTTTAGTAGTATTTTTTTTGCATTTTTTGCCTTTTCATTGTTATTTGTTTTACACCATGTAGTGTGCCATTACTAGCGTGTTAAGTGATGTTTAGTAGTTATTTTGTGTATTTTTTGCCTTTCCGTTGTTATTTGCTTTGTTCCATTTACTGTGCCCCACCCCTCTCTGTAATGCCTTCGGGCCCTGAGAGACATACTAAATGAAATGAAATAAAAAAAATAAAATAGTTATTACCACCAGTTCATTTCCAATTGTGTAGAGAAGACTGCCTTTTGTCGAGCTGACTAGGAAGAGGAGTGAAATTAAATATGTTGGACCCCAAAGCAAGAAAATGCCTTTAGACCCCTACGCAGAGTTGCGTTTGAAAGCGTTTAACAGAGTTTGACTGAGTTTCATCAAGGAAGGAAAGCAAGTGACCGGCACAGGTGTGCTTGGTATAAAGCGTGATACCTAATTAAAGAAATAGCTTTGTACGCGACCTAAGAATCAATGATGTCCTGGTTTCTCACTGCCGTAAAGCATTCAAACGCACTCAAACGCTTTCAAATGCAACTGTGAGTAGAGACCTTTTGAGTACTCGAAGCGGGCACTTTCAGTTGGACCAATTCTCTTTCTCACCAGGAGGTATGTACACCAAACCGATGATTCAGACAGCTGTCTGGGTGCTATGCTAATGCAGAAGTACTCGACCCTCTAGCATCCCATTGCGCGTGCTGGTAGAAAGCTGCTGCCCAGGAAGAGGAAGTATCCCGTCATCGAAATTCGAGCTCTAGCGTTATTCTGCGTCATTCAGAAATCTTATCTGTATTTATATGGAAAGAAATGTATTATTCAGACGGACCATCAGTCTTTTCAGTACATGCTTAAAATGAAAGTTTCACACCGTAGACCATGGAGGTGGAGCTTGTTTCTGCACGAACACAAGTTTTCGGTCCAGTATATCAATCGAACTGGCAACGTAGGAGGCGATTTCCCGACTCATGTTCGATGTGTATTGAATAAAGTTTCTTCTTGAGGTGATGATGGTGATATAATATGCCAGTCTGAATGAAATGTTATATTGAAAAGGGATATCGACCCATGAGTGTGCGTTTTATTTCTATTTTTTCAGCATACAAGAATATAACTTCGGTGTTAGCCTTTTGTTATGGCCAATTCCAAAAAAAAAAAAAAAATAAAGAAGAGAAGAGCGCGTGGTGAGATAAAGAAAGGAGCGGTATGAGAGCTAGTGTCGTGAGGCAATCGATCAAGGCTTGGCAGTGCGAAAACGTTGTACCTCTGTTGTCGGCCAAAGTACCTAGGTTGGGCATATACGTATAGGCTTTAAAAGGTCACTGAAGTGACGTATTGGCGTCTGATTGGTAGATGCAATTGGAAATGACGTATAGGCGTCTGATTGCAATGCGTCACGGAAGTGACTTTTGGCGTTTGATTGGTGCGGGCAATTACCTCCACCAATCAGACGCCTATACGTTACTTCCGTGACCTTTTAAGATGTACAGGTCAATATCCAACACAGCCCTCCTTGCCTCAAGAGGTCCAACCAAACCTTCTTCCCACCGGGTCTTCACGCGCCAATTCGTGCGGGACTGAGCTGACCTCGTTAGGAACAGCAGCGGTCTCCACATCTGGCGCCCAGTAAGAACAAAGACTCCCGCTGCGGGTCAAGATGATGCTACCGTTTAATTCAACAAGACCGAAGCCCTTCTTGGCACTTTGCACAAAATCCCCCATGCATCTGCACCGGTCTGCAGCCAGTGCTCGTCTACTTCGAACTTCTGTGCTAGATGTATTTCCCCGACTTGTAACCATCACTATCATTTTTAATTTATTTTGAAGTGCCTAGATCTGTGTACCTATGTTTTCGTTTTATTTATTTCTCTAAAATCTCAGCGAGTATTTTTTTTAACGTTACAACTGTCTCGTCTAACTTAGCAGTTTAATATCTATGAGTCACGACCAACATCACCGCTACAACAGTCTCATTATTCTACGAAACACGCTTCTTTTGAGTGTTTGTGCAAGAAATCATCATAATAAGGGCAGCAGCAAAACATGTCTATGAAATGTTCGCATTTCGGCATGAAATCATATGACATTATTGTTTTTTGTTTAAGGCACAGTCTGAAATAATTTGTTTTATATTTTTCACTTCAAACACTAATGTCTTGGAGCGCTGCGAAAAAATAGATCAAATAATAAATAAACTGAGTAAATTATGTCCCCGCATTGCTGGTTTAATCAATTAGAAATGCTACATTATAATCTAATAAAGCTTATGAATAACGTAGCGTAGGGTCGTGAAAAAAGGAAGTCCGCAGGTTTAATAAAGAAACGTATATTCTGGTAATTCGATAAAGCAAACAGCAACAATAAAGGTATAGAGTCCCCTGGCTCTTAAAAAAAAAAAGAAGGTTTGTTCACCTGTGTTCTATATCCTGTTTGTAAGCTTTAGGTACCGTCGTCGGAAATCTACATGAGCTGTTCCTTCTAAGTGCAATGTACATATCAAAGTCAGTTTAATTATGTTATGCAGTAAAATTAAGGCATATTGAAACAATGGCTTTAACATTGATTCGCAGCATCACACATCCCGTAAGGTAGCGCTCTGTAACTGTAAGAAAACACAAAACGAGCAGGAGGACGAAAACACACATCTACAAGCTTTTTAATTTGCACTTTTTTCACAAATATTCTTAAAGTGAGAGTTCTAAAAGCAGACAATGCCTCTCAAAAGAGTCCTACCTGCCATGCCAGTGCAGATTTAGTAATGACGTCCATAGAAAAGCCTCGAGTCACCGTCGCCATGTCCACAATTTCTCCTTTTTGCACAAGGTCAGCCAGAACTTCCGCCATCTCATCAGCGCAATTTTGAATGATTTGCGTCACCATCTTCATCTTAGCAGAGGTGAAGATTGGGTTCAGCGTGGCACGGATCCTCTTCCATTCTTCACCTGCAGACATAATTGAAGATTTGAATGAAGTAATTATTTCACTTCTAATTTTACGCGCACAATTTTACATTTACTTTTGCGGTATTTTGTCTATTATAATTTTGAAAATATAGCTGTACTCCCAACGCCCCACAGATTCTCGATATGTTTAAAGTCCTGACGGCTTGAAATTAATATAATAATACAATTGTTAGTAGTAGTAAGAGTAGTAGTAGTAGTAGTAATATTCTAGGGACTATTCACGGGATGCAATATCCTTGGTTTTTATTGGCAGACCATGCTCAGCACTTGCTTCAATTTATTTTCTGCAAAGAACAATACTCCTGACTGGGTGCAATGAATAACGCATATGCATAATCATGTAGTACTTTAAACCAAGATAACTTTTAGATAAGACAAATAGGACGGAGTTCTGGAATTTTCAACGAACAACAAGAGTATACAACGTCCTAGAAATGCCTCTTTATTTCTTTTTTTTCCCTCTTCATAAAGAAGTTTTGTCTACTGCACTGCCGACGTATGAACAAAAAACATCAGCACCTGCATCCTGATTTGTACAGGTTTCTATCACGGGTAAGGAATTACATTTACAATTACACAAGGCAAATTTGTAACTAATTACAGTTACAATTACCTTTTCTCTTTATACTTACTGCGTACCTTACTGTCCTTCATACCTTACTGTCCTAGGGTATGACACTAAACGCAAGTTTTATGGAAGCGTTTATTGTTGCGATCTGTCATGCTTTTTTTACTTTGATGCACAGCTGCTCTCAGAAGCCGTTTCGGACGTCTGGCCTCGTTTCTGAGTGGTGATGTTGTTCGCCGTTCTGAACACACTTTCAACTGAGGCACTGACAATTGCCAGACGCCCTGCTTGCGTGCTTTTTGAGAAAAATGGAACAACGCTCGTGCTACTTGAATTACCCTTTGTAAGAGTAATTCCTGCGTGCTACTTTAATTACTCTTACCTTTGTGATGGAAAAACGCTCGTGCTACTTTAATTACTCTTACCTTTGTAAATCTACCCATAATGCAGAAACGAGCAATATATGAGTGTGCGATCACCCGCTTTACCAAAGCTCAAAAACGAGCGCTCGCGCCCATGCATTTTTTGTATTGCACGCAACATTACTCCGTTCATGCATAAGCTGGCATAGCGTTCAAAGCTACAGGCACGAGACCGCAGCTCTGATACGTTGTGTTCACGCATGAAAGGCCCGTTTCTACTGGAAGCTTCCGTTGATTCGTCGCTTATTTTCGAATCTCCGTAGTGGAGGTAGACGCTGCTACTAAGCATGCGCCCCGCAAGCTATTTCTGCACAATTCAAGGGATCATTTCCGGTCGCTGTAAACTAGTGGGATGGCGGGAGTAGTTGCAGCTTTCGCTGTCTTATCAGCTTACAGGTGAAAGGAGTGCTCTTAAATTATTTCTCTTAAATACAAAAGTTTGGTCTTAAAAGGTCCTTCATAACCCGGGCATTTAAAAACAGGAAGTAGAGTTGCAAAACATTTTTGAAAACATCAAAACGTTTTGCATTGTTTTCAGTAAGTGTGCGGGAAAGGCAATGTGAACGTAATTTGGAAGTAACGAGCAATGCAATTCGTTCTTTTTCAGGAAAAATAATTAGTAACAGTAATTCATTACATTTCGGCTCGGGAAGTTGTAATTGTAATATGATTACATTTATGATGTAATTGGCAACGTGTGCCTCCGATGAACCAAACTGTATTTTAAAAAGTTATAAAGAAACAGTTTTATCCTCCTCTTACCACCTTTCTAGCATCCCAGTAACTGCTTGTTCATCGTATAAATATCTACGAATTCATCTGACAACTGACCTGTCATGGACGACTCACCTAACGAATGTCATCGCCGATGCTAACCGCACTCTGGGATTTCTTCGCCGTAACCTCAGACAAGCTACATCCCCAGTAATATAACTAGCTTATACTACCTTGGTCAAAACTAAACTAGAATTCGCTTCTTCCATATGGTCACCGTGGCAGGCATACCTAACAACATGGAATCCGTTCAAAGCAGGGCACTCCGTTTTATTTATTCCGACTATACCCCTTACCCAAGCATATCAGGATTTCGCCAATCAGCTAACCTTGACACTCCTTCTCACCGCCGCAGGGTGTCTCGTATTCTTTTCTTCATCGGATCTTTTATTACAACAGTCATCTCAGACAAAGCTTTCTATCGCCTCCTTACCTCATTTTCCCTCGTCTTGACCATTCTTGCAAACTCCGTTCGATTTCATCGTCAACCGTAACTCACAAAATGTCTACTTTACCATTGGCCATTGACGACTGGAACTTACTGCCTGACGTAATTGTTTCCTTATCTGACACTAAGAAATGTTCTGCAGCCATTAGCTTATTTGTTCAAACCTATAACTAGATTGCAGCGTGCCTTCGTTAATAAATAGTTGTGTTATTTTTTTAAGTGCTGACTCCCTTGTATAATGCCCCCTGGGCCTTCAAGGAATAATAAATGATGATGATGAAAGCAATTCGAAATGACAGAAGGCGAAATGTGTCAAAAACTCAATATAATTGTTTCTAATCTTTTGACGTCTTCTCAAAATTATTTAATCTGTTCAAGCTGCTAATACATGTTACGCTTCATGAAATGGTACGGGCCATGTCCAGCAATAACACAGTACTTTTTAGGTGTTATAATTAATTTTGTGTTAAATCGTAATTTTGCTACCTGGACCAATTTTGTCCTCAATTTGAATTGCTGCAGTAAGCGAAATGTTGAAGCGACATGAAACGAATGCCATTGCATTGCTATGATTGTAATCTATCTGGTGGTGCAATTTTTATTTTGGTTTTACTTACGAGATACATTGGAATTAGCTCCAAACATGTTACAATTATAAACTTTTGAGATATTTCAAATGAATTTTTGTATAAAAGTAATTTTTTAATGATTTTTTATTTGATATTTTATAAGATCTAGAAATACTGAATACATATAAGTCTTGGGTGGAATATTTTCGTGGTATTTCTGGGACAGCCAGTTTAAAAAAAAATGTTCTTGCCATTCCATCCCTGGTTGGGCTATATGTGCTTTAACAGCAATGCTTCACGCGGTTTCATTAATATTAGATTCTTTGGAGTGTGATTTTTATTATTTGCTTTTGTATGCGCTCATGTAGAACTGCAATATTTGAAGTACCTTACAGAGGGCTACAATAAGCAATTAATGTTAACAGCAGTGCCACTTACAGTCTGAGAGCGAGACGAGCAAGGCATTGAATTTACGGCATTGGCAGGCTAGTCTTTTTTTCATACCAATCGCTAGAGCACAGTATGACATAAGAAGCGCAATTAAAAAAAAACATCCGGGGAATCATTTATAATGCTGCTCAGTACCTAATTTCTCCGATGCCCATATGTCTAAACAAACTTGGTGGTGTCCCAATTATTTTTTTCACTCAAGAACGCACCAAATCTTTCTTGCAGAAACTTGGCCGGTTTGAAATGTGAAAATCATATTTTATTTAGTTTATCAGCTTACATAAAACATACATAGTTGAGCTGATAAAATAGAAACAACCGCTGGTATCACATCATTAAAACACTAAATTTAACTAGTAATGTACATACGTTATAACAATATGCATATATAAACGTAGATGATTATCCACAACAGTCCCCGCGTGTTCACGCCGATGACTGTTTAAAAAAAAGCCCGTCCTTTGGTTAGATAATTTACACTGCTCTTTGTCTTGCAAAACACCATATAGACACTAAAATACCCTGGTGAAGTTTGCTGGAGACACCTTTTTGTTTACAAGTTACCACAGGCGTGAAAGATGGATGCCTTTTTTAGGCGGTACGGACCCCAATTTGGCTGTCTTGGTTTTGTGGAAATTACTCACGTTCTATTTTTGTTCACGTAAATCACGTTTTTCACAATTTTTCACCTTCTTCACACGGCCAGTTTATGTCAGCATGACCGCAACCACAGGCGAACGGCTATTGTGCACAGACACCTGATGATTCAAAAGCCCCCGCAACTCCATGACAGATGTTTTTACCGTGTACCGAGACAAAAAAGTTCCACTCCGCCTTCAGAAGACCGGCTTGTTCGAACTCTTAGAGCTGAAGTTTGAGCAGGCGCTCCACCAGATACATACGTTAGTGAGGCACATACTGAAATCTGCTCCTCCAGCCACTCCTCAATGCATCTCAAAACGAGTTCCGCGTGGGGAGTGTCGTTGCACAGGTCTTCACACACGACACCGAAACATCAGGGACTTTGCAAGGTCGACACAGCACACGTGATCCCTGAAATTTGGTGATTTCTGGCAAAATGATTGTTAAATTTTCTGTACAGTCAACACGCATGCCATTATGTCTAGTGGTCACCTTTCCCTTCTCGATCCGAATAGCATTCCGCTAACTCATTCAGATGAAATCGTGAGTGGGAAATATTGTGTGCCATTTTTGCACCTCTATCAAAAAGGCGTTCGAGTTCGCAGTCTTTTTCACCGAATTGCTGCTTTCCCACGTGAAAAATGTAATTTCCTCGTCTGGAAAAAATTGTAGTACTTTGAAAAGAGTCGACCAATGCTAGGCACTCCTTGCATTCGCCTCGTGAACAATCGGTCATGGACTCAGGCAAAGGCACAAAGCTTTTATCTTCTCCGCTATTGTTTCTTTCCGCCCCATGTTGTTGAGGGAAAGCAGCCTTTAAAATGTGTGCAGCACACGAATACGCATACGGAACAGTCAGGGTTTAGCTTAAACTATTTTGGCCGCAACATGAAAAAAGAAGAAACTTCGTCAGTTCAAATTTGTAATCCGTGTTGGCTTTCATGAACAGCTGCTAGGCTTCTCTGATAGACCTCATCACGTAACGTTAGATGACTACCTTTTGTTCATCGTCCTTCATAACGTTTACAGCGTCCTTCTTGTTGAGGCTCCGGTGGGAACAGTCGAGATTATCGTCGGTGTAAGAGCGCGTGGCTTACTGCATAACGTTTTCACTTATCGTAGCGCCTTGGCATGGCTCCAGACTCTCCCATACTCAAAACGTCCACGAAGTCTCTCGGATCTTTTTAGAATAATACTCGATGACTCGTGGATTAAACGTGTGCCCTCGTTGGCAGTTTCACTTTTAACCACAAGTGTGAGCAGCTGACATCAATCTTGTTAACATGGTGCATTGACATAAAAAAAAAAAAAAAAACTCTGAGGTTCGCTTACCACTCCTCACAATAGAGGCATGAGGGTTCAGTGCGAGCACTTGATTTGCTCGTTGCAAGGGTGTGTGCTGTCACTTTTATACCTACATGTCCGCAGTAGGAACCCTCAATTTCCTTCTGTTTTCTTGAAGCGTAACTGTGCCGGCTCTTTGCGGTTAGGACATGCAGCATGCGCAAGGGAGACTGCCCTAGTGAAAAAAGTCATTTTTATGATAAATTTCTTGTGCCCAATAAACACATATGAATCATACAAGACATATAAGAACATATAAGAACCATGTAAGAAATATGTAAGAATTATATAGAACTATATAAGATATTAAGAACCATATACGACATTTATAAGAAACTTCTCACAAGTCTCTTATTGGCGCTTGTATGTTCTCATATATCCCATATAGTTCTTATATAGTTCTTATATGGTTCTTTTACGGTTCTTATATGTTCTTATATATCTTGTATGATTCATATGTGTTTATTGGACACAAGAAATTTCTCATACAAATGAGAATTTAAAATAGGGTGTCTAAAGCCCTGCATAATATACTTGTTTCTAGATATATTATACTACTTTATGCTGCTCACCAAGGCTTCCAGGAGGGCTTGAAGATGGGTCACTCACAGTAATCTCTGAAATTCGCACATCGTTGCGTCGGAAAGCAGATCTGACCACATTATTTTCTTTTACGATAAAAACTGAGCCATAACTAAACCATTATTGTACGAAATGCGAGTGGCAAATTACTTGCTGGTTCAAAACCAGTGTCTTAGTCCTTGTGAAAGCGAGTCATGTTTGCTTCTTTATCTCTCTCCCTCTATTTTGAACCCTTTATTGTTTTAGTGTCCAGCATTTCGTAAATTCTAATCGCTGAAATGCATCACAAATAAATAGTCTTATATATATATTCTTTTAAAGAGAACGCAAGTAAGTAATAGAGACAATCTGACGATAAAAAATAAGTGGCTAAACGATTACACCAAACATTGGTTAAGTGGACAAGTACGAAATCAAATGAATGAAATAAAAAAATAGTCGCTGACAAAGACTTCCTTTTTGATTTGTTGCTTGCATGCATGGAGAGTGGTCTCCGTCAACTGTCAAAAACCAAAGTGGTTATATCGGCAGATACATTGGAATGCAATACAAATCGTTTATTAATATATTTTTTATCTGTAACGGCTCTTGCAATATTATTTAGGTGTATATTTTATATGAGCAACAGGGCTATACTAAATAGTATAACCTATATATGCAAGATTACTTGATTGCACTTCGCTCCATCGATTAATCCACTAAAAACACTCTTCTGCGAAAACTTGAAACATGTATGGCTCGCCCCGCTCTCAGACAGCAGGTGGCACTTCTTTTAGCATGAATTTTTTTTTCTAGCCCTTCCTAACGCCAAACGGATATTTTAGGTGCTGCTATGAGCAAATATAACAGCACACAAATCGTGGTAAAGTAGATTCCAGAATACATCTGCTAATATTGAGACCACCAGTAGAATTGCAGTGAAGGTAGCATAGATCAGGACGTATTGACATATTTAGCTTAACTGGTTGTCTCTAAACCAGTGTTGGACAAAATACTCGATAAAAGTATTTAAGTTAAATTACTAAATACCTGCTTTATAAAGTATTTAAAATACTACTGAAGTTACTTTCACAGCAAAGTTACTTAAGTAGAGTACAAATACTCAGAAATGTAATTCAGTTAATTTGAAGATACTTTCGCATTGCTTAATTTGTATCGACGTCATTGACAACGACAATTATACAGCTGCGCAACTCTGGTTTACCGGAATGGTGTATTAGCACGCAACAACACAAAACGGCAAAAAAAAAAAAAACATCCTACGCTTATTTTATGCAGTCATATTATAAGGAGCAGGATATTGTCGCGAATGAAAAATTATGAGGCGGCAAATAAATGAAGAAAATAAACGTTTAATTGGGCGAACTTGTGCCAAAACAAAAAAGAGAAAGACTAGCGTCGCAGGCGTCTATGTCGGCGAAACAGCAGGATCGAGCGCTGGGGCGAGGCTGACTCTGGGCCACCACACGGAGCACCTTTTGCACCCGCGTGGATTTCTGGAACCTTCGGCGTAGAACGTTCGGCGCGTAGAACATTCGTAAATCCGATCAGACGATAAGGTTTTCAACTTGCGAGAATGTCAAGTTGAAAGAATAGATAAAAAGAGGAGTCCGCTCTCTGGAATCGAACCCGGAGCCTCCGCCCGAGAGCCAAGCGCGGCAGCCATTCGGACACGCATTCGCTCAGCAACGCGCGTGGCAATATCACTGATAATATTACAAAACACCTCTATGACAAAAAGAAAGGTCGCTTTGGGGAGGGGATCAGACCGTGGCGCCCCAAGCGGTTAACTTTAGAACTACACAGATGGGGACAACAAAAACAATGACTCGTCGCTCGGCTGACATGACCGAATGCAGCGTCAGCGTTCGGCTAGAGTTCGTGTTCTCCAGTGAGGGGGAGGAGGGGCTTTTTTGTTACCACTCCGGCTTGCATGAACAATGCAGCATGGACGGTCCTCAGCTAAGCACAAATGCCGAAGTGGGTCAAGCTCGCATCCTCTGACGACTGCTTTCGGGAGAGATCCGGCACTTAACGTCATGGACATTCCCACAAGGCCTGTAAGGACGCGCACAGGCCTTGTGTTGGGTAAATACCGAGGTGTGGAGACAACAAACAAGACAGAGCGCCGCGACATCGCTAAATATCAGGTCCTACACGGACGCATCGTTTAACTACAATCCATATTCCCTGAGTTCGCTATAAACGAACTTGGGATACGGATATGAGTGAAGGGATAACAAAGAAAACCCACATAATAGCCACGGCAGTGGTCGCACCTTCAAGTAGGTTGCGTTCAGAAACGCACTCAACGTTGGGAGACGCTTTTTTGACATTTTGAGTTGTCATCCGGCTCTTAGTTCATTTCCTGTCCTGTTCTGTGCTTAACAATGATCGTTTCCAGAGAGTGTTCGCGAGAGCAATAAGTGCCGTACTAGCAACACAAAAAAGAAGAAAAAAAATCTCGACGTTTTGCAGTAGCGTTGTCAAATATACAAGCAAAACAAAAGTATTATTTTTGTGTCCACTTCTCATTTTCTTCTATTTGCTATTTTTTTTTTGAAGCCAAGTCTGCAGTGTTGTCGTAGGTCATTTCCCGGTCTGCGTTGCGCCTCAATGTGGCAATCTTTACTTCCGTAAAACCACCCCTTTTGTTTGAGGATTTTTTGGGGGAAACTCTAGGAAACAAAAGGCGCCTTTGAGAAGGCGAGGGGAAAACCTTCATTGTACGAGCTTTCGGCTGAAATATGAAATATGAATCACAATCGGCAAAATTTCACGAGCTCAATCAAAGTCATCGTGGCGAATCGGAGTAGCACCAAGATTTGGTTGCTGGAGAGAATGTTCACGTTTGCTCGTGCCACACCCACGCCACTTCATACCAAAAAACTCGGAAAATGGCGGAATGTCAAAAATGTATTTGAGATAATGAGTACAAGATACTCAAAAATGTAATTAAGATAGAGTATTATACTCTCGATCAAAAGTATTCGTAAGATACCTAGATACTTCAAAAAGTATTTAAAATACAGTATCTTGAGTAGAGTATTTGAGATAGGCACAAGTCTGCAACTACAACAAGAAACATTAACCGTAAAACACATATTGAATATTTCTGGACCTTATAAACTGCAATGTCACATCCAGTGTGCCACATGGTTCAAGAGTCTGCCCGCTGTTGTTTCTGCTGTTTATTAATGATTCATTTTTAGATGTTGACGCCAACATCACATTGTTTGCCGACGAGTGAGTTGTTTTATGCTATTAGCTCCCATACGAACAAGTTCAAGCTCCCTACAAGTTTCAGTAAAGCCTACATGGTCATACACTCAACAACGTTCACGAATACAAATACCTGTGTGTTATCACTTCAAACAATCTTTACTGGGACTTGGACATCGCGTAAATTACAGCAAAAGCTAGAAACAAATTATGGCGTTTCAACCGTTCACTCAAATTTAACTAAAGTTAAATTACTCGTTTATAAAACATGAATACGGCCCACAGTGCAATATGCGAACGTCATCTGGGACCCCTACACGGCTGTTAATATAGAGATATTGAATATAATTCAAAGGAAGGCTCTACAATTTATTTTCAACATATTTGAGCGATATGACTCACCGTCGGTATTATTAAACCAAACTGATTCGACAACTCTAGCTGACCGCGCAAAAAATTATAAATTAAAAACGACTTTCCAAATCATCCCAACTGACCTTCAGATCAATACAGACAACGTCATTAGATTTTCCACTAGAAACAATACTAGGGCCTATAACACAAGAACAGTAGATAATTTCCAGATTTGCCTTGACTGCTTGAAATATCCATTTTTTTCCCAAAAGATATGAGATTGAAATAACCTTCATACCAGCATCTCTCATGCCGACCCACTTGACAGTTTCGTGCATCAGCTTAACGTCCCTTCGCAAACAGGTTGTACGTTGTTCTCCTGTTGTGTGCATTTTTTTCTCTCTTCTATCAATCGCCTTTGTTTTTCCCCTATCCTACTGGATAATAATGATAAGTAAGAAATAAAACATGGCATTTCTAAGAAAATGAATTTCCAATATATCTTAATATTAAAATTGTAATATATTTGTATCTCAATATAAGTTATTTGTCAAACAATACCAAGGCAACAGGTGCACCAGGAGGATAACAGCAACAACAGGATCAGGAGGATATAAAGCGCAAAAAACACGGAGAAGGAAGAGAGAGATAAAACACGCACTGGCGCTAGCGCCAGTCCGCGTTGCATGTCTCCGTTCCTTGTTCGCGTTATTTTTTTTTTTCGCATTTAAGTTTTTAGTTTATAGTTAACGAACTAGCCCAATACAATGTTTTGAACTACCAGATAGCTTGCAGGCATTGCTTTGCACGGACACCTGTTTCATATCGTTAACGGTCGTTCATTTGCTGGAGTAATCGATATTGGAGGTCAAATTGCTCCTGATAGTAGACTCACTATTTTATGCTAAAATACCTATGAAACTTACAAATTACCGTTTTATTGATAACGATGATTTGTAATTTTCCTTACCGCGTAAGAAAATATATCACTCTCTTCTTAGCCAATAGTCTTAAAACTACGTCCAAAGTTGAGATAAAATCAAATTGAGGTTTTGTTTCAACTCACCAACTGGGATTTAGGTTTTCTTTTTTTTTTTCAGTGAATCAGTTTTTTTTTATCTTTTTGAATGAGAATTTTTTTGCTCAGAAATCTACAGCAACCACACAATTTTTTTTATATGAAACGCTTGACAAGTTTGGACGAAATCTAATGAGCTATCCTACGTAATCCTCATTTATCTCCATCTCACATTCCCGCCAAGTCAATACTCAAGATGATTTAATAAAACAATAACTGCATACATAAGCGTACTGCACTGTACACACGTGTTTACCGCGGGGTATATTATTGGCTAAATAGTAAAAACTAACCTGCTTAAAAGCATGCCCATCTTTTCCTATCCGGTCATCTTTTTTTAGAAACGACCACCCGTCATCCCCCACCTTGGGCGGTGGCCCTTAGGAAGTTTGAAGGATAGAGCTAGAAAGCTCCCCTCCGCCAAAGCCTGGCGCTGCTGGTAATGATGCAGTCAATAATATGTGCTCGAGAATTTATTGGTGGCTTCACACCATTTGATAATTGACTTCAAATGTTGAATGAGGTGTTACTGCAGAATTGAGTTCTGACTGAGGCCACCTCTGATTTAGCTTGTAAAAATTTAAAGAAGCATGGTAAAATCTAGTCGGCCGGCTACCAAACACCTGCACCACGAGTTCCGCCAATCAAGCGATCCATCTTTGAAAAATATGAACAAAAAAAAACCGAACAGACAGGAGAAAAAACTCCGAAACGCTTCGAGAACACTTCGCCAGCTGCGAAAGCTTGAAAATCAACAAGGCAGGAAAAGGAAAAGGTGGCGACGCTTGCATGGCCTCGCGCGCCTTGAAGCCTGAGACAGGACTTAGCGTCCTCTGCCCTCTTCATAAAACGACACTCGGTGTATGATGCTTTCGTCTGCAAATCGCAATAGAATAGCAAATTGCTTTATGTACTGACTTTCTCCTGCCAGTCGATTTTATCAACACGCTCTTCAGTAATTGAACGTTTTAAAATATTACTATTGATTCACATACTAAACTTCCTATACTATATGATATTAACTTCTTATAAGCTCAATACAATCAGTTTTCTACTTCACGGTAAAGCGCAGCTTTCACGAAGTTGAACACTCCAATGGTTCATTCAGAAAACGTAAAGAAAATATTGGGACAAGATCGTGATTCGTTGGTTACGTTCTTGGGTTGGTACATCATGGTGCAATTGCTTTGGTAGCGAGATTTATACCACGACCTCCGAAAAGAACATAATAGGCGATATGCCAAACTGCTTTTTGGTTTGGTATCAATGTGTGTGCGCCAATCTTGGTAACGTCAAATTTCTTGAGTTTCGGTCCCTCAGCATTTTCGGGACTCAGACGCTCTGCCACTGATTGTGATTGGCAAATTTATTGTTTCCTGACTTCCAATCACCTAAAACATGAACAAACGACAAGGCCATCATGAATTTTTTTCTCTGATGACACTTTCAGTTATTTTATAGAAGCCAAGACGGTATCGAGTCTTACTTGTTTAGAGGTAGACTACTCCACTCAAATACATGCGCCTCTAGGTTAGGTTCTTGTAGTTGTTCCTGGCAAAATGTTTTAGTTGGCTGTAAGCTTCGAATTCTTGTAGATCAAACGGTGCCCTGGGCAATATTTTTGAGGCACAGCATTGAGCTCTAACTGGTTTTAGGTTGCACCGACCTCAAGCATAGTTGATGGATGTCGCGCCGGTTAATAAAGATTTGTTGAATCCTAGCAAAATGACAGCATAGACTTTCCTCAAACTACCCTTGTGGTTTTTTGCACTAAACAAAATGTTCACCTGGGCTTTGACAAAAAAAAAAGGCGGCCGTAAAATAAAGTTGACGTCGCCGGCATTTGCTGTAGTCGACGTCTGCGGCGTAACTTTTTCCGCCGCGGACTTCCCAGCTTTAGCCACTGAAATGCACCTAAGCAAGGGATGGAATTGAACGTGGCGGTTGACGAAAAAAGCAGCAAAATCCCACTACTGTGAGATTTGAGAGCGGACAGAGACGTCGTAAGTGTCCGTTGTGTTCTCTACTTTACAAAACCGCACTTTATTTCTTTGAGAATATTTCCGCAACAAGCCTTCCGTCTCATCTTCGAGGATTTGTACATAGTTTACCTACGCCAGATGAAATAAATAGAAATCTCTACTTTGGAATCAATTGTTTTCTGGCTGTTTAACATAACCTTTTTTTTTCTAATACATAACATTCAGTTGAAGAACTCTGTAGGGTTCTCAGTTTTTGATATTTACTGTTAGCCATTTGCATTCTCAATGAATATTGGTGGCGTGGATTATTAAGACTTTCAGATTGTTGCTTTGCTTCACAGTCCTGGACTCATACGCATAAATTGCACATCCCTTTGCCCATCAAGGCAAAGGTGGTGTTGGCCTCCCTTTGCCCATCAAGGCAAAGGGAGGCCAACACCACAGAATGCAAAAAAAAAAAAAAAAACTAACATTAAGAAACTAATTTGGTAAATCATCGTGAGAAGGTTTTGGCCCAGTTCATTACTCGTGGATAGTTTTGCTGGATGTGATAACGTCCTCATGATTTGCTTTCTACCACATTTTTAGACCACATTTGACGGCCAGGCTACTTCGACAAACTTTTTATGAATGCACATTGTTTAGGTTCAATTTTAAGCATGTTATAATATGCTTATGCTTTTATTCTTTCTTCCTCCTGAATTGTCCGCGTGGTCTGCTTCATTCAAATCAAATGAATAAGTAAAAAATAATTAATTACTAATTTATTGTAAAACCAAATATCTAAGTGAATAAATATATGATTGTCTGCCTTTTTAATAATTTACGAAAACGAAAGAGGGACATAGAGGACAATAGAGGCAGACAGCTACACGTTCAGCAATTGAAAAAATAAATACATACAGTTACTAGCGCCTTATGACAAACCGCACATAATATGTGAGGAACTTGCCGACGAGTCCAATCAGGCAACTTGTGAATGGCTCAACGTTGACAACCAAATCAGGCCGGTTGAAGGCGATGTTTGCCTCCTTTACCAAGCACTGCTTGATTATGTTCAGGTCCGTGATTACCATGTACGGCACTTCTCCCACGTAGTAGCCGAAAACCTTGCCATATGTCTTGATCCAACTTTCCATGACCTGTATAGACGTGGCCATACGCTTATTTGCACTCCATTTGCATTTAGCACACATTTTACTGATAATATTACTATAACGCTATATTGTAGAAGAGTGTTTAAGTACTCCAATTGTACGACTCACTTTAGTTAAACATGAATATCAAGGTAGCATAGACAGTTTTTTTAAAAACTCGAAAATGGGCATTCTGGAGAACCAGATAACGGATGTAGACGTTTCACTTAGATACGTACTCATTTAGTGGGTGTCTAATTTCGAACATAGAATTTTTACCTTAAAAGAAAAAACCTCTGGACAACCTACATCTCTAAAAAAACTGAGTGTCATCGTGATAGCCAGCAGCATATTTTCAATAACGTGAAAATCATTTAATAATTTATTTCAGAGAAATCCAGTTCAAAGCCTAATTGGGATCGCTCGCGAGTTGGTGGATGGTAATTTCTGCACCTTCGTAAGTATACTCAGATGAACAGCAAATCATCGAACAAAGGTAAACAGAGGCTGGTGTGGAGCAACGTCGCATTATCAGGTTCCTGCGTGGCGGATTGATTAGAGTGCCAGTAAATTTTGCAAACATGTGGATTACTATGTAGTGCGCAAATCAGTTCAGCTTGAGGTTTCTTGGAATACTACTGAGTTCCTCCCCGATTGAGCTAGTACATTGTGTGGTGATTGAGCATTTAAACAGAAGAAAACTATGTATAAGTCAATGTCGAAAGCACAAAGACAGGTGTTTCGTACGCAAAGCAGGAGTACTGTTAAAAAGAACCCCTGGTTGCATGCTTGAATGCAACAACATTATAAGAGCTAAAATATCTGAGTACTTTTAAAAAAAAAAAAAACATGTTTGGGCTTATAAGTCAGATACCATGTAATGTTCAAATCCATCATAATCGACGACGTAAAAAGTAAAAAGGGCTACTTTGAAAAAAACAGTGATGTAAATCTTATTAAATACAAAACAACTCAATCATATTCACAGCTAACCGGATAAATATACGAGAGGCGTATCATATTTATTTACAATTAATTTTTTTCCTGCATATGCCGGCTCCATATAGGTCAGTACATATGTTCACCCTCTCGACAAACATTCCCTGGAGCCGAGTGCCCTTGTACCACCCATGCGACAGCTTCTCCGTGCCATGCTGGAAACGCTTTTTGGGAGTGCCTCACACCCGCGCCTAGACAGTTTCTTCCGCAATATTTATGACGACAAAATGGCGTCTTCGTAGGGTCCACATTTTCATTGTAACCTATAAGGCAATAGCCACTGGGGGCTTGGTCAGGCCAAATGCATGCGCGGCAAAATGTTCGACTGTTCATAACGGCGTGCTAAAAAAAAACGGCCGAACCCGATCAGATGACGGCCGTTCACGAAAAAACCTTAATGCAAACAACGCAGTGATTGACCAGCACCCGATTGGACTCGGCCTTCTTTTGTGACATATTGTACGACCAGTCATAATATTTATTGGTCGGGTGTGATTATGTCCTGACCCCCAGTGGTTTTCACGCGCATGGGTATGGCCAGGCCCCTAGTGGTTTTCTTCTGGTGGGTGGCAGGAAGGAACCCCTCCCGAAGACGCCATTATGCGGTTAATAATAGGATGGAAACAGCTGCACAGGCGAGGGGGAGAGGCATTCCATAAAAGTAGTTCCTTCACACCACGGAGAGTCTGCGACAGCGGTGGTGCAAGGATATTCAGCTCGAAGGGGAGGTTGTAGAAAAGATGGTTATATCTGCCACACCTAAGAAACCGTTATCTGCTACAAACACATAAATTGTAAGTCAATATGGTACGGCCTTGGTCCTATTGATCTCAACTTCTTTTTAATCGAATATCAAGCTCAACACTTAACTTTAATGGTCGACTGGACCACAAGCCTTGCACCCTTCCTAGGAAAATTACACTTAATTGTTAAACAATGTATACAACAGGAAAATCTATTAGTTATGATATTAATCAAGCATCGTTTTTATATTGTATAGATAATGAATATCCATGCTCACAGAAACAAAACAAATTCATTTAGAATGTATTTCATTTTAAATTGTTAGTGAAGTCACAAAGATACCGATACCTGAACAGTACTGCTCCTGTAGGACTAAAAGATATGCGGCACATTTATTGTCTCAGAATATGTTTTTCCCCGATAACATTGCTAAGTTTTTGTATGAAAAGTATTTATTTCGCGCAAGCACATAATTTTTTAACTTCCGCCCAACGTCTGTCGAGCTTAGTGTTCAAAGATTGAAACTGTCTATTCTGGTAAAAAAAAATAAGTACGGAGTACGTATTTCAACAAGCTTTTGAGTTTGATAATCTCACAGGCTTTAATACCTAGAAACATTTAACATGCTCCTTTAAAAGATCGGTACCCACCGGTCTCAATAATAGGACCACCACAGGACTCCTCAAGGGAATTACGTTGCCAAATTTAAAACCTTAAAAAACGTAATATTCTAAAGGTTCCGGTGAAGCATGTTGAAATTCCAAGTAAATTACTTCACCTCAAGTCGATTTTTCTTGAGTTGCATCCAGTTGCCGGAGAAGAGATCAGGCTTGGGGCCCGGAATTCCATACCTTCTGAACAAATTGTGTTGATGCCGTCGGTTCAGTACCCAGAGTAAGGCAGCGGTTGCTGCAACAACGAGCGTCGCCCATACCAATGTCGTCAGCAGCGAGCTTTCCATCTTCGGGACCCTTGCTTTCTCTAAAAAAAGTACACCTCCCTATCTCAAATATTTTTGAAGGAAGGCAATATACACAAGGCGTATATGACCACGAAATGCTTCATAACTTAGGTATCGCTGCGCGGCCTGTACGAACGGGAGAGGAAGTTATATTGAACTCCATACAACTTGGCCTTCAACTTCGTCTTTGCAAGCAGCTGGAGCGAGACTGGCGACAGAGAGGAACGGAGAGTGCGAGACGAAAAGCAAGACGAGAGGGAGTGGGAAAGGGAGAGTAAACTTGTTTTGCTCGAGGAGGACAGGGAGGTGCCTACGAAGGACGAGAGGACAAGCGTGCGGCTCTGGAGTGCAGAATACACAGAAAGAATAAAACACGTAAAGGACGAACACAGACACACACTTGAAAGAACTGTGTGTGTCTGTGTTCGTCCATTACGTGTTTTATTCTTTCTGTATATTCTGTAGTGTTTCAACGCGCCCTGCTACGTGCACTTCTGGAGTGCACGTTCTAGTTACCGAAAGCGATGTTCTGTAAGTTTTCTCTTCGTCGATTTAATTTATACAATGCACAAAGTTTTTTCTTAGTTGAGAAAAAAAATTAAAAAAACGATCAACGGAGGCGAGTTTTTGTTTTGCAGCTTTGTTGTTAGAGCATAGGTGCCCTAAATATTTATATTCTCAACTCTTGGGGATGACACGTCGCGTCGTGGCGCTTTATGATCAAAAGGTTGCTTACCAATAAATTTTATTTTATTTATGATTCACTTTAGGAAAACACAACGCACCAAACTGAAGCAGTTCATGATGTTGGCCCTGCTGGCGGGAATACTTTAACGCGAGCAGAATATTATAAGAAGAACATTAAGTTCTTGCTTAGCTCCCTATGTATCTACATATATTTATTTTCACCTTAAGTCCAGACGCAGCCCACGCTACGAGCTGACGCGACCATTCAGACAGCTTCAAAAGCGCGCTATCATGGCGTAGGTGATGTTTCTGTACGTGTTCTATCGGCGCTGCACCAATCGCAAACAAAAAAGCCCCGGCGACTTGCACATTTGACGCAGTTCGATTGGTCCAACTAGCTTTTACCTTTGACAATATATTATGCGGAATAATATAACTATATCTTCTTTAGTACAATATAAAGATCCCTTCTCAATTCAGTGTTAAATAATTTTGCACACCTTGTGTTTGTTTGCACTGAAATTCTTTGAAATTTCTCAAGAAATTTGCACAGATCATGTTTAAGTTCCAGAATTGCAAATCGCTTTTTGAAACACATTATGTGCCTAATTCGGCAGCTAATCCGCAATTTTAATACTGCAGATCAGCTGCAAGATGTCGCGAGTTATCTTCACAATGCAGCCTTTTTGGTTACAATTTTGAAGTATCCGCTTAAAAGCAACAACGAGTTATATGTCCCATGGGAATTATGAAGGTGACAGCTGCCCATAATAGAAGTCTCATGAGTAATGAGCCATCTTTATAGTGTTTACTGACGACTATCATCGCGGGTGCATGGATACATGTTCAGAGTGTCGCTCATCAACATATCGATTTGACTCCCGTGATGACGGTCCTCGTAAGCGCTTGCAAATGCATTTTTCACCTAATTGAATATACGCTCCCGATCGCGCGTGTCTTGCCAGCTTGTGCATGACAAAACTAAGAGACTAATCAGTTATATCGAACCCGGTATCCACGAATAGGAGTCAGTTGGCAAATAAATGTATTTATTCTATCCCATAGGGTCTTCCGGAATGAACGGTAACACCTTCGCTGCCAGATTGAGCATACAACATCAGTTATATCATGCCCCTCTAAAGCGAACACTGTTCCCATTCATGAAGCTTCAGCCCGTACGTAAATGTTTTGCTTATCTGTCTAACTATCTTGAAGTATTTGGAGTATAAAAAAGCAAGTCCACCACGTTATGCCGCATCAAAAAGCAAATCGTAATAAAATATTAGGTATTATTCGAGTCCTTCGACATTGCTTCGACCGTCACACGAAGTAGGTCAGAAGGGATTCGCTGCGAGTGTACTACAAGTCATATTTAGTTGTTTTATTGCGTATATTTCAGCACAAAATTTTAAAGTTCAGCTAATACCATTGGCCTCTGAGTCTCCAATAGAGGGCTTGCAAGTGCAGCTGGTGATAGCGGTCAATATTCTCAGATTATATCAGGCAAAAAAAGAAAACAACAATAGCATGATGATGAAGATAGATTGACTGATGATTGTGACAATATGTCACATATTTACCCTTTCATTGAAATCCTTTACTTTTTCTTTGACTTATCGTCAAAGCAGCCTCAAAGTAGCGTCACCGTTTACTTGTCCTAACGCCTTTGACTGATCGTCAAAGTAGTGATAGGATATTGAACATCTATTCTGATACCTTCACACCCACATCTCGTGTACCCTAGGATCTAGACCAGGGCCTCTTTTATTCCTCCTTTTCGTGAACCATCCTGAGTAGTGCACAAAGCTGTCACGTCAGTTGAAGTTTGCTCAAGACATCAATATTTTTACAAATATACAATCGTCCTCTCGTTCTAGTGCCTTACAAGAAGATATTGAACGCGTTTATGAGGGGTGTTCAGCAATTTTCTTGATACTTAATCGAGACAAAACCGAACTACTGACAAAATCAGGAGAACGCGAGATTTTATTTTACCCTTCGGTTCAACAGTTCGCTATCACACGTGTCGCCATGATTCGTGACCTTGCGATTTCTTTTGACAGCTGGTTTTCTTTTCCTGGTCATATTCGTCAGATCGTTGCCTGTTTTGTACGAATGCTTGGTTTACTTTTTCGGCTTTCATGTGACTTTAGGGACTTCTTTTTTACTGTACTCCTATTTTTCTGCCTTATATGAGCATTACGTGAGTTCGTTAGTGTAGCATGAGTCTCTTCGACGGCCTTTGATGTGCCGCGAATTGAAACCGCAAAGGAAGTTTTTTTTTTCGTAATATATGTGATAAGTATTTACACAGATGTTATTATAACTTAGACCACCTACTCGAAAAGCCTGTATTTACAACATCTATCCACTCACCCGAGATATTATCTTTCTACACATAGTAATTCATGGTCACTTCGATGCCGATTTATTAACCTTTCTACATTTTCGTGCAACTGCTCGCATTCGAAAACATCACACTGTTGTATCCTTTCCGTCAATAAAAATATTACCATTAATTTGCATGCAACTCGCATTTCAAAATTTAGAGTATTCATACTTGAACATTTTTGATAAAATGAACTATTTTAATCGTAAAGAGTGGGCAAGTCAGCAGCCGAACGTTGCAGCCACTGCTCCATTTCTTCGCTTTTTTCGTCCAGGTTCTTGCCTCGTGCGTCTACCCGGTTTCGTTCGGTAATGTCGGCAGCGCGGATGATTCCTGCTGCGTCAAGTGCGTCAACCCGGTTTCTATCGGAGATGTCGGCAGCGCGGGTGATTCCTCCTTTGTCAAGTGCCACCAACCACTACCGATGACAACGTTCGACGATGGTGACTCAGCGGTACAAAACGAAAGCATCGCTCGGTTTTTCGAACTTTATCCTCTTCGAGGCAACACCCAAGCGACATCATCGACATCCACAGGACCAGCGAGCAACGCCCCACAGGCTTTTTTCGTCAGTGGGCAAGGCAGCAGCCGAACGATGTAGCCACGGCTCAATTTCTTCGCTTTTTTTCGTCCAGGTTAGTAGAAAGCTTTCTACTAAGGAATTGAAAAGTGATTGTTTATGTTTCATTGTGCTGCCTTTCCCAGGCGTGTTGTGTGATTGTATAGCGCGTTGTTTTGACTCGTTTTGTTTTCTTATTCTTCTTTTGAGCGGGGATGTTGAAATGAACCCTGGTCCAACTATCAACGAGCAGCTGGCACAAATCATTGAAAGTCAAAAAAAAAACTCAAAAGAACCAAAGTTAATTCAAGAAAAATTAGACTCGCACATATCGGAAACAGATAAAGGATTGACTTCTATAGAAGGAAAGCTGGAGTCTTTTTCGCGTACAGTAGAAAGAGTGGATGACTGTGAGCATGCAGTGAACAATCTAAATCATCAGGTTGCAACGCTAGTGAGCAAAATAGATGATCTCGAAAACCGCAGTCGACGGAATGATTTGATTGTATATGGAGTCAATGAACGTGAAACAGAAACGCCCGATTCTCTCTCGAAGATTGTCTTGACAGGAATATTTGAGGAGAAGCTGGGTATTAAGGTTAGTAGCCTCGAACGTATACATCGGTTGGGTAAAAAGACACCAAACAAAACTCGCCCTGTAATTTTGCGTTTGTTTGACTTTAACGAAAAAATGGATCTGCTAAGAAAAACGCAAGGAAATTTAAGGGAACGAAAATTTCAGTATCAGAAGATTTTTCGCTTAAAATTCAGAACATCCGGAAACAGTTATGGGCAACAGGTAAAGATAAAAGAAAACCCGAAAATAAAGTATATCTTAAGTATGATAAGTTGGTTATTAATCAGGATGTGTATGTGTGGGATGACGAAAATTGTCAAAGGTGTAAGCTTACGGGCTCTGGGATTGATGACGTGAACGATGCACAAGGTCATCTTGCTAGCACTTCCCAGTCCGGAAGAGGTAGGGCCGGTGACAGGCTGCGGGAACAAACACGCGAAAGACTGGCTGGTGCCAAAACTATTTCGGGCGACCATGACCGAGTACGTTCAAACGAACAAGCCTATTCCACCCGTTCACGTAAAAATCAGGCAGCGACATCTTCTAATTCGCAGACACTGTCAGAAGCGTCATAGCTACGTGCAAGAAGCAGTGGCGAACATGTTACTTTTTTTTCATCTGTTTCAGTTACGTTTACTAACACAAGAAGTGTTATGAATAAACGAGATCAGCTTAACTCTGTTGTCAGCTCAACGAACGCAGACCTAATCTTTCTTACGGAAACATGGCTTAGTAAACATGCCTGCAGCTTTGAAATTTTCCAATGAGATAAAACATATAATGTATATCGTTTTGACAGAGACGGTAGACATGGGGGTGGCGTACTCATAGCCGTATCATAGTGCATACCTTCATTTTTCGTAGATGTTGCTTCCGATCTAGAAATGGTTTGGGCTTGTATCACTTTAAATAACACAATAATTTTATTGGGTGCCTGCTACCGCCCCCCAAACAGCGCAGTGACATTTATTGACGATTTACATTACGTTATAAATTCTATTGTTTGTCAGTAGCCCAGTTCTCCCATTTTTTATTAGGAGATTTTAATTTTCCTGATATCATGAGGTCTGATCCACCTCTTTTCAACGTGTTTCAACCCAGAGTCAACTTTTTTGGATTTGTGCGCCTGTTTTAATTCGACACAGCTGGTAAAGAAACCAACAAGGTATGCCAATGATACAGCGAACACACTTGATTTAATTCTGTCGACACACCCTGACCTTCTATCTTCCCTTACGTATCTTCCAGGCTTAAGTGATCACTCGTTGTTAAATTTTGATCTCAAAGTTGCTCCCCCAATCAATAGTAAAAAAGTAAAGCTTATTTCTGACTACAATAAAGCCAATTTTTATCTCATTAACCAAAAACTGTGCAGCTATCTGGACATATATCTGCCAGAATTTGATCAGCGAAGCGTGCAGGAAAATTGGAGATTATTTTGTTTTAAAGTAAATGAACTGAATGATGCGCATGTACCCGTCAGGCGTATTCAATCTGATGCTAAAGCACCTTGGTATACTAACACCCTAAAACGTCTTTCCAATAAAAAAACAGCGACTTTTTCGTTCAGCTAAATTACGTAACACGATTGATCACTGGGAAGCATATTTTGCGGCTGAGGTTGAATATTCCCAAGCTGTATCAGACGTCAAAGAAATTTTTTTTAAGAACACTTTACCGAGTCTATTGTTAAATGACCCCACATAGTTCTGGAAGACTGTTAATATGAATGACGACGGCTTGATTTCTCTTAGCGATGACTCTGGGGCGTTAATCCCTCGGGCAGAATATCCATCAGTGTTTAATAAAGTTTTTTCAAATAGTTTTTCTGTAGGTGATGGAAATGTATCTTATGACATTCCACGTTGTGAGTTTAGACCTATGTTTCCAATTGCCATGGAGCCTACTGGAATTGTAAACTTAACTGATTCTTTGAAATTATCATCATCTTGGGGAAGCGATAATATTAACTCAAAATTTCTAAGACAAACTAAAATGCACTCATCCTTTTTTTTTGGCCAAAGTTTTCCAGCAATCTCTTCCCAAGCAGCACCAGAAAGTGAATTCCGATCGGCCGACGGTTGGCCAGTGTCTGGACAGCTCGGCCACTTTAAGTGCTTGGCCACCGGAGACATAAACAAGGCCGGCAAGGGTCCGGCCACAAACTAGCTGTTTTTAGCTTGCCCGCCGGAGACATAAACACTGCCGGCAAGCGCCTGGCCAGAAGTGCTCATTTTCAGCTTGGCCGCCGGAGACATAAACACGGCCGGCAAGTGTTAGGCCAGCAGTGGTGATTTTCAGCTTGGCCGCCGGGGACATAAACACGGCCGGCAAGTGTCTGGCCAGATGTGCTCATTTTCAGCTTGGCCGCCGGGGACATAAACACGCCCGGCAAGTGTTTGGCCACAAGTGCTGATTTTCAGCTTGGCCGCCGGAGACATAAACACGGCCGGCAAGTGTTTGGCCAGTAGTGCTGATTTTCAGCTTGGCCACCGGAAGCATAAACACGGCCGGCGAGTGTTTGGCCAGCAGTGCTGATCTTCAGCTTGGCCGCCGGAGACATAAACACGGCCGGCAAGTGTTTGGCCAGCAGTGCTGATTTTCAGCTTGGCCGCCGGAAACATAAACACGGCCGGCGAGTGTTTGGCCAGAAGAGCTGATTCTCAGCTTGGCCGCCGTGGACATAAACATGGTCGACAAGTGTTCGGCCAAAAGTGCTGATTTTCAGTTTCGCCGCAGGGACACCCATAATCTAAACTTTCATCGCGTTGACGAAACTTTGGCATAACGACGGGCAGCGAGAGAAGCATCATGAGAGAGTGGTTGGCAGGATATTAGTGCGTGCATCGCGAAAACACTGTTAGCGCAAGCAAACGATTACCGTTTTATTCAGTTTTTTTTTCGTTAGACTTGAAAGGCTATTGTCTTCACTAGCACTGTCGTGCGATATGTTCATTTGGAAAATTACTAGAAGTGGGAAAATATTGTGCCCGTCGTTGTTCTATGAAAATAAAATACGAAAGCAGCGCCGACGTCATCTTCGCGCTAACAATACCGCTCTGTCGATGCGCGGCCCTCTTAGCGCGAATACCACATCCGCGATTTTTCGGTTAGTGCTCCACATATTTACTTCCCAACTGCACTCGAAGAAAAAAAATTTGTAGTCGGGTGCATCGGGCGCACATGCTCCCCTTTCCTGGAAGACGCACCCTCCGTTACCCAGCCAGTGTACCTGTATACCGACCATAAGCCCCCTTCTCTACCTTAAAAACCTATAGCTGTATCAATGCACTCAGCTTAGTAAACCGCCACGCTAGCCACACACCCCGATCAGCTTGTGCTTGAATCGGATAAGATTGGATATTTCAGTCTTTGTGTTTTGGAAGAGCCTAAACAAGACGTCTCTCATATATTGATTAAACTTAAGCTAGTCTCAGTAATGTTTCATATAGGTGCTAGGATACTGATTTCCTGAGCCAAGGAAAGCTAACAGCTTCGGTTAAAAACGCAACGGAAACGTTCAAAATCGAACCACCCGTAAAAGAAAAAGAAAATGAACATTTCGACCTAGATGTGCAGAACGCTGGTTTTGTTGTTAACAACGTGGTTGTTGGCGGGTGGTGGGCAACGCCGTGACGCTATTGACGCTATCGTGGTGATTGACGCCAGTGATGCTCGGCCGTACTACACAGTAAACGTTTTTACACCTTTAAGGGTGTAAAAGTGGTGTTGTTGCAACATACACCCTCGGCTACACCCTTTTAACACCCTGAAAACTAGGAATACAATCTCATAATTTTACCGAAAAAGGTGCTGTTTCGTGTTACACCCTACATTTAATGAAGAATGTGAGAAGGGTGTAGAAGAGGGTGCTGAATAAATACTGTGAAATGGTTTTGGAAAGCTTATATATGGCTCTGTACATAATGTAAAGGTAAGATTTCTGCTTGAAAAGCAACAGTTGTTAGCAGTCTAGTTTCTTATAATGTCAGTTGTAATTCATGCAGATAGCTAATAATAAAGTGCCTCTTTTGCATACAAATTTTATGTTTGCAAACAAAATTTTATATAAGAGTTCATATTTAATTTTCTTACAAATCACTCCATGCTCAGAAATCAGAAAGTAGGGTGAAATGCTCTATACTAGCAGTTTTTACAAATATTTATTGATGGAAGTGTACAGTAAGAAAATCAGTTAGTCTCGAGTTTATATCTGGCAACATGAAATCAAAATATTGTGAAAATGTTTCACAAATATTTATGACATGCTGCTAGAACCTGTCCCATGACCATGTCAACCCGAGTAAAATATTCATTTGAGAAAATGGTGACATGCACAAAAACTCACACACATAAAGAGGCAAATCCCATAATAAACCAGTCCGAGACATCCCATAAAAAATGGCCTATGGTCGTCTACGGGAAATTCAATGGGAGGCTATCACCCCCTGTAGCTTTGCATGGTCGGCCTCAAAAATTTATAGATACAGCTACAGCCAGCTATAGAAAAGTTTAGGGCCCTGTGTCTAAAGTCTCAGGGCTATGTTTCAATAACAATAATAATAATAATAATAATAATAATAATAATAATAATAATAATAATAATAATCAATAAGTTAGTGTTTTAACAGTGTCCTGGGACATCCAATTGTTCTTCTTGCGGGCGCAGTGCAATAGAACGCACAAAGAGACGCTTGCGCGCTCGCAGTCGCACACATACACTCGCGCACGCACGTACACACGCATGCACACGCGCAAACCCACGCCCGCGCGCAGACGCACACGCATGCACAACCAGAAACGCACACGCGCATGCACGCGGACGCATCCACACGCGCGCGCACAAACACACGCACGCGCATGCACACACACACACACACAAACAATTACGACAAAGAAAACGTTGCTTAAGTTAGTTTCGGTTTCGGTTTACACAAAAAGAAACAACCTAAAGTTTAAATAAAACCTAAGATTTACTCACGTTTTGTAATGTTTTACATTATTATTTTAGTGAAATTCTTATTGCTACTGATATAATAATATTTTGCTTAGTATTGTTCTAAAAAAAATAACAATAAATAAAAAGGAAAAGAGACTCTTGAAGACTGCGCAAGACCATCGCTATCGCAATCAGCTTCCGTTGGGCTCAGTTGAATGGTTTTTGAAGTTCCAGAGGCTTCGGAAATGTCCTTTTTCTTACGTTTTAGCCGTTTTAGTGGATATTTTAAATATCTTCCTTAGGAATACCGTGTTCAAGAATAACAATCGATGACTGAGAGCTGGGAGACGCTGCGTCTTGCCAACGCCCGTAAGTTCAGAACCGCCCATGCACGCACGACTCGTGCAAACGCCAGTTAGCAACTTTCTTTTGTTTCTGCGAAGTGGGCTGCTGTTTCAAACTTTGTCGTGCACCGTGCGCTTGCTAAGCTATGCTTGATTCTAACTATGCTTCTGCCCTGTGTTATTTCGTTATTTGAAAAGAGCGTATCTTCTTCAAAACCTGTTGTTCGCTCCGCAGTGTGAGAAAGATTCCCGCGCGGCGGAACCGTGGGCATGTTCTTTGCGCCGTCGTGCGGCGCTCGTCCGACGACGCTTGTGCGGAGCGTTCAAGTGCCGTCTGACGGCAGTTCAAGCATTCAGTCGCCGTCCCTAAGTGTTAATCACAGGTCATGCTAGTTCTGACGTCTTGTCCTAACAGCCGCTCGCCACCGATTTGTTTCATAAAGCGGGAGCGAGAAAAACGTTAGAAGAGCGAGCATGCAGCATGATTTTTTGCATAAGCTAATGCCTATGCGCAGAGACGCGCGGTCTCTTCGTCATATTTCCGAGGGTAAAAGCGCTAAAAACAACGGACAAACAACGCCCTGTGTTTGTTTCTTTTACTTGTCAATTGTTTTTAGAGGTTTCACCCTCGGAAATTAGGTCTCTTCGCGTTTACCGAACCGGCGCACTTTTTAAGTTTACGATTCCGTGATGCAAAAAATAAAAGGAGTTCAGATGTCACGTTTTTCAGTAGTGGCGAAAGCCCTTACAAAAATCAGAGCAGCTAGAAAAGGCAAAAACATAAAAAAAGGCGGAAAAATTAACTAATGTCAAACCTGAATATTTGATGGAGTTCAAAGACTACCACCGTACCAACTCGCCCGGTTATTCTTTCTGTCAAAGAATAATAGCCAATAGTAATAAACAAATAAATGCCAACTATTAATGGGTTACAAAGTCGTAATTGGTGCATTGCAGCCCTACGCTACTCTACTCTTTTGGTGATATCAGGTAATGTGAATATGTATAGGGCAGTTCATAGCAACCATTTATGGCCGACCCATTATATTGAGTTTTTTCTTTATATAAAAGTTATATAAAAAAAGTGCTCTGCCTAAATTAAGCCGCACCACTGAATGTACAATAGCGTGTAACGTTTATGTATGTTCTTAGCAAAAGAAAAGGATGCATTATAAAAAGGCCAATCATTTTGTTTCCTCTCTGTTGGAGCTTCTTTCACGTACACGCGAAATGTGGGTATCTACGTCTAAAAGAGTGGAATTGGCATTTCCTGCAGGGCTGGAAGGCCTGACTCAGTTTGGCGAGCAGCTTGAAACCTATGGAAACCTGGGGAACTGAACCACAAGAGTGAGAGTGACACCCGCCTTGCACTTCCTGAACGATGGCACCATGAGGAAGGGGGAGCTGCCCTAAAGTGAATGCAATAGCAGATGGGTCGTTCCAGTGAACCCCTATACAGATGATACCAAGCAGAAAATTATTAATAAATGTGTTATTAAAAACATGGAATGTGAATGGCACGGACAAGGAGGATATCAACACCGAGCTGTGTTGTGTTCATATCCTCTGTTCCCCTATTCTTCATGCTTTCTTTTCAATAATTGGCTACTAACTAGTCCAATCATCAGCACTAGTCAATAAAAGTATGCTGCTATTTATTAGTATGCATTAACACCGTGCTTGCAGTTGAATCCTACAGTCATCTATTAATGGACAAAAACAAAAAGGAGGGTGCAAGCTAGCTAAACAGGCTAAACATATAATTTATTAAAGACGGGTTCTCTTAAGGATGACACAAACGCAGAGAACTATCAAACACAGCTGAGTATTAATGGGCAAAAATGAATAGGCGACCCAAAAAAGAAAACGCAGGAGACGACATGAAGTCAGTCTTTACAATTTCTCTCTGCTTGCCCCACTTTACAAAAGGAATTCCTTCCTGGGCCTTGCAGCGTTTTACTGTTCACAACTCCTGATATACCCAAGGACAGTAAACATAAAAAAGCAACCTACTAACATTGGGGTAAATGTGATTGAACAAACAACAGGGAATGCCTTGAGCTTTCAACCTAGGAAATAAAAAATATGCACAACATCAAGATTAAAAAAAAAAAGTGAAAGCCGTTTACAACTTCCTGTAACGCCGAATTGGAGCGCAGCTCTTGAGGAGGAGGAGTGGAGGGTATATTCCTCCTCCTCCCTCGTGATCATGCCTGCTAGTCCTCCTCGCCTCCCGCTCCCACTCCCTCTCCTTTACCACCTCCTCGTCCTTCAAGCTCCTCCCCCCCCTCGCCTCCGGCTCCTCGTCTCTCCTCCCCCCTCCTCCACCTTCGCACTGCTTTCCTCCTTGCCGCTCAAGCCGGACAATGAGGGGAGGAGGAGGAGAAGGAGGGGGAGGAGGGGGAGGAGGAAGAGGGGGAGGAGGAGGAGGGGAGGGGAGAAGGGGGAGGAGGAGGAGGGGAGGAGAAGGGGGAGAAGGAGAGGGAGGAGGAGGAGAGGGAGGGGCGCGGTTACGCCGACGCCGACGCCGACGCCGACGGCGACGCCGACGCCAACGGCGACGCCGACGCCAACGGCGACGCCGACGCCAACGGCGACGCCGCTCAGGCTGGAAACGGGCCCCTAAGAGCTGCGCTCTAAAAACACACGGATGCATCACACCTGTTTCTAACAAAAATATAGGCCAAGAAAATTCTTCCACTCAATGGCAAAACACAGGGAAGGCACTAATAGGTTTCTAGGTTTCATCATTGTTAGTGATTCTTTCAGTATACCCTTGTGGTCACTCTCTTTAGTCAAAATTATTTCATCATCATCATTCATTATATCATCATTACAGTTGTGTTCGTTAAAGGGGTACGGAAACAAAAAATGAAATATTCAAATTTCGTTCGGAAGTGAATCAAGTATGAGGGGTAATAACCGTAAATGATAATCGCACGTTTGTATTTTGAACGACTGGCTATATTTTGCGTTCCAAACGGTGCACTCGAGCAAGCGCTCGAAGAGAAGCGAACGGAGAGTGCGATGCGTCATGGGATATCCGGCGCAACAAAAGCAGAAAAGATTCCCCGCGTTCGTGGAGTAGCAAAAAGGCGTGGATATCAGCTTTGCCCTTGGTGGTGCTGGCAGCGTTGTGGTGGTGTCAATAGCGGCAGCGCGTTACAACCGAGCCGTTCGAAGTACCCGTGGCGTGACAAGCGTGTGGCTGGCCCACGTGGGCTGGCCCAAGGAGCACGTAGCTTCCACAACACTGTCAGCTTAGGGCTGAACGGGGTGGGGAAAGCAACTTTTGTTCGAGTTTTGAGCGACGGGCTAATCTTCTAGGGGGAGAATGGCTGTTTCTGGTTGCACGGACGAGGGTCCGAGAATGAGGGGAGTCCTTCCTTTCCGTCTTCTTGGACCGTTTGGTACAATGCGCGATTTGTGAGTTGAGCCAGATGCGCGTAGGAGACAAGTGATAAGCGAAGCGTGGGTTGCCTGCAATCCTCTGAGACAAACAAATCATGTCACTTGATCTCCAAACAGGAAAGCTTTACATGCTTCGTTTGTGGCAGACCATGATGTTCACAATGATTCAGCCGTGCAGTGCGATGCTTGGGGCCACTGCTTGCTCACTTAGAGTTCGAGAAAGGGGGGTGCCGTAGCACTTCCCAATTGCCCACGGGGTTATAATGTGGCTTGCAAGGAGCTCTTTTGTATTACCTCATGAAGTGAGTTGTGTTTAGTGTGACTCATTATTTCTTTATCACATGCCTCGTATGTGGTGATGTGGCAATCCCTCTAAGTGAAAAAAGTGTAAATGTGTTCAGTAAACATGATAGCTGTAAATCATGTAATAATAATATAAGAATATGCAATACCATATATTATTTTTGTACAATTTACAAGTTGTGATATGTGTATTGGACACATTCCAATGGAATGTTCACTGAGGTCTATACTTCATTTCACCCTTCGTCCGAGCGCGGCGGACGCTACCAGCCAATCCAGCGTCGAGAGAGCGTCATGTGACCTTGTACTCCACATAACCAAAACGTCGCATGATACCCTCCTGGAACCAGATTGGCTGGGGTGGCCCAGCATCCACTGGGCCACCCCAGCAGGTGCCCATTTCATGCCAAGCACCCTTTACCAAGGGTGTTAGCAAGCACCTTTTATGAAGGGTGCTTGCCTGAACGCCATAAGGGTGTTAGCCCAGGGACAAACTGGTTTACACCCTTAAGTGTGTAAAAACTGTTACTGTGTACTCAAGGGTTCTCTTTCCCATTAGTGCCAGTAAGCTTGTGCAAAGTGAAAAATATTGTAACTGAACAGTGGAGAGTTTTAGTAGATCGCTCCTATGACTCCGATAACGATACCCGATACTCCGCCACCGCCTCCCTTGCGCATGCATTGTATCGTTATCGGGGCTATCGGAGGTATCGGAACGATTTACTAAAAATCTCTGTTGTTGCACTGTCCCTTCACCTAAAGTTACTTCTTTTTATTTTTTTTTTACTGCTGCACTACCGGGGGATCTTGATGGTGGGACAACATACCATCCCTGAACCCACGACGACTGGAATGGTGGTCGCAACCAGCGTCCTAAGACTTAGTACTCAAAAAGTCCAATAAATATTGAGCAGCCTTGCAGCAGCTTCGCGTGTCATTACTATGTAAAAGTTTCTGGGATTGAGTTCTCAAACTTGACCTCCCGAAACTCTTGACCGTCTTCTGAGGAACACCCAAATTTTCTGGCAGTCTGTGATAAATTATGTAATAAGTGTATAACTACAGCCACTTTCGGCCAGTGACTGGCCGGAAGTCAATGGCTAGTGGCTGGCCAAACGTGAATGGCCAGTGGCTCGCCGAAAGTGACTGGCCAAGGGTGAATGGCAAGTCACTGGCCTAAAGTGAATGGCCAGTCACTGGCCAAATGTGAAGGGCCAGTCATGGCCAAAGGTGAATGGCCAGTGTCTGGCCTAAAGTGAATGGCCAGCCACTGGACAAAGGTGAATGGTCAGTCACTGGCCTAAAGTGAATGGCCAGTCACTGGCCTAAAGTGAATGGCCAGCGACTGGCATAAAGTGAATGGCAAGTCACCAGACGAGGACGAAAACACTGCTATTGCCGAGCACTTTGGCCAAGTTTGGGCCATCGAAAATCTGGTTGGCCATAGTACACTTGCCAGCGACGGCCCATTCACAACGTGCTGCTTGGGTTGAGTGTGGAACGCTCCCAATAGAATGGAAAACTGCGAATGTGGTTCCACTACATAAGTCTGGTAACAAGCATTCTCCATTCAATTATTGACCCATTTCATTAACAAGTATTCCCTGTAAAATAATGGAGCACATTCTGTACTCTCACATTTTTAATTACCTAGAATCCAATTCATTTTTCGCCCTTGCTCAACATGGTTTCCGTCACTCATTTTCTTGTGAAACGCAGCTGCTTCATTTCACCCATTGTTTGCATGCTATACTGGACAAAAACCATCAGGCTGACTGTATTTTTCTTGATTTTTCTAAAGCATTCGACAAGGTTAGTCATAAGTTACTAATGGGTAAACTTTCTTCATTAAACCTAGATCCTAACTTGTTAACCTGGCTAGAATACTTTCTTACCAACCGCTCACAATATGTAACTCTAAATGGCATTAATTCACCCCTGACTGATGTTGTATCGGGCGAGCCCCAAGGCTCAGTTTTAGGCCCGCTTCTTTTTCTAATATTCATTAATGATTTATCAGGTTGTGTTTCTTCCTCCATGCATTTATACGCAGATGACTGTGTAATTTATCGGGAAGTTCATGATGATGATGATGTACGCATTTTGCAATCTGATTTAAATAATATTACTCTTTGGTGCAAAAAATGGAGTATGGAACTAAACCGTAACAAATGCAAACTAATGCGCGTTTCCCGGCAAGGCGCACGCCCTTCAGAATATACACTAACCGACATTCAACTTGAATCTGTAAACTCATACTGTTATCTGGGTGTTACTATATCGTCGACATTAACCTGGAAGCCTCATATTGATATAATAATCGCCAACGCTAACCGCATGTTAGGACACCTACGACGAAACTTCAGAACGGCCCCAGTTAACTTAAAACTTCTTCTTTATAACACTCTTGTACGGTCAAAATTGGAATACGCAGCCTCTATATGGGATCCTAACCACGCCTTTCTGCATAAAGCTCTCAAACTAGTTTAAAATAACGCCGTTCGTTTCATTCTGTCTAATTATAATTGAACAGCTAGCATATCATCAATGACGTCCAGTTTGTTGTTACCCTCTTTGTCATTGCGCAGAAAGTTTTTTCGACTTTGCCTGTTTCATACAGTGTATCATCATCAGTCGCTGCGAGACCATTTCTTTACATTGCCTAACTATTACTCTTCCCGTCTGGTTCATTCCAATAAAGTTGGATCGACACGTTGCCAAACAAACACTTTTTTTACTCAATTATCCCGTATACATCAAGCGACTGGAGCCACCTTCCAGCAGATATCGCAACTATACCTGATTATTTTCTTTTTCGCCAATCTTTGTCTACATTTCTGTTTGGTGAGCCAACATAAGTCATTTTATTTTGTTTATTTTGTCCGTAACAGATATTGCTTACTGCTTTTGCCAATGGCAGTGTGTTTTTGATATTTGAATTTCTTGCCGAGTTTTTTTTGTCAGTTTGTTTTATTTTTGTTTGCTTCGCCCCTCCCCTCTACAATGCTTTGGCGCTTGAGGGTATGTACAATAAATAAATAAATAAATAAGTAAAGTAGCTTGTAAACATTATGTCTAGTACTCTCTTGATGGTATAGACCAGGAGTGGCCAGGCTGACCCGACCTAAGAGCCGCAAACGAAATTACGAAACTTCTAAGAGCCGCGGAAAGGGGGGGGGGGGGAGTCAAAACTTAAACTTTGTTCAGTCTGACTGTACTACGTATGGGGTCACAGGCTGCACGACTGTACGTATGGGGGTACAAGGCTGCCAAACCGCGAGCCGTGCTTTATTCTGAAATCCTTTCTTTTTTTTTTTTTTCCTGGGGAAACGCAGGAAGGGGCGGGGGAGGGGAGGGGGGGGGGGTCCCCTTACGGGGGATCCGCGCGAGCCGCACTTGGACCAGCAAAGAGCCGCATGCGGCTCGCGAGCCGCGGTTTGGCCACCCCTGGTATAGACCTTTTTTTGTTTTGTGGGATATTATGTTCGGAAATTCGTTTTCAAGGATTGCTCATGTCTTTAATTTTCCAAGAAGCGTAGACTTTGTCTAGTGTGAGTTAATTTTTATGGTTCATTTATGACCTTCGTGTGATGAGCTCCACAGTTTAAATTTCCATCGTCTTTGAATGTATATGACATGAATCTCATAAACTTTCTAGGTATTTCTACCGCAACAAAATCGCGAGGTTGTTCTGGTGCACGAAGAAACTAAAGCCTTATTATTATAAAATAAACATTCAATATTGCCATTTTAGCGAAGATAGCACCTGGTGTAGGTCTTAAGCAATAGTTACACACTTTTAACGTGCAATGCTATAGAAATATCCGGGGTTCGGGTTATACTTTATGCATATTCTAAACGACCTACACGCCGGCTGCAGGCTCCTCCAATGCGGTGGCGAGGCCCTTCTCGCACGCCAACTGCCGCTATAAAGTTATCTTGAATATGAGATGTTTTGTGTGAATAAACGTATGCAACCTTTTGCATTCCAATGTGGTTCTTCCATTCTTGAAGCTTGAGGGCTGCTAAAATTGGCATGCACGTTGCACGTTTTTTTTTTTTTGGCATAATCCTGCTTATCAATACAATATGCTCTGTTTTAGATTCGCCGGGTTTGATGAAGTATTAACGTTCGGTCTCGCTCTGTTCTTCAGTTCACGATAAAACAGTCATTGTGCTCGTTCACGCGGTCACAAAAGTCGTGTATCGCAGCTCCAAAAGATCACAGCACGACGCCCTTTGGCGCAAAGACATATAAGGGTTACTGCCTTTGGCGGCTGCGCACGATTCAATGTCTGGCACTCTTTTTATACGTTGTCCGTGGCTAACATCACGCGCTGTAAGTTTTTTTTTTTTTATTTGACTGATATGGAGGTTTTTACTACTTAAATCAAGTTTCAATTGAAACTATATGCTTATTTTACCATAGTCATCCAACTTACCATGACGATTTGCTCGCACAGAAAGCATTAGTGGAGCTTAGAGGTCGTTTTGAATTATGCAAAGCCTAAAAAACAGAAAATTACGTTGAAATTTTGGGTTGATTGAGCCATAGGCGGAAGAGTTCAGTAGTTGAATCTCATCGCCTTCTGGTAACCTATTTTTTAATTAAGTACAGTCTCTAATGTAATTTGTTTTTATCTATTGGTTTCCTACGTTGTTCCACTACCAGTTTTTTAAGTGTTTTGCTAGATTATGTTTGACGAACAAATTGCATTCAACTGAACCACATAATTCTCGAACACCCTTCACATAAAGATGTGGGTATTTATAAATAAATTATTTCATTGCATATATAGGAAAAAGATGTCACATCGTGCAATACACGCAATACATGCACTACCACTTTATTATTGTATTGGTGTTCGGAGCGACATTGTCAAAAAGACACAGGAGAGCGACGCATGCACCAACTGTTCCAAGACCATCTTTTGTATAAAGAAATGTGGCGGTGAATGTGGCCATAAATTTAATTTCATATGTGTAAATGTAAGTGCTGAAGAATACCGCGTGCAAATTGACTAGCTAATAAGGCAAATACAAAAGAAATGCATGTATATAACGACCAAATTCAATGGCCGGCAACCCCCCCCCCCCCCCCTTTCCATTCGAAAAAAGTACCCGATATTAGAGGACCAGCGAACGTGTTCGATGCCGACAATGGAAGCTCTTCTCCGGTCCGTTGAGCTATGCCCTGCGGAAGTGGACAAACGAACAGCGAACAGGTAGACTCAAGAAAAAGTCATTGTCGAACTTTGTGGCAAATTGACAAACTACTATTTCACAGGGGTTAGTTGTTGGACACCATAAACTAACCTCACGCTGCAATCGAAACACATTCGTTTGGCCCCAGGTACCCAGAAAAATAAGCTTTCCGGCATCCTGCAAAAATTGTCAGGGGTGGGCCGGTTGATTGGTGCTGTTCAAACCGCTGTTCCTGCGGGAACCAGTACGAGGAGAAATGAAAACCTCAAATTTTCTCTGTACCACAAAAAAAAAGGAAAAAAAAAACAACAGAACCATCTGAGCGTCCGCAGATGAACCCCCAAAGTAGTGCGACGCAGAAAGTAGCATAAGAGCCTTAGATATAAGTAGTCGACCATTTCAAGCGCTCTTTAGTATCGCCTCTCCGCATCTCAAAACCATATATAGGTTAATTAGGCGTTATATTTTGCAGAATATTTTACTCTTCATAGTTTTGAGCTGTGGAAATAATTAGTTATAATGATAATGTACATGTATGCACAATGTATGGCAGTCTTTACATTCATTACCAGTGAAAGAAGAGAGCACACATATTAGTTGGCCCGAAAAGAGGCATGCGCGATTTTGCACTTTCTGTCCCTGAGTCTGCCAGTAAAAAAGTATGATGTGCAGCTTAACATTCGCTCATGTAATGTGATGTACAGCTTTACTCTAAATTAGAATTTCACTGTTAATTTAACATGCGCCTTTTTAGCGGAAGGGTTGACAACTAACGTTAGATACGCGTATTAGAAAAAAAAAGGTTCAGGCGGAGGGCAGCATATTCCTTCTTTATTATACGTGACTTTTTTTTTTCGGGCCCACCAACACGTAAATGTTCAGAAGGGGCGGGCTTGAAATCTCTCAATATAAGACCGAGCTCACAAAATCCTGGGTAAAAAGCAGCGAAGATATACGCTGTAGGCGTCCTCATTTTAATCAGTATTTTGTGCGCTCTCTTTTATAATGATTGAACAAACACTAGACCAGTCTTTAACGCTTCTGAAGTGAGCTCCTGATTACCCTTGCATACACAATCTCCTATGCTTGTAACAAGTGTTGATAAACAAATTCATACGACTGGACTACATACGACGTCATGATTTTGGCAAACACAAAACTTGGGCGGGCGATCTAGGTACAGGGCTCTTACAATGGGACGCTAGTCCTTGAGCGCAAAATGACACTGAAAGACTAGTACACATATGAAAAATAAAATAAGTAAAACTTAAAAATATCTCCAGGATACGATTGCCAAACGAAATTTTCATTGATATTTCGAACGAAATGCTCTAAATTTATTCCTGCAGTGATTTGTAGTATTGGAAAATAATACAGAGGAACATGGCGTGTATAAGATTTCATCCTCTCCTCATCAAGATTGGCTCATCTGTTATCCAAACATATTTACGAAGTATAATTACAAACAAGGGAGGTCAGTATAATCCAAGCAAATTACCACGAGCTAATATGATATTGTAAGTAGTTAGCTCCGCAATAGATGTTGAAAAGTATACGCACTTGTCAAGAATCTAATATCACGCATAATTTTGTGTGCCACAGCGTTACCTTGGCTGAAGCATAACCTTAATGGGGTGTTTTGGATTGATGATATAAATCGGCACGGTCAACTCGGGCGGTGCATTCGCGTCTTCACATGGGACGATTCTGTACTTCCTGATTATCTTGCAGAGTGCAGTTTTCAACTCGAGTAGGGCAAACCTCATCCCTAGACAAATTCTGGGCCCCAGCCCGAACGGAATGTAAGCGGCTGGATGATGTGGCGGGGCTTCTGGACCAAACCTTCCCGGATCAAACTTGAAGGGGTCTGGCCATATCTCAGGATCGTGGTGGATATGCCATACTGGGACCATGACATGGGAGCCTTTGGGGAAGAACTGTCCCATGATATTCGTGTCGGCATTGCAGGCTCGCGAGAGGAAAAGTACAACAGGGGGGTAGAGACGGAAGCATTCCCGTACCACCATGTCCAGACGACGGAGGCGCATCAATTTTTCATAGTTCAGATCGTTGATTGCAGATGCGGCAACGAGCTCATTGTAGAGAGTTTCCTGTTCATCGAAATGTTGCGAAAGAAGGTAGATCATGAACGTGAGGGACATGGCAGTGGTCTCGAAACCCGCCAGAAGCATGAGAAGGCTGTTTGCGAGAAGCCTGTCGTCACTCATGAGGAGCCTGCTTTGACCTCCCTTCTTCTCCGTATGAACTGTGTTGCCTTCGGCGTCTTCGCCGCCCTGGCCGTCGAGTAAGAGCTGCAGCATGTCGACTGTACGGTGTTTTGAGTCTCGTCGGCGGAGCTCGACGACGCGCTGCAGGTTTTCAACGATCGAGAATGTGTCCTTCGCGTGCTTTGTGAGCGGATATATCAACGCCGCCAGCTTTCGTAGAGACGCAAACGCCACGAAGGTATTTGTGACTGGCGTCTCTGAGTTCTGGACGATGTTTCGCAGTTTCAAGACGAAGGGGTCGTCCGGGCTCTTCTGACAGTCAACCTGTGTGTAGAAAAACATCCAAGGAATTAGCGAATAAGGCACTGAATGCGCATCATTCTTGGTTCTGAGAACTGTGGCTGAAGTATGATGAGTAGTAGGAGGTAATGACCGCGATAATATTAGTCGAACGTTTTTTGACAATTTCGTTTTATTTTGACCTCATCCCGCGTCATAAAAAATTGTCTAATAAAAGGCTGTTATTTGTTCTATTACCTCGTAGCACAATTGTCTTATTTATGCTGTTCACTCAAATTAGGACACATAAAAAAAATGAGCAATGTTAATGAATAAGAATGACAAATATTTGGTTGTTGCCGTGGGGACATCCCTTCGTACATTAAGATCACAGGCACTTTTAGTACACAGTATAAAAACGTAGTTTGACATCATGAGTTGATCAGATTAAAGATAAATTTCATTCGGTTGATTTATTTTTAGCACTACATAAACCGCAGCACGCACATCCAGTGGTGCAGTATGTCATTATAATGTAACGATTTTATTTATGTGGTCTCTTTCCCCAAGCCATTCAGTGCTCGTCCCAAACGTGACGACTTATTATTCTTCCAACAACCGTCAAAATATTCCCCCTCCAATAATAGCAACTTCCGATTCTCATTTTATGTACAGATACCCTCGTAGCGAGCAACGCTGTTACTATACGAGCATGTGGGAACGAGTTTAGTGTATCACACTGTGCCCAACGCCTTTAAGGCGGGCGACAACATTAATGGCCCTTGCCAGAATTCGTGAAGTTTCGGTGGGTTATACCACCGACACTTTTCTAGGGGGTTATATACTCCCACTCTGTCACCAAAGTAATATACCTTTTGTACGCTGTGCTCGTTACAGCGTGGCGTCAATCGCTGAAAGTCGATAGACAGTTGGCTTCTCACGAAGTCATGGCTCTCTTCAAGACGCGTCAATGCTCAACGTGAGGACACGGAATGTCAAGAACGTATTTTAGTCGCGGTGCAGCCTCGATGTACGGGAAGTCAATCTTGCAATGTCCGATACATTTCTCATCCGTGAATGACGCACGGGTGCACCACGCCCATTATTACCCCTATATTTGCGGCAGGTTTTCGAGTCCCTGCCCTCACTTCCGCAAACATGCGTCTCAGCAGCACAGCGGTTTTCTCACACAACTTTTTGTATTGCCACAGATTACAAAGTACAAATTTGAACCAACTCCCTATTGAAAGATCTAATTTGTATAACAAATTTCTGTGTTCAATAAACATATCTGGATCATACAAGATATCTCAGAACGTATAAGAATCACATAAGAACCATTTAACAACTGTATAAGAACTACATATGCCATATAAGAACATATAAGAACCATATAAGAAACTTGTGAGAAGTTCCTTATGATTTAAACAACCGGAAAGAATAAACACAAATTCGGGACGGAAACAGACGCATATAACTCTTTCAACTCTCAACGACATTTATTTCGGCTGCGTTCAAAGTTTGTTTCTTTCTTATATCTGAGTTTCTTATATTCTTCTTATATAATTCATATATGCTAATTGTATGTTCTTATATATCTTGCCTGATTCCTGTGTGTTTCTGGGACACAAGATATTTCTCATACAAACGGCGTTTTCATTAGGGAACGCGCCTGTCTTGTCAGTGGTCCAACGTTCATCGTCATACAGCATCACCATACCATACTTTCGGACACCGGCGGCACGCTTTGAAAGAGTAAATATGGAGATCGCGGTTCTCTTTCCGTCGTATGCGGAAAATTCATACTTACCTGCACGCATCGACCGCCCCCCCCCCCCCCTCCCTTGACCTGAAGCATTTCCCATTTCCTACATCACAGCTGAAAATATTGCTACAACATCTGCTCCCCGTTGGGTTTCCCGATTTGTCGTTCCTTCATATATCACCTCGAGCCGAGTCAGACAGTTCAAGTATGCTCTGTTTTGCGAGCTCATAAATGAATCGGCTGCTCGCGTATTCATACCACAGCCTATCACACGATGGCTAACGGTGTCGTAGAGAGTGTACCGCACATTGAAGGCGTCTCTCAGATCACACGATGACCGGAAATGGTAATCGAAGTGAAAAATCGCCATTATTATATCAAGAAGCTTGCGTCTTGTGGTACAACAGTTACGTTATCGTTTCCTGTAGTACACGATGATTTGCTTGGGGTGGAGTTGTTGAGAGGGAATACCACCGGCTGCAGTTTTGTTTGAATATGTATCAAGAATGAATAATGCGTCATTCCTTCAATAATGCAGTCCAGGGGGTGATATTAATGCATGCTTAAGTGCCTAAACATAGTACAGTCTGTGGACCAGTTAAACACCTTGTACTCATCAGTCTGAGCATAAACCGGTTTGGAGATTCTTGAAAACTAAGGGTCAAATCAGCGGTAGTATTTCGTTAGGAGAAGAGACATTCAGAACGTCCGAAGGGATGCCGCGGTCGGCCGCTGGGTTATTACACAAACCTCTCTGGCTAAGGAAAAATCTAAATGGCTGTATGAAATTATGTTTCCTAGATAGCAAGTTTCCTAGGAAATGATGGTGCATTTTTTTTAGTCAGCTTCAGGTTTGCGTTATAAAATCGCTGGATGACCATCTCGATAGTTGTCATATTTTTGGGGAATGTCGTCTCAAGAAAACAATGTCGTCTAAATAAACAAGACACACAGGCCACGTCAGTCCATGAAGAACTTTTTCCATCAGCCGTTGTGAACGTTGTGGCCCAGTCACATAACTCGATTGGCCTAATTGTGAAATGGTGGATTCCACTCCCTATGTTGAAGGCTGTTATTTCACCGACCGACGAATATACTGTAGCCTTCCGTAGTCACTTTTCAGGTCGAAAGTCTATAATCAATTGCAGCCAGCGAGAGCGTCTAAGATATCATCTGTTCGTGGCAATGGAAAGGCATCCTTCTTTGTCACATCAGTCATCTTTCTGCAGTCCCCGGAAAACTGAGTCGATCCATCCTATTTTTAACCAAGCTAAATAACACTGTGAGTGACCATTTCTTCAACAATTTTATTTACGTGTGATCGCTTAGCCAGTGGCACTTTGCGAGGTGGCGGCCAAATGGATGCACCGTCACCGATTATAAATCGTTGTAAGGCCAGATTTAATTTTCGTAAATCGATGTTGCTAGTGCAGGATTCCGTCAAAAAACGGGATATAAACATTTCCAGTTGAACAGCGTCATCCTTTTCAAGGTAAGAAGCAGTAGTCTTGCTCGTATAGCTGAATGGGATGACTGCAGAGGTCAACCGAGCACCGGTCTAGCAATAGAGCAGGTTTAATTTGATTCCAGGGAGAAGTTGAATATCTTGACCTAGAATAGAACAATATGTTCTGCTGTGGTTTTGTTGTTGGAATCCTAAGAAACTCATCGTCGGAAGAATGATCGCGACTGACGCATGCATGGTTGTCCACCGTGATACCTTGCGAGCGGTCTCCGTGTTTTATCGATATATGTGACCAGCCCGAAATGTGTGGGGATGGAAAAGACGCACTACATCTTAGATCTGCACAGATGCAATAGCATCTATGACTGACACAGTGCTGACCGCATGTACGGTGTGTTGGGAAAACCCGACAAACAAGAAAAGTGCAAGACGCACGATGTCGTTAGCTATCTGGGATAACGTATCACCGTGCGCTTGATGTCAGTGATGTAGCTCAATCGGATGAGGGTGACGTTGAGGCCCTTACCAAAACGTTCCTCTAAATGCTGCAACAGCAAGGTGTAGGACCCAAGGATTTCTGGCGGCATGTGGCTGAGGCGTGTGTTCGAATCCCATGGCTGACAACACTTCGGGCGCTTTTGTTTAGGAGTTTTCTTGCCTTCGTCCTGTTTCCTTCCTTCAACCGACGTAAGGACTTCTTTCTACATTCGTCACTAATAAGAATTTAAATCTGAAAAACAAATGTTGGTACGGTTCAAAATGAAAGGAAAATGTTGTTCACGTTTTGAATGTTTGTTTTCATCCAAAAAATATCATAATTCAGTTTATCTATGCTGCCTTTGAATTAGTTAAAAACCAGTTGAAGGCGGGTAATATGCTCAGTTTTGAGTAAAACGACGGGATATAACGATGGTTGTACACGACTATGGCTTTGGGGAAGCCGTGAATCTCCACTAGAGCGACGCTGTGCAATCAACACCATCAACAACCTTATGCAATAACATGGTACAACACATCATTTGTGTGTTACACAAATGGTGCAAGCCAGTTAGTGTACATATTCTCATAAATCAGATTGAATTCTAAGAAAACTGAAGGTGGCTATTTCAAAAAAGCAAAACAACATTAATAAACATTGTGTTTTTTTGTTTTTTTTAATATAGAATAATTCGATATACGCGTCATGACACCACAACCACGGAGAGACAAGTTGAGAATATTTGTAACCTGGCGATGAAAATAAATCTTAGCGTACAATATACACCTAAGTTTCTAATCAAATAGACACGGCTAATAACAGTAGTATATCAAGCATTTCGACATTGGAAAACATCACCTATCCTGCTGATATGACTAACTTTATATTCAGGTTCGTTTATTACAAGATCAATAGACATAAACCACAAAGAAAGAGATAATATATTATCCCGAGGAATAGCAGTCATTCACACCATTCCTCAGTAGATACAATTTTATGTCTTTGGAAAACAAGATAGTTTTTTGGCAGTTCCCGTATGATGTAAGGTCGTTTACAACATTATGAACAGAGGATGGCCAAGATCGCTTCTCTGTGGGACGCCCGACATAGCCAAGACAACCTTACGAAGTTTTCTTGTTTAGTAAGGTAGCTCTCAAAAAGTTTTCAATATTTGGGGCATAAATCGTACATACTTTATTCGGCCTATAGGCGCTGGCAATACACTTGATTGAATGCCTTTATCACGTTAAAGTACACCACACCCACCTGTTGCGGGTCATAAACACACCAAACAAATCCAGCCAAAAAGTCAGGATTTAGTTTCACGTTTCTTCACAGTATCACGCGATGCCCCGGCGTCCAGAAAAATCGCGATGCCACATAAGCACCGTTCACTAAATTCTGAGGGTACATAAGTCTGGTACACTGACACGCGGGAACGTAAAAAGTTTAAACAGAAATCTGTCTGGTTAGGTGGAACTAGAGATTTAAAAAATATATATTCCAAGGAGAACCATAAACATATTTTTATCATTTTGATAAAGCCGAAAAGCACAAAATGCATCGTGCCTGTACAATGCGTGGGTTATGATTTAATGCTTGATTGCGGGGACCTTTGAGTGGTATCCAATGCGCTGCACACACACACGGCACTCTCCTGATCTTCGGGTTCATCAGATTCTTGAAGGCATCTTGAAACTCCTTCAGGAGTAGTGTCCGCCGGGGGCGCGTTTTAATGAAGAATAGTTCATGGGTATGCCTAAAGATTTGCATTCTTAGTGATCATGAATTGTAAAGAACCTATTGTGACGAAAGTAATCGCGAGGGGAGGAGGTTTATTGTGCCATTTACTCTATCAACTTACTTTTGTCCGAGGTCGTTAGTCCAAGTGGGGAGGTGCGCTATGTGTGGAACCATTTTCGCGCTTCGACGCTATGCTGGACTAAGTATCAATCGGCGCCGAAAGTCGCCTGCGATTGATACTTAGTCACTTTAAGTCGGACTGCACCCGACGCTACAATTTAATGGAGCTAATTAACCAGGGCCAAAAAATGCATCGTCACGACGCTCATTATTGTTGTACCTCTGTCATCACCGACTAAATCTATCATGCATAATTAATGCAATGTGTTCCCTTGGTTTCTTTGCACCTGTTTGAATTAGCCAGTAATAGCAAAACCACGAAATAAAAGCGCCGAGGCGATGCGTTTTTTTCGATACCTGATTCGCTCCACCTGATCATAGCGTTGGCTGTGACCGGATTTAAAAATAATTATGTTGGACTAAGCGTGACTCCCCGTCAGCAATTACCTGCCAACTGAGTATAATGAACTGGGTATGACTCTCCCCCGATAGTTGCCTCCAGACCGAGCACTCTCGACTAAGTATAACTCGCCTACTACGATCGCATGTCGACTAAGTATGAATTGCCGCCAGCAGTCCCCTGTGGTCAAAGTACGCTAAACCACGGATAACTAGCCAGCGTCTGTAGCCTGCGGACAAAGTATGCTCGACTGAGTATGACTCGGCTTCGACGGTGGAATCGAGCTAATTATGATGAACAATATATCACTAGCGCGGTCAGTCGCGTGCTGCTTTACAATGCAGTCGAATGCGAGTGATTCTTAGCTAAAAATCCTACTTCTGGCGTCAGCAACGATGTCGGATTGCGGATTCAATGGTCCGCGGTTTTATTCACTCTGATATCCTTTAGAAATCTATCTGGGTTCGACCGTGTGTTGCTAGCCATGCTCATGAACGAAACGATATGTGTAAGTGTACTTTCTAAAGGCTTTCGATGCTTATGCATTCCCTGCTACCGGCTATTTATCTTTTATGCTGCCTTGGCCTACATGTAACTATTTTTCATCACGCTCAAACCTCACACTTTTCCATGAAATCCAGCTTATGAACACATTTCGTGTTAAAAGCAACCCAGGACAAAGAAGACAAAAACCTGATGCTGCGCCTTGCGATTCAGCCACCTCTGAGGAAGAAATCAAGGTTTCAAAAGATTGACTTACTTTCTGAGGGCTTCGGTTGTAATATGTAATATTTCTCTATCTCAAAACTGCTGGGCAACTTTGTGTAACAGTGTGCCACGTCTTAGCTCTCGTCGCAGTTTTTTGTGGGGACATTACACGGCAAGTGGCAAGTGGTGCTTCCTTGAGTACGTATTTCCCGACGCTAGGAGCTTCAACTTACCTGCCAGGCAAGAGCACACTTGGCGACGACGTCTAGAGACAGCCCGCAGGACACCTTGCTCACGTCCACGGGGGCCCCATCCTTCGCCTTTTTGTCCAAGACTTTTACCATCTCGTCCACGCAGGCGTCGATGATGCCCGTCATTAGCTTCATCTTGGCAGACGTGAAACTGGGGTTCATCAACGTCCTCACGTTTTTCCATTCGTCACCTGCATTCATAATGTTATTCGTTGTAAATCGATCGCGTCGGCCGATAATATAGCATGTGTGGAAAAACCTTTTTTAGTGATTACGATGCTCGGAACGCTTATCCAACTGGTGTGTTTAGCGTCATATCCCGCTTATTAACCAAAACTTCCCCTAAAATGGCAACAAAGGACGTCACGATATCGGCGTGTCATACTGTTGGATGTCACGATCCTGATGGTTGTAACTAGAAGTTCTGGCAAAATCGTACGAAGGATAGCGGGTACCGCTGTCGTTAAGGTGTCCCATTTCCTGGTCGCCATGCTAAAAAACGCAGTTTTGAAATATGAACAGGTTCAAACCGGCAGCAGCTCAACCATACCGGTAACCGGTTTGAACCTTCGCTTCCCGGTATGAGCGAACTCCTCGATCCCTTGATCAAAACGCTCCTGTTTGAGTGTAGCGATATGCAGACCTGTTCACACCGCGCAGTGTCGTGGCGATGTGGTTTGAAGCTGCACACAAGTTAGATCACACCGGTGAGCAGTTTGATCAAACCTGTTTTAGTTTGGTCAAACCGGTTAGAAGTTTTGGCCCAACCGGTTAGCTGACTGCTGCTTTGCGGGCAGGAGAAAAACATAGAGAAATAAATAGGGAGTTTACGCTCTCGGTGAATCGTTGTTGTGGCTTGAGGCGTTCGGGTGTATGACCGATGCGCTCTGCCGACCACATCCTATGAGGCTTCCGGGAAAGTGCTACAAGGTAAGCTCTGTATCCTCTTGCCGGCGTTATACCTAATTTATCTTTACAATGCATGAAAGCCGACGCTACAAGCCATCTCAGTCAATCCAGCACTGTAAATGCATCACGATACTACGGTAATATACCCAAATACGGCCAACACGTAAAGATACCCCACCCCTAATTTTGGTATGATTTGTTATTTTTTCGAAACGCCAGGAGAAGCGCCAGCAATTATATTGCTAGAAATTTGAAGACCCTGGTAAATCGTGTCATCGGCAGAATAGGTTCTAAGGCTATGCTATGCTCCGACATTGAGAGCAGCGAACGCTGCATAATGCAGAACGCGCGCATTTCAGCGGCTGGCGAGCAGAAACTCGATATCTGCGACCAATCTCTATCTGTGTGGGCTGCGCTACGCCGCGTTTGCTATGATCAACGTCGAAGCATAACAGAGCTTTCACTTAACTACGGCGGGAGATAAATGAACATTGTTCACTAGGAAGGAAATTCGTATCTGGTTCATCACGCCTTCCTGCGCTCCTTCCTGCGCCTGCACAGGTTTCAATGGCCACAAAAATTTAAAACTTTAAATTTTTGTGACCGTTGAAACTTTGGGGTGGGCTAACTTTCAGGGTGGGACCCTGAAAGTTAGCCCACCCCCTATTTTTATCCGATTCGCTATGAATTTGAGATGGGCTATTACTTAGGATATTGCGCTAAGCGTCGCCCTGGCATTTCCGAGTTTCATGCTTGGCACTCATATGGCTTTGGATTTACTCCTATGGCTTGTACCTTCCGGTGCGGTTCATCGTAAGGTGAAAACGTGGGTTTTTATATTTTGTATATAATCGAAGCTATATAAAAATCCTATGTGTCCCACCGCTTGCTTTTGTCTAAGTACCCAGTTTCGAGAGTTGAGAAGAGCGCGTGCTACAAGCATTTCAACCGACCATAGAAGTGAACATGATCTGCTGCGAGCTGGCGGTTCCATGGTCAGCTTCTTTGCCCGGCACCTTCGATACCATTCAGACCTTCACAATTCACAACTCCACTCTACTCCGTAACGAAGTGGTTCCTAGAATTAAACTTTTACAATGTAGCTCATGTGCAGACCAATGCCTTTTATATTTTAACTTTCTTTTAACTTACGCAAGGTTATTCGTTCAAATGGATTGATCGCGGAAGTGAATTCTCCTAAGTAACCTACCCTAATAAATTTGTGTTTTTAAGAATGCGTTAGAGGTTTGTTACTTACCTGCGCTTTGCCGACCCCTTCCAGGCGGTACCAATTTGGGTCTAACGAAGGATTTGACGCCGTATTCAAGAGGCCTCTTTGAAAGGCTGCCATAACAAACGTGTGCCCACATCGAACGCTTTCCCGTTTACAACGAGAACCCTTATCGAACGGGTACCCGTATCTCATGATACTGTAGCGGACAAGCAAACTGGGGTGGTAAAAAAATAAGAGACATGTGTGCAAAGGGGCTCGAGACAAAACACGCCGACGGGACAGGTCTGCGATGTATACTGACGTAAATGTTTCATATTCTAACTAATCTCCGAGGTAAATAAGTTGAAGAGACCTCTGGTAACTTCAAGTTATTTACCGCGGAGACTATTTATCGTCGTAGACCTCTCTCGTCGGTGAGTTCTGTCTCGTGTCTCGTCGTCCCGTCGATGTGTTCTGCTCAAACGGCGATGAAGACTTTTGTGGCTGGTTGGAAAGCCCGCTTTGGGGTAGCGTCATCTGTGACTACTGATAGAGGCAGACATTTTGAGTCCGCATTGTTTCGTGAACTTTCGGCACTTCTTGCAACCAGACGAATTTTAACGACTGCATACCACCCCATCAGCAACGGCATCGTCGAACGCTTCCACCGAACCCTCAAGGCTGCACTGAAAGCTCAGGAGGATCGCGTCCACTGGAGCACACTACTTCCCATGGTGCTTCTCGGGCTACGTGCGACACATAAAACGGACATCAACTGCACCCCGGCTGAACTTGTCTATGGAGGACAGGCGAACAAATCCAGTAAAACTTTTCGGGTAAAATGCTTCAGCTGCAGCCACAAATGTCCGGAAGGGGATCCTACCAATTATGTCACCCAACTTCGAGGCGCCATGCGTACTTTTCATTCAGTAGCTTCGCGAATGCAACGACTTAAACAATCGTACGTCCCTGACGACCTCATCACTTCCATCCACGTATTTGTTCGTCGCGACGCAGTTCGAAAACGATTAAAATCTCCGTACGATGGTCCTTTCCGTGTCATGGACCGTCACGACAAGTATATCCACGTTGACATCAATGGACGCAACGAAACCGTGTCAGTAGATAGGCTGAAACCTGCATTCATAGACACCAACCAGTGTATGCGCCTGACTATGTCGAACTGTTTTCCACAATCACACAAACGACACTACTACCCTCATTTGAACACTGACTGCCCTGCACACTACATTACATGCGAACACTCTAAGCTCCCGAGTTCTTTACGCCCATATTGCCAACCAAACAAAAGCGGAACGAGACTCACAACGTTCATGACATGCCACAAAACCCCTCGCAACCGGCGACCGTCTGTTAGATGCCATCCGAGCTTACTTGCAAGCAGATCCTACCCTGGATCTTCTTGTTAGGGGCGGAGCTTGTGTAGCGGAAACGGCAGCTGTGGTGGTAGAGAAAGAAGAGACACGTGTGCAAGGGGGCTCGAGACAACACAGCGACGGGATAGGTCTGCGATGTATACTGATGTAAATGGTTCATATTCTAAATTGTCTCCGCGGTAAATAAATTGAAGAGACCTCTGGTCACTTCAATACCATATGACCTGAAAGGGTCGACCAGTTTGAAACCAATTCAAAATACAAACTTTTCTTTTTCTCTAAGTAGGGTGCTGAGGTCTCTGTGAACAGTGAAACTAGAGAGCGACCTATGAGCAGAATAGGCGTCTGCCGTGTCCACCTCTGCTGCTCTGCCACCACCAGGATCGCGACAAGGCTCCTGGCGGTGGCGTAGACAAGCTCTAGGACAAGCGTCCTTTCTTGTCCACCCTTATTCCACGTTTTTTGCGCAAATACGTTTTTTTCTGTGGCGACAAGCAACGGAATAGCCCTTCTGTAACGTCGTCGGGTGAAAATAAAGGAGCAACATTTCAAACGTGGTAAACACACCAGTCGGGGTACGCATTCCAGTCACCGTAGTTGTGATGTACAAAGCTGTTCTTGCTTTTTGTAGCTTGATCATGAACGCGATGGAAGAAAAAACAAAACAAATTGATCTCTCTCCCTTTTGTATTTTTGCTTACTCTTTTTATTCTTGTTCTTGTAATTTGACTTTTATTTTAATGAGCTGTAGCAATTAAAAGGAAAGTTTAAAAAATGAATATCTTATTTCTTTTAGCCTGAATTTCTTGCACTGCGATACTAATAAACTTTTAAAAAAAAATTTCTTAATGCGAAGATAATTATCACGCGTTGATAAAATTTTGTTCACCTTTGAGGAACAGAAGAGTTTGATTGTATGGCTTTACTAGAATGCTGGGATCAGGTCGGTCGTAGAAAATGTGTGCTTCTTTTACGAAACACTGCTTGATCATTTCCACGTCACTGATGATGATGAACGGAGCTGCACCCTTGAAGTAGCCGAACGTTTTTCCGTATTTTGCAATCCAGTCCTCCATTACCTGTTTTAGAATAAAGAGGATAAACGTTTTACAAAAAAAAATAAAGAACGTGAAACCACACTTGTGTCCGGGAACCAGACTTTCATTTCTGGTTGTCGCTTCCAAATTTATTGCATATTATGCTGTATTCTACACGCACTAACTAATTATAGTCTCAACCATCTTACGTACAAAGAGGCACACCCTACACTTCTCCGGAACCCACCATATGTTTTATATTTCTTTATTTGCAGGTACAAGAGTCACTTGGAGGTACTAGAGTCACTGAATGTTCACACAGTAGCGAAACTCCAAAGCTTAGTTTCAGAACCGAGTCGTGGCGCAGCAGTCGCGATCCCCAACATGGCGCTGCCCTATGCAGTCGAAGCGAAGCGCGTACAGTGTTGCGTTCGTCTTTGTGTGTGCTCTTCATTTTATGTTCACGGTCTGTGCCGACACAGGTTTGTTTATATTAGAGTGCCGTTTTCCATTCCGAGCGGTGCGTGACTTGCTCCTCGTTGACTCGCCTCTCTATCGCGCCTCGAAACACATCGAAATCGAGTGTTAGGCTTAGCCTCTGAGGCGTAGAATTTGAAACACGGCACCAACGCAACCGGATCGAGCAAACGAGCCAGCTATATTTTTTTGGCAAATCATATTAGTGGCTGCTTGATATAAAAAATATATAAAGAAGATTAACGCGCCTTACTTTCTCTCGTAACTCGATGCCCAGAGCTTTCACCTGCAAGTACCCGCCGAGCCGCGGTAACGCGGAAACGTTTTATACACGTTTTTTTGTTGTTCTTTTGGGCCCATCTTTCAAATGGCTGACTGACAACTTCCGGCACGGGCTAAACCAGCAAGTAAAGACAGTATTCTGTGGGATTTACGTCCGATACGCGGACTGAATGAAATTCGGTACTCTGGGAACATTCAGTGACTCTAGCGGGTACCAACGCTGCTTTCATTATTATTGTTTATTCGTTGGATTGAAAGGGTCGATGAGATTATGATCTTTTAGATACGTTCGTTTTCTGCCTGTCATGAGTTCGATCACCCAGAGGCGAACTCAGATAATACGCGCCCTTAAATGCTCAAGCTAGATGGGAAAACACGTAACACTCAGACAACGGAGAGGAATATGGCAACCGGAAGTCACCACATTTGTTGGTCGTTGACTGCCTTGAGTATTGGTCTAAATAATTCACTATCCGGAAGAATAAAATAGGTTTTGTTTATTGCTGCAATTATTTTTATCAAAAGAATGTACAGTGGCAAATCCTAAGGGTGAACCAGGATTTTTCTTTTACCACTCCGCGAACGCCTCCTCCAATCGGAAAACGAAAACTCATTAAACTTTCAAACACATCAAACACAAACACTGTTCATCCGCCTCAAATTTTTGAAGTTTAATACATATTACTTTGTAATTTCGTCGCAATTGAATAAAACGTGACGAACTTTCCGCAATATCTTGGTGTTTAAATGAGCTCCAAGCAACCCGAATGAATTCCACCAAGAAGCCAAGGCGTGCGATTTTCCTCCCTAACGGCATAACTATTGAATTCAATCTGTGGCGACAAGCTTACATCAGGAAAGCAGCTGGTGCGTCTTCCAGCGGCTGACAACGATCACGACGCTAGCACCAGGACGGCGCCAAGACGCACGGGTGTGCTGTCTCGTGGCGAATCTCATTGAGTGGGCGGGTTGGGAATCCACTCTACATTATGCCATGCGCAGGGATTGTCTTCTACGTGGTATTGACTGAACAGGTCGGATCCTGCGCAGCTACTCAGATAGCGTCATTCCGATGCGCGGTTGTTGTCAAATTGAGATCTCGTTGTTTTAGTTGTTCTTTCCCTGGGTATAACAACAATTCGAATTTCTTCGTTAACCCTATCAGACTCTCGAAAATTGCGATCTCCTTCTTTTTTGTTTCTTTGTGGATTCGAATTATCTGGCTCCAATCCAAGAATATTTTGTCAAACCAACAAACTCTAGGTACTTTTAACTCGGCTTTCCAACATTAAACAAATTAGGCCTCATATATTCAAGGACTGGAGGTAATTCTCGACCACGGTTTTCTTTCAAACAAAAGGCGTGGGTTGGGGGCTTGTTCATTTCAACTGTGGGAGGCCTTAAAAAAAAAAAAAAAAAACGAAACATTGGCTCACATGGCAACCTACAAACATCTCAGACATAGAAACCCTTTTTTACTTTGTCTAAACATTTTGGAGCGTTTACTTTCCCACAGAGCACTTGGGAGAGCCACTCCCTACACGCTACGGAAGAACCTGGGTGAATGAGAAGCAAGGAAATGTGTCTGGACTTTAAAAATAAAGACAAAAAATCTGTCTTCGTTGTGAGGCTGAGAGTGACGTTTTACTATGCGCAGTGTCACAACGTAAACTGTTTATCCAGATAAAAGCAAATGTTTAGCCTTATCTTTCGCCAAACTCAGTACGCAGATTGCTGCGTTCGGCTGCCCCAATTAATTCCGCAAAATCGGACGTTCCCGGCTTGCTATATTGCACAGTCCCTAACGAAAGAAACGCGAATGACGGGGCGACAGCCTCTGGCACCCGTCACGCCAATGAATGATTGTCGGTGAAATGACCCGTCGAATCAATAAATAAATGTCGAGCCAATTTGTTTCTCAGACTTGTGCCTATCTGAAATACTCTAATCAAAAAACTGTGCTTCAAATACTTTGGTGGTAATTTGGTATCTTCGTTTGGTATATTCGGTCTTTGGTACTCAATTTTAATTGCGTTTGTTAGTATACTGTTCTCAATTTCTTTTTTAATTATTGAAAAAAAATTGTTTTGGGAATCTACTATTTAATAAGTAACTGGCGCCAAGTAGCAGAAAACGTGTTATGAGAATTCGGACAATGAAGTTATGCACGGATTAGAAAAGGGAAGAAAGTAACGCCTTAAAATGTACTTCGGGACGGAAAATATACGCTAAATAGAAATAAAAGAGACCTAGGGGAGTCCAATGTAGGTCACTGCAGATGAATAGAGCCAGCGGGGCCTAGTTTAAGAGGCCGAGGGTGTGCCCGTGCTATACCAGAACCTCTTCAGCCGGTAATTTTACAAAATGCTAACATTATTTTTTTATGGAAAGAGAAATTAGCACATTTCAGCCCGAGATTGAGCGATTGGAAAATTGAAGCGGAAGCGACAACACATAAAACAGGAAACGAGCCGGAGCAAAAATGCACGCACAAAATTAAAAAAAAAAAAAAATTAAAGGAAATAAGAAAAGACCAACAGAAAAATAAACATTTTTTTTTTTTTTTACTTCGCTTCGTCAAATCATGTTAGTCTCTTTCATCAGTCTGGCACTCTCGGGTACAGTGTGGAGGGAACGGGGAAAGCCTCACATATCATACCATATCATCATGTCACATCAAGCTTTTATGAAGGAACGGATCATAATAGCAACGCAGGAGAAAATATAGGAACAGGATGAGCCCCCGAAAAGCGAACAATAATTCTACCAAATTGTAAGCGTTCCTGAACACGCTTCTTATTATGGAAACCAAGAAAATCAGCATCATCAAGACAGAAAAAAGGCCTTCTTGTCCCCTTGTGCGTTTCTTTTTCAAGTTCAGGCATTTTGGAATAGACCATTTGGGTAACTCACTTGCGTATTGAACTCCGAATATATATCGACTTCGGCGCTCTGAAAACCAGTGCGTGGATTGTGTACATAATGAACCCACAAGAAGTTGTGATTCTCTTCTTTGCTTAAAATTCACCAGTTTGTTACTACTCATCGTCCTGGAACTGCATAAAAAAAAGCTCTGTGATTTCGTGTTTTTTTTTTCTTCTCATGCTTGTATATATAGCATTCTGGAGTCCCATAAACAAAATTATGCAATTACTAATTATAATTAAAAGTATTTAAGCAACATTACTAAATATCTGTACTTTACTCAAGATATATTGCAGGGAAAGTAATTTGAGTAGTAAATACATCACGAAGCAAGTATTCATTAACTTTCCTAAAACACTTTTGTCGAGTACCATGTCCAACAATGGCTTTCAGTTTACTCGATCGCCGCGGTATTCACGGCGTTTTTCCGTAACGACGATGCGACACGCATCGTTTCTAATGCCGCGTGACGAGACATATAATACCATTTTATTTGTCGCACACTACTGTGTGCAATTTCGTATCAATAAAATGTCGAACTAAGGTTGATCTTGTTTTCTTTAATGTATCAACAGCGGCATTGGAAAGTCGCGTGCTACATTCTAAACATTGCGATTAATATCGAATATGGCGAATCACATTTAGCGAAAGGGCCGGCCACTTGTTGTCGTCACTACCCGCGAAGCTAATCACAAGCTGCTGGAGAGATTCCATCGAGGGCCGTGTAGTAATGCGACGAGGGCGATTGGCTGTCGTTGGAGACTGTACAAACCTACGCATTTCTTTCGTCGGAGACTGCACCAATCTATGGATCAGCCTTATATGTAACCTCTCGCTTCAAACCCACCCTTTTGTAAGGCCCAATTCAAGCGAAGGAAGGGGGAAAGGGGAGGTAGCTGAGGAAGGATACAAACATTGATTCTGTCCTTCCTAAGTTGTTGCCAGTTGCCAAAGAGTAGGTCGGGCTCCGGCCCAGGGATGCCCATGCGCTTGAAAAAACCGTGTCGGTGTCGCCGCTCCCGAAACCACACAGCCACGCATGTCGCCAGAAAGGCAAAAATGGACATCCATAGCATCCAGAGTGCAGACTCCATCCCAAACTGTAAAGAATAGCGCAGGAGTCTCGAACACTTGCATCCCCACGCTCACAGGCTTGCTCAATAGACCGGTCATTTGCCGTTGCGCACACTAATCTTTACGAAAAGAAATACGTCGATGAACTAAGAAAAGTGCCGGCTTGTGTGCTGTAGGTTAATAGTACTGCAACAGAATATTTTTGTTGTAGCACGAGAGATGACAAACATAGCTGTTGTATTCCTGCGAGAAAATCCCACACCTTTCTATTTTGAAATATAAAATTCTCCCAATCTTTTGTTCTTAGATGAATAACGTCACCAAAGTCGCTCGGGCTGTGTACATGTGTGTTCTATTTCACTTTTTTTATTTTTTTTCGTTTCATAGTGAAATATGGAGAGCCTCCTGCGGCATTTCAGAAGAAATGTTAAAAAATATGCGCGGGTATATGTCTTACGGGTGGTTATAATTGCGCCGATATATATGGGACCGAACATATTGCTGCATTACGAAAGAAAGTGGATGTCAAGCGTATTCTAATATCTTTGATTTCTTGTGAAATATAAAACCAGCTGCTGCTTAACAGCAGTTAAAATTACCGTGTTCTTGTATGTCCACCGTGACGTCGGTTGTAGAGATACAAAATAGCGTCTTCGACAACGGTACAGAGTAGAACAAGAGGTGTTCCTGGCTGCTGTATGTCATAACTATCTTATAACGTGTGTTTTAGACAGTGGTGATATGTTTTTGTTTCGGTTTTAAACACATCAAAATAGACACACAAAGCCGAAGAGACAGTAATTTAGGCCACGAATGTCACAAACGCAACTTCTACTCCGAATATACAGGGTGTTTGCTTTTTGATTCCAACATATTTTTGTACGGCGGGGGGCGGGGCGGGGGGGAGGATGGAGTGTTAGTGTCGCGAAAGAAATGTAACGTGGTAGTATTTCGGAAATGCTTTTTTTAATGTCTGTATTGCTAAACACTTTTACGAGTTTATTTTGGTTTCTGTAGGAACATAGTTTTTTTGGGTATATTCTCGGTGTCGCGACTCTTTTGGGGTCAATGTATCTTGTTACACACTTTAATGAATCCTCACCTTTCAAACAAAAGTTGAAGCTGCCATTTTCTCATTTTTTCTGTGTTAGCTGGGAAGGGGAGGATGGTGTGAAGTGTAAATTGATTTTTTTCTGCCCAAACTTGACGTGATTTTATTTAGAGCCCTGTGCGGCTAACAGTTCGATCATTCACATCCAATTCGCATCCGCACGTTCCATATCCCCACCCGAACTGCATCCGCGATGATCTTAAAGGGATACTGAATCGAAATTTGAATTTCGCAAGGTAAGGCTCTAGAAGCGTTGAACGGGACTCTACGAACTCCGAAACATTGCTCGTACATCGATATCTCAAACGGATGGCCGCACTTTTCGAAAAGAAGGGCGCGATCAAGCGAGGCCTCTGACATCAATGTCCTCCGGGAGAATTTGAGAATGAGGGGGAGCGGCCTCGCTTCTCTCCTCCTCGCTTCGGTTCACCAGCTCGACACGGGACGTAGTGAGGAGGAGAGGGAATAAGAATCGTGACGTGCCTTGCCTTGTCGGCCTCGTCGGCCGGGTTTAGTCGGGCGCTTCTTTTCTAAAAATATGGCGATCCGTTAGAGATATCGCTGTATGAGTGATGTTTTTGGGTTTTGCATCGTCCCGCCTATCTGTCCAGCCTTGTTTTGTAAGTTCGAAATTTCGGTTCAGTATCCCTTTAAGTAAATGCATCCACCTCCGATCCGCATCCCCAGACTTAGTATCCGCATACGAACCGCATCCGCAAAGTTCGGAGTTGCATCCACCCTCAATCCGCGCCTTCATTTTACATTATAAAATCAAGGATGAATAAAAGTTGAAAAAAGCATCTTGATGGTATCATATAAGCCGCCTTCTTATTTTGTACAAATAACTCTTTGTGCCAGCATACGGTGAATGTCACTTTATCACATACTATTTTATCGTATTAAAGAATACGCGATCAGCCTTCCAGAGACACTTGACAACGCTAGAAAGATGACCGCAATTATGACATCTTTTGGGAGTCCGTGATCCTGAAACTTTGTTGGAAAGATGCGCTCACAGCAAGAAAATTTAAATATTTATTTTTATTTCTGTAAAATCCACTTCAAGCAGACGCATCTTTTGCAATCGTAGAACTTAACAAAGGAGAGACTAATATCCTTGTGTCTTTTTTTTTAAGCCGAACAATAAAAAAAGGACACGGAAATGGCTCACTCAACGCAGCAAAGTACTCGTTATATATGGTAATGCGGGAGTAAACCACTCGTAAAATGTCACAATGTTCAATAATGGAAACCCGCTCTACTGGTTTCAGTTTTAACACGAACCCTCCACTACTTAAACGCAGCTCAGTGCCAACTGTCAAGAAAACGACACGTACACTCACGCTACGTTTTGCTTGTCGTGGTTGCTGCTAGGAAAAACAGAGTATCGCAAATATGGACAAATTCAGACCGGTCCGCCTCTCCTCGATTAATGCCCGCTATTGAGAACTATCTCTCAGTTAGTGCACTTGATGCTGTGGTGGCATGCACGAACTGCGCTACTAGAATGAGGTGCGGATGTGCTGGCGCAAGCTCTACCACTCCAGAACATCCAATTTAATCTCCTCGATCTATTTTTTGGCGAATAAATTACTTGCACGCTTCTTCTACTTTCTTGTGGCTTGTACGCTTCGTGTTTTCTTTGAACGAAAAGACGTTTTTGGTTCTTTCCCTGGCAAACAAGAACACTTTTGCCCGTGCGACTGATGCTTCTATACCTTCTTTACTTTTTCCAGTGACAGCCTTTTTACGAGATGGAACCTTCTAAAGCGATTCTTGGGAAAATTTATATCTTTTTTGACGTAAAGAAAACCTTTTCCCCGATTGGGAACTTCTTCTGTGAGAATGGTTTGCTTCCAGAATACACCGCATGATGCACTTCATCGTATCACTAACTTATTTCCTCTACACTGTGCGCTCTCACGCATTTATGGGCCGCCCCCGTGCGCTGACGACGGCCTTTCATAAAAGTAATTGTCCAACGGCGATGAGGTATAAATTCTACGGAGTGATTTAAACAAGATAAGAGAGTGGTGTTTCATATAAAAGATGTATCTTAATGTATCAAAATCGGTCCCTGTTTGATTCAGTAGAAAATGTAAAATTCAACCTCTGCAGTTTTTGGACTAAACAATTATCCTTTAGAACTTGGTACTGAGGCACTATATCTCGGGTATCGTCCACTGGCTGATTTAAGAAGGAATAATCACAAGAATCAATTCTGCTATAACAGCACACTCTAAAAAAAGTCTGTGCGTCTACTTTCACGCACATCACTCGGAGAGCCAATCACCGCAACTTACGGAGGCAGCTCAGCGAATGACGATGCCGAAACATATGTTTAGACATAAAAACGCAGTCTGAGTTGTGACATTAAGCAATATTTTTATATTTAACAATATAAAACTTCCGTAAAAGTTTCAATCTTTGCATACTTTTCTAAAAGGTCATTTTTATTGGATATGCACGCAGCCTCTTATGTGCACGATTCAACAAATAAAGCTGCGAGAGTGGAGAAAGAAAAAACTCTTAAATAATCTATTAATTTAAAATGAAAAAAGAAACGTGTAGCTTGACAAAGTACCAGATCGAGGAGAATGATACGATATTTATCGAAGGTCATAAGATGCGCGACGTAGTTGCTAGAAAATCTGGTTGTCAGAAGCAAAGGCTTGCCCTTTTCCAAAGGTGTACGCTATCGTAAATATTTAAGGACTTAGTTGTGTTGTACAGTCCCGAATCAAAATTCGCCACTCAAAGAGGTAAACGAGGAACGCTAAGCGACGAACGGAACTTGTTCTACTAGGTTCCTTGAGAGGAGTAGGAGCACAGATCTATAATAAAAAATAATGATGCCAAAAACAACTTCTTTCCATTTTCGCAGTATTTTTCCATGGCCCAGCCAACTGCACGCCGTGTTCGTCTTTCTGCTGTTATCAAAAGCTAGTTTAGTGTTTCGGACTCCGCACCAGCGAGCGAACAATAACGAGCAGTAAATATGATGTATCTCAATTATTTATTTACTTCCGTCAATAAACCTACCACCAATTACCGTGGTTTATTGACGCCTGTTACAGTCTGGGGTGATTCTACGTAACATGATGTTAAAACCGATGGAAAAGATTAGAAAATTACACGCCACATTTACACCAACGTACCACAGCAACTTCAGAGAGCGCATATTCAATGGGGTACTCAGAGTGTTTCCTGTACCTTTCGTTCCGTCCAATTTGTTCTTGCTTCCATACGCGTACACCTTGAAAGCGATCATTGCATCTCTTTTGCCTGCTTTTTTGTGTGGGAGTTTCGAGAAGACATACGAAGTTTTGGGGAAAAGCCCGGGCATGACTCGTGATTTTAGAATCTTATGAGCATTGTACAATGCTCTGATATGGGTGTCCACTTCAGCCGCTCTCGGGAATCGGTATGATTTGCGAGCATATATGCGTCCACACTGCGCAATCCTTAGTAGGTAAAAATTTAGCACTTTTCATTTGTTCGTATACATTACTTTTTTTTATTAAAATATTAAAGATGTCAACGTGACAAATTGGAAGCAAGACTGCAACACATCCTTGAAAATATAGCTTTTTTTCTGAGCATGCTCAAAAAACGTTTGAAAGAATAGCGGGAAACAAATCCAACGTAAAGAGTGTTAGACTCCATTAGTTCCTAAAATAAGTTATGAGTAAGTTTAGTTAGATGCATTTAGGTCTAAGGAATTTGTAATTGTATTTCGAGACGTTTTTGTTTTTTTTTAAATAACGGGTACAATTTTATGTGAAGCTTACGCTGCGTTATAACTATTGTTGAGTCAATAAAGAAACTCACGATTGACGGCCGCTTCAGCTAATGAGGCCTAGTCCAGGGCTGGATACCACCTGTCCTACGTAGCCGTAGTAGCACAATACATAATAGATTTTCTGCAAAGTGTCGGCGACGTTGCTTTCGCAGCCAAGATCACGAACGGCGAGAAGCCAAGCGTTCTTAGCGACCTAGGAGAGAGCAAGAATCCCGCTCTCTCCTAGACAAGGCTGTCTACGTTCTCAAACGACCTTGACTTGCCGCCTTCGCGGAGAGGCACTGTTTATTTCATACACCCGTATTGGAACCAGCCAAGGGTAACCGAGAAGGCCTCCGATGTCCAAGGTCTAGCACGCCATTGCCGTATAACCAGTTTACTCTCATTACAGTCAGATCTCCCTTCTCAACGAATCAAGTAAAAAAAAAAAAGTGCAACGGCCGTGGAATGGCAGAACGCTGGCAGGAATAAAAAAAAAAAAAAGAAAGATAGTTCTAAGAATATCTGCCAGCAAATAGCCATCATGGCTCACAGAACATCATCACTGGAAGGATCGCCAGAGTTTCAATCTCATTGGGACACAAAGCATGACATTTCAAGTCATTCATGTTTCAGCCTAAGAACAATCTTTCCAAACGTGGCATTTTACTTCCAGATTCGAACTGAATGTGACGTATCGAACCTCATCGCGTTGCTAAGTCACGTTTTTGCGCACTGATCTCTATGCCATCCTTCTCTGCCACATCCCTCAACGTTTTTCCGGACCTTCTCTTCTTCTCTGTCCTGCAAACCGGCGAGCTGTGCAATGCATGAGAAAAAACTCGAGCGTAGAAAACAAAAAACCCAGGCATCGAAGCTAACAGGTAGCAGCACAGTACAGAAACAAACAAAGCATAAAGAGGAAAGTAGATACAAAAATATGAGGAACTTTAATAAATTTGTTTTAAAAATGTCCCGCACGCTCGAGTGACTTCCCCCTTAATACAGGCCCACATCTCTCACGGCTATCCTTCTTTTCTCTGGGCAACACCAAGAAAACGAGCGAAACGACAAAATAAAGAAACACCAAGCATAAACGTATTTGTCGCTTTTAAGTTAAACCAAACGAATATACAGACGGGCCGTTCAAAATGGCACTGGTCAAGCAGTCCTTCGTCTGTAACCACGTCTCGTTACACTCGTGAACCAAATGTTTCCGTACACCGTTCTAATTTACACATTCAAGGCAGATCCTGCTATCTTCACAGCGCAGCACGCGTTGTGAAGATCACCTCGGAAGGCGAGTAAGCCCGCTTCATACGCACGAATGCTCAAAGTGGCACAGGTGAAAACACCGTTTCTGTGATGATCTACACTCCATCTCACAAACATCTACACTGCAAACAAAGGTTCGTGCGCGAGCGTTTAAATTTGTCATTTCAAAAGTTCGCTCTTACAGCGATAGATGCTAGTGCTCCTTAAAAAAAAAAAAAAAAAAAAAAAAAAAACGCTCTTCTACGATTGCTAAACCCCACTCAACAGCAGGAGCACTGTTCTCCCTCTACCCGTGGTTCCACACACATACACGCCAAGTGCGGCAAGGCTCTCCCTTTCTCGCTCACCATTCTTCCTGTAGGCGCCGCTGTTCCAGAAATCCTTTGTGATCCCAGGAAGAGCGCTCTCCGCCTTCCCACTGTTCATGTTACATCCACGTACCCTCCGGCGACGCTGTCCGTTCTCTCCCCCCCCCCCTCCCCTCAGCTTCTGAAACAAACACATCTGTAATAAGAAGGCTTAAGCGATGAATTTTCCTGCGTCACTAAATTCCACCGCGCGCAACAGGTTGGACATGTCTACGGCTAAACGTTCCTAAAACCCTAAACGGTCGCTACAAAGAGGGGAAGACACAATACGGTCTCAAGATTGACGCCTCGTGTTTGTCCCCTCTTTGTACCTCCCCTCTTGGGTCTCAGAAATGTTTAACTTTAACGAGCTCGCCCGCCTTATTACGTTACCTTCCATCATGTCTACGGTGTCAGAGTTCGACTGGAACTCGGGTCCAATCTGTGAGAACACGACTCCTAGCCGAACGGTGACGCCGCAGTCGAGTCCAATTGATGACCCACGGTGGACTTCTTTACTGACGCGTAAAAACGCAGCACGTAGGCTTTTCTGTCTAGGAGGTTTTGCCCCACTCCGCCAGCAGCAGCCGTGGCTAAGCACCACCGTGGCGCGCTGTGCGGACACGCTCACTAGCTTCCCTACTGTTGCTGCACTGGCTCCATTCTCGTGTACTCTCCGCGCCTCTACTGAATAGCTTGCGTACGTGCTTTCGTTTCTGCCACTGCAGGCACGCTCACGGCTGCCCCCGTATTAAAAAAGCGACTGAAGAAAAATAAAAAAAAAAACGTCTTTGTTTCCTTCTCGAAAACATCCGAAATCTCGGACAATCGTTACACCAAAGCACACGTGTGCACAAACAGGCCTCCCATATCAGTTCCACCGAAAACAAAGAGCCCATTGCAAACATTGTACAGCGCACTGGCTGAACGCTAGTATCCTTCAACATCCTTTTCCATAAGGCAGCAGCTACCGCTGTCAATCCCAGCGCACATTGTGTAAACTTTTAAATTGCTTTCTGGCAAAGGGGATACCGAGAGTGTGACACTGCAAACTGGTTATTGTGCACAGGACGCCGGGCACAAAACGCGCGTGAATAACTAAACGCACTCGCTCGTGCATGTGCAGGCGCCGAAGACAGTTTGTGAGATAAAGTAGTAGTATAAATTAATTCACGGGATGTTTCCCATTCAGAGGCATGGCATGTGAATTTTTTTCTTTCTTACCAGGTTTTAGGCGCAAAGCATACAAGGATATGTGCACACACAGATGCACGGATTTGCGCACGCATGCATTCCTGTTACGCATCACCTCATTACACACTCGTGCAGTTAAGTTCTACGGTCAGGGGGACATAGTATAAAAGGCTAATCGTAACGATCAAGCTGCCAATTAAGTAAAATGTGTGTATTACCTTATTTATTTGTGAAAATCGATATATGTTTCAAATGAAGACTTGCTGAGAGACATCAAATACGACTGAATAAGTAATTTACATAAATACTTTGAGCCTTTCATAAGCGCAGTAGTGCGCTAAAGTTACCTCTCGTGCAGCATGATCCAAGCTATCGGTATGATAAGGCGCCCGCGCGATTTTTAAGGCAACAACCTTATATGTCTTATCGTTCAGTCGACCTCCGAAGTCCTTGAGCGAAAACACGTCGGCGACACGAAAAGTACAAAAACTCGTCCGCGACACGAAAGGTGCCAAATCGAAAAGCTATAATGAAACGGCGCCAAAAGTGCGTCTTCAGAGAGCGCGCTGTGTTGAGAGGTTCGCTATCACGTTTACATCGGCGCTTCGGCTTTCGCCTTCAAGTCGTCTTAAGGATAACGTAAGAGACCCTATGAATTTATTATGTTTTGAATGACACTCAGCAATCTTCTAATTAAAACTACATTTCTCGTTTCCCTAACTAAGAGTTAATTACCAATTTAATCTAATTAGCATACTGATCGTAATGATTACCTCCTGATACTATGTCCTCCTGGCCGTAAAACTCACCTTACAAACAGAATAAATGTAGCATTCACGTTGTTATTGTTGCTGTTTTTAATTAATGTCACTGATAAAAAACAACACCCTGTCCCTGGTGCATAGAGAACGCAAATGGGCAGCTCTCGCCTAAACATGTGCCTGAGCGCGCGTGGACTCGGTGATGGCTTGCGAAACGATGTCGGCATACCTTTTAGCGATTTTACACCTTTGTGCCTTCTATAGTACTCTGCGAGGTTCGTCACTGCTTAAGTGAGGAAAATATGAGGGAGGAGTTTCCAGTCATCCTTTATTGTTGTTTTGCAATTTTGAGTATCCAAACAGACTGAGTACGACAAATCTCAATTCTTGACGTTTCTAGATATCGGAACAAGAGGAGCAGTAAGACTGTCAGACATACTTGTGTCCACGCACAGGTAGATATGCACGCCTGCCAACACGTACGTACACGCTCATGTGCGCCCGCGCGCATGCTCGTGCGCACTTGCACACGTTTGCCCTCGAGCGCGTGCCCGTGCACACACGCGACTGCCCACGCATAAACGCACGAACACATGCAGACACCACGCAGACGCACGCGCGAGCGCGCGTTCAGGCAGGCGCGTGCGCTCTCACACGCATCGGCATGCCCACGCCCGTCACACAGGCACACGCAAGCACATGTGCGCACACACATGAGCGGACATGCGCGTGCACACACGCAACGGCAAGCCTCTGCGCTCAGGCATACCCACAAACACGCAACGCGGGAGCACACACGCACACACTCACAGGCTCTCACGAGCATGAGCGCGCATAATCAAGCATCTGCACTCGCAAGCACACACACGCACACACCGTGCACACAGATGCACCCACGCCCGCCCGGTATTCGTCTTAAAACGCTGAACAAAAATTGGCGGAGCAGCACCGCCGAGCACGAAAAAGATACAAAGAAAAAGTCCGCGGGAACGTCGGTCGTCGACAGAGTTTATGACAAACGTCGTCCTGAGCTAAAACACTCACAAAAATTTAGCTGCGTTGGCGGCCGCCATTGCACACTCAGTCCCACACTCCCAAGAAAAAAGCGTGTAAAATGGTGTATCCGTTACACCCTCTGTCCCATATAATACACCCCAAAACTTCAATTCGACGTACAGCGCCCTAAAGCCGAACAGGCGACCTGAAATTTTACGAGGGGCTTGATAGCCGTGTGGTACAACCTATTAAAATCGTCTGGTAACAAGAGTGGCTCTCGATAAAACTTCCGGTAAAGACTGGTAAACTACGCTGGTTTTGGGTCAAAACGGGTAAAACTAACCCGTTTTCACCGAATATCACTAAAAAATTGTCCGGATTTTTCAATAGGGTATCTATCAGATCGCTGCTACAGATGACAAACTTGGCTCCATTAGGACATGGGAGTTGACGTGCCGTTTGGCGCGGCTTCAAAAGCTGATTACGCCGGTTCGCTCCATGGGACAGGTAATGCTTTCGTATTAAGAAAAAGAAGAAGCCTAGAACTATCTTTTGTCGCGGAGGGCTCTGTTGCTGTGGCGGTAACGAGGCTCCGGTGGCCTGGGCCATTGAATGTTGTCACGTGCCTCACTCCTGTGCCTTTATTGGGTCGTGGGGCCCGCAGCCTCTACAGTTCACAAGTTATTGTGAAAGGGAGTACAGGTTCCGTTCTCCTTTGCTCGCCCCGCCTCTACGGAACAGCGCCCGTACGTACATGGGTTTTCTTCTTCCACCGCGGGCGCGGTCACGAACGCCCCCGTCGGAAAGGGCGTTTCAGCCCAAAAGAAAAGCATGCCTCTCCGTTTTTTTCCAACACATGCGACATCTCGCACAATCGTTCTACCAAACCAAACGTGTCTCCTGTACAAGTTCCACCGAAAGCAAAGGACCTATTGAAAACATAGTACAGCCCACTGTCTGAAGAAAAATTCACTTTAACATGCCTTTTCACAATCCAGCAGCTAGTGGTGTCAATCCTAGCACACTTTGTGTGGTGCTTTTCAATTTCTACGGTTTGGTCTTTAAACATATTGTGTTTAGGAGCGGGATTTTGTGCGAAATGGGGGGGGGGGGGGGTGTCAAGAACGATTGCGTCGAAAAAAACGTCACAAGCTCGCCAAGGCAACATAAAGGATGCGTTGCCCATGCTAGTAAGGGCGTCAGCATCCGGAATATAAGAAAGCCATGCTTTGTCATAATATTTCATACATAATCATTACTGGACACACTAAGCCCCTTTCGAAAATCACGTGCCCATTATTACAAGGTCAGGACCACTGTACAATCTTGAAACAACTGACATCGTGGAACGTGCAAGTTATTCCTCATGATGGCGAACGACGGAGCGCAGTCAACGCTAAGAGCAGACGAGCCAATCTCACGGCGCCGAGAATGCAAGGTCACTGCGCTCATCGCTTTTTTCTGTGGGTGTGTTTTTGCCTTCTCATGCAACCAAGCAAATAGACTGCGCCGTGACACTGCGGTTTTAGTCATCATTGTACAGGGATTCCGCAGCTGCCAACAGAGGGCAGTCTTTCGAAAGGGGTCGATTCAACGCAACCAGGAAGATTTACCAAAGCGCTCAGTGGAACATAAACCCCGGAATCTAGCGATCCACAGTTCGACGTCTTTGCCTGGCGCCACGAGGAGGAGGTGAAAAAGAGCGCAAACAGCTGCATTCTACAAAATGTATCAAACAAATTGCAAAACAAAATTGATCGCTTAACGGGATAGAGTTCATTTGTATGCTCTTAGCAAGCGTCTTACGAATCTACAGTAATTGTTTTCAGTGCCCATAGTCATTTAAATAATTAGAACTTATAGCTAACGTTTTAGTAATTCGTTTAGGTGCCTAGATGTAAATTCAAAGTTTTGGAGCGCATTGAGAAGCATCCAGTTAAGATGTTTGCTGAATTATATGCTCTGCCCGATTCTTTTAACTCGCCTAAAGAGGAAACCCGCGAAATATATAAAAAAAGGATCTACGTGACAACCCGCTCGCTTGTCACGATTGCAGCGCTTTCAGCAACTACCAGCAAAATTTGCTAATGCTGGGTACATGGGCTAGTGACTTGAGAGCAGCTATTTTTTTGCTATCTCGATCACCTTAGCAGAATCAACGGATCGGGTGTCGGTGGCAGTCAGGGTGAAGAACAAAAATCAAGATGATTTTAATCATTCCAAATTGAAAAACCTCCTTGGGGCCTACCAGGATTTATTAAATGTTGTGACGTTCTTTTAGAAATGACAGGTTTGAGGTGTTCGTCGAAGTTTTCTAAAAACCCCGACGTACCCGCCAAGAATTCTTAACGGGTATAACACACCGTCATATCTTTTTCAGAGGCCTGTCGGTTCTGTCCCAATCCTTTCCGTGAAATCTCACCACCCACCAAAGTCGTTAGGGATGGGCGTCGATTAAAAATTTTAACCCGATTAATCGCCACCCTTTAGCTGATTGATTAATCGATTAATCGGTCTCGTTGATTTCCATGCATGCGGCTTAAAAATAAAAATTGCATTTTTTTCCCGGAATATGTGGTAAACGACGAAATAATTTTAATTATGAATCAACTTCGATGTACAGTTAAGAACAGTTCAAAAACACTCACACTCACAGATTACTACTTCAGCTCCATGAGACAAAAAATGCTCGTGGATATTCTCCGGGATGGGCGGCTTCCTTTGATTGCTCACAGTAGTCTCTGCTGCGCAAAACGGACACTCGCACGTCGTTGAAATCGCTGGGACATGTGAATAACTTCTGCACTTGTATGAAGTTACAAATCTCCCCCTTACAGTTTACCTTTAGTTAATATTTCACCTAAACTTTTCTATTCATATATCTGTGCTTGCCCATGTCTGCTTGGTGAAAGCAGGTAATTTTTATTTAATTTTGGTTCGTCAAATTTTTACCGATTAATTGGTTATACAAATTAATCCCGATTAAAGCATTAATCCATTCATGGGTAGGTTAATCGATCAATTGCCCAGCCCTTGTTTTAACGCGTCTGTGGGAGACGTCCCATTACCCTCCACAAGATATGCGTAGGGAAAGGAAAGCCGCTTGTCCATATTGTATCAGGTGGCCGCAACAAGTCTTGGAAATTAAGATGTTCCTCCCTCCCTGCCCCGTCGTGGCCTTGGCTAACGCAGCCCCATCGCTGTGCCTGTGTGTTCTGTGTACATGTTTCTCGGGCTGGGCTACCCTCCGTTTCATACATAGCGTGCAACGCTGAGAAATGTACTGAAGTAGCGCTGATATACAGAAGAAACAAAATGTGTTACTGCGTCAATTTCGTGGAAGAGGTCTCACGCGTTACTTCCGCGATCGCGGCGTCCCGCCGCCATCTGTTCAAGGTCACTTTTCAGAAGAACTTTATTTCTTTTTTTAGATGCTCTTTAAATACGTATTTCATTTCCTCTTCTGCTTTATAACTGTCAATTGCCTCCAGTACGAAGTTATATTTTTTTACATTGAGCCTGGAATGAGGAATTACATCGATAGCTATCTTGTCCCCGAGTTTCAGCATTATAATTAAAAGTTAACAGACACGTAATAGTTGTGGCTTATACAACGTACTGTGAATTGGCAGTTTTTACTTGTGCCCATGCGTTTCTTTTATATTGTGCATCATAACATACGAAATACATGTTACTTCAACGAGATCTGGGTAAATCTGGATCTCATGTCTAGCTGTAAAGGCAATTGGAAATCCAACCTTTTCTTTCAGCCATTATGCTCACATTTGATGCATAATTTTATTTCTACACTCTCATCACTGTAGGAAAGAATGTGAACTATTAATAAAAAAAACTTTACACGTCCATACATTATTGCCCTCCTCACTTCACTTTCATGCTAAGAAAGGCAATAGAACGTGTTTGAATTTGAGTCATATATATTTTACCTAAGCACACTAAAGTGCAGCACAATTATACTGGAGCTCAGCATCACCGAGCAGGAAGCTTCTTCCTGAGGGTGATGTTTTAGCGACAAAAGAGGGCTCTTTCCTTTACGTAATTAGCAGGCACAGGTTTGCTGTTAAGGCTTTAACACTCGTTCACATATAATTACAATGTATATCCAGTACAAAACAAATACTGTGGAAGAACAAACTAAATGTGTGCCATTGCCTGCTTTCTAGGCTCCTGTTTCACCTGCAAGTCTTCCTTTCAGTGATAGCTAGCAAAAAATGATAAGTAATAAGGGGTTTTCTTGCTCACGAGCAATGAAGACAATCAATTCCTCCTCAACTCGTGATTTTTTTTAAACGACACGGGAGTTGGACAACATTGAGAAAGGCCCGATTTGCACAAATTATTTTGGCCCTAAAAAGGGCCAATATTAGACATGTTCCACGCTGGAAGAGTGCACGTTATTCAAGTTCCTCGATACCGGTGGGATATGCGCTGGCTTTATCGGAGGACTAGGTGTCTTCAGTAGTGAAGACCATCCGCTCAATGTCACTATTGACGATTATGTCCCGCTCCCATGCTTCATTTTCAACACGCTTTACGTGAGTACAGCAGTTTTGCCAGTTCTTAGGGTGACAGATGCCAGTGTTTCTGGCAGGAAACGCTCTATTTTTTGCAGTGTAATACGTTTGTTCTCGCTCGTAACGTAGCCTTTCACCTTGCTCCATACCAGCCCAACGGAGTTAAATTCGCAGTGAAACCGATGTCTTTGAGCAACCTCCACAAGGTCTTTTCGGACACGTTCGGTAGCTCGTCGTCTGCATTGAGTGAAGAAATGTCCTTCTCGGAGTACTTCCGATGCACTTTCAGACGAATGGCGTTGAGTCTGAAGTCGTCATGCTTGACGGTCCGCGTGCTCAACACTGTCACGTTGCGAGGTCTTCGCTTCGGGGACACCGGCTGGCCTGAGAGACACTCTGCTTTGTACTTCGCGACAGTACGGCCGGACATTCCGGTGACGTTACTCACCATCTGCAGCACGTAACGGACCAACTTCTCCGGGAAAGGTGTTCTCGTACTCGCGTACACGTTGGCCATCACTTGCTTGCAATCCTTCAAAATTTTCTAACAGCTGATCTTCGAAAATATTCAAGCAGGAGAGGTGCCTGAGGTCGCTGCGGAAGACGTAATTTTCTCAAAATAGGTGAGATAGCCGGAAATCTCGAAAACCCAGTGACTGCCACAAGGATGACGAAAACACGACACGGAATTAAACAGAAAACAAAGAGTAGTAATATACACTATTTTTACGTTATTACTGCAAAATAGCCTTTGTTTCGTCAAGATCTTAATGCAATTATAACTTACTATACTCCGTTTCACCTTACGTCCAAGCGCAGCGAATGTTACCCATCTTCGGAGCCAATACAAGGCCGTGTAGTTTTACGTGACCTTGAAAGGGGGCACAGCGATGCACGGAAAGCGTATCACGGGCTACGTCTACAGAACGGGACTGACTAGTATAGATCCTAGCGTCCGCAGCGTCCGGACGTAAGGTGAAACAGAGTATAGCTCCAAAGACGCTCTTTTTTCTCATATTTGCATTTTGCGGGGGACGTACTATTTAATGGGGCGAACACAGGCATCGCAAACCGTTGCGCTAGCTTTGACTATGTTACATGCTATGTATAGACACGCTGAGTATAGGATTCTGCAAAAATCGCCTTCCGGGCGTTGCCATCTTTGCCTGCTGGGCTGTGGAACGCCTTCTGAGCATGCGCTGTAGGTCTTCTTTGCGGTTTATCACACACAGCGCAAGCGCCCACAGCTCAGTTACTCAGCATTTTTCACCCGATGGACAAGGATGGAAAGGTGTATACGGATCGCAAGTTCGTCTGCTACTTTTGCAGGGGTTACGGTGACGTCAGAACGCCGAGCTCTGATTGGCTCCAATTGAAGGATAGTTGGAAGGCAAGCTGCCCTGAGGTCTACCCACTGTCCTTCAATCAGCGTCAATCAGAGCTCGGCGTTCTGACGTCACAACAACCCCTGCAAAAGTAGCAGACGAACTTGTACTCCGCGTAGGGGCGCGCAAGGACGCCAACGCCTCGTTCACGGGAGAGATAGGGTGCGTGGGGCAAATAGGAGAGGGTTCTTTTTTTCCGTTTGTTTGCATATAACCTGTTTTTAGTTAGTCGAAACACAGCATTCGTTAAAAAGCTAGTCGCCCTTTTGTTTCTTCGTCATCGAGCGCAAACTAAATGCAGAACTTCGAGCGAACGCTCACCGCCGAATTCACAAACCTCACTCCCATTCAGGCGCCATTCCACTTCACCAAGGAAGGCGCGAGGGCCGGCGCTGGCTAATCGCAACGACAGATGAGCTGCCTAGGCCGCCTACCTGTCGTCGCAATTGGGCAGTGCCGGCCTCGCGCCTTCCTTGAGAAAGTAGTGGGGCGCCTAAATAGGAGTAAGGTTTGTGCATTCGGCGGTCAGTGTTGGCTTCCAGTCCCAAGCATGGTACCTGTCTTCCAGAGCGGCTGGGTGTGCGGATCCAGAAGGTCTGTCAGCGCCTTGTTTTTCGCGTCTCTTCGTCAGACCGACTTCAGGAGCATCCTGCGAGCGAAAACGATTCCGGAGACGCCATCGCCATGACACCAAGACACGACATCATGACTGTGCTCAGGATTTCTCCAGGGACGCGTTTGTTGGTTGCTCCTTCGTGGTTTTCGCTGGACGTACTACTGACAATGTGTAATTACGTGTGTGCGGTGCATTTGCCCGGTTTCATGAGTTGGACAACCGTACATCTGATGAATTTGCACTGCGAAATTGTGAGTACCTCGAAGGGAATTTTTTTCCGACAACGAACTCATTTGTCCCTATTTGGTCTGACCGCTTTTGTCTACAGCTTCTTGCTTAGGGGCTTCAGTAAACGTTGGTTGCTATCGTCCCTTTGTGCTTACGCCTCCAACATGGCGCCAAGGAACGGCACCCTGACTGTGCTCGGGATTTCTCCAAGGCGACGGGTGTTGGTTGAGCAATCGTGGTTTTCACTGAACGTCCTACTGACGCCCTGTGCGTGCGTGCGCGCGCGCGCGTGTGTGTGCGTGTGTGTCTGTGTGTGTGTGTGTGTGTGTGTGTGTGTGTGTGTGTGTGCGCGCACCTGCTCGATTTTATGAATAGGATGAGCTGCATTTTAGGAATTTAACCAGCGACATTGTGGCTACCTCGAAGCATATTTTTGCGACAAAATACTCGGTTGTTTTCATTTGGTCCGATCGCTTTTGCCTACAGATGCTTCCGGACGGGTTTGAGTAAACGTCGGTTCTTATCGTCTTTTTGAGTTTAGCTCGCATGTAAAACTTAATGTCTGAAATAAATTTCCAATTAGGTTTTAAAAAGCATTTTTCGTATATGGTTCGCAGTCGTTTGGGCGTCTAAAAGGTTGAAGGGCTGAGGGGATCTGAAAGACTGAGGGGTGTGAAGGGCTCAAGGGGTTCGGAGGACTGAAGAGGTTTGAATGGCTGAGAGGGTCACATAACACATCAGGACTTAAGTATTATTTTCAATAGAATTTTTTTATTATAAAAAAAGCCGTTTACAACTACCTGTAATGCCGGATTAGAGCGCACCTCTTGAGGAGGAGGAGGGGAAGAGTACTGAGGGGAAGGTATATACTTCCTCCCTCCTCCTCACCTCCTCATCCTGTCTGCTACTCCTCCCTCCGGACGGCGTCGCCGTCGCCTCGCGAGGGTCACGTGACGTCACCGGGATCACATGACTTCACGGGAGTCGCGTGACCTCACGGGGGTCACGTGACCTCACGGGGGTCACCTGACCCCTATGAGGTCACGTGACGATAACGATGACGTCATCAGTGATGTCACCAGTGACGTCGCTGATGACGTCATCATTACTAGTGACGTCATCAGTGACGTCACTGATGACGCCATCGGTGACGATGACGATGCCGATGACGTCATCAGTGAGGATGCCGATGCCGATGTTGATGTCGATGACGTCATTGGTGACGTCACTGATGACGTCATCAGGGACAATGATGATGAGGATGCCGATGACGTCATCAGTGACGTCACTGGTGACGTCATCAGTGACTATAACGATGCCGACGACGTCACTGATTACGTCATCAGTGACTTCACGCTTCCCATAATGCACCGCGCGGTTACGCCGATGGCGACGGCGACGCCGACGCCGCTCAAGGCGGAAATGGGCACCTAAGAGCTGCGCTCTAAAACATATTCTCTTGACAGTCGTTTCATCTCCCTTTTAACGTCGCGAGTTCATTACTGCTACTTATACTGCTGTTTCAACGTCAAATAAACTGTTGGATGTCTGCGTTTCCTGTGTCGTACTTGTTGCTGCCTCTGTCCTCGTCCTTAGTGCAGTTTATTAATTTCCTTAGTCATGAACCAACTAGCCCGCTAAAAGATGTTACTCGAAGTAATTTCTTCTTCATCTGGCTCTTCTTTATGTTACAAGACCAAGCAAGACCAAGCGCAATCACTTGCGCTTATACATCGTCTAGGCAACATGTAAGGTTGTCCCACCAAAAGTTCAAGGGATATTCGGCTTCCCAGGACCCTCCTGGGGGCGCGTAAGGCGCATGTGCAAGATAATGAAGTCTGACTCGTGGCATACAGTCAGGTACTTCGGAGATTAGCTCAACGTCATCGTCAGAGACGTCATTGAAAGCAGCGTAGAAGATTCATGCTTAGCCGTGTACAGGAAGCAAGCTGCTGCCTCAACTGAGTTTTTGTGGCAAAACACTCGACCCTTGCTGCCTTCTAAGAGCCGTCCAACCACGACCGGGGGGACAGTGACACCCTGGGATGAGTCCAACTGCCAGAGGAAATGTAGAAGGTCTTTAGTGCCTGAATCGAGCAGAGAACGAGCCGTCTATTAAGGGGTGGATTGCCTGCTACGTACTTTAAGCGAAAAGCCACCCAACGAGCCACCTTTAAAAAAACAGTGCGAAAAAAACACTGCGGAAAACAGTGTTTTCCGCAGTGTTTGCGGAAAACACTGTAAAGAAAGCCGAAGTTAAGCATCTGGAAGTCTTCTTCAAGTGGAAAACACACTAACCTGAATGCCCTCTTTGCGTAAATGTTTCCGAGAAGAAAAGTTAACAAAAAGTAATCGGGTCGCACACCCAGGCACACCGAAACAAGATTGTGGGAGCGGACCTTTTTTTGGTTCGAAGTTCCAGTGTGGCAGTTTGCGAGTTGGAGAGTGGTTTCCCGTCTGCAAATACCGCTTTCTCAGTGAACATTGATGACGTTTCTTTAATTGTGTTCCGAACAAGGGCTTCTTCATTGTCGTTAAGGAGAGCATCGAGGTGTTCGGTGAAATTGGACTTCGGAATGCAAGTTTCGCCAGCACCTTAAGCTCTCTTAGATTGTTGCGATTTTCTTGAGCTATACGGTGATTTCGCACGAGGATAGTTTCTATGTTCAAAAGACTTGCATTTGTATTTGGTCCGGGCTTGTCCCTCTGCTTTGTGATACATATCGGTCTTTTATCGACAGGTGCTTTTAACGACTCATTGCGATCAGCATGTACTGCGCGTTTTTAGATACGTGGATGACTACCTTGTGCGTTTAGATATCCCAGGTTCTTAATGTATTGATAGCGCTGATTTCTAGCTTTCTATCCATCTTCATCTCAGCCTCTGATGGCCTCAAGCTTACCCATCAAAAACCCTAAACAGTACCATTCAGTTTTTAAATCTAAAACTAACGTCCATTGACAACCATATCTGCTCGTCATTCTACTCAATTACAAGAAATGTTCGTTGCCCTATGACAGTGGCCACTCAACGCTTCGTGAAGGAGATATCATTATGTCTAGTTCTACCTCAGCGTGAGAAAAATCCTTTGTACATATAATGACGACCATTCTCCGCGGCCAGTGGGTCCGCCTCACTGCTGCAGGGTACGCCTAATAATTGGTGTTTACTGTATGTGAGCGCTTTCTACAGAGGCTACAAACCGGTTCCAGAAAGCAGAATGAAAAAAAAAAATCCCGTGCTAGTAATTCCATATTACCATGGCCTGTCCGGTAGCCTAAAAAAAGTCTTTGCCAGATACGGTGTCTCCCTCGGCTTTTCAGCGCATTGCAAACTCAGTAAGGTGTGCCCTATGATGAAGCAAAAATCAAGCGCATAAAAATGCAAGAAGGAGCACAGTCATCGCTAAACAGAATGTGCTTCAAGTGTTTTTTACGAAATACCGCTTTCTTGAGGGCAAGGCTCATGAGAGCAAAGGAAGTAACGGAAAGAAATCTCGTGAAAGCGTACTTCATTAAAAAGAAAGGTCACGACCGCGTAAGCATTTAATCAGTTTCGCGATTAGATAAAAAATAGTTTTTGGGATGTTCATGTTTAATCTTCTTTTATCGTCGCGAGCTGATTACTACCACTTATACTGCTCAGTCCGCGTCAAACAAACAGATGGATGTCTGCGCTCCGTGTGTCGTATATGTTTCTGCCTCTGGCCTCGTCCTTCGCGGAGTTTATTTATTTCCCTAGACATGAAGCAACAAGGTGGCCGAAAAGCATTACTCCTTATTTAATTCGCGATATAACTCGTGATTAAAATCAGATCACTCCTACTACTGTGATTTAAATCAAACCAGTTTTACTATTGTAATTTAATAAAACCGTTTTCGCAAAAATAGCCTCAAAAATAGCTGTCAGTTATACTATTTTTGTTTGATTTCTGGTTTGTGTTACACTTCATTATTTCAGTATGCCTCAGTTTTGTACTGAAATCAAGATATCCTTCTGAAAAAAAATATTTACATCAGGCTCAGTACGAGAAAAAAGCAGTGCCCTTCTGAGCAAATCGGAGAATCGTGCCTTCTTTCTACCTTGTGGGCAACCTGAGGATTCCAAGCGGTTGGCTCAGGCTGCCCCTCCGACAATCATGAGTGGTCATCTTGACCATGAGGTAGCCAAGGACAAGTGGCCACGCGAGCGGCGCTCCGCCGCTGATAAAAGGCCGTCGCAGCGGATGCGTGGGGGCTGTTGGGATCGCGGTGCAGGCGATAACGGTCATTAAATGTTTACGTTTGTTGAACCGGTGTGCTGTGCCATTCCCCGAGACGGGTAGCAGCGAGGGAAATCCCACACTGGTTCCCAGACGTGATAGGCCGCTCGTCTGGGAGGATGGCCGCAAACTGGGTTCGTTCTTACGTTTTACATAGCCCACATTGAGTTTGCCCACATTTGAGGGGCGTTTCTTCTCAAGCGTAAGTTCATTGACCTGGGGAAGCCTCCACTACAACACGATGCCGTCAACAGAGGACGCCGACAGAAACGTGAGTGAGGACGACCTTTTGACGCTCGGTGCGCTCGCGGATAACGCCGCCAGCGACATAAAACCAGACGCTAAGCCTGCAGTGTCAATCCCGGCTGGCGCATGATCAGAGGGTGGTCTAGCAAAACTAAGAGTGGCCATGACTATGCTTCTTCACATACAACGAGAGCAGATGATGGGCTCAAGCCCCACTCCTGCTGCAAGCACGCCCCCCTGGGACTACCTAAGGCTCTCTTAGCGTTTCGGTTTTTTCAGGGTACGCATAAAGAAAGTTTCCCTTCGGGAATTGATGACGAAACCATCCTCTCCTGCGTTTTGCTGGTTGCACTGACAGACAGTGCAGCACTGTGGAGGCAAAGAAAAACTAAATTCACAAGTATGTCAGATTTCGAGGCGCGATTTAGGACGGGGTTCCTGCCTCCGGATTACAGCATGCGGATTAAGGCTCTGTTATACTCCGACGTAACGCGTGCGCGCGTGCGAGCGCGTCACAGCGACGTCACGTGGGCGAAAACCCGACGCTCAATACTCCGGCGTCGTGGCGCAACCGGCGCGACCGGCGGCGTTCGACGCAGCCTGACCGCCTCGACGCCAAAATGGAGCATGCCGTATTCTGCGCCGGCCGCGCCGGACCAGGATGCATCACGCGCTGGCTCCGGCAGCCCTCGCGGCGAATACGAGCAATAGCAGACGACGGGAGCACCACTCCGTGTGGCGTCCCGTTTAAAGAATCGGACGTCTCGGTCGTCCAAAAGCTGATCGAGGGAATTCGTCCTCACCCGTGTGTCTACGACTCGAGGAAGCTTGAGTACCGTAGACCGTGCGCTTGTCAAAGATGTACCGCATGTACATTGACCGCCTACGCTTGCGGCGCAAGCGGTGCACCAACAGTGCAAGCCCGAGTTTTCGTCGTGCAAGGTACGTCCTCGCCATCGCTCGAACTCGGCGCTCATCAAGCGCGAGAATTTTCGTCTGCTATTCGAAACGAAAAGGAACCGGAAATGGCGCACCCTCGCAGGAAACGCACCCTCGTAGCCAGATTCTGCGCATGCGCCGCGCTGGCGGCCCACCGACGCGCGCCGCGGAAGTCGCCAGGGCCGCCGGAGTCTAGAGAGGGCGAATTTTTGACGCGCGCGGCGTGACTGACGTGACGTAGCCGACTTCGGCCAGCGTTCGCTTGCGCGCGCGTTACGTCGGAGTATAACAGAGCCTTTAGGGACGAGTTGCGCGCCCGCACACAGCACCCGGAAGAGTCACTCATTGAGTTTGTAAGGGCTGTCCAGGGTCTGTACGATATCGCCGACGTCGCGGCATCAGACGCGAAGAAAGTACACCGGGCCATCCGCCAAAGCCCCCCGCGTTTACATCCCCATCTCAGGGGACGCACCTTTAAGAATTTAGACGAGATGGCACGGGAGGCGGTCACCATCCAGGCCCACATCCTCCTGGAACTAAGATACCACCCCCCTCCACCGCAGAACATGACTCTGGTATCCATCATTTGCATGATCTGGAAACCCACGTGTACATAAAGTCTAGAGAGAACAAGACGATTCCAATCAGGCGTCTCTCCCCCAAATAGTAGATCCTCGTGCGTACGAATCGCGAGCCCTAGATCCTCGTGCATACGAATCGCGGAGGTGCAGCGTTATGATGGCACGCATTTACAACGCTACAGCCCCTCCATTGGTCAAGATGAGTTCTTAGCCTCTGGACCGGTAACGCGCAGCTTGGGAGAGGCAAGAAAGAGCGGGACACCGCACGAAGCCGACGGGCGGGCCACGCCCCGTTGTTTTCGATGCGGCCAGCCAGGACACATACACCGGGACTGCAGCGAACGGCAGCGGCCGCCTCAGACACAGGAAAACGGCTATGGCCGGCGGTGGTTAGAAGTTATTACTCTCCGCCGACCGCGCCGAAAACAGAATCCACAAGACTGAGCCGCCACAGCCGCCTCCGGGCCTCCCGGAGGCTCGCACGGGCTCCGGGGCCTGGCGCTTTTCTATCGACAATTGGTGGCCCTCCAACACTTTTTCTTCCTCATAATACTCTCCATTGTGAGACTCCCGGCGTGTCCGATTTTGCATGAACACCTGGGCGCCCAGCTCACACCTTTCGCGGTCTTGAGACTCCCGGCGTGTCTGCTTTCGCACAGACACCCGGGCGGCCAGCTTACAACACTCCCCGTCATGAGACTCCCGGCGTGTCGGCTTTCACATCGACACCCGGGCGCCCAGCTCACACCGTTCGCGGTCTTGAGACTCCCGGCGTGCCTGCTGTTGCAGTGACACCCGGGCGGCCAGCTCACAACACTCCCCGTCATGAGACTCCCGGCGTGTCGGCTTTCACACCGACACCCGGGCGCACAGCTCACACCGTTCGTGGTCTTGAAACTCCCGGCGTGCCTACTGTTGCAGTGACACCCGGGCGGCCAGCTCACAACACTCCCCGTCATGAGACTCCCGGCGTGTCGGCTTTCACACCGACACCCGTGCACCCAGCTCATACCGTTCGCGGTCTTGAGACTCCCGGGGTGCCTGCTGCTGCAGTGACACCCGGGCGGCCAGCTTACAACATTCCCCGTCATGAGACTCCCGGCGTGTCGGCTTTCACATCGACACCCGGGCGCCCAGCTCACACCGTTCGCGGTCTTGAGACTCCCGGCGTGCCTGCTGTTGCAGTGACACCCGCGCGGCCAGCTCACAACACTCCCCGTCATGAGACTCCCGGCGTGTTGGCTTTCACACCGACACCCGGGCGCCCAGCTCACACCGTTCGCGGTCTTGAGACTCTCGGCGTGCCTGCTGTTGCAGTGACACCCGGGGGCCCAGCTTACAACATTCTCGGTCATGAGGCTCCCGGCGCGTCTGCCTTTGCACTGATCCCCGGCCGAACAGCTTCCACTGTTCCTGGTCGTAAGCTACCCGAAGGAACTGCATTTGAGTTGGACCCTAATGCGATACCCTTTCAGCTAAAGGTCGGCCCGTCCGATTCCGGCCCGATCCCCTGCGTCAGAGCCGCTTTGAAGTTCTCACCACTAAGGATGGTCGCTCTGGATGGCCGGGCGCTAATGGACTCGCACCAGCCGACGCGGGTAGGAACAACCTCACAAAACGAGCAACCGACAGTGCTCCTCTCAGCTGTGAGTAGAATCAAAGCTACACCCAAGTCTCTTGAACCTCGTATGACTGTGAATGTACTAGGTACACCAGTGGCAGCTCTTTTAGATACTGGTGCAAGCAGATCGCTTATTGGGGATGCTGTATTTGCCGAATCTAACAAGAAAAAGATACATCTCCGGTCAGCAAATGTGAAATTGCAGGTAGCATCGGGGTCCGTACTGCCTGCTGCCGGCGCAGTCAGGTTACGAATTTCTTTTCATGGCAGAAAACGAAGACAACTGCTTGTATACCTCCCGTAACAGCCAGTGCGCATGAACCTTGGTAGAGATTTCATTGCAGTGGTTCGGGTTTTGCTAGACTTCGCCCAAGCTGGATATTGGTTGGGAGGCGAAACGAAATTAACGCCGTTTACCAGACGGCAGGAGTCTATTCGCGGCCAAGCGTTCCCGTTAATCTTTGCCGGACAGATGTCTTTACTTCCAGATAGCGTGCGCAAAGCCGTGCAAAAGTGTTACGGTGAAGACAACCAGAAGCGGCTCCAGCAACTGCTGGAACCCTCCAGCAACTGCTGGAACCCCCGCGGAGGTGCAATCCGAGACCTATAAGCGCTCACAAACGCGAACTTCTTGATGCGGCGCTATCGGAAATGATCGACACAGGCGCAGTACGTCAGTCAAAAAGCCCATGGGCTTCCCCGGTGGTCCTTACTCCAAAGAATGACTGCACAGCAAGTCTTTGTGTTGATTACAAACGCCTAAATGAAGTGTCAGTCAGAGACAGTTACCCGTTTCCTATTATTTTCTCAGTAATGTATGCCCTTGGAAATGCGACTGTTTTCACAACCCTCGATTGCAGCCGCGGATTTCTTCAAATCGAAGTTCATCCCGCTGATGTAAAAAAGACCGCATTCGTTTGCCACAGGGGGTTGTTCAAATTCACTCTCCTTCCCTTTGGTTTGTCCAACTCTCCCGCCAGCTTTCAACGCCTAATGGACGTTGTCCTCGGTGACGCGAAGAACGAGTTTGCGATGGCGTACATGGATGACGTAGTGGTGTTTTCACGAGCATTCGAGGAGCATCTCGTGCACCTGCACATCACGCTCGAACGAATGCGTCAGGCCGGTCTTACGATTCATCCAGATAAAGTCCAGTTGGCATCCCCTCTAATCAACCTCGGATTTGTTGTAGATAACCGAACGCTGTGGCCGAATGAAGATAAGCTGCGCGCAATAACGGAGTACCCACCCCCTGATGACGTATAAAGCCTACAGAGATATCTTGGAATGATTGCGCTTTGTAGAGATTTTATTCCGCAATGGGGGCGCTGAGGTAACTGAACCCCTAAACCGATTGCTCCGCAAAAAAAAAAAAAAAAAAAAAGGTGCTGGGGGCAAGAGCAGCAAACCGCATTCGCGTGTCTTTCAAGGACTGTGACTGAAAACGCTTGTTTAAATCCGCCCGACTTGAATCGTCCGTTCATCTTGCAGACCGACGCAAGCGATTACGGACTAGGAGCAGTCCTTCTGCAGGAACATGACAGCGTTCTTCGTCCCGTAGCTTTCGCCAGTCATACGTTAACCGGAGCGCAGCGAAACTATTCAACCCGAAAAAAAAGTGCCCGGCAATTATTTTTGAGCTTAAAGGGATACGACAACGAAACTTCGGCGCTCATTTTTTTTTTTTTTTTGCTTTATATATGTTCAAAGGAGCAGTATCACATCGAACATACCAATATCTTGTTAAAAAATTCTCGAAAACAAATTTTAAAACGAATAAAACAATTAGCAAAGAGCACCTGGTGGATGTCGCTAACGCCTCGCTTGTAATGCCCGTCTAGGAACCTTGACAGCTAGTGACGGAGGTTGTCTCGTCTCCGGCCACGACGAGAGAAGAGGGACGGGAGGAACTCCCTTCCTCCCGAGAATGCCTTTTGTGTGTCCAAGAAGTCGCTATTGTCCCCCTACAAGATTATAGAAAATTAACCCGACACTCAAAATTCGTACAAAAGCAGCCGCTTCGGTAGCTGGAACGACTAGGCCATCCTCTCGACGTCAGCCTCGCCGTAGCTTTGCTCGTCCCGAGACGACCTACGTCACGATTGCGTTGGCTGTCACGTGGTCTCTGCTGGGCCTTCTCCGAGCGCTGGCCAGAGTGGGCCGTTTATAACAAAAAATGCAGCCATCAGGCTTAAGGTACAAACGTGCGATTGTCATTTACGGATATTGTGGATAAAATTCAACCTATTTTTTAACACGACGGGAATATTTCGAATTTCGTTGAAGCATCCCTCTAAGAATTTTGACATGCACCTTGACGGTGTTTCGTTTAGCATTCAAACTGACCACATGGTTCTCGCGTGGCTCAAAAGGCTTCAAAGTCCTGCAGGACGACTCGCTCGATGGGCCCTTTCGCACCAGCGCTACAAATACACAATCGAGTACAAGCGTAGAGTGGCTAACCACGTTGCAGATGCGTTGTCCCGTGCTCCTCTTCTCGGGCAGGAAATGCAAGTGGATCCCGACTTGGTGGCACTGGCCAATGCGGCGCCCATCACACCAGATTCGCGGTGGGGAAACTTGGGGAGCAGAGAGGAGCTCCGAGCGGCCCAGCTGTCCGATGGACTTTGTCAGAAGGTGATGCACCAGCTGGCAGAAGAAAACTCAGCCGACGCTGTGAATCCCAAAGACTTGGACTCATACCTGCTCAGCAGCGACGGCATCCTGCTGCGATACATCCCCCAGGCGGACGATGGGTCCAGCGGCCCGCCATTTCGGACTACAATGCCACGTAAACTGCGTAAGTCATTTATATTTTATATATATGATCCCGCCTTGGGCAGGCCACAGCAGTGGGAGCAAAACTTACGAAGAGTTGTCCCAAATTGCAACGTGGCCAGGTATGAGGCAGGATGTGATGAGGTAAACACGTAGCTGCCCGGTTTGTCAGAAGGCGAAACCCCGAGGTGGCCAACCACCAAGTTTAATGCAGTCGGTCGAAAGTAAGTACCCCAGGGAGTGCGTTGCCTGCGACGTTGTCGGTCCCTTTCCCCGTAGTCCACGCGGCAATCAGTATTTGCTAGTAGTGACCTACCATTTCACGAAGTGGGTCAAAATGTTTCCTTTGCGCAAACTAGACTCTAGGAAAATCTGGGTCTGTCTTTTCGAGACGTTCGCGCGCTTTGGCTTTGCCGCAACGCTTATTACAGACAACCCTTCTTATTTTGTTAGCAAGGTGTTCGTGGCTACGTGTAAGGCGCTAGGCATACGGCACAAACGGACTTCGCCATACTATCCACAGGCGAATATCACGGAAAGAGTGAACCGTAACCTGAAGCAGATGCTTGTATCGCATACAGAGCGACACAAAGACTGGGACGCGAAATTGGCAGAAATGGCATTCGCTACCCGCACAAAAATCAACCGGTCCGCGCGTTTTACTCCGGCTCAACTTAGCTTTGGGAAAGAGCTCGTGTTTCCCCTGGGAAACGGCCTTTTTTGCACAGATACTGCAAGCATGCAGCGCACTATTACGCAGTTCGCAGAAGATCTCCGGAAGCGTTTCTTATTTATTATTGCACAGAGAACCTGCGTGAAGCTCGAAAGAGCCTCGACGTCTCGAGACTGCAGTAGGCAGGGGAGGCGAAATCTGCAGTCAAGGTAGGAGATCTGGTACTGAGGCGAGCTCATCCGCTGAGTGAGGCTGCTAGAGGCTTCACCGCCTCTTTAGCAAAGAGGTGGTGTGGCCCCTACCATGTTAATAGGAAGCTCTCCAACCTGTCTTACGAGCTGGTGCATTCCGAATCTGGTGAAGTGTGCGGGTCTATTCATGTCGCCGACCTAAATGCTTTCTACGAACCCGAGGAGGTAGATGTGTCGCAGGTTCCAGATGGCGACTATCCGGACAACCTCTCGGAAGATTCCACATCGTCTCTGCCGCGGTACAACTTGAGATGGCGGGAAGACGACCGGGAGAAGCACGAGCTCTAAGTGCATTATGTTCATGCACTCTTCGGTGTTTTGGGGGAGAGAAGAGAAAGTAGCCGCGCTCCCGTATGCACAGTGGGGCAGGCATCTTTCGTGTGCGCGGCCACTTATTCCTACCGCGCCATGGCCTCATGTTGTTTTTAGTTTCTAGTTCCTCGTGCCAGACAGCGGCGCCGCAGCTCCCATCATCAGACCCCCCCCCCCCCCCCCCCCCCCCCACTTACAGCCGCATCGGCACTGTCCGGAAGTACTGACGTCTGACCTGTGCTCGCCCATCTGAAAAGACCCTTGCTGACCCAGAAGGAAGGCCCCCCAAGACCATCTAAGACGCCCTCTGTTTTCGTTTCTGGAAGGGGGGATATGTATGGGCAACCCGGGGATTCCAAGCGGTTAGCCCAGGCTGCCCCTCCGACAATCATGAGTGGTCACCTTGACCAGGAGGGGGCCAAGGACAAGTGGCCACGCGAGCGGTGCTACGCCGCTGAAAAAAGGCCGTCGCAGCGGATGCGCGGGGGCTGTTGGGATCGCGGCGCAGGCGATAGCGGTCAATAAATGTTCACGTGTTGTTGAACCGGTGTGCTGTGTCATTCCCCGAGACGGGTAGCAGCAAGGGAAATCCCACAACCTTCCACACCGTTTGCAGTTACGTACCGCCAAATTTGAGGCAAATCAGAGAACAAAAGAAAAAAAAAAAAACTTAGAAAAGTTCTGCCTTATCGAGAGCAAATCCAATCATGAATGACAAATCACCTAACGCTTAATAGCTAACTAGATTTTTTTTTTTTTTTTTTTTTTGGGGGGGGGCAGTCCATTTATGTCCTGGATACAAAAAAAACTTTTTTCCCAATACCGCTTTTTCATTAAGCTTGCCTAGTGATAGGCCTAGGAACGTTAATTACATATGCATATGAAAACAAACCGTTTGCAAGTGCCATCAATCAACATTGAGAGTCGTTATGTTTTGGGCGTAAAGCACTTGAATGAACCCCAGTTCCAAGTGATTACTTACATTATTATTGTGGAATACATAACTAGATTTTATCCTAAAGTAATAAGGCCTCAGGGAGTTAGCGGAGTAGCTACTATACTCTATTTCAACACAAATTGACAAACTGCGGATGCTACAGTCCCATTGACCCAATATGCACGTTGGTGAGAGGTACGTGAAGACATATCATCGGAGTGCTCTGCTCCTGCGGAGAGCAGTCATGTGACTTCACTCTGTCAGCGGTTAGCTCGAGGGGGCTGCAAGGTCTGTTATTTGCAAAGTAATGATTAAACGAAGTATAGGCGGTATACACATTTTGCTACAAGACTGCTTGTTCAGTCAAGGGACGAACCTAAATACGAGTAATATGTCTCGGTTAATTGCAAGTAAATAATCGGGCGGCAGATACAATGGTATGTTAATAAAAGAAATTAAGGCTGCAATAAAACCTACAAAAGTGAAACATTAGCAATAAAGTTTCACTTTATTGTGAAACTTTAGCAATTTACAATTTAATAAAATTTAATGAGTGGGGTTGTATATGTGGTGCTATATGTGAAGCTGAACGTAGCGTCGAGCTCCATATTACTTTCTTGGTTATTTTTAGTTATACATTAATATATCTGGAGCTCTAAAAAGTCGAGTTCCATTTTCTTTATTCTACCTTTCCAATGGTGGATGCGACAAACATCTAAGAGTAGTGCCATCATAGACTGAAGATTAGTGTGGACGGCTGATACCCACCTGCAAGATCAAAACCCTAATATTACTAATTTCTAAGGGACATCGGATGCCAATAATTTGCGCACTGACCAATCAAACATGGGAAGATTTGCTAACTCTCATGTGAGTGCCAAGGAAAAAAATTAACTGTTGAATAAACTCCTTTGGAGCGCAGGGAGATCACACAAGGGAAAGCATGTTTGCATACAAATCTTCAGAACTACCATTTCGTAGCATCGTTGATTAGTAAAAAAAGTTTAAAGATTGCAGGAGCTCCCTTGCTAAATGTTACTTTGATTATACGGTGACCTAAAGCTGAAACAACTTCCCCTAGACTCTACACGCAACGCGTACATTTCGCTTAAATTTTCAGAGGGCACAACGTTCAAACAATGCTGGAAAAATGTCAAAATGTCATGCTAAAAGTTATATCGATCCTCGAACATATCTGGGAATTCCAAAACCGCTACCATAATACGAGTGATGCTGTCTCAGCGATGCTAATGTCTAGAGCGATCTTCAGCAAAAAAAATATAAAGACTCATTCATTCAGATTACCAGGTTATACCTGCGTGAGACAGCGCGATAAACTGAAATCCTCGGCAAGCAGCGGCACATGACGACGGCCGCTCACCGACCCCATTCGCATAAACGAGCTCTGAGCGCTGTCGCCTTAGCCGTGACGTCATTGATATCTAGGGTCACGTAATATGTAGTCACTTTTGCCTACAACATGGCGGCTAAAGGGGGAGGGGGAGGTGCCAGTTTCGAACTTCCGGTTTATAGCTGTAACCCCCTCTACCATGCTGGGCTGGATATATTGCTTATTTGCATACAGAGGTCTCATATATCAGTAATGAACAGCTTAAGAACCACCGGGCTCAGCTTCTTATTTCCCCTATTCTGACTTCGCCAGCCGTTTTTCGGCACTCTAATCGGCTAATGTTGAGTTGTCCGTGGAGCAATAACTGAATGCCATGAACCTGCAACGTCCTGCTATTATGAAGCTGTCAGAAAATAGTTAGTTTCTTTTGTTCGGCACCTTTTGCTGGTGGTCATTTTCGGCTTAAAACGCGTTGAACGACACTAGTCTGCATCAGCAATACGGCGGGAATGTTTCTTAAAAGTGTTGGTAGAATACAAACACTGGCATGAACCAACAGAACATGTGTAAAAGTAACCAACACAGTGCGCACGTTCCCAATGACTTTACGCCCGTAGAAAAGGGGAGTACGAAGGGTAGTATTTTGCGACGTAAACGCGAACACGAACCTGTGAACACTTTCTGAATTTCCTAATTTGGTAGCTGGGTATATATGACTAGTAAAACCCGAAATGTAGTTATGCTACACTTCAAGAGCAATATGCTTGACTTCAAGGACAAGCAGTAAGTAAACATCTAACGAAGCAATAGGGAGTATTCACTGGACGCCATATTTGTGGGTGCTGTTTAGAGCGCATGCTCCGAGCGAGCTCACATCAATAGGCTGCTAAGACCGCCACTCTTGATGGTGCAGAATGCACGTTGTAAAAGAACTGTGGAAGCTCGCCATGAGCACGCGCTCAGCATTCCCGCACAGAGCTATGGCCGCCAGTGAATACTCCCTATTCGTTGTTATCAATGTTTACACACTTTGTAAAATTAGAATCGTACTCAGTCGCAACCGACTCGCCCACCTAATTAGCAGTGCTTTGCAGCCTTCGGAGTTTACAAAATGACAGCGTAGGTAAAATAATAGCGAACATTCACTTTTTATCTTCCATACAATTTCCAGACAAATAGAAAAAAATAAAACGGACAATTGACGTGATCCGCACTTTATTTAGCAATATAGCCGACATCTTAACCGGAACAATAATTTCCGGGATGGGGACGCGAGTTAACGTCATGCCACACCGGCTTCCTGAGCCAGCACGCCTTATTAGCTAACTGCGTATACCAGGAATTGCAACCTTAAAGAGGTGTTGCGACGGCTGCTTTTTTTTTTTCCGGCAGTAGAGTATAAAGAGAGAAGGCCACCTGACGTAGACGTCTCTCCACCGCATCAAGTTACGGGTCTCGACGTAAGTACCTCTTCTACCTTACGCTTCTCATTACGCATAGTACGCAGAGTCTAGGAAAGCGGAAAACATTATGACACTCCGTACAAAAATGTCGGATCAAAACCAGAATAAGGGTAAGTTCAATCCTGCCCGGATCTGCAATTGGGCGTGAAAAAATATTTAAGGTTTTACCCGAGCGGAACGTTTTTGTTTCTTTTTGGTTTTTCCAGACTGGAAGTGTCTTTCTGCCCAGTTCTTAGCGGGTGGGGCTTGGGGAGCTCTCTCAATGGAGTGGTGGTGCGGCGAGGCAGCGGCGGTAGACGCTGAGCGGGAAATGGTCGCTTCGACAGCCGGCATGCTCGGAGCCCTGGTGGTTCCGACGAGGCTTGGCGCAAGCTCGAGCCTGAGATTATATTGTGGTTTGCGACAGCAAAGCGAGGGATGATCGCGCGAAGCGCGATATGATTGGCAGCCTAGCTTGATGAAAGTTTAGATTAGCTGGGCTCCCAAACATGAAAATGTCGGCAAGCTAGGCTGCAAACAAATCGCGCATCTCGCGATCACCCTTCGCTTCCTTCGAGAAACATTTACTATGATCACAATCTCCAGCTTGCACAAAGCTACGTCGGAGCATCCGAGCATCTACAGCATTACCGGCGTCCGAAGCGCCTGTTTCCCACTCAGCCTGGACAGCAGCTCCCTCGGCGTATCGCCACTCCTTCGCCATTCCGCCGATCCGTTGACAAAGCTGCCCAAGCCCCGTGCGCTGAGAAGGCTGGATTGAAGGCCAGCGTTGACGACAGAAACAATGCGATAGGTAAACACCTGAATACGGAATGCAATTGAATAACGATGTAGCACTGTATTTAGAACGAAACAGTGACGCGACAAGTTTATGAAGGACACCGGTAACATCAAGAGCAATTCTTTGTTTGCACATAGAGGACTGAAAATTCCCTCAACAATTAGCAGAAAAGCGAAGGCAAGCGATATGTTTTAACTTGTTCACACATTTATTATTACATAACACACAAAAACCAATGCCGGATACAAGCGCAAGCTTGGAACCACTGTGCCTATCACAAATGAAACTCCGACCCTCGATTAAGACCTAATTCAATACGAAACCCGCCAGCACGAAATGCCAATATATCTCGCTTTCACACCTAAAAATCGAACAAGTCGGCACGGGATTTAGGGTCAATGCAAGCACGACACTTTTTTTTTTTTTTGCTACAAGTCCTATTGCCACTGAAACTGCAAATCACAACTTTAGTTCGCACGCAGTGGGTTGAAAATTCGCTAAATGTCACTTTTAGAACGTAAAATGAGAAGAAACAAACGGGCGTGAATGATCAGTTTTAAATTAAAGTGATGCAATACACAGGGCGTCGTGCACCAGCATCAGGAATGCCTATACGTATAACGCGGTGAGCTCGCGCCATTTAGTGAATTTAGTGGTGGATTTTGGGTTTTATATTTTATGATTTTATATGAATGCGAACGTCGGGAATCGAATAGAGATTTGACTATTTTGATTGGTTGTAAATGGGTAGAAGGTGAAGAAGCTGCCTTGTGATTGGACCCGTCTTGATTCCTCGGATGCCCAATGATCGCATCCATGTAAACCCAGTGGTTATCTTGCCTCGACAGTTCGCCGACACCTCTTTTTTTTTACATCGAGTCCGAAGAGTCTGTGTTACCACAGAGGTATGCCACAGCATTAGCTGTTTGTCTTGACAATGCTTTTTATATGCGGTATGATTTTACTGAGTGCGTAATCAAATCTGTAAGCCTTTAAAACCTAGCTTGTGATTCACTGGGGCGCGTTTATACAAGCCTTGCCCCCCCCCTTTATTTCCCTTCTCTCTCTCTCCCCCGTAAACCAGGGGAGACACAAAAAGTTTTTCACCGTGTGTATTGCCAATTCCAATCGCGGTGCTCCAGTCGTGCGTATAGTATTACTGTATACATTATCCAAGTATATGATTACATAACACGCGGTTTATGTCGCAAACAAGTTCTAATATGAAACTGATCTGTAGAAACAAATCGCAAGAAAACAACTTTAGCTTTCACGGTTCATGCGTCATGCCAATTGTATGCTAGAAACCGGCAAGAACTAGGCGAACGTCCTTTGAAAACTTTGTTGATTACAATGTGCATACAATGAGAAAGCAAACTCTAAACGAGTAATCCCAGACCGCTAGAATACAACATAGTCACAAGAAAAGCTGTCGAAAACACCCAGTTGAGCACAAAGGCACCATACATCTCCAAGTGCAAGGTCCGCACAGAAATAAAGCAGCCCATGCAGACGCTCACCAAACCTGGACCAGGGTGCCTTCCGGTGAACTATCGCACCACGCCGCTCGCCATCGCAGCCTGTAACTACGCGATTTCCGGGTCCAAATTGTTAAAGGTAACACGGGAAATGCTAATCACGAATCAAGGGTGACGCAAAGCAAGATTATAGTGTGCTTCGGGGCATTGAAGTGTTTCATATCGCTAAGGTATCTTCTTTTAATCCTGGAATAGACCATACGAAGGGATTTCGTTGAGACTATTTTCTAAGTAGTAGGAAGGACGCTGTTAGCTGACGTCCATTACTTCATCGCTCGCTCATTCTTTCTCCACATCCGTGCTCATCTTCCGCCTATTTTGTATGGGTTTGTTGCTTGCTTTTGTCGTTATTGCTGCGCGCGAGTGCACGGGGAAGCTAGAGAACCAACCGCAGCGTGGGCCGATCGCCGAGCTGGTCGTGACACCAAAGATGACAAGCCGGACGTTAATACCGCTCGTGATCGTGCTTTGGCAGCCAGCCCAGCGCCTTCGCCCTCTTTGTGGGTGAGAAAATGGCTTGCATTTATATTGTCATATTAGACGCATCATGAGTACGCCAATAATTGGACGGGATCGGTCGCCATAGATTTCAAAAATTTATATCCTCCTATGACGAGGAGCAGATCGGGTTCTCGATGGGCAAAAAGGAGCAAATTTGCCTTAAAAAAATACGCGATCGTGCACTTTGAGCGATAAACTCGATTAAAACTCTAATCTGGTGGACCTTACATCGTCTCCGTCATACAACACTTTATTTTTGAGACTCGAAAAGGAAAATGAATAGGGATGGCTTGATCAGGCCACACTTGAATCGCAGGCATCGTTTTTGGTATCGTTTCCAATCGACCAGAACCATCGATGCCGCTGACTTGGTCCGTTCCGATTTGAAGTCGGGTGCGTCCGATTGAGCGTTGAATAAAATCGAATCCGGCTGATTGAGACTCGGAAGACCCAATCTTATTTTGCTCGGACAGGTTCGTACGGGGTTATATTCGTTTCGCTTTTTGTTTGGTAGTTTCTGGGACTCCTTCATTTTTATTTTACTGAAATATTTTTGCTTATATCAATAGGCCTAAATTACCTGTGGCGTTCACGGCACTTACTGCTCTAATAAATGCAGTTTACGTGATCTAAAAAAGCGTAAAACAACCTTATTTCATGTTGTTGTTCTTTACCATGAAAGAAATTGTTTTGTTTGGCGCCTGTTTTACATAACGTTTTGACACATGCAAAGTTGTTACGCGCTTTTGATCAACGTAACTAACCAATGTACCTCAAAGTGCACAGTCGGCTTGCACACGTCGAACTCTTTCCCCTTGCCGTGAGTGGTTGCCGTAGGATTTTTGTTTTTTTAGTACGTTGACATGCGAGAACCAGGGCTCAGTCGGACAGCGTTCTAAATACGATTACAGGCCATTCAACCCGTCGCTTAAGAATAAATACCGATATAGCCCTTGGAAAATCAAAATATCTATAGTATTTTTTTTTCTTTTTCTTTTAGACTATATTTCATTACCTTCATACCAGCTAATGCTACTGCGATTCTGATGTTTGTGTAGCTACTTAATGAACTTCAGAGTGCATGAATTGTATCCTATTCCAAATCAAGGCGACTTGCTTTGCGCATTCATCTACGTTTTAGTGATACCGTTAAATTGTTTTTTCATTCAGGTGGCACGACATTTTGCAAGAGACATGGCTGATATTGCCAGTTTCGCATCATCCAAATTTTCTTTCCATCTGACAATGGCTTATACCGGCATTTACTAACATACCATTGGGATTATGTGTGACATCTTAATTTCCTGGACTATTAGAAAGAAAAAAAGACGGACAATGCTCACGCGTTGAGGGTTGCAGATGCCATGTTTCGTTTCCCCTTAAGACAAAGTGCAGTGTAAGAACAGAAGACACACAAACACAAAGAACATATTAATGTCGTTATGTCATAACCCAGTAATATACCGTTTCCCAAATTACCCAAGCACCAAGAAGAATGCTGGAAAGATTAGGTCATATGCTGCAGGCAGTCGCCTTATATGTCTAAATCTGGGTTCTTAAATGCAATCGCATTTAAAACCCAAAAATAGAAGTTCACAAACGCCGCTGCAAAGCGCCACTTGTAGCAGCGTTTCTGCCTTTCGTTTTGAAGCATTTACTTCTACAGACGTGAGCACGTACAGCGGGAGTAACTACACTCAGGACATGTACCTTGATCATTAGAAAGGTTTCCAAAAAAAAATATCTCTTAGCTGGTTTATCCGGTGATAGCATATGCAGGGAAACACTAGGAATGTCGCAATATTGCCATTTTGTCTCGGCTTGGTGATCCCATTGACCCGAAGCTTCAAGTTGCGAAATGACTTTCGGTGAAACAAGTAAAATACAAAAATTGCACGCAAGCAAGAAAAAAACACGTCCACATTTTTTGCAGTTTGGCTACAATTTTTAACCATTAGTTTTTCACTTTTAGCTAGACTCCATTGACTAGAATGCCATACAGCGAAACCGTTAAATCTGAATAGAAAGCGAGAAGTTATAAAAGTTTTCTTACACAATATTCGTACACACTACAAATATCTGCCCAGGGATCCTGGGTTCGAGCCCCACCCCTGCCCGTTTCGGTCTGGATGAGCATCGTACCGGCGTGCGGTCGTGTATCACTACTGCGTGGTGCATGTTAAAGACCCCAGGCTAGCAGCGGTTGTACTGCACTGGCTAAATTGCTCATCTACAGCGTGTGACTCGTCGCAACTTTAATGGCAGACCAACTACACGCTGTATAAATATCCCCACAACCCCAATTATTATTACAAATATCTGTGTAAAAGTATGCTTGCAAAATCCATTGCCAATGGGTTCGATTTTGTTTTTTCTTATTTTTCCAAAAATATAAGTGAAAATGTGTTCTTTTTCTGTTCCTGCTCTTTGTGTAAAAGCTTGTATTCTATCTCAAAATATCTGCAAACATTTTTTTTTTCGATCTGTAAAATCTCTAGAAAACACATTTAATCTTAACAATAAGAACAAGCTTCTGTTAAGGAAGTTTTCATAAATGTGGTTAGTCTTTGGGTACGTTAAAAGAACAACATATACTCTGCCCAATCCTTAAGCTGAGACTAGAGGGTCCGCCTTCAGCGCGAGCTCATTGGCTTCCGCAGTTCTTCGCTTGCACTTGCCGGCGCGTTCACACGTGTATTATCAAGGGCAGAAATTTCGCGATGAAGGCGGAGCTTGAGTCTCAGCTTAAGAGTGAAGCCGAGTATTGAGCAGGAGATCGAACTAAAGGGGGCGACATATCGAGTTTCTGTCTCCGCAGCCCGGTGTTTTCTTAGACAGCATAAGAAATAAATTGGACGTCACCTAGCACATTGTGCAAACGAGCGCTTAGCTCTGACCAGTGCTTTGGTCACACGAGGAGCGGCGTTCGAATAGTAATCGTTAAATTCTCTGACCAAAAACAAACCAGCAATATTGTTTTGTCCCCATAGGTGAAGCGTACAGCAAGAGGAGGGACTCTGATAAAATTAATTGTTGGGCTTGTTGGCTACACGCAATAAAGATCGAAAAGCGCAAAGGACAAGGAAACGAAGTTAAAAAAGGCATAGCAAGCGCCTACTTGGATAATTAAAATTACCTGTTTTTTTTTAATTGCGATATCAATACCCGCTCTGTATTTCACTGCTAATATTATGAAACGTCAGTTGAGAGTAAGCGCTTATCCTGTCTTGTTCTACCTCTTTTCCTTGTACTTTTCTCTTTTAGATTTTTATTATCAGGCGAGACTGTTCGATCTTCTCTTCATGGCAGCCACGGAATCTCTACCATCGGAAACAAATCCCCATACAATTCACCATTCCAATGTTTACGAGACCTCAGCCAAGCGTGCGATCTCCTCAGCCAAGTACGTCCATGCTCGTCGCTGAGGAAAGCGAACACCTCACACGCCATGCGCGCGAACATAGAAACGGGAACCAGCCAAGAGCCCCTCTATGGAAGGATCTATACTGCCTTTACCTAAACTCACTGAATATCTCTACCTCCGCCTTTAAGGCAGCAGCCAAAACTACAACCGGGAGCTAACCCGAGCACCCTGTTTTAAGACGTTCCTTTCTTGCGCGAAGGCACGTTCTGCGAAAAAAACGTTGCAAAGCGGAGATATCGCGCACTCGCGCAAGTAGCGTTGGCTTGTAGCCTTCTTTATCCTCACAAAGCGTGGCCTCTCATCCGTTGTTTGCCGCTCCACCTTTTCAATTTCAGGGGCCGCTTCTTGTGTCGACCTGTCAGGATTGGTCAGTATATAGAAGGCTAGGTTGGCCTGCGATATTAACTTCAATAAACAAAATACATCTATATTTTTTAGAATGTATAAATTGGGCACTTATTTTATTAAAACACTTGAACGAAAAACCAATAACCGGATATTTCAGCCAATAGACACGAATTTGGTGCTGGTAGGCCAGCTCTAAGTCACGCGCATTAGTCAGAGGTGCGTAGTTGGCTACACACAGTCACTGGGCTCTCTTTGGTTAGAGACCTCATTGACATGTAGGATGTTGCTTTCGAAATTGTTTCTCCGTGTGGTAAGTATTTTACTCGACATTATTGTATCTTTCAGAAAAACACAATATAAATAAGGTCACTATAAATTTCAACAGAAAAACGAAATTGCCTCTTCGGTCGCGATGTAATATTCGGCGATTATTATTATAAATGAAATAATCTTCTACTAGAGCTAAAAGTATGAACGACTCGCCATGGCCTGTCATTACAGATGACCTAAGGGAACGCGATGCTTTATTTTGTGCTATGAATGTTCTGTTCTGGTCACACCTGACATTGTGAGAATATATATAAGTAAATTTTGAATAAACCTTTATCTTTGAATCCAACAAGAACGTTGCAGTAAAGTCACAATTCCCGAGCGGAAGGTTGCGAGTCAAGTCAAAAGGTGGATTATTAACTGATCGTCCCGAGAATTAAACAAAAACATCATCAAGCAATCTTTATGTTCAGTCATTATGTATATGACAAGCAATCCACCAAAAATTTGTAAACAAATATCAATCTATTTTTTAATAAACTTCAAATTTCACATGTTAGGTTATAATGAAATTTAAAACAAAATAGAGGCCTATTAACTAAAAGTTAAATTGATGTAAAACCAATAATTTTTCAGAAAAACTATTCGAATGCAAAAATTGTATGTTTTAGCAAGTTTGCTGCAATATATCAACAGTTTCTTAAAACTCACCTAAATGAACTTGATACTTCCTGATAATTTTAATTGAATCTAGATGCTGATGGTCGTTTTATATCATAGATCTTGCGCCTTTAAGTTTCTACAATTTTCCTTTTATGCAAACGTGTTTGGGCTAGCCGGATTGTGATATTGTAAAAATATATGCATAAAATATATAAAAAAATTATTTTTTTCTAAATAAAGTTCGCAATTGTGTTTATGAATACAAAAACATAGTGTGAAAGAGCTAAACGTTGTGTAAGCAACGGCAAAAGTTTCAAAACAACTCAAGTCAAATTTCTTATGCATTCTACTCAATGGTGATTCATAAATATTTTCTAGAAACATTTGGTGCCCTAACTTTTTAAATCAGAGTTTCTTCAGTTTGAGGATTTAAGCTATATATACTTTTTTTTTTTTTTTAATCGGGAGATTTTCGCGTTTTTTTTTCTCACTCCCCGACAATATTGGTTGAACAAAAGAAACCACCTTTTAGTAACTGCCTTTAAGCATAAATACATTTCTAACATTTTTATTGAAAAACAAATAATCTAAAACACTCATATCTACACTGCGCTTGTTATCACACGGTCTCATAAGTTTGAAATAAGATACGTTTCTTACAATTATGAATTATTTTACTAAGTTTTTATTCACCGGAGACAACATTTTATCTGTAGAACACTATAAATATTTTGAAACAAAATTTATAAAAAGCTCAACCGTTTCGATAAATAATTGCCTTTTTTATATAAGCGTAATGTCAACACTTCACCAGTTAGCGCGTTTGTGTTTTTAATTAATAAAAGAGTTTCCTTGGCTTTAGAAAACCATTCCTGCATATATTCCGTTTTTCTTCTTTGGGCGCATTTTATACAGTGTAAGTTTCTGATTGCACCTTCCAGGTAGCCTATGCAAATCGCGCTTTAAATTCGATTTTTTCCGTGTGCCCCTATTTTTGCCAATAGTTGATGTCAATGGCAGCAAAAACTTTTTTTTCTATTTCAGAAACGGCCTAAAATACAATATTTGACTCAAGTCTTTCGCTGCAAATAGGCCCTCATTATCAGACGGTCAAAGGCCGACTAAGAGCAGTGACCTACGAATATTTTCATCGTCATAATTTCTCAAGATTAAGCCAACGGTCCGGTATACTCCAACGTCGAGAGTACCGAACGAGGCGTAGCCCAGCGCACACAGATACTGATTGGTCGCAGATATCGAGTTCCTGCTCGCCGGACAATGAAACACGTGCGTTCGCTGCGCTCAACATCGGGGCGTAACGAAACATTAAATGTGTTCCAAACCAAAAAAAAAAAAAAAAAAAATACAGAAAGGTGCATCACGGCATAGGGATTTTCCAGCGCTTATCATCGCGGAGAACCACGCTGTTAAAGGAAAGCTATAGACTGCGCACGTTCCTAACGCGTTCCACAGGCCAGTAGACAAATTTTGCAGCACACAGCCGACGATTATTAGGAAGGTCTATGAAAGAGCAATTTGGAATGCCTGCAGCTCTTATCATTCGAGATAAACCGACGTGAGCAAGAACAACCGTTCCGCCTACTGTTCACGCCATGCGGTCCAGGACGAAAATACTTGACCTCTTTTTTACCGATTGCGGGACCGTAATCGCGGCCAGACGTTCCGTGTTCATGTTAATCAAACCAATAGGCAAGCAACAATGCTTACCTCACGGGGAGACATCACAACCTGTATCAGTCGATATCACGGAGACAAATAATTCAGTAAAAAAAAGGTGCCTGCGATACACTGTATATAAGGCATGCATAAGAACACGCACTCAGATCGCAGAGTAATCCCCCCCATTTCTGCTTTCGGGACGCTGACGTGCGGTAAGGCTTTTATTTTTTTTTCTGATCGAGAAAATATACACAGGTGAAGTAATGCAAGAGTTTTATTGAGTTGAATTGTAAACTACGCAGTGCTAAAACTAAACCATTATTAGAAAAATACCACCCAGAGTTTTAAATTGATACTACGATTTATTTTACAGGTTTTTATATTGGCCAGCTCGGTGTTCTGCTTCTTCCTTGGTATTCAACATGGTCATGCCCCGAATGAATATCCTCAACTGTATCGTCTTAATTGGTAAATACATAATTTGTTTCTTTGTGTTGAATCGCCTACGTCCAAAGTGAGTTGTAACAAGATAAGTGCTATTCGTAGTTATATGGAGCTCCGTGAGAAGTCATTTCAATACCCTGTCCAGAAGAGAATGAAGTTGTGGTACAAGTATATGCAACCGAAGCGATTTTAATTTGAGTGCTCTATAATTATTGTTATTTTTGCGTCACGACTTTCATGCGTGACCGTAGGTCGCAAAGCAGATGCTGCGTACATTAACATATTATTAAGTAGGCTGGTGTATTTAAGTCCTCCGAACTATAGTTTCGCGATGACTTCTATTATGATAAATAGTAAACTATAGAGTTCATATCAGATTGGAAAAATAGGCTTCTTCTCGGTTAAAATGAAACAACTCTGCCCATATTTTCCAGGATGGATCACTACTGTAACGCCGACAGTGATGGATCCACTGGGCTATGATCCAACGGAGTCTTTAGGTAAGCAAGTGAATATAAGTTGGAGCCAAACTTTCCAATAAATGGCACTGAAAGTGTTTTGCTTACCATTATGCTCAATATTTATCTTTTAGTTTTCGAGTAGAAATAAAAGTGATTTCACTCAACCTTGACATAGCGCTTAAGATAAGGAAACAATATTCTGCGGCTTTATAGTGAAGGGTACAGGAAAGGAAGGCCGAAAGGTTTTCAAATACTTTAATATATATTTTCGTTCGGGAAGGGGGTAGCGATGGTGTACTAGTGTTTAAAGATGTTTAGAAGATGCATTTTTAGAATGAAATCCAGATACACGTGGGAACTATAAAAAATAACGATCCATTCGTTGCTGAAGAAGTGAAATGATAATATATTCTAAATTTTAAATTCTAAATTCTAAATTCTTCTAAATGATAATATATTATGGTTCAGTGCGCTGCAGGCCACTTCATGAAACCGTGTCGTCAGGAAAGCATTTTTATTTTTGTCTCTCTGTGGGTTCGTCACAGACGCGAAGGAATTGTGCATTGTTTAACAAACTGTGAGGTCAACAGCTTATTGACTGAGATCAGTAGTTCTTAGCTGCTAATGCTTGAAATGACTGTCCTACCTGTTGCAACTATAAAAGTGAAACTTTGAGATTAACTGTGTATTTATTAATTGGGTGATTTCATTTGAATTCGACCAAGCTTGTCGGGGGGGGTCTTTAGATTTAATCGTAAAAAATATATATGATACCCGAATCCTTGTGATAAAAGAAACTGCCTTTGAAAAAAATTAGAATTGTATAGTTTGAGAGAAAAAAATTCTGAGGCGCTGCAGGGTAGAACACGTCAAATTCCCAATTTGATTTTATCTCGACTTTAGCCGCCATTTACAAAATATCGAATTCTTGCAGAATTATTATATTTATTACGCAATATTTACGCAGACTTGGCTATTTTTAGAGGTAAATTTCTGTCTTCTGTTATTTTAAATTAATTTTCTAAAAAATCTCAAACATGCAACCTAGAGCAAGTGTGACGCAACTTCGGACAGCTATATAAAACGAACGGTAGGGCGCAATGACGTGAGACAGATATCTGTGCGTAGCTATCAATGTAAGCTATCGATTGACATGTATTTTCTGGTTATTGTGTTTACCGTGTTGTTTTTATTCTGCCACAAATGTAGACAAAAATGAAAAATATGCAAATTTTGAAGTCAATTTTCTCAAAAAAGCCATTTTTTATTTCGTTCATACTTTTTTAATTTATTGCCCAGATTCTGCTTAATAACCGGGTATAAAGATTGCTTGACCTTTTTTTGTTGTAGTTTTCGGACAACCAGTTGAATAAGTCATTTTTATCGCGTAATACCAACCTCCGGCTCCGGTATGCGGGCTTCACCGCAACATTGATAATTGGCTCAGCAATATCAGATTTCACTGACAACCACTTTACCTCGTTGCATTCCTAGTAATATACTTTTTACAAAAAAAGAAATGTCACAAAAAAATGACAGAAGGCAAGTGGCGTAGGCAAATTTTTTTTTCTCTTTCAAACTTTTTTAATTGATTTCCCGTGTGTTGCTTACCAGCTGGGTATGCACGTTTTCTGGCGCTTTTCTTTATGTTTGTTTTTACATCAAAAGAAAGAGCCATGTTCATTACATCAGTTGCAACTGGTCCAGTTGTTAGGTGAAGTATAGGTTCAGTAACCTCTTCGCGAGCGCCAGCAAAAGGCTGCGATTCTTATCATGAAGATTACCATGCGACTCTTAGTTGACCTCGGCGTGCGCCGTTGCAAGAGGGTTATACTAATCTTGTTAGAGTGGAACTCGCGTCGTCACAGGCTGTCGCAATGCATCACAGCGAAGTGGAACTGTGTGAAGCAGTCCTTGTCCTTCTCCCAATAAATTTATGGGCGGAAGCTTCAGACTCTTTGGTGCCCGAAGTTTCTGTAGCTCGGCTGGGTCAAGTTTGTCAAAAGGAGAAAACAAATGCAGTAAACACTAGACATTATCACGCCGGTCGATGGAGTCGTAACTGTATACATACAGCTTTTGCGGATGCTTATTTGTTTCAAGGGTGGCAAGTTATCACCAGTACAAACATGGCCACAGTGTCGGCAAGAGCATCAGAACAAAAAGGAAGGTTTGGTTGGCTTATCATTTTGTGTCTTCGTTGCAGCGCTTTTCTCCGGAACTAATGTTTGTAGTCCTCTTTGAGCCCCTGGTGCTATGGTCTGTCTGTTTCTCTTATCCATTATTTATTTTTACTCGTAAGCGAATAACACGCACCATGACATTTCTGGCGTCCTTAGGTTGATTCGCTAATCAGTGTCTATATTTGACAAACTCATCTAGTATAAGAGAATAAAAAAAATATAAGAAGAGGGCTTGCAGCAATGAATTTGTATAAGAGAACTGCGGAACTGCGTCGAAAGCAGAAAGCCGGAACCTCCCGAGGAATGAACGCGTTATTTTGAACTCAGTCATGGCTGCAGTTTTCAGCTTTAAAAGAAAGAGTTGCGCGGACTACTTCGAGAGACATAAGCGAAGGGTATACCGCAACCGACGTTTTCGTTATGTCACCGATCTCAACGTAGACGCCTTGAAGATGATCCTGCCTCCATCGAAAGCCGCGGCTCTTGCGTTGGATGACGTGCTCTGCCAGAACTGCTTCCAGTACACCGGTGAGAAGCTTTCATCATCTGTCAGTGATCCATGCTCGAGCTCTCCAGCAAGCTGCATCGAAGAGCACGAAGTAGTGGAAGGTCTTAACGAAGAGATTTCTGCTGCTGGGCTTGAAACAACTCCTTTGCGCATGCCTTCTACAGTAAACCCGAAAAGCCGTCAGGCATATGCTGAAAGAAAACAGCGGGAGATTGAAGGATCACACAGCCGACAGGTACGAAAAAAGTTGGCGACTGCATATACCTTGGAGCCAAGTGGGTCAAGTTCTCGCAGTGATCAACCATGCCTCGGCTGCGACGGGTGGTGGGCAAACATCAGAGAGGCCTTTGTGAAGGCGGCATCTTACCAGGAGAGATGTCAGCTCCTCACGCTAGTGCCCAAGGGCGTAGCCACTAGGGAGGTAAAACGGCTAATTCCTGAGGCATCGAAGTACCTTCTGAAGAAATCAAAGCAGCTTCGTGAACGGTTCGGCGTATGGGAGCGTCCGGAGCCTTATCACGGTGGAAGCATAAGCGAGGACACCATACGGGCAGCCACGCAATATTACACCGACGACGATCTCGACTGTTCTCGGCAGAGCCCAAACAAAAAAGATGCTGTTAAGCTTCTGAAGGATGGCGAAGAACATGTGGTCGTGAAGCGGTATATGACAAGGTCTGTCCGAGAGACGCACAGGCTGTTTAAGGAAGCAAACCCGGACTCAAAATTAGGTCTGACTAAATTTTACTCGCTGCGGCCAAAGTGGGTCAAGCTAAACCCTGAACAGACTGTCTGTGCATGTGTGTGCTGTACGAATTTCGATTTGTGCTTTTCCACCCTGAACAGCATGCGAGAAGAAAAGATAACAAAAGAGGAGATTCTCGCTTTGTGCCTCTGCCCTGAACCCTCGTCCGAATGTTTCAGAGGCGAATGCAAAGACTGCCCCTCGACTGACAGACTCTCCTTAGAATCATTGGAAATGGTGCCTGAAGAGGAAATTACATTTTTCACATAGGAGAATGGTAATTTGATAAGCAAGACTGCCGACTCCAGCGCCTTTTTGAAAGAGCTACAGAAAGGGGCCACAAGGTTTTCCATGCACGATTTTATTCGTAGGACACAACGGGAAGCCATACGGATTGAGAAGTCTAGTGTGACCTCAAGACACATCGTCATGCACTTCGATTTTGCGGAGAACTGGACGGTAATTTTGCCACACGAGATACAGGAGTACCACTGGCACAAGCGTCAGCTCTCTGTGTTCACGTGTGTGGCATCCACGTCGCAAGGCTCAAAATGCTTCGGCGTTGTCTGTGAGGACTTATGTCATGACACTTCCCATGCGCTGCTGGCTCTGAGACTTATAGAAGACTGGCTGGAGGAGCACATCCCAGTTTATGCTTCACTAACGTACATATCCGACGGGGCACCTGCTCATTTTAAAAATAGATTTCAGCTGCATGAGTTCGAACGAGTGGGCCATACCCAATTGAAGTGGATATTTTCTGCCTCTGGGCATGGTAAAAACTCTTGTGACGGGGTTGGAGGGCTTCTCAAACACCACGCAACGGTGCACAACCTCCGTTCACCGGAGGAGCAGCTCGTCCGAACATCAGTAGATTTTGTGGACAAGGTTGGAAGGCGTGTCAAAAACGTAACTCTCATGAACTTAACCGAGAAGGAGGTGAGTGACTTCCGCAGAATCAAGAAAACAGAGTGGAGTTGCGTACCGACTCGGAAAGGCATCCGCGCTTCGCACGTGTGGCGACGCGAAAGGGGCGAAGTGCAGCTTGAGCGAACTGTTCTATCTTCGTCTTAATGCATGAACCTCTGTGGTGCACGTGCGGAACTCTCAGATGATCTACGGCTTTGTTTTGTTTTGTTGTTAAAGCCTCTTCTTGTACATTTGCGCTTCTGTGAAAAATTATGTGTTTCTATAGGTGTGCCTTGTTAACCCAAATAAATTACTCAATAAATAGAGTGCTTTTGTTAAACTGTTACCTATGAGTGTTTTATTGCATACTGCCAACAAAAGAGTATGATTACTGTAAGCTGAAAAGCAACTTCCGATATGCTGTGCGTAGCCCAAAAAGTTTAAACGTATGCAACAAGTAGTCCAAAAGCCGAAGGATGGACAAAATGTAGTCAATTTTTTTTTTCACGTACCTCGGAATACTAAGGGCCAATGAAGGATAGGCGAAAGAATGCCATGCGGTAAAATTAAAAAATTCGAGCCGATTTTCCGATAATGTTTGTATAAAATAAAGATTGTCCGAAACGCATAAACGGGGATATTGTTTTTCTGGACTGGATAGTGCCGTAGAATGCAACCCGACATGATCGAAACGGATGAAACGTCTTGGATCTCTCCACTCGCTTAGGCTAGTTAACATTGATGTTAACTAAATTTACTTTTGTTGTTGTTTATCACGTCACAATGTTCAAACAAATAATTTAAATATATAAGTTTCGTGCAACCTCAGTAGTAAAACGTTGTCGTGGCGACGTTCGAAAATGCAAGCTGTGACTTCGCAGACATCACTTCGTCAATTCAGCCATCTCTCATTTCTTTATGACGTTACTGATTTTTTTTAAAATATATTAGTAAAAATTCAACGGGGTAAAGTAGTTTTCAGTGAAATCTGATATTGCTGAGCCAATTATCAATGTTGCGGTGAAGCCCGCATACCGGAGCCGGAGGTTGGTATTACGCGATAAAAATGACTTATTCAACTGGTTGTCCTAAAACTACAACAAAAAAAGGTCAAGCAATATTTATACCCGGTTATTAAGCAGAATCTGGGCAATAAATTAAAAAAGTATGAACGAAATAAAAAATGGCTTTTTTGAGAAAATTGACTTCAAAATTTGCATATTTTTCATTTTTGTCTATATTTGTGGCAGAATAAAAACAACACGGTAAACACAATAACCAGAAAATACATGTCAATCGATAGCTTACATTGATAGCTACGCACAGATATCTGTCTCACGTCATTGCGCCCTACCGTTCGTTTTATATAGCTGTCCGAAGTTGCGTCACACTTGCTCTAGGTTGCATGTTTGAGATTTTTTAGAAAATTAATTTAAAATAACAGAAGACAGAAATTTACCTCTAAAAATAGCCAAGTCTGCGTAAATATTGCGTAATAAATATAATAATTCTGCAAGAATTCGATATTTTGTAAATGGCGGCTAAAGTCGAGATAAAATCAAATTGGGAATTTGACGTTTTCTACCCTGCAGCGCCTCAGAATTTTTTTCTCTCAAACTATACAATTCTAATTTTTTTCAAAGGCAGTTTCTTTCATCACAAGGATTCGGGTATCATATATATTTTTTACGATTAAATCTAAAGACCCCCCCCCCCCGACAAGTTTGGTCGAATTCAAATGAAATCACCCAATTGTGTATTACTTTTACGTGATCCGTATTTTTATCAGGGGGATTTTCTTCGCCATCTTTTTCTTGGTATTAAAAAATGTGCAAACCGTTTATGCTCAAAATTCTGCATGAATAGATTATTTTATTGACGGATACTCAAGTAATATTCATGTTCGGTTCCTCTGACCCTGAAACTGAATCTCGACTATAGTTGGTCACCTTTTCTTCCGACGAAATGTGAGCGGCTTATACTCATACCCATAAACTCATACTCCCAGGTGCAGTGAAGCTTTTGATGTCTTCTTGCTGTGCGACTTACTGATACCCTTTGCAGAAATCTATTTTAGAGAAGAACGAACACCCTCCTGTGTCATGTACAATGTTATGCACCATTTGCACTGGGAACGGGAAAAGTTCAGTTTGGCTATTAACTTGACGATATTCAGTACAAAAGCGGGATGTGCAATGTTCTTCAGGTACGACGGTGTTTGGAGATGCATGAGCTAATGATGATGGTCTGATGATACCGGCACCTAGCATTCCTTGAATCTTGCGCTTCGGCAACATTTTCTTTTCATGGGACATACTCCAGAGCCCTCTTCGTACAACAGAGCTGCCATATACTTTGAAGCGAACCTTAATATTTTATGCCGCTGGTGAATGTGGTTCTAGACATATAAGTTCCGACTACAACGTTGGCACGTCTTCAGCACGTTTTAAAGTAGGGTGCTCGCGAAAAGGAGTCCCAGGGCGAGTTTCCGCATACTGGGTGAGAGTCGCTTCGCCCTTTCAAGATGTGTTCACTTGGAAGCGCTTCATTTAGTCCGATATTCGATGAACATTCTATCTGCTTCTCCTACGACGAGTGCCTCGACTGTAAGTTCCTTTCCATGGAACTCAACTTTCAGCATATGTTGTAATTCTTGTTCTGAACTTCGACACTTGAATTGCCCAGGCCTCGCCGCCCGGATGTGCCAGTGAATGTAAAGCAGAGATTGGACCCCGACCTTTCAGCTCTAGTGTCAAGCGGGGGGGGGGGGGGGGGGGGGGGAATGAAATAAGAATACACGCCCGGCGGCAAAAAGGAGAAGCCTATTTGACCACTCAACGCACAGTAGATAACTTGAGTTTCGATTATTTGTCAAATGTCCTTATCATGTGAAACTAAACCTACTAATTTGCCCAGTGTTCCATTAGCTTGACAGTGTCATCGTGTAGCTGTAAACTTCGCTGAGCGCTCCAACTCCTCCCTTCTCTGCGTCCACGATATTGTGATTGGCAAGGTTGATGAGGGCTCCAGTGTCCATTAGAACATCACAGGTCTACCACTGACAGTAACAGGAGCGTAGACAATGTTGTACTCAACCAAGAAACCAGTTGCTTTGTGCGTCATCCGGGGGGGACTATACCGGGGGTGTAGAGAAGCTCGTTTTAGCGAACGCCGTTTTACTGACCCCAGCTTATCGAATACTTTTACACAGAAGCCCAGTTCATAAACAATGGCGATGAACGTCGTTTTAGTAAATTCTGCCTCCGCGAAGCGGCGTGCACGGGTGGGCCAGGGGGGTTAACATTTGTGTTATGAGCCACCACAGATTGTAGCCGCAAAGCGTCAATACACCGTCACCTTTTCGATAAACCACGTTTGTATAAACTAACGCTAAACCTTGTCTAAACAGAGCTTCGATAAAATTTGCCCGTTCTCTAAAATATGTTTCGATGAAATGGTGTTCGATCAGCCGTAGCAAACCCGGACTGTATACAATTTTGTTTATTTGTTTTCTTTTTCTTTTGCTCTTCTCTAGCGACCGTAATGATGTAGATGGGTGAACCGTGCCTTGACTTTCTAATCCAAGCCTTGCTCGCTCGGATCTCGTTTCCTCAAATAAACGTCGAATTTCGTACATCTGAGCTTGGTTAATTGCGGGAAGGGGGGGGGGGGGGGGTTGTTTTTTGTAAATGTGTGGTAGTTCACAGTACATAATAGTGAATGCATATGATCTTCGATGGTGTTTGGAGACTTTGCCCACATAAAGTGCGTGCTTGATTATTTACGTCCTTACTCATGCCAGGGATGACCAGCGCAACAATTATGCTTGCGTTGAAGTAGGATCAGTGAGCCGAAAAAGCGTTATTTTCATATTAAGTATCTTAGCAAGCTGCCCCTTAGATCTGTGTTAAAAATGCTTTATTTCGAGGTATTACAGCATTCACTTCAATACAAGTCGTGAAGCTGTTTTGAAGCATTTCGTAAATTTTTTTTTATGCACTCCCAGAAACAAACTTCAAAAGTTCTTGCCATTTCCATAAAGGAATAATCGCAAAGTTTAGTTTAATAATTTTCTTCTAAAGAGCGATTCTTCTCTCTAGAATATTGGCAGATATTAAGCCAAATAGCTACAGCTGAGTATACGCCATCAAACATATCCGACTTCACTATTCATCCCTGCCTGCATTCGTGCGCACTCATAGCTTCAGCCATAGTGGTCATAAAATGCATTTTCTGCTTAAGTTGTAATGCCTTTACCTCCAGCTGCTGAGCAACTGCTTATGTCAAGTGCTCACCGGCGGTTGCCAATTGACGAGGAGTGGTGGTCGGCTTGTTCAACCATTCTCGGAAATTACGCGTCGCGATGTTCAGCTTTGCAATTCGTCCTTGAACATGCTCTTCTAGCGAGAATTAAGCTTCATCGGAGATGATCGTGATGAACTCCAAGCCATTAGCTTCATGGATTAGATAACCCGGTTCCTCAGAGTCCAGTTTGTAGCTGATTTCCCACGATCGGTTGTCTGTCTTCGCCTGAAGGCAAATATAGCTGGATGCACATTAATCAAACAATCATGACTGCTGCGCCCAATATAAATGATCAAAGCATTATATATTAGTAAGGGCGCTGTTATTCCTTGCTCTGCTTTACTGTCGTGTCTCTACATCATCTTAGTCCTTTTTATAGGCTCACACTACAAACGTATGTGAACAAAACAGCGCTGGACCTCTCAGTTTCTCTATTGACTTTCCTGCTCATGTAGAGCAGCCTATAAAAATAATATAGGCGAATACTAATTCGCCCGCAATGCTACTTTCGTTTGTTTTTTGCGACGCCATTCAAAGAGGCGTATTTTTTTTATTTATTATACCGAAACTGCAAGAGTCACCAATTCAATTTTAAAACGCTTGAAACAAACGGGCAGAGCAGCTTGCATGCGTTTATTGCGTATGCATGAGTTTATTACGTATTTTTTTAAGTGTTTCAGACTTGTAGCTATACAATCGTTTTGTCCTGGTTATAAAGGGTATGCAGCAAAACTGATTTCAGCTCAATTGTGATTACTAAATACAACCGAGCAGCTCGTGTATTAGCCCGGTAAGATAACTTACGAGCTTATACTGGTGGTAACTTACACACACTTTTTATGAATAATATCTTAAATTAAATATACGGGTAAAATATGACCAGCTATTTGACATAATGAGAAAAAATACTCATGCCTTTTTTTCTAGGAGTAATGAATGTGAGAGTCGTTCCGCTGAGTCCTACCAAGGCACTGGTCAGCTGGAGAGCAATGTGGCACAACGCGTTCTTCAAGGTAAGGCAGCCGCCACAGAGCACGGCTTGTTACTCGTCGAACAATGCGTTATCGGGGTCGTCTGCATTTTACAAGACGAAACAAACATAATACGTAGCTGTCGCCTAAAAGCTCCCATCTCGCAGGTGTCGTGCTTCTCTCCCGGTCAAGAGGCGGTACCGTCGGTTTCTGTGGTCCTTGGAGAAGACCATTTCGATAGATCCGAAAAAATGGCGCTGCTCTCGGAATTGAGGCCATCGAAGAACTACACTATTGTAATCCAGGGCTGTCTCATGGAAGTAAGCTGTGGAATTCCAACAGAGACCTGGGTCATCACGCAACCACACAGTAAGGGCATAATTACGTAGTTCCGCGTTAAGTGAAAGGCAGATAACATAAATTAAGCCCTAAACCACAACTACAAAAACCGGAACATCGTCTTTCAACATGAAACATTTGAAATTGGGTTAGTGACAGAAAGGACCTCCAATCATTTTTCTATTCCGTGACTCCAGCAACAGTGTTTTTTTTTGTTTTTTTTATAACATAATATCAGAAAGCGTTGTCACGACAGCAATGCAGGAATAATGAAATGACTTCCAATTTCTTAAAACCTAAATGTTAATGTTTAATAGCCAGGTTTTTGTTTCTAAGCATTGTCTAAAGGAATGCTGAACCAAAATCTGGATTCCACAAAACACGCGGCAAAAGCGTGCGACGGGATGCTACAAACACGAAAACATCACTCATACAGCGATATCTCGAACGGATGACCGTATTTTTTTAAAAAAAAAAAGGAGGTGCATTTGAAAGAAATGTTCACGTCATGTTTCTCCGAGAAGGAGAGGGAACGGCCTCGCGTCTTCTCCGCCTCGCCGCCTTGAGGGAGCGAAGCCAAGAGAGGAGGAAACGATGTATCTCTACGTCACGCGCCTCGTCGGCCTGGTACAATCTCGACCTCTTTTTCCCAAAATACGGCCGTTCATTTGAGATATCGCCTTACGAGTAGTGTTGTAGGGATTGTAGAATCCCGCCTACATCTCCTGCATTACTTTTCTGGAATCAAAACTTCAGGTCACCATGCCTTTAATTCAATTTATAATTTATATAATTTCTACGAGGATGTAAATAAGAGTATAGATTTTATATTAAAGACTTGGTCAATATTTTCTGTCGAAAAGATGCTTACGCTTATTTAACAAAAGAGTATCAGGAAAAAACAAGCACATTTATTTTTTAATGCCCATAACAAGCTCTTTTTAAAGGCATAAAAACAAATGTATCTTGTCAGGTCTAAGTAAAAACATAATCTTATAAAAAGCAGTGCTTACGGCACCAAGATTGGTTTCCGCCTGTTTAAACTGTATTGCACAAGACCAATGCAAGTAAATTGCAACACAAGTAAAACTATGACAGTAGAAAGTTTCTATATATAAAGAATTCGGCAGTAGTAGTTCCGTGACTACTATTTTGAACACTGTTTTTGCTTCATTTTGCTAGCCAATTTGACCAAAAGTCTCAGCTCCTTTCCTGGAATGTGCAATCTGCAATAATAAAATTTACTAAACAAATTATTGTTTACTGACTAAAAATAAAAATGGTTAAAGAAAAGATTCCAGCGAGTGGAAATTTCCAACACACGTGACTCTGCGGAGAGCAAGCACTACCGATACGTAACTAAAAATAACGAATGCAGTGAAACAAAAACAAAAAAAAAGAATCGATTGATGATCACGTTGTGGCACGTATTTTTATAAATACTAGGCATACTTTTAAGTAGTATACTAGACCCTCAAACGTTGGAAAATTATTGCCTTGAATTTTTTTTAAGTATATTATAAATATTTAAAAAATATTGTTGCCCTTGTAGCTTGCAATATTGGAATACGATTTATATCGTGAGGCCTTATTCTTGAAACTAAATTAATATTTTGATCATCGTCAAACTGTAGCGTTTATCTAAGATATGTCGACATTTTTGAAAAATAAATATCGCATATACCGGTCTTCTAACTGACACCTTTTAGTTCAGAACAAAAAGTGTGTATAAGGCGCACCTTGTGGTTCGATTGCTGCATGCTTATTTGAAACTTGTTTTTTACCTGTTATTAGAAGCCCTGCTATTGCGGTTTGGTGCTTCGTATCATCTAAGACTTCGAACCTCACATTTCTTCGTTTTACATTTTGTTTTCTTAGGAGAGTCAAATCCGGAAATTGAATCATTGAGACCCACGGTCGAACCTGTGGCTTCTGGTAAGTTTATATAGGAATCTCTTGCGTTTTATGACAGAATAATTAATAAACAATAACACCCCACTCCCATGGTGTAGCGTGGGCAACAATATTATATTTCCTCTAGATTATTTTTTAGCTATGGAAGTTCAGAGTTTCTACTTAAGCTGCTTCGCATACAAATATACAGCCCCGATTTAGCTCGTTCAAGATATGCTTGAACAATAAGGTTATATCCTCATTATTATGAAAACAGATAAGTTATGTAGTAAAGTCACGAAATTACATCTAAAGCAATTCATAACGAGCAGTATTTTGTTTAATCCAAGTTAGTTGCGTCGCAATAAAACAAACATTTATTTTAGCGTGCTGAATTTACGCTTTCAAATATAGTCCTGGAGACGAATTTATTAAACGACATTTCTGGTTCGTATATACATAAAAATGCAATATGTTCTATAAATATACAAACTGTCGCCGAAACGAAATTACTTTGCGTCTGCACCGTAGAAATAAACAGTGCGCAAACGGACGCTCAGTTGCCGACCACATCTATCGCTAGCCTTCCCCACTAGAGGCAAAAGTTCCACAAGTGACCGTTACCTTATTGCAATCTGTATGCAAATTTCTCAGTTTGAATCGAAATAAACGGCTCGGATTCGTTGCAGCAGCCGCCATAAATCTCCGGGTATACGACGATTCGTTGGCCATCATTCTCCTTTTAAAAATGTCTCAGAATCCTTATGACTTTTAAACCCGATAACGACAACTTCTAAAACTATGAAATCTTTACCGGACTGCATAGAGCTATATAAGTGTGGGGACTGAGCATTCGGCACAGCGCAGTCTACTTTTGCGGTGTAAAACAAAGACAAAGGAGAAAAAAAAGGAATAATGCTTACAAACTGATTAATAAAAAAAAATTCATTTCGTTTTATGTTTTTTTTTAATTGATCTAAAAGGCTTATTTGATTTACACTATCACCAGTTTAAAAAATGAACTGTTTAAAATGTATATGAAACGCTTATTAGACGACCTTCTGCATGCCACAAAAACAGTTAGGTACCTTGCATATTGCGAAAGTGACGAAGGTGTGACTACGTGCTTAATTCATTAGTTTATTTTTTTCCGGCAGTGTGCACACTGCTATATTTGCGACAACTTTCTATGGCTGTGGTGTCAGAAATATAGAGACGTTTGTGTTCACCGAGTCCCATCGTTGACTAGAGCTAGTACTATTCTTCGCCAGCTATCCTCTTTCCCATGGAAGTCCCGCAGAAATATTTTCCCCGATATTGAAGATGATCATTTGCCAATAGGAGCGAGGAAAGAATGAAGTCACGTATTCAACATACAAACGAAAGTTTGACCATACCCGCCATAAATCTCATAAATATTGTTAAAAAATATAAAATTAAAAAAACTGTATAATTTGAAATTTTTGCAGTAGCAGAATGGATTACCGTTTAGGTCGAAAATAGAGCTTCGCATGGTTTTTTAAGGGACATCTTTTGTCCAGTCAATTTATACTTCCGTATAACTTTAATGCACAAATTTTGAATATAATGCTGTATTCTGCTTATTTTCGTATCATACGTGACCAGCGAAAGAGGCAATGTCTAATATCTTAAAATAACCAGGACATCAAAACAAAAAAGGAAAAAAAGATACATTTATATATATAGAAAACAGGTTAGAGTAGTACAGTGTTATTCAAAAACGAGACAAAAACTCAAATTATGCCAGCCATTAACATGTATGTGGTCGTTTACTTCTCGACATTATTCTGTTATTTTCGAAGTGCGTCACCGAAACTAAATAATGGCAAAACAGTGCCCATGGCAATCATTTCATTGAGAATGTCGATTCACATTAAAAAACGGAACTTGAATTAAATAAATTAAAATGATAAAACTTGAGCTGCTTGTAACATCAGGGACGCGTATACACTATTTGTGCTGACAATACAACGGCAAGTATTAAATAATTACGTTATCAAGCGACAATTATTTTTAAGAGCACTGTAGCATGATGTAAGCGCATTTTTTATATTCTGGTGCTTATAATATTATTGCAATGTTGCAAAAATTGGAAAGAAATTGTAAATTGTTTCCAGACCAGAAAAAACCTATTCAATTCTATAACAATGTTTGTGTTGAATGCAAACATTCTAAAGAAATCGCATTCTAGAAGCCTTAGATGCGCCTCCATTTTTAAGGTGGATTCAAGAAAAAAATTAGAGAATTAGTGTTAAGCCAAAACAAAAAAAGTTTTAGGCATGAAATGCACCTCCCAAGTCTTCCCTGAGCATTTTAAAATCTTACTGCTGTTTGGGTTATCACACCGTCTCTATGTTTGACTCTTAGTGTAAATTGCATTTGCGTTTATTATTTAATATATTTATCGTTTATTATATTGCGTTTATGTAGTCTGTTCTTTTTTTGTTATTTTTTTATATTTTTACAAATAAACGCTTTTTTGTTGGTTTTTACTTTTTTATCAAATCTTTTCAGTCGCCAATGCGAATGCACTTGAACAGTTTTCCCAATTTTTACATAATATAATGCATTTAAACATTATTGTTGTTTACGAGATGTACAACATTGCATTTGTGCATCTGAAATGTTTTAAATTATTTAGACGAACTGTTTACACAAAGAAAGTTTTCAGTTCCAGATGCAGCGAGTGTTATTACCCTGGTTGGTGGGAACTCGACGACTGCGGCCGTCAAGTGGACCTTTAGAGACACGGAAACTGTTGATATTCAGGTGGGTAAACTCGTCGAACTCAAGTTGAAAGCTTCTGGGATAATCTTAATTTGAGCGCTAATGCAGAGTTGTATTCGGATTTCGAGACACTTTTAGGCAAACACGCAGCGCATGTATCTATGCTAAGGCATTCGTTTATTCAACAGTGAGGTTCAGCTCTTTCCAAGAAAATCCTTCGTCTATACGTTGACGACTTCAACCTAATGCATGCTTATAATCTCTGCACGAATCTAGATCTGCACAGGTGCGCCAACAAGTATTCATTTTACAATGCCCGATTATTGAGACTAAATGGATGTTCACGCAATTTAAAATATAAAAGATTGATTAATTTCGCGCACAAAGAAACAAGGACTAAAGAGAAGGTACCACAGAACACAGACAGGCGCGCACTCGCAAATCTGATATAATAGGTTAAGAAATGAAGTATGAAGCAGCACTTGTGACAAGGGACACCTAGTGCCACTATGTAAGCTACGCGGAGCTCATTTAGTGGCTCTAGGGACACCGACAAAGGGAAATACAGTCCATTCGCAACCAAATGACCGCAAAGAATGCACTTCTTCTTCACTCAAAGCCACTCACGTCTGACTAAGGCAGCGATGTCCCAAATCCTAGATGGTAAAACCCGCGAGCACGTCACGTGTTTTATTTTCGTATTTTTAAGCCGCCCAATAATTATTTTTAAAGATGATGAACACGAACTGCTCTTACATTGTACCAAAAGGTGACCCCCTAATGTTGAAGTTAACGAGAGACTATGCTCTCATAGCCGGTCATTCAGACAATGTCCAGTTTGTCCAACAGTGCCTCGCCCACAGGGGAGAGGAATACTATACACAGTACCCGATGAACACGGAACAAAAGGGCGAGCCTGTTCTTGTGACAGCCTGTGTTTAATAGATTTTTAGAAACCTTAGAAAAAATGTGACGCCTTTTTGAGGGACTGAGAGCACTAGGGGCACACCATACCTCTTTGCCACTTCTGTTAGATTATGTGATATTCTGTGTACACTTGGAAAAACCACCACTCGTTTTTTGTCAACATTGTGCTTATAGCCTGCTTACCCCCTTCAAGCTCTTCTTACAGTGTTCCTACTACCTCCATTAACTTGAATCGGGAACGCTGAAGATCTTCGTCTATCGATTTGGCCCAAGAAATTACTAGAAGTGACATCCAAACATGACCTTTTTAGGTCTGAAGTGTTCAGTGCGAAACCGCACAAGGAGGCCTGTCCTTTCAGAGCAATTGCCAGAGAGAGGGGTTCGTTACTACGGCAAATGTCGATACAACTCCCGAAACATCACTCCGGTTTGCGGATTGATTATCTCTTTTTGGTCCGTTATTCTGAAACTCAGTTTCAAACCTTAATTACATATGTATTTTCCAATCACAGTGTATTTAACGTATATATGCAAGACCTTTTTTTATTCCCTTCACATGATCCTTCACTTAGCTCAGTCAGGGCCCGTATTGAGTCGCAAAATTAAGTTTCTTACCGGAACTCACGTGGAGTGACTACAGTTAGTTATCTTGAGCCACTGCACTTTCATTTAGATTCCATATTAGTCGGATGGCAAAGCAGGGTGCTTTTACAAAGATCGGATCTGTGCACTGGGACCTTTCCCGCCCCTGTCCTAATTGATATTTTTTTGTGAGAATTTACCGTGTTACTGCAGTAGCTGTTAAGACCACGCTAGTTTTCAACATGTTTCGATATTTAAATAATCATATTTTAATGTTCAAAAAAACTGCGGATCAATATGTACTTAGTCGGATTATGGACATTTTTTCAGATGTGTAGTTACGACTTTACATTTACTTTTGACAAGGCAAAGGAACGTTTCTTGAAATTCTTAGACCTGTATCTCTCATTGCACGTCGATCACGTGTCCTGTTCTTGCTCATCCAGTTCCAAAAAAGGGTATTCTTTACTACAGGTCTACTCCCCCCAATGTAGGGAATATTGGCGTAGCTATCTTTTGCCCCTCGTCCAGCTTTAAGAACGCCATTTTTCTATGACATTTATATCGCTCTCTTGGGCCAAATCGACAGACTAAAATGTTCAGAGTTCCCGATTCAGGTTTTAATGGATGTGATAGAGCCACTAGTAAAAAAAGTTAAAAGGGGTGTAAAAACTAAGCGCAATGTTTGCGAAAAACGGACGGTGTTTATTCCATATCTGGGGGAAATATCACACAATCTAAGATAAGTGGCAAGTAGGTATGGTGTGCCTCTAGTTCGCTCAACCCCTCAAAAATGTGTCAGATATGTTCTAATGCTCGTGAAAAAGCAGACAATCTATCAAAACACACGTGCCACAAAAACATGCGCGGCATTTTGTTCCCTCTCGATCGGGCGTTGTGTATAATATGTCTTTTGTCTGTGGACGATATTACGTTTGACAGGCGGAGCGGTGTCTGGTCGACCGGCTACGAGAGCGTAACCTTTCTTTCACACTAACGGTAGGGGGTCAGAACATTACAAGAGATGAGTTTGTTCACCATCCTTAGAAAAAAATCTCAATTATAAGGCGGATCGAAGAAAAGCAAACACGTGAGGTGCTCAAGGCGTTTAACATCTTGGGTTTGGCCGATCGTTGAGTTATGAGAAATCAGTTTCTTTTTTGCGGTAATCTGGTTGCGACTGAACTATATTTTATTTTGTTTCGGTGTCCCTTGTCTTGCGTCTTACTTCATCTTTATTTTCTTCACCTCTTACATCTGAGTTGCGAGTTCCGCCTTTTTGTGATTTGTGTTTCTTAGTCTAAACTAGCCCTCTCGGATTTTCATTCTTATTTTAATAAACGACCTTCTCTCTTTCTCTCTTCTTTGTCCCTTCTTCTTTTGTCCTTTTCTCTTTAGCGTAATTTTTCACAATGTCCAACGTTTACGACGTCAGAGAGATTACCACATCACTACACTTAACATATGGCATAGTGAACTAACTTTATATCTCAAGCTTGTAGTAGCGTTCTTATGTACATTTGTGTTTTCAATGACCAGCCTTAAACTAAGAAACCGACAAAATAAAATTTGAAGAAGAAAATTGTGCCGAGCGAATGGGTTCAAGTTTTGCCCTCAACAAATTTCAGCTAACGAACTGCTTACAACGTCGTGTCTTTCCAAACGCCTATAAGAATAGGTTAGCACACGTGACACTCACATGTCTAGAGCTAGGGTCCTGAAAGTAATAGAAACACAGTTCTTTACCATCTTGTCAATTTAAATCGTATATTGTGACAGTCAAATTTGCCGTTTCTTTTTCGTTCTTGACAATTAACAAGTTATGGGACCCGAGTTTGTAACACATTTTATGCAAGGGGTATAAAAATTATATTCAATTTGATATCGCAGGTCTAATGATCTGCACCTGTTTAACAGTCTTCCTGCAAAGCAATCTGAAGGGAAAGAATAGAACGGATTTAGTTGTCGTATTCTGTTTGTCTGACAAAAAAAAACGAACCATTTTCATATTTCTCCGCTAGAAAATGCGCTGTCGTTCTTAAGGCCGGTGCACACACACAGTGGAGCGCTAAGTTAGCGTCTCATGAGCGCTGGAAGCAGCCCTCAAGTGGGACCAACTTGCGCGTGGCGAAGCGCTCGGTTAGCGCTTCAGCAGCGCTTAAGCAGCGCTCGGTTAGCACTTCAGCAGCGCTGTCTAAGCGCTCTCACACCCCTTCTGCCGTGTTTCCTGCTGCGGAACGGCGCGTGCACGGTGATTCCGTTGTTATTTTTTCTTTGGTTGTGAAAGAAGATGAAGCAAAAGAGCCGCTCTCCAAGTAAACGGTCGGGCAGGCCATTCACTGGCCTGAACTTTGAGCGACTAATTCATTGGGTACGACCTCATCGCTTCCTATTCGACATGCGTGACCCTGGTTTGAATGACACGCAGTTAAAAAATAATCCCCTTCGAAAGAGATCTGTCTCGGTCTCTCAGCCAGAGAAGAAGGTTCGCCGGATACCCGCTGGTATATCGGTGGCGAAATATTTCGCGTGCCCAAAAATCTCTTCTGGGCGTTAAGCCGTCCACGCACGTACGCAATAATTGCGTATGTAACAGCATTTGTCGCGTTTCTATTTCAGGGTCCCTCATGTCCGCCATGGTGCTGTTGATGCACACCCCGCTACAGGAACCGGAACCGCAGTACACGCGTTAATCCGCAACAGTAGCCGCAATACAAGAAGCGATATCAAGGCGCTACTGAAACGCTAATCGCGCGCTATATCACAACTAAGTCACGCGTAAGGAAGCGCCACATGAGCACTCTAAAGAGCGCTCACGTGGCGCTGCCTTAGCGCTTCGCTGAACGTGTGAACGGGCCTTTAGGATATGGATACACTCCCGCGGTATATTTGTAAAACAAAATAGCCACGGCACTTTCTAAACTTGTTTTGCACCGAATAATATTGTGCGTTTACGCAAAGCATCGCAACGTACTGGGATTCTTAAAGCTGCTATTTTATACTCAGGCTTCCTTGGACAACTCAACCTGGCTTAACTGTACGGATCCGAGTGACAACTGTCGGATGAGTAGCTTCTACGATGACTGGCTGCCATATGATCGAACTGGGATGACGGTGTTCACCCATCTAATGCCTGGACACAGATATAGTCTCTGGGTCAGGGGATGCAACCATGTGGGCTGTGGTGCGGCCCGCTCCTTGGAAGTGCAAACAGGTAATAACTTATTTCATCAAGTTCAGTTCAGAAAGACGTATAATTTCCCGAACGCAAAGCGACTAGCTTGGCTATTACTGCGGGTCACGCCATTAGATAAGCCAATAACCACTGATGTGCATTAAAACTTAACATTGATGGTCACTCGTTGCATAATACTTGCCATATCGTGATAGTAAAAACAGAACATTTACTAGTGCGTTCTGTACTTATAAAATTCACGCTGAAACACTTTTCCCAACGTTCGCTTCCCGCGTAAATGTAACTAAACGCGAGACGACTCTAAACACCACTGACCAGTCGTGACATCATACTAGGACATTTAAGCCGCAAAGGGCGTGTCACACGTGTGGGTAGCGCGTGCAATTGGAAGCTTGCCAGGAGTATTCCCTCGCAATGACAACAGTCGTGACGTCTTTTTCTGACACCTAAAAGAAGAGAAAAGACTGCGCGTGCATACCTTTGATACGTGCTGTAGACGCTCGAGGGCGGAGGCTCCGAAAACTTCTAATATGGCGTCACGTCCTGGGAGGAGGGGCTTCAGCGGTACTTTGAAAATTCATTTCTTTAGCCTCCGTGCGCGAAATCGAATAATAATCTCGTTATTCGTGATCATGGAGGCCAAATGCAGATGATTTAAGACTTTTTTTTTCTCAAATACAGTTTCTCTTTAAAGCTGTGTAAAAAGGTTCGACAATAGTTTAAATAAAGAATATTGCAGGTTTTCAATTTTATTGCGAATAACAGCTCACCATTTCCAAACCTAAATTCGTTTAATATTGCCTCCAGTAGAATCTGATATCAGGTTCAAAGCGCAGGAATAGCTCTATCTGACCTTACGGACACGCCCATAAAATCGTATCTTAATTTATTCAAAAATGAAAAAAAAAATTTCCAATTTAAAACAAGCTTTTAGCGATTCCCTGAAAATGTGATCTTAGGAACAAGATATTGTGTATACATTTTTATTTTTTATATACACCACAATTCTAGATAAGTTATCATTGTTGGGTAGAAAAGAGTCAGGATATTGAAACTTACAACACTGAAAAATGCAAGTTTTTGTAGGTAGCTTCATTCTTCTGAGGGGATATCTTGCATGTACCATGTACCACATATTTAAATTCCGATAAAAAACAAAATTCTAGAGACAGTAGATACGGATTCGCGCAAAGTGAGCGATATTCTTAAACTGAGTATCTGAGTTACAAACTAAAACAACAAACAGATCTAAATCGAAGCTGAATCACCTCGAACGTAAAACAAATATTTAATAATCTTCATTTCAAAGGAAATCTTAGTGCGATGGGTAAAATAATAAGCTCAAATGTGTACATATTGTTTCAGGTATGAAGGTCGCTGCATAAGAAGACTTCAACATGCTCGAAGCCAAACACGACGCCATTTAAAAGAAATGAAGCCCTCTCAACCGGGCCTCATTCCAGAGACAAAGATTAGTTCGTATGAATGAAGGAAATACAGACATTATTAGTTATTTCTTGCTTCTTTAATTTCCGGAATTAGAAATCAATGGCCCTTGAATAAAATATGCATCTTGGAAGTCTATCACAGAAGTTGGGAACACGATGTACTGCAGTAAAGCGGAGAGTTAATCTAGATGGTAAGATGACATCACATTAAACGCAGCGCGCAAGCAGTGAGGAAGAAAAGAGGACACAGAGCCCTGACTGCCAGCTGATGTATTGCGAAATAAAGAGAAAGAAGGTACAGTAGAAATGAGACACACGCACCATAGAAAAAGGAAAGCCAGTTATACATGAATGAGCTCTACCATAAAGACAAAGAGAAACGAGAAAAACCACATACGGGAACCAATCAAATGTAAGAAGAAAAAAGAAGGGAAAAAATTAAGAAGGATCAAATACTGCGGCTGCCAAAATTTTTCGTTGTAGACGTTCGCTAGGAAGGCTCTCAAATCGTTATCACTCAAAGTACGCGAGGGGTGGCTCGCACATCACTTGCCGATTTTTGAATATGAGAGGCCTCTAAATTTTCTCGGCTTTGCTGATCTCAATATCTTTCTATTATTGTTCTGTGAGGAAACAATGGCGCGACAGGTTTTTGAAGAACACCGGTAGCAACAAGAACAATTTTTGTTTGCACATACAGAACTGAAAATTCCCTCAACAATTAGCAGAAAAGCGAACGCAAGCGATGTGTTTTAACTTGTTCGCAGATTTATTATTAAATAACACACAAAAACCAATGCCGCCTACAAGCGCAAGCTTGGAACAACTGTGCCGAACACAAATAAAAATCCGAAACTCGATTCAGACATCGACTTTCCAATATATCTCGCTTTCACACCTGAAGATCGAACGACAAGTCGGCACGGGATTTAGGGTCAATGCAAGCACGACACTTTTTTTTTTGCGACAAGTCCTAATGCCACTGAAACTGCAAATCACAATTTTAGTTCGCACGCAGTGGGTTGAAAATTCGCTAAATGTCACTTTTAGAACGTAAATTGAGACGAAAGAAACGGACGTGAGTGATCTGTTTTAAATTAGAGTGATGCAATACACAGGACGCCGTGCACCTGCATCAGGAATGGCTATACGTATAACGCGGTGAGCTCGCGCCATTTAGTGAATTTAGTGGTGGATTTCGGTTCCTGAATGAGTTTATATAAATGCGAACGTCGGGAATCGAATAGAGATTTGACTATTTTGATTGGTTGTACATGGGGAGAATGTGAAGAAGCTGCGTGTGATTGGACCCGGCTCCATTCCCCGGATGCTCTATGATCGCATCCATGTAAACCCAGTGGTTATCTTGCTGCCACATTTCGCCGACACCTGTTTTGTTTTTACATCGAATCCGAAGAGTTTGTGTTACCACAGAGGTATGCCATAGTATTAGCTTTTTGTCGTGACAATCCGCTTTATATGTGGTATTATTTTACTAAGTGCGTAATCAAATCTGTAAGGCGATAAAACCTAGCTTGTGATTCACTGAGTAGTGTTTATCCAAGCCTTGCCCCCCCCCCCCCTTTTTTTCCTTCTCCCTCTCTGCCCCGTAAACCAGGGGAGACGCAAAAAGTTTTGCATCGTGTGCATTGGCAATTCCGATGGGCGGTGCTCCAGTCGTGCGTATAGCATTAATGTTTAAATTATCCAAGTGTATGATTACATAACTCGCGGCCTACGTCGCATACAAGTTCTGATGTGGAACTGATCTGTAGAACGCGAATCGCAAGAAAACAACTTCATCTTTCACGATTCATGCGTCATGCCGATTGTATGTGCGTAACACTCAGCTACGCACAAAGGCGCCATACATCTCCAAGTGCAACGTCCGCACAGAAACAAAGCCTCCCATGCGGACGCTCACGAAACATGGACCAGGGTGCCTCCCGGCGAACTATCGCACCGCGCTGCTCGCCGTCGGAGCTTGTAACTACGCGACTTCCGGGTCCAAATCGTTAAAGGTAACACGGGAAATACTAATCACGAATTAAGGGTGACGCAAAGCAAGGTTATAGTGTGCTTCGGGGTATAAACGTGTTTCCTATTGCTAAGGTCTCTTTTTTTTAATCCTGGTCGTAGGAAGGACGCTGTTAGCTGACATCCATTATTTCATCGCTCGCTCATTCTGTCTCCACCATCGTGCTCATCTTCCGCCCATTTTGTATGGGTTTGTTGCTTGTTTTTGTCTTTATTGCTGTGCGCGAGTGCACGGGGAAGTTGGAGAACCAACGGCGGCGTGGGCCGATCGCCGAGATGGTCGTGACCACCGTTACTAAATCAACTCAGTTATGGTACTTCCCATAGACGCGGTACATTGGAGGGTGTCCGAGACTGTGTCCGAGTATTTTGCAGCTACACTCTAAGAAAAAATGACTACCCTGGGTAGTCAAATGGCGTTTTGGAGGCTTTGACTACCCTGAAAGGCGAGTTACTAGCCTTCGGGCAAAGTGACGACCCCAAACCGCTGTGGAATGTCCGCCTTTCTGCAGGTGACAACGGGGTGTGGTCACTTTCGAATCCGATATTCACTGCAGGCAGTCGTAAATGATATTAGTAACTTGGATAACTACTGGAAGACTATAAATGATATGCTTCCTTAGCTTTCGTGATCCTTTAGGATCCGCCAAGATCACATATGTTGTGCAATTCGCGTAAATTGGTGGAATAAACATTTTGTCAGCGTGAGCAGCAACACTGGTCTTGACAGCCGTGGACCGTGGTGGGGTGTAGCTCGGGCATCATAACAACAACAAACCGCGTGGGTGTTTGCTAAACTGAGGTGAGGATATTTTTCTGCCCTATATTATTGCAAAGAATATTTTGAAAAAAATGATTAGTTGTATATCTGATCGTGTTGAACCATTGAACACTGGGATCGAGGATGGGCCGGGTAAACATGCTCAGAGGTATGTGACTGTGTCGCCCGTACTGTTTTCATCAATCTCGGACTGCATGGTTGAATTTCTGAGCTGCACCGTCGTGGTTGTGATCTCCTGGCTGTACGTACGTAGTGCGCGAACTTTCCAATTCAGTAGCAGGTTGAAATTATAGGGCAGCGTAGTAATTGGCTTTTACTAGATTGTTGTTTCGTCACGGGCGCTATTTGTGCTTTTACAGGCGCCAGCGCGAGCCCGAACTTGCGCCTCTTTTACCGTTTGCGTTCTTCTGGTTTGATGTTCTGCTCTATGATTTATTAAACCTAAATCTAAAGGTCAATCGCCTCTGCCTCGTCACTCATCTGGACACCTCATAGCGCTGCCACTCTACCGGCCCTTCCTGGATGTCTCCTGCTGCCAAGTAGCAGCCGGATCGTCGAACCACCATCATCGTCGCCTCTCCATCAGAGGATCACTACATGTTGGTACGTCAGCTACCACTATCTTTCGGCGCGTCGGCTACCGCTCTATTTTGGTGCGTCGGCTGAGCCTGTTGGCCCGTCGCGTTACTTCGACTGTTTAACTTTTTTCTGGGCACAAAAAGAGCCCCAGCGGTTTTTCACAACGTTCTTGCGCTCGTGCTCGTTAATTTTTTTTTTATTTTTTATTAGGGCAGTATGTAAGCTTTTGAGGTCCTTTGCAGTGTTCCAACATTTGTGTTCCTTCAGTTCTTTTAGGATAGTAAATAAGCCCCTGATGTTCTTCACAGTGTTCCAACGCTCGCGATTGTTCAGTTTACCTGTCTGCCTTCACTCTCAGAAAAAAAGGAGCCAAATGAGCAAAAAAGGGTTCTTTTCGCTAAAAAAGAACCGATTTCGGGAAAGATCCCTATGAAGCGTGCTTTCTCAACCAAAAGCACCCCTCGCAAAATAAAAAAAGAAATGCAGAGCTAGTTTCCGGCCTGGAAAGAGCGAAAAGGGTTCTTGTTGCAGCCAGGAAAGAGATAAAGCGCTCTTTGGAGAAAGAAGGTCACTTAAGTCTTCTACCGGATAGAGGGACACAATGACCAGGCTCGAAAGGCTTTGCACGCGAGAAATTGGGTGTACCATTCTGTGGAAATAAAGCTGCCCGTGTGAGCTGTCAAGTCCTTAAAAGCTTAGAGAGGCGGAATGTCGTAGTTATTTACCAAGTCGCGTGCAATTTGATGCCGAGATAATCTTCGCCTCCGTCCACAGATGAAACAGGCTTGGATGCCTTTGACTCCCGGGTCACCTGCTTCAGCGGTCTGAACAATGGCGTTCGTTTGCAAACGTAACTGCTCGCCGTGTTTTATTTAGTAAGAAATGTTAGTATAAAGCTACTCTTTTGGTACTCATTTGTATAAACCAAACGGGTCATTAAATTAAAGTTTATTTGAAGAAATCTGTACCTGCGGAAATCGAATGTGTATTTCATCCCCCCCCCCCCCCCCCCCCCCCCCAAAAAATGCATACATATTTTTGAAGGTGCAAAACTTCGATCAATGAGCAACACACACACACAAAAAGTGCGTGTTTTGATGAATGCGTGATACGGTGATTAAGCGGCGTCGTGTTTTTTTAGTAACAAGAGCCATTTTTAACTTCCTTTCGTGTTTAAACAATATACGTATAACTGCGCGTATAAATGAAAAATGAATAAAACAGAAAAAAAACTTTTTTTTTAGTATAGAATGCAGTTGTTTTAGCTTGTGGTCACGACACAGCCCGTCTCCCAATACGGCGCCTCTAATTGTTTCGCGGCACGCGCCAAGCCGCAAAATAGAGTTGGGACCCATCCTCGAGTGGCATCAAAAATACTGCTGCGCGGAAGGTTAAAGTGATGTGTTGCAGTCATCTTTATCTTCGGAAATAAATCAGCCTGTAAATGGTGGTTTCTCGATTTCAAGGAGCAGATATGTCTAGAAGGATACCCCGAAGTAATCCCATAGGCATATTCTATAAGTGCGTTTTGAGTGAACGAAAACTAAACTTCGATATGTTGTGCGTTCAAATGTATGAGTAATAACGCAGTGTAAAAAATGAGTGCTCCGTCCGCCGGTGAACCCCGCTCGCTACTTTGAGGTCGCCCACCAAAAGTTAGGAAAATGGGATGGCACGAGGAAAAAAAAACAGAAACGTGTTCGTTGCCGTTCTCATAGTTTTCGCGGGCAATATGGCGTGGTAGGATGAAGAACAAAATGGCCTCGGACGAAATGGCCCTGGACAAAACGGACCCGCACAAAATGGTCCCAAGTGCAATCCCAGAGAGAATGTTCCCAAGTGATATTTAGACGCTCATATTTTAATAAAATGGTACTCTGAAGTTCTATTAAGTACATTCAATGCTCTTATAATGCAAGTTTTGTAGAGACTATAAAAAAAGAAGCTCAATATAGACGCGACAATGTTGGAGAAACACACACACGGGGCAGGCACCTGTCTCGTGTGTGCTTTCCTTCGACTTTGTACCGTTTATTTTGCACTCTTTTTCATTATGCCGATCAACCAACTAGCCCAACAATCTATTTTACTGCTTGATACAACTCTTTCTGATCTCCCGCTCGAAGCTTTAATTTGATGCGGTACAGTTTCATTTAGTGAACTTAATGTTTTACTTTAAACGAGTTCCCTCGTTAGTTCAACAGAGCTACAAGAAGAAGTTTTGAGTAAAGCCATACGTAGCGCACATTTACAACTAGATTATTTGTGTAATGAAATGTTCATTTCACAAAAAAATGTATTGCATTATGCGAATATTTATCTTTTTGTATGTTGGGATTGTGACAATTAAAGCTAATAAAAATTAGGAGCAAGAAAAATACGACAAAATTTTTTTGGACCATTTCGACCGAGTTTACTATTCGAACAATTTTGTCCGTGGCCATTTTTCCGGTTCTCGGGCTGGTTCTGTTTTCGATTCCCATTTCTAGTGGAAAAGGGGTAAGCGCCGACTGCACGCCCAAGGATTTGCGTGACATGGGCTAATATTTGTTGAAAAAATGGCAATTGACGGTTTGAAGGTCGCTCTAATTGGAATAAAAATTATTTGTCAACGACATCTATTCGCTCTGTCTAATTACTTTATTATTACTTCTCTTTCCAGTTCCAAAATAGGCTCGATTATCATTCAATCTTGTTTTCCAAGCCTCTATTTTGGTAAATTCCTATAAAAAACACGTCACTGACTGGCCACTGAATCATCGAATCTAGGTGCGTTGTCGTATTGCCGTCACAAAAGTCGCTCAGTCACCAAATAGGCCAACACGCGTTGCTCAACACAATGTGTTGCTTGTTTCCGTTGACGGAAGGTGTCATACCGAATCGAGATTTTCGCTCTTGTTTATTTTGCGTTTCTTTTGGGCAAGAGAGTGATCTGCCAACAATTTTACCGGCGTTTGACGGACATGCTTGGTGATGTGACCGCCGTGTTTCCTGGCAGACAGGGACGGAAAAGCGATGACATGTGCATATTATCTTCGCCAGCGAACCACGGTTCGGACAGCTCAACGGCAACCCAGAAGATGCGCCATAATGTGTTCAAAAGCGACGTTTCAGGGACTAATCTGCTCACCATTAGGCTGACAGTTCGGTGGAATCGTCAAGCTCGTTCGACCAGTGAACCTTCTGTCTTGCACCACGTGACCACAACCGCAGAGAAAGGTGTCAGGTGATAAAAACCGGGTGACTAATTGATTCGGCGAGCACGTAGCTTCCACCACGCTGTCAGCTTAGCGGTGAACAGGGATGGGTCGCTGAAGGTCACATAGAGCCAACAGGATCTATCATCGTTGCTCGAGGGAGTGCCAGCACTCGCTCGTACGAGTGGCGGATTGGAACAATGTTTGACCTCCTCTCCCTTTGGGTTTGAAGCTTTAGAAGGAAGTACCTTCCTCTCTTTCCTCTTAGCCATCACTTGCAACACGTCAGCGGACGTGAGCACATGGACGATTGGAGGCGTCTGCAGGTGGCTTTTTGAAAACGAACTGCTATCGGCCTGTTCATCATTTCAAGGTAAACCTTCTTAAGCAGGCAATATTTGTAATTTCTCTTAAAAATTTCTATAAGTACAGTAGCGCTCAATATGGTCAGAAAGTGTTTAATGCATAGGCATAATAAGTAGGACAGGAAGCGGCCTCTTATTAATTAAGCTACATGTCGTTTGAAGGTTTTTTTTTTGTTGCTATTTTGGCTTAGGGTTGTTCAAACAAGCACGTTGCTGAAAAAAAAACAAAAAAACACACATTATTTTGACAGTCTCGTATGTTGAACTACACAAGAGAGAAACGTTTTTGAAGCGAACACTGATCTCATTACTACAATACTGACTTTATATATATGACAAAATACTGAGTTCAAGCTTTCCGCCAGAAAGATCTCAAGAACAGAACTTCGAATTTACAGCGCGAATGAATTGAGCAATGATATCTCTTCGAAAATGTAAAAACTTATGCTACCGGGCTTTAGTTAGCTAATCTATCCGTATTTATGGCCCCAATAAAAGCGAGCAAATAGGTGCTGTAAATGTTTCTGTTTTTTGACCGGCCAGGGACATGACACTCCGAGAGCCAATCACTGCAGTTTACGGCACCTCTCAACTAATGACAATGCCGAACATTTGGTTAGACCCAAAGATGCAGTCTGCGCTGTGACATTAAGGAATGCAAAACGTCCCGCTTGCATTGCTTAATGTAACCGCGCGGACTGCATTTTTTATCTAAACTTATGTTCCGTGTCGTCATTCGCTGAGCGGACTTCGCAGGTTGCTACGATTGGCTCTCGGAGTATTGTGGGGAAATCGACAGGCGCGAACGTTTTTGTGTTGGCACAAATGTGGATGTATGTTTGATAAAAATAATTGTTTTACTTGGTCCTATATTCAGTGCTGCAACTATTATGTCAATAGCTTACATGCGTAAACGGCGCATAAACGTAACAAATTGTTTTTGTTTTAGGGATTCGTTGATTCGGACAAATGTGAAGACGCCGTGAGCGTTCGCCGTCATGTCTTGCTCATGAAAGAAGAGATAACTAAAGTGTCCCTCAACGTCGACCTGATGCAAGACCGCATGATGCGGACGTTTCAGTCTTGCCAAGAATTGATCCTCAGCGAGGCTGGAGTCCTCACAGTCCTTGAGGAATTTCCAGCAATGACGATTCCCGGAATGGTAATTCAATATTGTCTTCTTTATATTTAGTCTTAAAGTTTCGCGATTTTTACAGGTCATCAGGACTTCAAAAGTTTCTTACTACCCGTTTTATTGCCTGTGAATGAGATAAGGGCTTGTGATACGTGCTAAATGATATAATTTTACCTCGTAATAAGGCTAGGCAATGAATTAACATTCCGATTAAGTAACTATATGTTTTATTCTTAATCACGTGAGTTTAATCGGCATTTGGTTGAATTTAGAGTTACGAAAAGTCTTATAAACAAAAAAGTAAGGAGAATAGTCATTTAATCCTTTTTTTTTGTTTATAACACAACTGTCTCTCATGGCTACTTAAGTGTTTTATATGATTATTACCTAAAGTGCTTTTGAAATTTAAATAGTAACATACAAATATTTTATTTTAAATGTTTGCCATGCTTTTCTTGTGTATGAGGCACAATGGCAAGTTGCTATTTGAACTTGTTATCGTCCAAATATGTACAGATATTTTATTTTAAATGTTTGCCATGCCTTACTTCTATATGAGGCATAATGACAAGTTGCTTTGTAGTACCCATTATAAGACGTAGTAAAAACTTGTCAAAGAAAAAATCGGTTGTTCTAGGCCTTTTCTGAGATACAATATCATGCCTGGAGATCAGCGCGACCTATAAATTGATTAACTAATTAATATAAAGGAAACAAATCAAAATTACTTTAATTGACGCCCAGCCCTACTCCACTATTGGGCAGGAGATCGAACTATAGGGGGCACTCTGACCCCTTTTTTGTTCCCACCCTCGGTGTTTACTCAACACAAGGCCTGCACACATGCCAACAGGGCTTATAGACATGCCCATGCCATCTTCTACAACAGAGCGCTGGGCACAGTTTAATGTAAAAAAGTACTAACAGTCGACGAAACGACGTTAAGTGCTGGATTTATTCTTAGAGAATGCGAGCTTGACCCACTTCGGCTTTTGTGCGGAGCTGGGACCGTGCATGTTGCATTGTTCATGCAGGCCAGGGTGGAAACAAAAGAGCCCCTCCTCGCCCTCACCGGAGAACACGAACTCCAGCCGAACGCTGACGCCGCGTTCAGTTATGTCGGCCGAGCGCTGAATCATTGTATTTGTTGTCCCCATCCGAGTAATTCTAAAGTTAACCGCTTGGGGCGTCACGGTCTCTCCTCCTCCCCAATAGTCACAGAAAGTGGTCATTTAGTTAATTAATATATACCATATATATATATATATATATATACATATATATATATATATATATATATATATATATATATATATATATATTTATATATATCTATATATATATATATATATATATATATATATATATATATTTAGGGTGTTTCTTTTTCAATAACAGATTTGTTTTAAAAAAGCCGTGAAAGTTACACTTTTGCCGCTCGTGGAGGTGAGTTATACGGCCAGGGGGACATATTATTGGGGGATAATCGTAACGATCAGTCGGCTATTTAATTATTCGTTAATTAAATTTTTAATTAATGAAAATATACATGTGGTTTCAATTAGAAACTTGCGCAGCGTCATCGAAAACCACTAAATCAGTAATTTTCAAAAAGACTGAGCGCGTGAGAACCGTAGTAGTGCACTAAAGTTACCACTCACGGAGCAGGTACAAAGCTAGCGGTTGCGGTAAGGCGCCCGCGCTATTTTTCCGTCTCTTATCTAGCCCCAGCCTTGTACCTGCTTCATGAGTGGTAACTTTAGTACAATACTACGCTTCTCACGCGCTCAAACTCGCTGAGGAAGTTTCTAATTGGAACCAAATGTCTATTTTCATTAATTTAAAACTTAATTAGCGAAAGTTAATTAATTAGCCGACTGATCGTTACGATTAGCTCCCTGTAATAAGTCCCCCTGGCCGTATAACTCACTTCCACAAGCGGCATAAGTGTAACTTTCAAGGCTTTTTTTAAACAGATCAAAAATAAAACCTGTATATATATAGGTGTGTGCGTGTATGTGTGTAAACAATCCGTTTGTACAAATCTATAGCGCATAAATGTACTTTTGTAAACCAGCAACACTCTCCATTCGTTGTTCATTTTTCAGTTACTTTAAGAAGTTACACTGCCGTTCGGCAAAGACATCCGGAGGACATGAGAGCCAAGATGGAGGCATTTACAGCTTCTACACTGGTGTTGCTCAAAGGAAAAAAACCTCTCTCTGAACCTCGAAGAGCTGCTTGAAGGTATACTATAGTCGGTGTTTTTGTAATCTATCACAAGTTTCAGACTGCGACGACGCAGAGGTTTATCTTCGTCCACCATAAATATGCTGGGTTAACTTTTACTACCTCATTACGAACTGATGACCGTTTATCGGGGTCATTCGTTTAAGACAGGGTTAACTTATATTCGGAAACAGCTTTCTGTGACGTTTCTGGAGTGAAGATTGCGTGTGCATAGCCTTGATTGGCGCTCAATATGCGCGGGCGTTTTTAACATCGACTACATTGCCAAACAAGTTACCCAAGTCACCCCTGAGTATAGTGCATTGTCCCAGATGGTAATGCAAACTTGTCAGGGTTATATTTTCAATATACTAGCTAGTAACATAAGACAAATCCTTGCTTTATTTTCTGAAAATAATTTAGTGGAAATTTAAGCGACTCAAGTCAATGACAGGTTAAGAAAAATCTAAAAGAAGAAAGCCGACAGACGCTTGGAATGGAGAGAAGGTTTCTCCTCTCCCCTACAAGATTCTGTCCGCTTCCTCCTCTCTAGCTCGTAGATTTTTTTAACGTGTTACTGACTATAGGGCAAGAAGGATTAAATATGGGTAAAACCAGCGTTTCTTGAAACATGCATAAAAGTACTGTGCATCTTCTTTCCCGAAGAATTCTCGAGGAGCCAATCACACCAATCCACGAAGAGAGCTCGGCGAATAAAAAGGCCAAAGCATGTTTAGACATATGAATGAAGCGAGAGATGTCACTGAGCATGACGTTCCACGTGCTGGCTTCATGCTCAGTGTCACGTTATACAGGCTTCATTCTTAAATCGAAACATATTTTCAGCTTTTCCATTGGCCGAGTTTTCTTCGTAGATTGCATTGATCGGCCCCTCGAGTATTCTCAGGGGAAGTGGGGACGCACGGGCATTTTTAAGAGCAGAGAAAATGCGGTGGCACGTTGGGCATTGTTTCACATGTGTACTGTACATATATTGTAGCTCATAGACTTCCGATTTTCTTCCTTTACTACTTCTTGGTTGGAAACTGAACACTTGATGCTGCGTGTCGTTTTTCGCTTTTACACAGTGTTGTAGCGAAGGGGGCTTCGAAGGGGACGCTTCGTCATCCGCTGGTCGCGCTTTCTAGATCACACTGATTGGCCCACTAAATGTTTTAAAGGAAATCACAACTGCGGGTATGTTTTAGAACGTCAGGCTAAACGAGAAATAAAATGCTTAGTGAAACCTATACAATTATAATTGATCTAAAAGCGCGGCGAATGAGTAACTCGCAGCATAATTATACAGAGGAGAATACATGTGTTTATATTCTTGCTTTCTTGTTGTAGGAAGTCCGGACACTGATGTCACTAATCCATCTCCAGGAAAATAAATGTGACATCTTTTTGGACGGTGTCCTGACGGTGAGCGGCATCAGAACGACAGTAGAAGCTGTGTGCACATTGCTGGCAGTGATACCCGTTTCGCCTTAAAACTCTTTCAAATTGTGTTATTTTTTTTTACTGCGAACTGAAGAATCAATTTTTGCGACCCCAATAAAGTATATGAACGGACATGATCTTTACTTTTCTGCATGTCACCTAGTTAATTACGTGCAGGAATGAAGTGTGTTGACGCTGGCCAGGCTAATCTTTGCCAACCTGCCGAAAAGGCCCAGTGCTAGTGATTAATGAGCAATCTAAAGACACTTTGGTTGATGAAACAAATTCTCCTTGTGGAGCAAGAAATACAAAATACGATCTACTAAAAAATAAATTGGAATGTGAAGACAAAACGATTTGTCATAAAAGAGGGTTAGAAGTACAAAATATGGTTTACTAAAATAACGCTAACATAATCTAAAGAACTCGGGATTTATTGAAAGAACCAAGAAGGGTTCCGAATAAAACATGAAATAGGGTTCATAAAGAAAAACCAAAAAGGGATCCGTAAAGAACCTCGAAATAAGGTTCATTAAGAGCACGAAGAAGGGTTCTGGAAAGAACCCGAATAGGGTTCATTAGGAAGAACCAATAAAGGATACGAAAAGAACCCTGAAATAGGGTTCATTTAAAAGCACCAAAAAGGGTTCTGCAAAGAACCCGAAATAGGGTTCATTAAGAGCACCCAAAAAGGTCCTGGAAAGAACCCGAAACGGGGTTCATCAAGAGCACCATAAAGGGTTCGGAAAAAAATCCGAAATAGGGTTGATTAGGAAGAACCAAAAAAGGATCCTAGAAGAACCTCGAAATAGGGTTCGTTAAATAGAACCCAGAAGCGTTCTGAAAAAAACCAAAAAGAGGGTTCTTTAAGAAGAACCAATAAACGATCCGAAAAGAACCCCGAAATAGGGTTTATTAGAAAGAACCCTTTTCGTGGGTTCTTTTCTGCACCTTTAAGGGTGCCGCCCATTGGACAAGCGAAAGAACCCTAAAAGGTGCTAGTTGGCACGTTTTTTCCTTAGAGTGTTGCTAGACGTGACCTTTCAAACCTTCTGATCTTTTCCCCTTGGCTGATCGCTCTGCTGTGCCCGGTTTTGGACTTTACGAAATTTCATTGCATTGAGACATGCTGCCCTATATTCCGTTCACCCCTAAGCTGAGACAGAGCCATATATGTAGAAAGTTTGGCCATTCGTTGGGAAGTATAGGAGACAAATGAGGAAGTGCCATTGGCCGAAAACAGGCTGGGTGTGTTCCAGGGCGTCTTCAAAAATTCGAATGTGGCCAATCAGAAGCCGTAAATAATACCCTGGCGGTGGTTGCGAGAAACAAAATTTATAAGTGCGTCAGAGTAACTCACGGTGACTGAAAATGTGGTGCATGTGATGTTTCAATCACGGTCATCCGAAATTATGGTGAAAGAGTGCGACTAGCGGAACGATCGACATAATCCGTGCGCCGAAGGCCGGGAATCTACCGTCTGAGCGGCCACACTCTCCCCGGGCAAAACAGAGTTGAACGGCGCATTTGTTTCTCACATCTTTCTGCATGATCATGATTGTAACATCCTGTGCACCCGATTTTAAACCATGAAGGCTCACTACACTTCACACTTACGTGCTTATTAAAACCATACACAAACATATACCTATGATTAAAACGGTTTCTCGCTACTACCGCTAGAGATTCTTTTAGGCTTCTGGTTGGCCAAGAGAGAATGTCAAGCTCACTTTCTGCTTCTGGTACACGCCCAGGATCTGCCTGCGCCTAGCACTGACCAAACACTACCTAAACACGGCTCTGAGCTGAGACTGCAGTGGGAACTACGTGCCCGCCGAGCCAATCAGCCGCCTCCCTTTCATCACCAGACCCAGTCCTCGGTGTGTGGGTATGAGCGGGAGTGTGATCACGTGATGAAAGCCGGATGTATGACTGGTCCATTCAGGACGTAGCTTTCCCCGCAGTCTCAGTTTAGGGATGAACGGAATATAGTCAGCGCGCAAGATGGCCACCCAGCTCCGGCCTCCCAAGAAGTTGGTGTTTACAAGACGGCCGCTGTCTTCATTGGCCTCCTCGCTCGAAACCCTATGCCGAAGAACCACACTCTAAGAAAAAAGGGAGGAGAAAGGTAGCAACAGCGACTGTTCCTCCTTGTTGCGGACAAGTTGCCCAGAGAAGGGAGGAACGGCAGTTCAGATGAAAGGAGGAGGGCAAATTCCTCCTTGTTCAGTTGGCGCAGGGGTAGAACATCGCGCTGCTGACCAAGTGGTCAACGGTTCGATCCCCAGTAAAGTGTTTTTTTTTTTGTTTTTTTGTTTTTTTTTTTGTAAAGTTTTTTTTTTTATTATTTTTGTTTACCAAAACACACATAAACAAACCCAGACCGATGAAAGGAAAATTAAAGTCCTTATTATTCTCCGAGACGTTTTCCTCCTCCAGGCAGACCGGAGAAAGCTTTCGCCCTCCCGACCCATCTTCTTTCGGTTTCGTTTTTCGAGCACATCGCGCACGTTGTTTAATAAATTAATGTTGAGTTGATTGAGCTTCAGCGGCAGCGAAGGCCGCCTGTAATTCCGTCTTCTAGTCCAAACGTGCAGAACATTTCGGTTGCATTGACGTTTTTACCACTAATTTTATCAAACGAGCTAACGAAGCCGCTAGAAACAGCGAAGTTCCGGAGCAGTGCCAGCAGCGCTACATACACTGGGTAAGACGGCCGTCTCCAATTTGCGGGACACACGCGGAACTACAGCCAGCTACAGCAGCGAAACCACGAGGAACTTTTTCGACGTTTTCGACGTTATGGAAATCGCGGGAACTGCGTCCAAGGAAGGCAGGTTTTCCTGGCGGCTGCCTGGGTGCCTTCCGTGCTGAGTTCGGTTCCGTTGTCCCGTGCCGAGTGCCAACCGGCGTTCAACGTGATTCTTCTGCGTGTCAGCAACATCGTCAACGTGGTTCTGTATTTCTTCGTGTCAGCGACATCGTGATGGCAGTGTTGTGGGTTGTGAACAGAAGACTGGAATTATCGCCGATGTGACCGTGTGTTTGCGTATCAGTGGTGTAACAACAAGATGAGATGACGTAAACTGTCGGGCATTGATACCGCTGGTCGGGCCGTTATCGGAGGGGCCGGGGTGTCGCAGGATGACATTCCGCTTTACATTAAAGAGTGTAAAACCACTTGAGGGATTAGGTGCAGTCGATCGACGTGTGCATAGTCATGTTGGAACGCTGGTCTGAACGGTAAGCTACTATCGTACAGTGGCCAATGTGACTGTCGGTCCCCGAGAGCGATTGCGCTCTGGGGAAAAGACAACACTACGAAAGTATGACGGAAAGTACGTATATTTATAATGGAACTTTAGCATAAAAAAAAAAGACTGGTAAAATCGAAAAAAAAAAACAAAAAACGCTATCCTTTATTTTACTGTTTAAATATATTACGGTTCCTGTAGAAACTGCCCTCTAAGTGGCGCGCTGGGATGAGCGCTAGAAGTTTTCGAGCTCGCAACGGCGCAGCCAGCGCAGCTCCGTACACTTTACAGTTGTCGCAAGTCGCGGCTTTGACTGCATTCAAGTTGATCGAAAAGCGATTTCTGTTCCCGTGAAGCATCACTTCCAGCTGAATGGATATCCGCTCTACAGAGATTAATTCAAGACGGCAATTGCAGCTTTGCGCGAACAGCACAAATAGAAAAACGAACACTACAATATAAATACTGGCTACGAAGGGCCATGCGGGAAAACAAACTCATGGCTTGGAACCACATTGGAGCGGCTCGATTTATTGGCTTTCAAATAATTATGGCATGATCGAGCGTCTTCTTTTGAATAAGAGATTCATCCCCTGAGCCATTAAAAATAGCCTCAGATGTATGACATTGCTGGAAAAAAATGAACATGTTCGGAATATTTTTCTTTGCTTAGGGAGTCACCGAAAAATTCCGTACGTTCAAAACGACCACTATAAAAGACGGAAACGCAGGGCTCGGTAGTAGTGATCGGAGCAGTGTGCTGTTGTATTGATGTTTGTATGTGCGATGCCTGTGTATGCGTTCAATATATGTTGACCTGATGTTTGTAGTGTGCGCAACGTGTCTACATGTGTTAGAGATTCCGAAGAAAAGGAAACGCAATTGTGGCGTAAAGAAATAAAAGTATTTTTTTTGTAAAACATGAATTGGGCGGTACCTAGCGCCACCTAGCCTAGCTACGTGCGATTACTCTGCTTGACCCTGCCATCTGGTGGCAAGCGATTTAACATCCTTTTACCTTACGCGGCTACGCCATAATTTCGTGTTACCGTGCTGAGATAAGCCAAGAGGTTGCTTCGGATTTGCTTTTTTTTGAGAGCTGCTTTTGGTTTTGCGGGCGAAGGATTTTCACTCCTCCGTGATGTGCGGTTGACGCAACGGTTGACGAAGGAATTGTGGCTCGAGGAATAGCAAAGGTAGGACATAAAGTGCGCGAACTGAGTGCCAGTCGTCTCCGTTGAACATCGCAGTGCTGACGATGAGAAGACTAAGTGACTCCATGCTTTCGAAACGTAAGTTTCTTTACCTGCAGGGGTAAAGAAACTTCGGAAATAAATACAGTTCGCGGAAAGCTCGTGTTACGTTTTTATTTCCTGCTCCTCTCGCTTCGTGCAATAGACTTAGTGTTCTCGTTAAGCCTTACCAAGCTCGATTTGCTCGATTCGTGGCCGCCATAATGAGATGCAGTCGACGGAGGAACTTTTCCTCCCCTGCTTAAGGGACGAAAGTTTCTCCCTTTCTGAAGGAACATATGTGTCAAGAGCGTTCCTCCCTTTAGGGAGGACTATACTGACCCTTTTTTCTAAGAGTGCACCGTGCACCAGCACGCGACACGAAGCTTCATCGACGGCTGCCCATACGTGAAGGAGCAAGCATCTCCTCCGTTCAAGACGGGTGCTTTTGGTGAATCGCAGTGCTGTGAAATTAATTGTTTTTCTTTCCGTTCTTCTTCTAAGAAAACGTTTTTATCATAAATGCCTGTGACCTCAACAGCAGCCGTTAAGCCGACATTTTCCTCTGACTGCAACTATCTCAAATATGACTAACTTTCCTCGGATATGAACTTTTCCAATATGATTGCTCATTGACCACTGGTGTGTATTAGAAGATAAGTGTTGTGTTCTGGTATTTTTATTACTGTAGTCTACCTATAGCTACTGTTAAAAAAAAATATTAAGAATGGGAGAGCAGTAGTTTTTCGTTCTGCTTTAATGGGGTAAGGAAGCAACATTTGAGCGCCTACTTCTTTGTGTAGACATGGTCTGCATCATGACAGCAGCTCACAAACAGCAGTCTTTCGTCTGTAAATGCAAGAAAAGCAATTTGAAAACAAATAAAAAAATGTCCTAATACCACCTGGTAGTTGAGGTCTGAGCTTTGTTGGAATGCCTCACATCACGGGCCCATCAGGAGCTACGCCACGGTGTGGCGTGCCCGATGGAGGCGTGCGGGAGCGAGCGACGCTTGGCGCACGTCTCAGGTCTAGTACATCGTACCTCGAGCATTCCGACTTGTCAGAATTGTAACGCGCTGACGATAAAGTTGGCGCCACCTAGTGACGGCGATCGCAATTACTATATACTTGGCCTCGTATGGGCCCGTGACGTTGGGAGTGTGACGTCACGGGTAAATATCCCGAGATTTGCGTGCCGACTCGATGGCTGTTTTTGAAGCGCTCGCCAGAATCTGTCGGTTGGAACAAAACATATAGCCATCTGCTAAAAATACAAGCGTGCCATTATAATTTACGGATATCGTGGGTCATATTTCACCTAATTCGAAGTGTTCCGGAAATATTCCAAGTTTTAATTTTGTCCCCCCCTTAATGTCTTTCTTGCGGTTTTGTTTAAAAAAAAAGGAGAATCTAATAATTGGCTTTTACTAGTTTGTTACATCGTCACAGACACTATTTGCACTATTATGAGTGCAAGTTCGAGTCCCAGCTTCCACCTCTTTGCCATTCTTGTTCTTCAGTTCTGATGCTCTGCTCTATAATTAGTGAAATCTAAGCCTAGAAGTCAATCACCTCTGCTTTGTTGCCGGCAGGGTTCCCGTTGACGGTGAACCACGCCACTACTCGTCTCCCATCAGGGTACCCAATCACCTGGCCGCTCTACCAGCGCTTTTTGGATGTTTCCTGCTGCCAAGGAGCAGCCTGATGATTGAGCCACCGAACCTCCAACATTGTTGCCTCTCCGTCAAAAAAACTACTACAGGTAGGCTGGCCCACTTGTGGGGAAGCTGTGTCCAGAGCTGATCTGTTTGGTGTTGGGGCTGTCCTATTGAGGTGCCTACTGTTGTCATTCGTATACCATCAAGTGAGCAGACATTTTCAGGAATCCACCATAGGCCTAAACTGCGCGCCCCACACCAAAAGGATGGTTGCCTCCCATGTGCGGGGACGAGTCCAAATGCATATAGACAAAAATCAATCGGGAATCTGTTGTGGTAGCCAAATAACAGTTAAGATGAATACTTCCTATCTTTGCTGAGGTTCTGCAGCAGTGGAACTTCAACAACAGCCGGGAAGTGCTTGCAAGCCTGCTTCCAAGACTGTGAGGTTGAACCTCATAAATTCCCCCTTGTCTCCACATATCGCATGCTCGGATAACCTGATGAACTGCGGGTGATACAAAGGGGTGGTGGGGTGATGTACATGACTGTTGTATAAACTTTTGAAAACAGTACTATTAATCTGGGTTCGTTGTCGTCAAACACAAGTGTCCTTGACTGTCCAAATCGATCAAAGATGTCGCACTGGGCTTCCACTGGGGTCTCGGCCGATGCTTTTATCTGCTTTGTGTCGATCAGTACCACGTAACTCTCCCGCTGTACGGCATAATATAAGCCATGTTCAGTGTTGCTTGGTATCCAATCAGCTGACCCGAACCTGCACCAGGGGCATTTAACAGGACTGGGCACATGTTTCGCACCTTCTTACATGGTCTTAAATGTCTTTGTCAACACCGGGGTACCAGAAGATGGTTTGTGCCAAGCTCTTTATGACTGACCTGCCTGGGGTCCTATGTCGTGCTTTGTGGACTCCCACGGCGACTAGGAACAAGGAGGTGACGTCAACAACGCAGCAAGCATAGATTAAGTGTTGATTAATGAAAGTCACTGATGACGAATTTTCGCAGAAGAAAACAAAGCTCACTTTTTCTTTGTTTTCTTCTGCGAAAATTCGTCATCAGCAACTCTCACCAATCAACATCCAATCTGCGTTTGCTGCGTATTTCACGTCAGATCCTTCTCCCTAGTCGCCGTGGGAGTCCAAAAAGCGCAACATAGGGCCCCACGATATGCGTCATGGAGCATAGCCTCCTGTATACTGATAATGCCTGCTCAATTGCCAGTTGCCAGCTATCACTACATGGGTGTGTCTCCTTCCTATACAAGGCAGAAAATGTGAATGAAAATAAGCCTCTCGTGTGTTCTTGTATTCTTGTTTGTTTTTGGCATTTGTCGTGGTACCTGTGGGCAAGAACCTGCCGGGGCTGTCATTTCACGAGACCCCAAGCAACACCCGGGATCATGGAAAGTGACTAAAGCTTATTTTGAGGGAAGACTGCGTCCCAAATTCGACCTCCTATATATTTAGTAGTGTGTGGCAGCCACCTTTTTGTGACGTACATGAAGGAAGGCTTGTCTGGTCCTCTTTCGTGGATTCTGCTGAAGTTCCACCCAAAGCCCAGCTTGGCTCAGGCCTCTCTGGTGTCAAAGCTGGATGAGCCCATGTACCCTTCCAGGTTCTCTTTTGGTGCTGCTTGACTGGCTGTTACTGTTTACCTACGCATATCTTTCTCGCATTGCTCGAGGTACATAGTGACGGGCGCCTGACAACAGGCACAGTGCGTCATTACGAAACGTGATCCCTGGCGCAGCTAACACCTTTCACAGTGCTTATGTGACTTCGTAGCGGTTGTTACCCCAGAGGACCTTTCTGTTGCAATTCCTCTTCAACTTCTGAACTTTAAAACAAAACCAATTATGCAGCAAAACCAAAGCATGCAGTACCTTTCAGCGTTTTAGCACCGCTTCTCGGCATCATTGTCGTTGTTGCAATGCTTTGTTTGTTTGTAGTTGAGATGGTGATATAACAACACATTCCTTGTCACTCATGGTGCTTGCAGTAGCTTCGCAGAACACGAAAACATTCAAACTGCATACACCTGACACTGCAGTGAAATGACCAAAATATGCGGTTGCAATTTCTGCTTGCATCGGCCAGCACCCCACAATGCGACATCGGTAGGTGCCATGTCACAGTGTCATAGGACGCCAGCAACGATTGATGTAGGAACCATCATAGAATGCCTGTCTTTTTCGTGCACGTGTTTCACATCTACTTTGCCAACTGATGCAATGAAAAGAGTTTTTGTTGAAGGCTACTGAATTGGCAGGTTACAGCCGCCTGAGCATTCAGCTAATTGGTGATTACACTTGGCTACTCGTTTCAGTGGAATGTGTAATCTTGATTCTGTTTGTCCATAATCTATATATTGGCTGGTCTGTTCGAAAGTAACTCAGTCGGTCTATCTAAGGAAGCCTCAAGAAAACTCTTTGCTAAGGCAGCACTAGCCTTGACAGTTTTTTTTTGTTGAGATCAAGATAAGGCCACCTTATTTTATTATGAGCAAGCCAGCACACTGCAGAGGAGGAATGACCCAGATTTAGCATGAAGTTATAGGTTTCACATGAGCACATTCCATTTGTAGCTGAGAAAGAGGTGTCACTTAATTAGAAAGACAAGTGAAAGAAAAGCATGTTTAGATATTTCGGTTAAGACAGCTGCGCATATTTTAGCTCAGCTTTCAGTATTTTGGGTACATTTTGCTTTGTAGCTTTGAGTTTATCTATGATAATTATTAGTTCACTTGGAGCATGTAAAATACATTGGTTTTGACAGACAACCGCACTTGGGCATCTATCATATGTCTGAGCTGAGCCTTCATTTTTTTTCAGTTGAAGTGTATCTCTCACTTGGCTTGATCAGTATCTACTTCATGTACTGAATGCCTTTTTTACAGGGTTGCGTAGCCGCAGGAGACTTGTGCGCTTGTGGGTGTTTGATGAGTGGTGTCACCAATCACCATGAGCCCCGAGCCCAGCATGGGTTCCCAAGCAGCACATCACGACCGGCTCAAGCTTCAGCCAGACTGGGTAGCCGGGGAAGTTTCACTGGGCCTAGATTGTTTTGCACCATGGCGCTAGGCAGCCCCATCCTGGTATGCCAGTCTGGCGATTACCGGCAATTCCCTGTGTAGCCATGGACTGGCTCACCACTGGAATTATGGCCTGGGCCAGGCGGGAAGCTCCGTGGTACCTCAAGCTTGGCTCTTTATTGTATATACAGCATGGGCCAGGTTAGTGACCGGGTGGTCAGCCAAGCTTGGCTAGAAAATAGAAATTCACCATGCAGTTAAATCAGTTTAACTGGTCATGTTGACAACACACGTCGTAAATTAATAAAATTCAATTTATTTCCACAAAATTTACATACTGCAGGCCGCAAAATTAAACATAAGAACTAATGTACAATGCAAAAAAAATTTGGCTTGATATTATTCATGTGTGCCAGGCGGTTGGCGAGATTCTCCACATCTTCATGAGCGTCGGGGTTCCGGTGGTGGCTGACGTAGTACCCCAAGGCATCTGAAAAAAGAATAAACATCAGCAATTAGTGCCATGGCAGATTAATTTTCCCCCGTCTGTTCTAAAACGGTATGTAACTAATGCCACTGATAAAAAAAAATATGCTCTCTCATAAACAGTATGAGAGGGCATATGTAAGCGTGTGCCAATCGCACATATGGTGCCAGTCTCGCGGCAATTAAGTAGAAACCGCATGTAAACGATTTGACGAGTCACGAGACAAGCGACGACGATCCGCTTCACTGTTCGGTCTCTCGCGCGACGCGGCAAACCGCATGAAAGCGACGGGAGCAAGCGACCAAGGCGATGAGCGACGATTTCTAGAACTTCAAAACCGAGCGATGCGACAAGCGACCGCGGGAAATCTCCGCCGCTCGTCGCTGACTCTCGTCGCTCGCTTAATCGCTTACATGCGGTTCAGCCTTTACGTTGCATAGCGGATGACAGACTAGGAAGGCAGGAAGGGGCAACAACAGCAGGATCCTCTACCACAGTGGTTAACCACTGCGGTAGAGGATCTCTGAAGCTGAATGTATGCACTGGCGGTTTTATTACTATACTTGGTTTCACCTTAGGTCCGAGCGCGGTCGATGTTATGAGACGAAGGGCCAATCAAACAGCGAAAAAGGTACAACGTCATGGCGTGCTTTCTGCGCTTGACTATACCTGCGGAGAAGCAGTGCACAGAGAGGCGGCCGGCTGGTCTTTTCAACTACAGAGGGCACGCCATAACGTTGTGCCTCTTTCGCTGTTTGATTGGTCCTTCGGCCCATAACATCGGCCGCGCTCGGACCTGAGCTGGGGAGGCACTCACTTGATCGAATGACGTTTAAGCGAACGCCCATGTTTCATCGAATGACACTTTAGCGAATAGTCGGACGCCGCGAAGCGGCGTTTTCGGGTGGGTCAAATGGATTCGCATTTTTGTAATGAGCCGCCGCAGACTGTCGCCGCGAAGCGGTGTAAAGCGCAGCGCGGCGGATGGGTTAACGCGCGACCCCGTTATTCGCTAAAACGTCGATTCGCGCAAATGTCGCTGTTCGCTAAAATATCGTTCGCTCATGTGATATGGACCCTTATGAAAATGAATCCAAATGGTCGAGCCTGATTAGCTGGTTCCCTGGCGCCGAGACAGAGACAGCCAGTGCCCGCGCTGCAATGAGGACGGAGTGAATTCCGAACACGCCGTTCTGGGATGCAGTTATTTCGCCCACGAGCGAGTGGTACTCAGGCGGAGGACGTCATCAGCCACAGGAACCATCGGCAGAGGCAGCACTCAAGGCACCGACAAACTCTCTTACTCAAACACAGCAATTTGTAAACCTTTAACCTCCCCAAGCAGAACAGCAGCGCGAACAAAGAACCAAGTTCGCGCCACTAACGCCAAATCCGGTTTTTTTTTTTTTTTTTTCTTTTTTTCGGAACTGCGCCGCTGCTGTCTCTAAACTGGCGCTTCGAACGGACGCCAGAGCCGCGCTGATTGGCCCGCGCGCTCCCTGTCCTTGCACGTGACCAGCTCTCCTCCTTCAAAGCTTCCGCGCTGCCCGCGGGGAGACTGCATCATCTCCGGTCCCGGGGCGCTGGCGCATTCCAGGCGCGTGATTCATCTGGAGGATGCGGGATCTTTCCCGCGCTTTTCCAGCATCACGTGAGATGCTCCCCGTCTCCGGCACTTGCGCTTGAAGCGGCTTCTCCATGCAAGCCAGGGTAGATAAAGGCCGCGGTAAAAAGCGAAAAAATTATAAAGTTCGAGTTCGACCAATTTCGACAGTTTGATTTCCAATTTGTCCGGTACAATTCCACTACAACCAGCTCATTTCGGGTGTGGCCTGTTCATATCCAAACTGTTTTTAAATAGTGTTTTTTTTTCTGTTTCAATGGGGAAAACGTGTTCTTTTTTATGCCTCTAGCTGAAACAGACTTCTTGCACTCAAACGTCGCTTTCTAGTGCGAGGGCTCGTGCCACAAATCACCAAAATATGTTAAGGGCACGATCATATGGATAAAAAAAAAATAGAAAAAGTTAAACGAACTATAAAATAACAGTGGCTTTCAGCGGGAATTCTGGGTCCGATAAAATACGAGCTTGAGCCACGGAACATTGCATAGGGGCGATTCCCTGACATTCCTTGACTCACCCTATCTTCGATCTGGCAACATGCCCGAATATTGGCTGTTGCTTGTGTTGAGCGGACCAGGGAATTCCTGCGAACCGCCATGGAACCCCAAAGCTTGGCAGAGGCATTACTACCCTGGCCATCTCTGACCGAGGAAAGTCAATAGACAGCCAGGGTACATCAAATTTTGGCGGCGGCCTGTTTACACTGGCCATCAATGACCAAGGAAATTGATTGGTCAACCAGGGAAGACGTTCCCTGGCAGTTCCGTGGCTTTCTGGAGCAAGGAAAGACTAAAACGCCAGGCTGGCATAAAGACGTAAATGGCTGGGCTGTCGTGGCCAAGCTATCACAACTAAGTGCCAACCCTGGCCCTAGCTAAACCAAGCAAGTGTGCTACCTGGGTTCAGACCCCCTGCAAGCCTGGTTGTGCTAGGTGTCCCCGTGTCTGATGAAACTGGGGTCTTGGCAGTTGAGCCAAGCCCGGGCTATGTTTCCTTCAAAGGCCCCCCAGGTTAGGCAACACACCACCCCAGCCCACGCCCAGCACAAACAGGTGTCCTGCGTTGGCTCGCCTAGGACGATTCGGTCAGTCGCTTTGCTTCACCACTCCTTTCCTCTGACGTTCTTCTCCGTCCCTGTTTTCAACCTCTCATCTTTCTGTTGTAACAGAATTCTTTGAAAGTGAAGAGGAATTATATAGCCCATGGGTGTCAAAAAAAACACAAGGATGTGACATGAAGACACCAGATACTTTACTATGAAAATATCTCACCCCATGAGAATCCAATGGCCTGGACACAAAGAGGCTTTGCATGGTTGGAACGACTGGATGTGCAGCAGCTACAGGGTTTTCGCCTTTGAGTAGACCAATCTCACCAGCCAGTTTCATTAAGCCGCCGCTTCCACACTGCATCGAAGAAACTTAAGTCTTTCTGCATGTGGGAGAACCCCGCTGGAGCTTTGCACGTGACGAGACTACACGAGCCGTCTCGTGCACTGCCTCCTGTAAACTAAAGTTATGGCGGCATCACGCATGCGTGGAAGGCTTAGTGAGATCTGCCTATTGGGACAGTTGATGGCAACAATAGATGACTGTTCCCGTCTATGGTTCTGGACACCTGGAGCACTAGTCGAGACAGCTGCCTCTGCTGTCTCCGCAAACCCGGTATTTCGGCGTGCCCATGGCAGCCCTCTCCCTTGGTCCGGCATGACTGCTGTACAGTGTGGACGGTGTGATCCTCATGCATTCTCTCAGATACGTGTTGTCAAAACCGTTAGGAGAGCAACATTTGGCAGTGTGGGTGCGCTGGCGTAAATGAATGGAGACAAATGTATTTTTCCTTGTAAAGTATTTGGTGACAGTGTCAACTGACATGCTTGCAGCCAGGCTAGCAATGGCCGTGGTAAGGTGACTCGTATCCCAAATGTCCCAAGATGTCTCTGTCACATTTCAATGACTGCATTAGATGTGCTTGCAAGAATGCGACATTTACTAAAAAAATATAGCAATTCACTCAAGATAGATATTAACCATATTTTAATTTCATTATCACTGCAGGGTCAGAAAGTTAATTGACAACAAAACCTGATTGCTTTATTTTTTTCTAGTTTTGTAATTTATGGTTCTAGGTGCATCAGCAAAAGACATAGGCATAGTTCCAAGTGATCACTCCGAAAGTTTGGGTCTATACAGCATGAACTAATTGTATTTTTGGATAGTGACCATACCAGAAATAGCACGTTGCTATTTCAGCGGTTCCTGCTCGTGAACTCAGGTGACTGGAATTGCAGCTATTGCTACTTCAAGATGTAACGAGATTTCAGCGGCTCGTCAGACTATGGCCAGGCGGTGGAATGGATCCTCAGTCCTTTGGGGGCGTGCTTGTTGGTTTAGATCGTGAAACTTCCAGAATTCTGTTTGCCTTGCAACTTCAAATTGTTGAAAAAGATTTTTCGTGTGAAGCCAGTTTAAAACATCTCTGTTTGTTACATTGTTACAGGTTTGTCACCCTGTTGTTTTTTTTTTTTTGTTGTTTTTTTATAGTGATTTAGAACTGTTGTAAGAAACACCAGTGCCCACCGCCGAGCACAGCACCTCATGTGGCAAGCACCAGCAAAAAGATGCGAAAGAGGGTTAGCAGACAAGGCCCACCATGTAATAGATGCCACCAGCCCGACAACCCACAGCACCACGTATTGTACACAATGAATCAGTTGTCGTCAGTAACTTGTCTCGACCACGTCATGCCGGCAGCGTTGGGATCCAGTGTTGCCCATGAGAAGAACAAAGGCTATATAAAAATCATAGGAGACGAGTGCACATTGCAGTATGCGCTTCTGCTATTTGTATTGCAACCACCAACAGCTACCCTTGAATAGACCCTTTTCAAAAGTGTGCACCAGCTATACTATGTTCACCTTGCCGGACCAATCAGACGCCTCCCTCTTATCACCCAGTGATGTGATTGCAGCGCCAATTGTGCCGAACTGCGCCTAAGTGCTTATTCTGCTACTCTCACTACATTTGATGAAAATGTGAGGAATTTGCACCACCATTGCACCATAACTTAAGTTCACTGAAATAATACTGAAAATATAACTGCTGCAGGCCTCGCTGCCGGGGCGAATCGTTAATGTAGGCTCGTACGGGTTTTCAGGACTTTCGATAATTGTCTCAAATAACATACTATTCGATTTGATTTCGCACCAATCACTGACAGTACCCAGAAGTTTCGTAACAAATCTCGTGTTCGTGGTCTGTTCTGGTGGGTAAGTTAGCTTTGTTGAGGGCGCTTCTCACCGCACAGTGGTGTAATGCAGTGAAGCAACAATTGCAAATTATGCGTCGCTATGTTGCGTGTCTTGCTTCGCCACAGCAAACCTGCGTACTAAGGGGAAAAGTACTCCTCTAGAGCGAGACGGGGTTACAAGAACTCTTGTAGTATGGACTCTTTTAGGTTTATTTTATATGCTTTGTTGTTGTTGTTTTTTTTTGTTTTTTTTTTTTTTTTGTCTGAATTAAGAGTTGCAGTTTTGTTACAATTCACCTTAGAATTTAAAGGAAACATAAATCTAGGTGCTCAAAATGATTGTATTTTAACATTTTTTCAGTGGGATTTCGTACCTAAAATAATCATCCACAGCAGTTTGCGCTGTTCTTCATCAGTCGTCTTCTTGTTGCCGTGTCTGGTGCTTCCATAAGCAACTTAACAGCTGGTGTTTGTTCTCCTAATAGTTGCCATCTCTCCTCACATTTGCAGTGATATATATGAAAATGAAGTGTGCGGTTGTACTCCAAAAGCTCTTTTTGCTTTTCCAAAATGAACTTTTGGCTGCTCAAACACCTGCTCCAAAATGGCTATGACCAATCACATCACTGCTTTTATCACCTGACCCAACTCTGCGCGTGGGTATGGCCGGAAGCGTGATGATGTGGCAAAAGAGAGGCGTAAGGCTGGTCTAACGAGGACGTAGCTTCCACCACAGTCCCAGCTTAGAGGTGAACGGAGTATGGTAGCTGCAGCACCAATTATCGAAGTCTGCCATTATTTGGGCACACACTGTGGCCGATGTTGCTTGATGTTACAGAGATAATTGCCTCATCTCAATTAACCTTATGCGAAGTTGCTCGGTAGTATGACAACACTGAGAGCGTCACTGTTTTAATGTTAGCAAGCGTTGTCGGTACTGAAGCACGGTGGAGGGCAGTGTGTGATGGCGCGGCAGCTGTGTTTTCCGCCTTCTGACCATGGAACGGGGACGAACAGTTTAAACAACCTACCGCAACTGTCTGATGAAACTTTCGGAGGCCTGTGCACACGCTGGCGACAACCCGCAGTATGTAAGCTTGTACAGCAAAGGCGTAGGACTTGCTCCGCTCCTTCAACGAGGTTGTTGCCAGCGTGCACAGGCCTCCTAGAGCTTCATCAGACAGTTGCGGTAGGTTGTTTATACTGTTTGTCCACATTTCAGGGTCAGAAGGCAAAAAACAGCTGCTGCGCTATCGTACACTGCCCGTACGGCTCTCTCTGATGCCTCCACCGTGCTGTGGTACCGAAGACGCTTGCCAACATTAAAATGGCGACGCTCTCACTGTTGTCAGATCACCAAACAATTTTTCATAAGGTCTAGTGAGCCTCTTTGACTGGTTGCCATCTTTTTTTTAAACATGACATATATCAAAAGCTTTTGGTGCAGTGATTCGTTCCAGGTTGGATGCAACAGTAACCGGAATGAATTTCTGAAAGGCGGGCTGTTTGTAGTACCAGCTTCCGCCGCTAGCAGCGCTTTGCAGCACCCTTTCCGGGCGAGTTTGCCGACTGGCATTGTCTGCTATAAATATTTTTTCCAAGCACTTCAATATATATATATTTTTTTTTGCAATGTCTGATATGAAAGAACAACATGGGGCTGTGAAATATTGCTTTAGGTAAAACTGTGCCAGAAACTCTTGTAATGCTTCAGAGAGCTTACAAGGAAGATGCTAATAAGAAATTGCAATTGGTTTTCTCGCTTTAAGACTGGTGATTTTTTGATCGATGACCAACCTCGTTCTGGGCGACCTTTAACCTCCTCAACTGAAGAACACAAACAAATTTGGGCATTGATCACAACGAGTTTGTTCCTCTTGCTGAATCTGTTAATCAGGTGTTTTACCGGGGAATTTTGCGACACTTACGAAACTCAGTAAGGCAGAAATGCCCCGATATGATGGAAAGGGGGAATGATAGTTCCATCACAACAATGCCCCAGCAGACACTGTCATGGCATGACACCGCTTCTCAACCTCCCGTATTCTCAGGACCTCGCCCCGTGTGACTTTTCTATGTTCACCCGTATGAAAAGTCTTGAAAGGAAATCATTTTATGGATGTGGAAGGTCTTTCAAGTCAGATATTGCAAAAAACAAGGAATGATTCACATTCCTTGTTTTTTTCTTTTTCAAATTCACAACATGCCGCTAGATCCTTAGCAGATGACGCCGGTCGGCAAACTAACTTGGGAAGGGTGCTGCAAGAGGTGGATGCTGGTACTATGAACGCCCGTCCTCCTGAAGTTCATTCCGGTTATTTTAGGGTACCCACTCATACTTGTTTTTATTGTTGAAACTTTGGTTCTATGGCCCATTATTTTGCTTGGTGTAAATCATATCCCTTTTTGTGTTATACTTTATTTGAAGTTATTTTTTTTGAGAATGGTGAAGTTACTGTGATGTTGCATATTTTGATGATTCGATATGTTTGTAATGCAAACATAACATTGTTTTTTGGTTAAACGTCCCCTGTTTCCATGTAAGTTTTCTGGTTTGTTTCATATTCAAAGGGTTTTTTCTGGCTTTTGAAAGTACCATTACTATAACTATTATAGTTCGATAGTCTGGTGCTGAAAAAAAACTCCTTTTCAGATTTCCATTTCCACAATGTGTCAAAAGTACCTACAAGGTTGTTTTAGGAGTTGTATTTATTTTTAGAGGAAAATTGTTACAATATAAAATCGTATAATCAGGTTTGGAAAATAAAAGACTCCAAACAATTGTCACCTGATCACTTTGTCTTCATTATAGCCACTTTATATATATATACAGTACAGTTTTGGTTGTAATGCCCTAATGTTCTGAGCTTAATACACTGTTTATATCAAGTGTACCCATACTTGAAAAGTGCCAACCTTTTGTTGTCAACAGAAAACTGAAAGATTTAAAATAATTCGATATCGGTGTCCATGGTCTCCGAATGCAGCACAAAAAAAAAAGAAGAAACCTCGGCTATGCTAGTTGTTTTTGTTTCTTTTACAGGTACCCCAATCCTTTTTTTTTTCACATGAGTATAATTTAGGGGATTCTAAAGTGGAGCGAGTAGAGCGACTTATCGGTCACTCGATCAACACGGGAACGCGTGCCGCCAGCGTTTGCCCGCTACAATCATCACCTATTCTCAAGCACTAAATTTAAGTGCTTGAGAAATTTAAGCCCTAAAATATTTCTAGGCAAATTAAAATTGTAAAAACTTGTGTGCCATTATTTATGGCTAAGGTGAGTACATTCATACAAAAAAGAACAATGAAATTTCAAACCAGTAAAAAATTATTGAACGTATCAAATATGATACACGGCTTTTCTGCTACGTCCCTGCCAGCTGCGGTCTCGTGGCTTGTGGTATTCAAAGAAACAGTTGCGTCGCTTGCTCAGACTCGGAGTTACATTGCATTTTGCGCACACAACTGTGCTAAATCTGTTCACACTGGGACACAGTTCCTGCATCGAAGTCGGTTGCTCGCCACAGTTGGAAGATGCCCAACCCCGTCTTTTCGAACGTCATCTCGGTGATGACTTGGCGTGAACTTCCTATTCTTCATCGGAGGCGAAGGCAGACTGACCGGCCGTCCTCTTGGTGCTTTTCCAGTAGAGATCGGGCTTTCTGATAAACTGGCAATGAAGGTTCTCAGCTTGAGTGGCCGCTCCTTCAGCTGATGGCTTTGGCGCCTGTGAATATTCCACGCATTCACGACGCAGATGAAGATAGCATGATATATGAGGTACGTGTACCAGCGCGTCGACCGAATGGTGTATTTGTACAGCGACACCTCATAATTATGCTGGTCGATCCCCCCCCCCCCCCCCCCTGAAACTGTTTTACATACCAACAATTGCCAGGCGTGTGATGTCAATGTGGAGTTTGGCCTTCCGGGCATACCGCTAGACTTGCTGAATTGACTCAACAGAGACGAAGTTTGACACTAGGGTGACAACTTTCCTGTCAAACCAGCGAACTACCACAATTCCCTTGCCATTGCCAACTCTGTAATCATGTGAGCCTTGGCCAACTTTCCTCAGAGTCTTCTTATCCTGGAGTTTGCAGTCTCTCAGCCGATTTCGCCTCGGATTTCCAACGTACTGTATTCCTCTCGTTAACTCTTCAACAAGGTTCAAAGAGCTAAAAAAATTGTCAGCTGCAACCTTGAAGTCTTCATTTGAAGGTATTTCAGAGCACATGCTCAGGACAGTATTACCCCCAAGTCCAAAAATGCAGTTTTCCTTGGAGTGGCCTTGGTATACCTCGAACTGATAAAGGACACCGGTTGTGCCTGACCATCCCCAAAGCTTGAAACCCCACGGCGTCGGTTTGTTTGGGATGTACTGTTTTAGCGAGCTCCTTTCTGTAAATAACACCATTATCTCATCCACCGCATATAACTCTTCTTGTTGAATGCTCTAGAGGTTGTGCTGGAATAATGAAATCCAAGGACGAATCTTCCACAACTTGTCCTCCAATTCTTCGGTGGTTTCTATGTTGTTTACAACATGCATGCATTTCATCAGCTTCAAGAAACGATTTCTCGACCTCTTGTGAGCGATAGAATACCTTGTCCCATTCTCCCAGTAGCGCATGACGTTCGGCATTTTGTAAGCCCCATTTTCAGGTATATTCTAATATATTGCTCCACCTCTTGCAGCATTGTGTCAGGGAGCTGCCGTATTTCTGCGTACTGTACACATTTGTTTGCTCCACTAGCATAGTGAGCATGTCAGTACTTAGAAACTGTCGGAAAAGGAACAATGGTGAATCTATGGCATCCGGCTCAGAGAATACTTTGGAAAATTCAGAATGCCTGTTTTGGAGCAATTCCTTTCGCCATTTGATGTATGGACGA